>NC_090444.1:839106273-839747153 GCF_031143425.1 Pleurodeles waltl
CATTGCACGACTTTCTAAGTTGGTCTCCGGCGATGTGGGACTCCTTTGTGTAACTTCGGGTGAGCACCGTTTCACGCATCCTCATAGTGCCTGTTTCTGGCACTTCTCTGGGTGCTACCTGCTGCTGAGAGGGCTCCTTGTCTTGCACGACATCCCCTCTACCTCCTGGTCCAATTTGCGACCTCCTGGTCCCTCCTGGGCTACAGCAGCGTCCAAAAACACTAACCGCACGATTTGCAGTTAGCAAGGCTTGTTGGCATTCTTTCGGCGGGAAAACACTTCTGCACGACTTTCCACGGCGAGAGGGATCCCTCCACCAAAGGGAAAGTCTCTAGCCCTTTTCGTTCCTGCAGAAACCTCAGCTTCTTCTGTCCAGTAGAAGATTCTTTGCACCCGCAGCTGGCATTTCCTGGGCATCTGCCCATCTCCGACTTGCTTGTGACTTCTGGACTTGGTCCCCTTGTTCCACAGGTACCCCAGATTGGAAATCCAGCGTTGTTGCATTGTTGGTTTGTGTCTTTCCTGCATTATTCCTCTAACACAACTTCTTTGTCCTTAGGGGAACTTCAGTGCACTTTGCACTCACTTTTCAGTGTCTTGGGGAGGGCTAAGTTTCTAACTCTCACTATTTTCTAATAGTCCCAGCGACCCTCTACAAGGTCACATAGGTTTGGGGTCCATTCGTGGTTCGCATTCCACTTTTGGAGTATATGGTTTGTGTTGCCCCTATCCCTATGTTTCCCCATTGCATCCTATTGTAACTATACATTGTTTGCACTGTTTTCTAAGACTATACTGCATATTTTTGGTATTGTGTACATAAACCTTGTGTATATTTGCTATCCTCATACTCAGGGTACTCACTGAGTGTGAGAAAGTAGCCTCTTTCTAGCCTTGTTACCCCCACTTTTGGCCTGTTTGTGAGTGTATGTCAGGGTGTTTTCACTGTCTCACTGGGATCCTGCTAGCCAGGGCCCAGTGCTCATAGTGAAAACCCTATGTTTTCAGTATGTTTGTTATGTGTCACTGGGACCCTGCTAGTCAGGACCCCAGTGCTCATAAGTTTGTGGCCTATATGTATGTGTTCCCTGTGTAGTGCCTAACTGTCTCACTGAGGCTCTGCTAACCAGAACCTCAGTGGTTATGCTCTCTCATTTCTTTCAAAATTGTCACTAACAGGCTAGTGACCAATTTTACCAATTTACATTGGCTTACTGGAACACCCTTATAATTCCCTAGTATATGGTACTGAGATACCCATGGTATTGGGGTTCCAGGAGATCCCTATTGTAGGAAAATACCATCTTGCCTGGCATGTTACCCCCATTTTTCACTGTATATATGTTGTTTTAGTTGTATGTGTCACTGGGACCCTGTTCACCAGGGCCCCAGTGCTCATAAGTGTGCCTGAATGTGTTACCTGTGTAGTGACTAACTGTCTCACTGAGGCACTGCTAATCAGAACCTCAGTGGTTATGCTCTCTCATTTCTTTCCAAATTGTCACTGTTAGAAATGGGGTTTTTGGTTGGCAGTCAGGTTACTTCCTGTCCAAGCAAAAGCCCTCACTCTAGTCAGGGTAAGTCACACACTATCCAAGATTATCCTGTGCCCACCCTCTGGTAGCTTGGCACGAGCAGTCAGGCTTAACTTAGAAGGCAATGTGTAAAGTATTTGTGCAATAAATCATACAATACCACCATATAGCACCACAAAAATACACCACACAGTGTTTAGAAAAATATATAATATTTATCAGGATAATTGTAGGTCAAAAAGAATAAAGTTGCAATGGAAAATTGTAGAAATATCACAGGGAAGTGATATAGAGTGTCTTAAGTCTTTAGAATGCAATACAGTGTCTTTCAAGCACAAAGTACCTGGTTTCTGGTGGAAAATCTCCTTAGAGGGCCACAGGAGAAGAGATGCGTGGAAAAAGGGGTGTGTGCGTCGAATTCTCCTCAGCACACACAGACTTGCGTCGTTCTTTTCCACGCGGGGAAGTCGGGCGTCGTTTTCCGGCGCGCAGACAGTCTCTTTTTGTGGATCGCGGGGATTACCAGATGTCCCGGGTCTGTGCGTGGATTCTCCTGCTTGTTTTCCGGCTGCGCGTCGTTCTGCGGGGCTGCGCGTCGAAGTTTCGATCTCACGGTAGGCGTCGCGTCGATTTCTCCTTGGAAGTCGGGCGGCGTTGTCCTTGCGAGGCCGTGCGTCGAAAGTTTGGTCTCACGGCAGGCGTCGCGTCGATTTCTCCTTGGAAGTCGGGCGGCGTTGTCCTTGCGAGGCCGTGCGTCAAAGTTTCGCACTCACGGTGGGCGTCGCGTCGATTTCTCCTGGAAAGTCGAGCGGCTTTGTCCTTGCGAGGTTGTGCGTCGAAGTCTCGATCGTCCCGAGGGCGTCGCGTCGATCAGCGTCGGTGTGCGGCGTTTTTCTCGCCGCGAAACAAGCTGTGCGTCGAAATTTTCGGCGCACGGAGCGTCCAAGTGAAAGGAAGAAGTCTTTTTGGTCCTGAGACTTCAAGGAACAGGAGGCAAGCTCTATCCAAGCCCTTGGAGAGCACTTTCACAGCCAGACAAGAGTTCAGCAAGGCAGCAGGGCAACAGCAAGACAGCAGTCCTTTGTAGAAAGCAGACAGGTGAGTCCTTTGAGCAGCCAGGCAGTTCTTCTTGGCAGGATGTAGTTTCTGGTTCCGGTTTCTTCTCCAGCAAGTGTCTGATGAGGTAGGGCAGAGGCCCTGTTTTATACCCAAATGTGCCTTTGAAGTGGGGGAGACTTCAAAGAGTGGCTAAGAAGTGCACCAGGTCCCCTTTCAGTTCAATCCTGTCTGCCAGGGTCCCAGTAGGGGGTGTGGCAGTCCTTTGTGTGAGGGCAGGCCCTCCACCCTCCCAGCCCAGGAAGACCCATTCAAAATGCAGATGTATGCAAGTGAGGCTGAGTACCCTGTGTTTGGGGTGTGTCTGAGTGAATGCACAAGGAGCTGTCAACTAAACCTAGCCAGACGTGGATTGTAAGGCACAGAAGGATTTAAGTGCAAAGAAATGCTCACTTTCTAAAAGTGGCATTTCTAGAATAGTAATATTAAATCCGACTTCACCAGTCAGTAGGATTTTGTATTACCATTCTGGCCATACTAAATATGACCTCCCTGCTCCTGTCAGATCAGCAGCTGCCACTTCAACAGTGTATGAGGGCAGCCCCAATGTTAGCCTATGAAGGGAGCAGGTCTCCCAGTAGTGCAAAAACGAATTTAGGAGTTTTACACTACCAGGACATATAACTACACAGGTACATGTCCTGTCTTTTACCTACACAGCACCCTGCTCTAGGGGATACCCAGGGCACACATTAAGGGTGACTTATATGCAGAAAAAGGGGAGTTCTAGGCTTGGCAAGTACTTTTAAATGCCAAGTCGAGGTGGCAGTGAAACTGCACACACAGGCCTAGCAATGGTAGGCCTGGGACAAGGAAAAGGAGCTACTTAAGTGGGTGGCACAATCCGTGCTGCGGGTCCACTAGTAGCATTTAATCTATATGCCCTAGGCACCTGGAGTGCACATGACTGGGGACTTATAAGTAGATTAAATAGTTCAATCAGGTATGATCCAAAGTTACCATGTTTACAGAGAGAGAGCATATACACTTTATCACTGGTTAGCAGTGGTAAAGTGCGCAGAGTCTAAAAACCAGCAAAAACAGTATCCTAAAATGAGGAGGGAGGCAGGCAAAAAGTTAGGGGTGACTACCCTAAGGCTGTCAGGTCTAACATGTGTCCCCCCCAGCTGAAAGTGGGAAGAGCTACCCGACCTCCTGGGAGCTCTCATCGCTAAGGCGGAAGTACCTGGAGAGACCATCAGCATTGGCGTGGTCAACCCCTGGGCGATGTTCCACCGTAAAGTCCATCCCCTGTAGGGAAATGGACCACCTCAGAAGTTTTGGATTCTCACCCCTCATCTGCATGAGCCATCTGAGGGGCCTGTGGTCTGTCTGAACTAGGAAGTGAGTCCCAAACAGGTAGGGCCTCAGCTTCTTCAGTGCCCAGACCACAGCAAAAGCTTCTCTTTCAATAGCACTCCACCTCTGTTCCCGTGGTAATAGCCTTCTGCTAATAAAGACTACCGGTTGATCTTGGCCCTCCTCATTTAGCTGTGCTAGGACTGCCCCTATGCCATGCTCTGAAGCGTCTGTCTGCATGATAAATTCCTGGGAGTAGTCAGGGGCCTTGAGCACGGGGGCCGTGCACATGGCTTCCTTTAGGGCGTCAAAGGCTTTCTGACAAGCCTCTGTCCAATTCACCAACCTAGGTTGCTTCTTGGACGTGAGTTGGGTCAAGGGGGACACAATGGTACCATAGCCCTTGACAAACCTGCGGTAGTAGCCGGTGAGGCCTAAGAAGGCCCTCACCTCAGTCTGGGTTCGAGGTGGTTGCCAGGCCTTGATAGTTTCGATCTTGGCCTGGAGTGGCTGCACCTTGCCACCACCTACTAGGTGTCCCAAGTACACCACGGAACCCTGCCCAATCTGGCACTTACTAGCCTTGATGGTCAGGCCTGCCTGTTGCAGGGCCTGAAGCACCTCCTTGAGGTGGAGCAGGTGTTCCTCCCAGCTGGAACTGTAGACAGCTATGTCATCCAGGTAGGCTGCACAGAAGGCATCCTTGCCAGCCAGGACCCCGTTAACCAACCGTTGGAAGGTAGCGGGGGCATTTTTCAATCCAAACGGCATCACCCGGAACTGGTAATGGCCGTCAGGGGTGGAAAAGGCGGACCTTTCCTTAGCCCCCTCAGTCAGGGCGATCTGCCAGTACCCTGAAGTAAGATCAAACGTACTCAGGAACTGGGCAGCGCCTAGCCTGTCCACGAGCTCATCAGCTCGGGGGATGGGGTGAGCATCAGTCCGTGTGACTGAGTTGAGACCCCGGTAGTCCACGCAGAACCGGAGTTCTGGCTTCGCGCCTGGGGCAGTAGCCTTGGGGACCAACACCACTGGGCTGGCCCAGGGACTACTGGACTTCTCAATAACCCCTAGCGTCAACATCTTGGAGACCTCCTCCTTGATGCTGGCCTTCACCTTATCTGACAACCTGTAAATTTTGTTTTTCACAGGGAGACTGTCACCGGTGTCAATATCATGAACACAGAGGTGGGTCAGTCCCGGAGTAAGGGAGAAGAGGGGGGAGAACTGCTCCAACAGCTCATAGCAGTCTCCTTTCTGGTTTAGAGTCAGGGAGTCAGACAGAATGACCCCGCTTACGGACCCATCACCTTCTTGGGCAGAGAGGAGGTCAGGGAGAGGTTCACTCTCCTCTTCCATTCCTTCATCTGTGACCAGAAGCATGTTGATCTCCGACCTCTCAAAATGAGCTTTTAGTCGGTTCACGTGGAGCACCCTTAGGGGGTTCCTAGGGGTTTGGAGGTCCACTAGGTAAGGGGCCTCCCCTTTCCGCTCCTTTATTTCAAATGGGCCAGACCAGCGGTCTTGGAGAGCTCTGGGCTCTACTGGCTCCATTACCCACACTTTGTCTCCAGGTTGAAACTCTACCAGAGTGGCCTTCTGGTCATACCATTGTTTCATCACCTCTTGACTGGCCTCCAGGTTACTTTGGGCCTCTTTCCAGAAGCGGGTCATCTGATTGCGGAGGGCCAACATGTAGCTGACCACGTCCTGAGGGGGTGTCTTTGGAGCGTTCTCCAATCCCTCCTTGACAATGCTTAAGGGTCCCCTGACGGGGTACCCATAGAGAAGCTCAAAGGGACTGAACCCTACCCCCCTCTGGGGGACCTCTCTGTAAGCAAAGAGAAGGCATGGTAAGAGGACGTCCCATTTACGCCTCATGGCCTCAGGGAGGCCACCAATCATGCCTTTCAGGGTCTTGTTGAATCTCTCCACAAGCCCATTAGACTGGGGGTGATAGGGTGTGGTGAACTTGTAGGTTACACCACACGCATCCCACAGATGCTTCATGTACGCGGACATGAAGTTAGTGCCTCTGTCAGACACTATCTCCTTGGGGAACCCCACACGGGTAAATATCCCCATCAGGGTTCTGGCTACCACCGATGCAGTTACGGTCCTCAGAGGGATTGCCTCTGGGTACCGGGTGGCATGGTCCACCAAAACCAGGATAAACCTGTTGCCTAAGGCAGTTTTGGGGTCCAAGGGGCCAACAATGTCGACGCCCACCCTTTCAAAGGGGGTGCCAACGACAGGAAGTGGAATCAGGGGGATTTTAACCCTCTTTCCTGCTTTACCACTAGCCTGGCAGGTAGGACAAGCCCTGCAGAATTTGTCTGAGTGTGTCCTCATTTTGGGCCAGTGAAAGTGGTTGACAAGCCTGTTGAAGGTCTTGTCTTGTCCCAAATGTCCTGCCAGGGGAATGTCGTGAGCCAGACCCAGTAGGAAGGCTCGGTAACATTGGGGGACCACCAGCACACGTGCTGCCCCAAAGACCGGAACCCTAGGCTCACTGTAGAGGAGATCATTCTCCCAATATAGGTGGTGATTGCCAGAGGCGTCACCTGCTGCCTGGTTTAAGGCTTGTTTCCTCAACCCTTCTAGAGTGGGACACTCTTTCTGCGCCTGGCAGAATTCCTCCCTGGTGGGTCCACCCTCAACTTGCCAGCCAGCAAGCTCCGGTAAGTCACCTAGGGTGGCAATGTCTTCCCCAGTTGGCTCGGGAGTCTCCTCCTCAGGAGCCCCGTCAGCCACTGTGGGAACTTCTGGGGCCGGTTTCCCGCGCCCCTCGTCCCTCCTCTTGGCAGCTCCCTGGGCCATCGTTCCAGGCTCCAGGGGCCCTTGACTTCCCTCTCGGTCAGCCATGGACCGGGTGGTCATGCAGACCCACTCAGGTAACCCTAACATTTCCAGGTGAGATCTGAGCTCTACTTCTTTCCAAGCAGTATGCTCTAGATCATTGCCTAACAGACAATCTACAGGCATGGCAGGACTCACAGCTACTTTCAGAGTACCAGAGACCCCCCCCCACTCAAAGGGAACCCGAGCCACCGGTAGGTGACTCTCGCGGTTGTCAGCGACTATGACCTGGTGGAATGTATTCGGGATTATCTGCTCTGTGGACACCAGCTGACTCTTGATAGTAGTCATACTGGCTCCTGTGTCACGCAGAGCCTCCACCTTCTGCCCATCAATGAGGACCCACTGCCGGTACTTGGAAGTATTTTTAGGCATGTGGACCTTGGACATCATTTCTCCTTCCCCCAGGGACACTAGGGAAATCTCTACCTGCTCCCCAAAGCTAGTGGGGTCCATCTCCCCCCCGAGTGCTACACTAGTCAACCCAGGCGCCTGTCCGGTAGTGGACGGTGCCCTCTTGGGGCACTGTGGGTCGCCTTTGTAGTGACCATATTGGTAACACTCCATGCATTTGGGGCTAGATTTTCCTGACCTGTCAAATGTCCCTGGTTTCTTCCCAAATTTGGAAAAGGAAGGGTTGCCACCCCCTCCCTGGGAATTCTTTTGGGGGCCTTTAGAGAGTTCCTTATCTGTAAGTTTATCTCCCCCCTCTTTCTTCTGTTGGGAACCCTGACCACCTTTGTGGGAGTCCCCCCCAGGTACCTTTTTGGACACTCTGGTGCTAACCCAGAGGTCCGCCTCCTCAGCAAGCTTCCTGGGATCAGTCAGCTTACTATCCACTAGGTGCTGGCGCAAATCGGTATAAGTAACATTAAGCATATGCTCTCTCAGGATCAAGTCATATAAACCTTTATAATCTGCTACTTTGTTGCCCCGCACCCATCCATTCAGTGCCTTACTAGAGAAATCAAAGAAATCTACCCATGTTTGTGTGGATTGTTTGGTGCTGTCCCTGAACCTCTGACGGTATCCCTCAGGGGTCAGCCCAAACTTGGCAATTAAAGTGGCTTTCTGGAGTGGGTATGTGTTTTGATCCGGTGGATCCAATGTGAGAAGTGTGTCCCTCCCCAATGGCGGCACATAACCCCACATAGCTACCCCCCATTGCCCTTCAGGAACCTCATGAGCCCTTAGTGCAACTTCATAAGCAGCTAACCATTTATCTATGTCATCTCCCACCACAAAACTGGGCACCACATTTTTGGGTATACGAACCTTCTTTTCTCCAGCAGGTCCTGTCTGTATGCTGCCACCATTATTGCTGGATTCAGACTGTCTTGCCTTGATCTCCAGCTCCTTGAGACTCAGTTCATGAGCCAACAATAGTTTCTTTTCAGCCAACGCTCTTTCAGCTTCCACTTGTTTGGTTGTTCTTTCAGCTTCAATCTGTTTGGCTGCTCTTTCAGCTTCAGCTTGTTTGGCTTCTCTTTCTGCCCTCTTCTCCTCCTGTTGTGCCTCAATTTTCAGTTTCGCCATTTGCAATTGGAACTCCCTTTCTTCTCTCCTTTCCTCTGCGGTCAGGCTTTGCATGGAGACACTGCTCCCTGGTCTGGAAGGGTGCACAATTGCAGTGGTACCACCATCCATAGATAGTGGAAATCCTTCTGAGGGGCCATTTTCTGGCTCCTCTTCCTCATCATCCTCTAAATGGGCTTCTGCCCAGGCCCTCAGCGCCACTTGAAAGTCCTCCTTTCTGGAGGCCCCTTGGGTGGGTACCCTTAATGCCCTGCAGAATCCTCTTAGTTGTTTGACCGTGTATGTATCCAACTGGACTAGGTCAAAGTCCCCTGTCTGAGACCCAGTCAGAGACATGTTGAGTGAGGATTTAGTTTTTGAAAATTGTCAGGAAAAAACGGATTTTCAAAAAGAGATAAACACCAAGTTGACCTTCAACTGTGGGTATGTAGTGAAATACTTAGCTACTGTATGTCACTGCACAAATACAAGTCCTATCCTCACCGCTGATCACCAATGTTAGAAATGGGGTTTTTGGTTGGCAGTCAGGTTACTTCCTGTCCAAGCAAAAGCCCTCACTCTAGTCAGGGTAAGTCACACACTATCCAAGATTATCCTGTGCCCACCCTCTGGTAGCTTGGCACGAGCAGTCAGGCTTAACTTAGAAGGCAATGTGTAAAGTATTTGTGCAATAAATCATACAATACCACCATATAGCACCACAAAAATACACCACACAGTGTTTAGAAAAATATATAATATTTATCAGGATAATTGTAGGTCAAAAAGAATAAAGTTGCAATGGAAAATTGTAGAAATATCACAGGGAAGTGATATAGAGTGTCTTAAGTCTTTAGAATGCAATACAGTGTCTTTCAAGCACAAAGTACCTGGTTTCTGGTGGAAAATCTCCTTAGAGGGCCACAGGAGAAGAGATGCGTGGAAAAAGGGGTGTGTGCGTCGAATTCTCCTCAGCACACACAGACTTGCGTCGTTCTTTTCCACGCGGGGAAGTCGGGCGTCGTTTTCCGGCGCGCAGACAGTCTCTTTTTGTGGATCGCGGGGATTACCAGATGTCCCGGGTCTGTGCGTGGATTCTCCTGCTTGTTTTCCGGCTGCGCGTCGTTCTGCGGGGCTGCGCGTCGAAGTTTCGATCTCACGGTAGGCGTCGCGTCGATTTCTCCTTGGAAGTCGGGCGGCGTTGTCCTTGCGAGGCCGTGCGTCGAAAGTTTGGTCTCACGGCAGGCGTCGCGTCGATTTCTCCTTGGAAGTCGGGCGGCGTTGTCCTTGCGAGGCCGTGCGTCAAAGTTTCGCACTCACGGTGGGCGTCGCGTCGATTTCTCCTGGAAAGTCGAGCGGCTTTGTCCTTGCGAGGTTGTGCGTCGAAGTCTCGATCGTCCCGAGGGCGTCGCGTCGATCAGCGTCGGTGTGCGGCGTTTTTCTCGCCGCGAAACAAGCTGTGCGTCGAAATTTTCGGCGCACGGAGCGTCCAAGTGAAAGGAAGAAGTCTTTTTGGTCCTGAGACTTCAAGGAACAGGAGGCAAGCTCTATCCAAGCCCTTGGAGAGCACTTTCACAGCCAGACAAGAGTTCAGCAAGGCAGCAGGGCAACAGCAAGACAGCAGTCCTTTGTAGAAAGCAGACAGGTGAGTCCTTTGAGCAGCCAGGCAGTTCTTCTTGGCAGGATGTAGTTTCTGGTTCCGGTTTCTTCTCCAGCAAGTGTCTGATGAGGTAGGGCAGAGGCCCTGTTTTATACCCAAATGTGCCTTTGAAGTGGGGGAGACTTCAAAGAGTGGCTAAGAAGTGCACCAGGTCCCCTTTCAGTTCAATCCTGTCTGCCAGGGTCCCAGTAGGGGGTGTGGCAGTCCTTTGTGTGAGGGCAGGCCCTCCACCCTCCCAGCCCAGGAAGACCCATTCAAAATGCAGATGTATGCAAGTGAGGCTGAGTACCCTGTGTTTGGGGTGTGTCTGAGTGAATGCACAAGGAGCTGTCAACTAAACCTAGCCAGACGTGGATTGTAAGGCACAGAAGGATTTAAGTGCAAAGAAATGCTCACTTTCTAAAAGTGGCATTTCTAGAATAGTAATATTAAATCCGACTTCACCAGTCAGTAGGATTTTGTATTACCATTCTGGCCATACTAAATATGACCTCCCTGCTCCTGTCAGATCAGCAGCTGCCACTTCAACAGTGTATGAGGGCAGCCCCAATGTTAGCCTATGAAGGGAGCAGGTCTCCCAGTAGTGCAAAAACGAATTTAGGAGTTTTACACTACCAGGACATATAACTACACAGGTACATGTCCTGTCTTTTACCTACACAGCACCCTGCTCTAGGGGATACCCAGGGCACACATTAAGGGTGACTTATATGCAGAAAAAGGGGAGTTCTAGGCTTGGCAAGTACTTTTAAATGCCAAGTCGAGGTGGCAGTGAAACTGCACACACAGGCCTAGCAATGGTAGGCCTGGGACAAGGAAAAGGAGCTACTTAAGTGGGTGGCACAATCCGTGCTGCGGGTCCACTAGTAGCATTTAATCTATATGCCCTAGGCACCTGGAGTGCACATGACTGGGGACTTATAAGTAGATTAAATAGTTCAATCAGGTATGATCCAAAGTTACCATGTTTACAGAGAGAGAGCATATACACTTTATCACTGGTTAGCAGTGGTAAAGTGCGCAGAGTCTAAAAACCAGCAAAAACAGTATCCAAAAATGAGGAGGGAGGCAGGCAAAAAGTTAGGGGTGACTACCCTAAGGCTGTCAGGTCTAACAGTCACTAACAGGCTAGTGACTATTTTTACCAATTTACATTGGCTTACTGGAACACCCTTATAATTCCCTAGTATATGGTACAGAGGTACCCAGGGTATTGGGGTTCCAGGAGATCCCTATGGGCTGCAGCATTTCTTTTGCCACCCATAGGGAGCTCTGACAATTCTTACACAGGCCTGCCACTGCAGCCTGAGTGAAATAACGTCCACGTTATTTCACAGCCATTTTACACTGCACTTAAGTAACTTATAAGTCACCTATATGTCTAACCTTTACCTGGTAAAGGTTAGGTGCAAAGTTACTTAGTGTGAGGGCACCCTGGCACTAGCCAAGGTGCCCCCACATTGTTCAGGGCCAATTCCCCGGACTTTGTGAGTGCGGGGACACCATTACACGCGTGCACTACATATAGGTCACTACCTATATGTAGCTTCACAATGGTAACTCCGAATATTGCCATGTAACATGTCTATGATCATGGAATTGCCCCCTCTATACCATCCTGGCATAGTTGGCACAATCCCATAATCCCAGTGGTCTGTAGCACAGACCTTGTACTGCCAAACTGCCCTTCCTGGGGTTTCACTGCAGCTGCTGCTGCTGCCAACCCCTCAGACAGGCATCTGCCCTCCTGGGTTCCAGCCAGGCCTGGCCCAGGATGGCAGAACAAAGGACATCCTCTGAGAGAGGGTGTTACACCCTCTCCCTTTGGAAAATGGTGTGAAGGCAGGGGAGGAGTAGCCTCCCCCAGCCTCTGGAAATGCTTTCTTGGGCACAGATGTGCCCAATTCTGCATAAGCCAGTCTACACCGGTTCAGGGGACCCCTTAGCCCTGCTCTGGCACGAAACTGGACAAAGGAAAGGGGAGTGACCACTCCCCTGACCTGCACCTCCCCTTGGAGGTGTCCAGAGCTCCTCCAGTGTGCTCCAGACCTCTGCCATCTTGGAAACAGAGGTGCTGCTGGCACACTGGACTGCTCTGAGTGGCCAGTGCCACCAGGTGACGTCAGAGACTCCTTGTGAAAGGCTCCTTCAGGTGTTGCTAGCCTATCCTCTCTCCTAGGTAGCCAAACCCTCTTTTCTGGCTATTTAGGGTCTCTGTCACTGGGGAAACTTTAGATAACGAATGCAAGAGCTCATCCGAGTTCCTCTGCATCTCTCTCTTCACCTTCTGCCAAGGAATCGACTGCTGACCGCGCTGGAAGCCTGCAACACTGCAACAAAGTAGCAAAGACGACTACTGCAACTCTGTAACGCTGATCCTGCCGCCTTCTCGACTGTTTTCCTGGTGGTGCATGCTGTGGGGGTAGTCTGCCTCCTCTCTGCACTAGAAGCTCCGAAGAAATATCCCGTGGGTCGACGGAATCTTCCCCCTGCAACCGCAGGCACCAAAAAGCTGCATTACCGGTCCCTTGGGTCTCCTCTCAGCACGACGAGCGAGGTCCCTCGAATCCAGCAACTCTGTCGAAGTGGCCCCCACAGTCCAGTGACTCTTCAGTCCAAGTTTGGTGGAGGTAAGTCCTTGCCTCACCTCGCTAGACTGCATTGCTGGGAACCGCGACTTTTGCAGCTACTCCGGCCCCTGTGCACTTCTGGCGGAAATCCTTTGTGCACAGCCAAGCCTGGGTCCACGGCACTCTAACCTGCATTGCACGACTTTCTAAGTTGGTCTCCGGCGATGTGGGACTCCTTTGTGTAACTTCGGGTGAGCACCGTTTCACGCATCCTCATAGTGCCTGTTTCTGGCACTTCTCCGGGAGCTACCTGCTGCTGAGAGGGCTCCTTGTCTTGCTCGATATCCCTTCTACCTCCTGGTCCAATTTGCGACCTCCTGGTCCCTCCTGGGCTACAGCAGCGTCCAAAAACGCTAACCGCACGATTTGCAGTTAGCAAGGCTTGTTGGCATTCTTTCGGCGGGAAAACACTTCTGCACGACTTTCCACGGCGAGAGGGATCCGTCCACCAAAGGGAAAGTCTCTAGCCCTTTTCGTTCCTGCAGAAACCTCAGCTTCTTCTGTCCAGTAGAAGATTCTTTGCACCCACAGCTGGCATTTCCTGGGCATCTGCCCATCTCCGACTTGCTTGTGACTTCTGGACTTGGTCCCCTTGTTCCACAGGTACCCCAGATTGGAAATCCAGCGTTGTTGCCTTGTTGGTTTGTGTCTTTCCTGCATTATTCCTCTAACACGACTTCTTTGTCCTTAGGGGAACTTCAGTGCACTTTGCACTCACTTTTCAGTGTCTTGGGGAGGGCTAAGTTTCTAACTCTCACTATTTTCTAATAGTCCCAGCGACCCTCTACAAGGTCACATAGGTTTGGGGTCCATTCGTGGTTCGCATTCCACTTTTGGAGTATATGGTTTGTGTTGCCCCTATCCCTATGTTTCCCCATTGCATCCTATTGTAACTATACATTGTTTGCACTGTTTTCTAAGACTATACTGCATATTTTTGGTATTGTGTACATAAACCTTGTGTATATTTGCTATCCTCATACTCAGGGTACTCACTGAGTGTGAGAAAGTAGCCTCTTTCTAGCCTTGTTACCCCCACTTTTGGCCTGTTTGTGAGTGTATGTCAGGGTGTTTTCACTGTCTCACTGGGATCCTGCTAGCCAGGGCCCAGTGCTCATAGTGAAAACCCTATGTTTTCAGTATGTTTGTTATGTGTCACTGGGACCCTGCTAGTCAGGACCCCAGTGCTCATAAGTTTGTGGCCTATATGTATGTGTTCCCTGTGTAGTGCCTAACTGTCTCACTGAGGCTCTGCTAACCAGAACCTCAGTGGTTATGCTCTCTCATTTCTTTCAAAATTGTCACTAACAGGCTAGTGACCAATTTTACCAATTTACATTGGCTTACTGGAACACCCTTATAATTCCCAAGTATATGGTACTGAGGTACCCAGGGTATTGGGGTTCCAGGAGATCCCTATGGGCTGCAGCATTTCTTTTGCCACCCATAGGCAGCTCTGACAATTCTTACACAGGCCTGCCACTGCAGCCTGAGTGAAATAACGTCCACGTTATTTCACAGCCATTTTACACTGCACTTAAGTAACTTATAAGTCACCTATATGTCTAACCTTTACCTGGTAAAGGTTAGGTGCAAAGTTACTTAGTGTGAGGGCACCCTGGCACTAGCCAAGGTGCCCCCACATTGTTCAGAGCCAATTCCCTGAACTTTGTGAGTGCGGGGACACCATTACACGCGTGCACTACATATAGGTCACTACCTATATGTAGCTTCACAATGGTAACTCCGAATATGGCCATGTAACATGTCTATGATCATGGAATTGCCCCCTCTATGCCATCCTGGCATAGTTGGCACAATCCCATGATCCCAGTGGTCTGTAGCACAGACCCTGGTACTGCCAAACTGCCCTTCCTGGGGTTTCACTGCAGCTGCTGCTGCTGCCAACACCTCAGACAGGCATCTGCCCTCCTGGGGTCCAGCCAGGCCTGGCCCAGGATGGCAGAACAAAGAACTTCCTCTGAGAGAGGGTGTGACACCCTCTCCCTTTGGAAAATGGTGTGAAGGCAGGGGAGGAGTAGCCTCCCCCAGCCTCTGGAAATGCTTTGTTGGGCACAGATGTGCCCAATTCTGCATAAGCCAGTCTACACCGGTTCAGGGGACCCCTTAGCCCTGCTCTGGCGCGAAACTGGACAAAGGAAAGGGGAGTGACCACTCCCCTGACCTGCACCTCCCCTGGGAGGTGTCCAGAGCTCCTCCAGTGTGCTCCAGACCTCTGCCATCTTGGAAACAGAGGTGCTGCTGGCACACTGGACTGCTCTGAGTGGCCAGTGCCACCAGGTGACGTCAGAGACTCCTTGTGATAGGCTCCTTCAGGTGTTGCTAGCCTATCCTCTCTCCTAGGTAGCCAAACCCTCTTTTCTGGCTATTTAGGGTCTCTGTCTCTGGGGAAACTTTAGATAACGAATGCAAGAGCTCATCCGAGTTCCTCTGCATCTCTCTCTTCACCTTCTGATAAGGAATCGACTGCTGACCCCTCTGGAAGCCTGCAAAACTGCAACATAGTAGCAAAGACGACTACTGCAACTCTGTAACGCTGATCCTGCCACCTTCTCAACTGTTTTCCTGGTGGTGCGTGCTGTGGGGGTAGTCTGCCTCCTCTCTGCACTAGAAGCTCCGAAGAAATCTCGTGTGGGTCGACGGAATCGTCACCCTGCAACCGCAGGCACCAAAGAACGGGATCACTGGTCCCCTGGGTCTCCTCTCAGCATGACGAGCGACGTCCCTTGAATCCAGCAACTCTGTCCAAGTGACTCCCACAGTCCAGTGACTCTTCAGTCCAAGTTTGGTGGAGGTAAGTCCTTGCCTCCCCACGCCAGACTGCATTGCTGGGAACCGCGACTTTTGCAGCTACTCCGGCCTCCGTGCTATTCCGGCGGAAATCCTTTGTGCACAGTCCAGCCTGGGTCCACGGCACTCTAACCTGCATTGCACGACCTCCTAAGTTGTTCTCCGGCGACGTGGGACTCCTTTGTGCAACTTCCGGTGAGCACCGTTTCATGCATCCTCATAGTGCCTGTTTCTGGCACTTTTGCGGGTGCTGTCTGCTGCTGAGAGGGCTCTTTGTCTTCCTTGACGCCCCCTCTGTCCCCTGACGCAATTGGAGACATCCTGGTCCCTCCTGGGCCACAGCAGCATCCAAAAACCCTTACTGCACGATTTGCAGCTAGCAAGGCTTGTTGGCGGTCTTTCTTCAGGAAAACACTTCTGCACGACTCTCTACGGCATGAGGGATCCGTCCTCCAAAGGGGAAGTCTCTAGCCCTTGTCGTTCTTGCAGAAACCTAAGCTTCTACTGTCCAGTAGCAGCTTCTTTGCACCCACAGCTGGCATTTCCTGGGCATCTGCCCATCTCCGACTTGCTTGTGACTTTTGGACTTGGTCCCCTTGTTCTGCAGGTACCCTCAATTGGAAATCCATCG
The DNA here is from genome assembly GCF_031143425.1 of Pleurodeles waltl. NCBI lineage: Eukaryota > Metazoa > Chordata > Amphibia > Caudata > Salamandridae > Pleurodeles > Pleurodeles waltl. Next base: position 839,122,330 of record NC_090444.1, read on the forward strand.
TTGTTGCATTGTTGGTTTGTGTCTTTCCTGCAGAATTCCCCTATCACGACTTCTATATCCTTTGGGGAACTTTAGTGCACTTTGCACTCACTTTTCAGGGTCTTGGGGTGGGCTATTTTTCTATCCCTTACTATTTTCTAATAGTCCCAGCGACCCTCTACAAGGTCACATAGGTTTGGGGTCCACTCGTGGTTTGCATTCCACTTTTGGAGTATATGGTTTGTGTTGCCCCTATCCCTATGTGTCCCCATTGCATCCTATTGTAACTATACATTGTTTGCACTGTTTTCTAATACTATTACTGCATATTTTGGTATTGTGTATATATATCTTGTGTATATTTGCTATCCTCATACTGAGGGTACACTCTGAGATACTTTGGCATATTGTCATAAAAATAAAGTACCTTTATTTTTAGTATAACTGTGTATTGTGTTTTCTTATGATATTGTGCATATGACACTAAGTGGTACTGTAGGAGCTTCACTTGTCTCCTAGTTCAGCCTAAGCTGCTCTGCTAAGCTACCATTATCTATCAGCCTATGCTGCTAGACACCCTATACACTAATAAGGGATAACTGGGCCTGGTGCAAGGTGCAAGTTTCCCTTGGTACTCACTACAAGCCAGTCCAGCCTCCTACACCTCCTATAGTTGAAAATGCAGTCTCTGGTTTAGCATCTTCTGCCAATTTGATCTGCCAATACCCTGCAGTCAAATAAAAAGTGCTAAGATACTTGGCAGATGCCAGTGTATCAATGAGCTCATCTGCCCTGGGTATAGGGTGAGCATCACTTTTTGTTACCTGATTGAGATCTCTGTAGTCTACACAAAACCTCATCTCCCTTTTTCCATCTTTTGAGTGAGGCTTTGTTACAAGCACCAATGGGCTAGCCCCTGGGCTTTCAGAAGGCTCAATCACTCCCAGATCCAACATTTTCTGCACCTCTTGTTTAATGCAGTCCTTGACATGGTCAGGCTGCCTATAAATTTTACTTTTGACGGGCAGACTGTCTCCAGCATCAATTGTGTGTTCACACCAGGATGTTGTACCTGGCACAATTGAAAAGTGGTCAGAAAATTGTCCAAGGAGATTGATGCAGTTTTCTTTCTGTTCTGCAGTCAGACAATCTGCCAAAACTACTCCCTCCACTAAGGCATCTGCTTCTGTGGTGGAAAAGAGATCAGGGAGAGGGTCACTCTCTTCTTCCTGTCCCTCATCTGTTGCCATGAGCAGGGTGATATCAGCCCTGTCATAGTAGGGTTTTAGGGGGTTGACATGAATCACCCTAAGGGGACTCCTGGCAGTGCCCAGGTCTACCAAATAGGCTACCTCACCCTTTTTTTCAACAATCTGATGGGGTCCACTCCATTTGTCCTGGAGTGCTCTTGGGGCCACAGGCTCCAATACCCACAACTTCTGCCCTGGTTGGTACTGGATCAGAACAGCCTTCTGGTCACGCCATTGCTTTTGTAGCTCCTGGCTTGCCTGAAGGTTTTTGCTGGCCTTTTTCATGTACTCAACGATTCTGGATCTTAGGCAAAGTACGTGATCCACTATGTCCTGTTTAGGAGCTTTTAAAGGTTGTTCCCAACCCTCCTTCACAAGAGTGAGTAGAACTCTTACAGGGTGCCCAAAGAGGAGTTCAAAGGGGCTGAAGCCCGCTCCTTTCTGGGGTACCTCCCAGTAAGCAAAAAGGAGGCAAGGTAACAGGACATCCCATCTCCTCCTGAGTTTTTCAGGGAGTACCATTATCATACCTTTGAGAGTTTTATTAAACCTCTCAACCAGTCCATTAGTCTGGGGATGGTAAGGAGTGGTAAACTTGTAGGTAACACCACACTCCTTCCACATTGCTTTCAAGTATGCAGCCATGAAGTTGCTACCTCTGTCTGATACCACCTGTTTAGGGAAACCCATCCTGGAAAAGATTCCTAGGAGGGTCTTTGCCACTGTAGGGGCTGTAGTGTTCCTTAGAGGAATTGCTTCAGGATATCTTGTGGCATGGTCCACAACCACCAAGATAAAACTATTGCCTGAAGCAGTAGGAGGGTCAAGGGGGCCAACTATTTTGAACAATTGTGTGTCTGATTTGCTGCACCAGTACTTGGTAGACTCAGATCTGACCTCCCCTCAAGAATTGGGAAATAAGGCAGACAAATGGGTCAGAACAAGAGTGAATAGAAAATTTCATACAGGGGGTGACAGTGATGGCAAGAAGAAGGATGGTAAGTCTTCTGAGAAGGTTGGGGACAAAGTTAAAAACATTCTGAGTCTTCATCAGGCCCTCAAAAATCCTTTTGGGGTGGTGGGTCCAAATCCTCTTCCCACGATCAAAAGAAGCCATGATGTTATTTATGTAAGAGTAAAGGCCATTGGACAAGTGATTCCACTTGTACAAAGAAAAATACCAAACCTCCCACCACCACAACCCCAACTGCAACCTCTAGTGCCCCTAGTAATAGCAGTGGTGGTGGGAAGTCTACTACTAATAGCCAATCCAAGGGTGTAGCTGGGCTCACTACTGGCAATGTAGTTGGGGTTGGTCTTGTTAGGGAGACCACAGAGGCTGTGTTAGCCTCTGATGGTAGTATTGACTTTGCCACCTTGGTTGCTTGTCCCCTTAAGATGGGTAAGTACAAGCAACTTCCACCGATAAATGATGTTGAGGTTGATGCCTACAGGGACACAGGAGCCAGTGTAACTATGGTGATAGAGAAACTGGTTCACCCTGAACAACACCTACTTGGTCACCAGTACCAAGTGACAGACGTTCATAACAACACTCTTAGCCACCCCATGGCTGTTGTGAATCTCAACTGGGAGGTGGGGTTACGGGTCCAAAGAAAGTTGTGGTTGCCTCAGATTTACCTGTAGACTGTCTACTAGGGAACGTTTTAGAGACATCAGCATGGGCAGAAGTGGAGTTGGAGGCTCATGCAGCAATGCTGGGCATTCCTGGGCATATTTTTGCTTTGACAAGGGCTCAGGCCAAAAAGCAACAAGGACAGGGTAATTTGGATCCTGGAACAATGGACCAAGTGCTCCCTAAAGCTAGGGGTAGCAAGGGTAAATCCCTACCCACTATCCCTTCCTCTACAGATGATTCTCCTTCTGAGGAAGAAGAATTTCGTCCCTGTGCAGAACCTTCACCAGATGAGCTGGCAGCAGACACTGCTGAGCTTTCGGGTGGAGGGGGGCCTGCCAGGGAAGAGCTGAGTGAGGCACAGCAATCCTGTCCCACATTAGAGGGTCTCAGAGGGCAAGCTGTCAAGCAGCAAAATGGGAATGTCAGTGACTCACATAGAATTTACTGGGAGGACAACCTCTTGTACACAGAGGCAAGGGACCCAAAACCTGGAGCAGCCAGGAGATTGGTCATTCCACTGCAGTACAGAGAGTTCCGCCTAACTCTGGCACATGACATTCCTTTGGCTGGGCATTTGGGCCAGATCGAAACATGGGAAAGGCTTGTCCCCCTGTTTCACTGGCCTAGGATGTCAGAGGACACAAAAGTCTTCTGTGACCTGCCAAGCCAGTGGCAAGACTGGTGGCACACCAAAGGCTCCGCTTATTCCACTACCTGTGGTTGGGATCCCCTTTCAAAGGGTAGGGGTTGACATAGTTGACCCCCTTGGCCCTCCAACAGCTTCAGTAATAGGTTTATCATTCTGGTAGTGGACCATGCCACTAGGTATCCTGAAGCAATTCCTCTAAGGACCATTACAGCACCTGCAGTGGCAAAAGCCCTCCTGGGAATATTTTCCAGGGTGGGTTTCCCAAAAGACGTTGTATCAGACAGGGGTAGAAAAAGTTTATGTCTGCATACTTGAAAGCTATGTGGAAGGAATGTGGTGTAACATACAAATTCACCACTCCTTATCATCCACAGACTAATGGACTGGTAGAGAGGTTTAATAAGACTCTCAAAGGTATGATAATGGGACTCCCTGAAAAACTCAGGAGGAGATGGGATGTCCTGTTACCTTGCCTCCTTTTTGCTTACAGGGAGGTACCCCAGAAAGGAGTGGGCTTCAGCCCCTTTGAACTCCTATTTTGACACCCTGTAAGAGGTCCACTAACACTTGTGAAGGAGGGTTGGGAACAACCTTTAAAAGCTCCCAAACAGGACATAGTGGACTATGTACTTGGCCTAAGATCCAGAATGGCTGAGTACATGAAAAAGGCCAGTAAAAACCTTCAGGCCAGCCAAGAGCTCCAGAAGCAATGGCATCACCAGAAGGCTGTTCTGATTCAGTACCAACCAGGACAGAAGGGTGGGTATTGGAGCCTGTGGCCCCAAGAGCACTCCAAGACAAATGGAGTGGACCCCATCTAATTGTTGAGAAAAAGGGTGAGGTTACCTATCTGGTAGACCTGGGTACTGCCAGGAGACCCCTTAGGGTGATTCATGTCAACCGCCTAAAACTCTACTATGACAGGGCTGATCTCACCCTGCTCATGGCAACAGATGAAGGACAGGAAGAAGAGAGTGACCCTTTCCCTGATCTCTTCTCCTTCACTGAAGAGGATGCTTTAGTGGAGGGAGTAGTGTTAGCAGATTGTCTGACTGCAGAACAGAAAGACAACTGCATAAACCTCCTTGGACAATTTTCTGAACTCTTTTCAACTGTGCCAGACACCTCATCTTGGTGTGAACACACAATTGATACTGGAGACAGCTTGCCTGTCAAAAGTAAAATCTATAGGTAGCCTGCCCATGTCAGAGACTGCATAAAACAAGAGGTTCAGAAAATGCTTGATCTAGGAGTGGTTGAACCTTCTGAAAGCCCATGGGCGAGTCCTGTGGTGCTTTTACCAAAGCCTCACTCAAAAGATGGAAAAAAGGAGATGAGGTTTTGTGTAGATTACAGAGGTCTCAACCAGGTAACAAAAACTGATGCTAACCCTATCCCCAGGGCAGATGAGCTCATAGATACACTGGCAGCTGCCAAGTATCTAAGGACCTTTGATTTGACTGCAGGGTATTGGCAGATCAAATTGGCTGAGGATGCTAAACCTAAAACTCAATTTTCAACTATAGGAGGGCACTACCAATTTCCAGTGATGCCGTTTGGTTTGAAAAATGCACCTGCCACTTTTTAGAGGTTGGTGAACACAGTCCTGCGAGGGTTGGAGGCTTTTAGTGCAGCATATCTAGATGATATAGCTGTCTTTAGCTCCACCTGGGATGAGCACCTGGTCCACCTTTGGAAAGTTTTGGAGACCCTGCAAAAGGCAGGCCTCACTATCAAGGCCTCAAAGTGCCAGATAGGGCAGGGAAAGGTGGTTTATCTGATACACCTGGTAGGTGGAGAACAGATTGCACCACTTCAGGGGAAGATCCAGACAATCATGGATTGGGTTCCCCCTACAACACAGACCCAAGTGAGAGTCTTCTTAGGCCTCACTGGGTATTACAGGAGATTCATTAAAAACTATGGCTCCATATCAGCCCCACTTAATGATCTCACCAGTAAAAATATGCCTAAAATGGTATTGTGGACAGCTAGCTGTCAGAAATGTTTTGAGGAGCTCAAACAGGCCATGTGCACTGCACCTGTAATAAAAAGCCCATGTTACTCCAAGAAATTCATTGTTCAAACTGATGCATCTGAATTAGGGGTAGGGGCAGTCGTATCACAACTCAATTCTGAGGGCCAGGATCAACCAGTTGCTTTTATCAGCAGAAGGTTGACCCCTAGAGAAAAGCGTTGGTCTGCCATAGAGAGGGAGGCCTTTGCTGTGGTCTGGGCACTGAAGAAGTTGAGGCCATACCTGTTTGGCACTCACTTCATTGTTCAGACAGACCACAAACCTCTACTTTGGCTAAAACGAAATGAAAGGTGAAAATCCTAAATTGTTGAGGTGGTCCATATCTCTACAGGGAATGGACTATACAGTGGAACGTAGACCTGGGAGTACCCACTCCAATGCAGATGGACTCTCCAGATATTTCCAGTTAGAGAATGAAGACTCATCAGGTCATGGCTAGTCTTATTGCCCTTAATTAGGGGGGGGGGGGGTTGTGTAGGAAAGTACCATCTTGCCTGGCATGTTACCCCCATATTTCACTGTATATATGTTGTTTTAGTCTATGTGTCACCGGGACCCTGCCAGGCAGGGCCCCAGTGCTCATAAGTATGTGCCCTGTATGTGTTCCCTGTGTGATGCCTAACTGTCTCACTGAGGCTCTGCTAACCAGGACCTCAGTGGTTAAGCTCTCTCTGCTTTCCAAATTTGTCACTAACATACTAGTGACTACCTTTACCAATTCACATTGGCATACTGGTACACCCATATAATTCCCCAGTATATTGTAATGAGGTACCTAGGGTATTGGGGCTCCAGGAGATCCCTATGGGCTGCAGCATTTCTTTTGACACCCATAGGGAGCTCTGACAATTCTTACACAGGCCTGCCATTGCAGCCTGCATGAAATAACATCCACGTTATTTCACAGCCATTTACCACTGCACTTAAGTAACTTATATGGCACCTATATGTCTAACCTTCACCTGGTGAAGGTTGGGTGCAAAGTTACTTAGTGTGTGGGAATCCTGGCACTAGCGAAGGTGCCCCCACATCGTTCAGGGCAAATTCCCCGGACTTTGTGAGTGCGGGGACACCATTACACGTGTGCACTGTACATAGGTCACTACCTATGTACAGTGTCACAATGGTAACTCCGAACATGGCCATGTAACATGTCTGAGATCATGGAATTGTCATCCCAATGCCTTTCTGGCATTGGGGAGACAATTCCATGATCCCCCGGTCTCTAGCACAGAACCCGGGTACTGCCAAACTGCCTTTATGGGGTCTCCACTGCAGCTGCTGCTGCTGCCAACCCCTCAGACAGGTTTCTGCCATCCTGGGGTCCAGGCAGCCCTGGCCCAGGAAGGCAGAAAAAAGCATTTCCTCTGAGAGAGGGTGTAACACCCTCTCCCTTTGGAAATAGGTGTGATGGCTGGGGAGGAGTAGCCTCCCCCAGCCTCTGGAAATGCTTTGATGGGCACAGACGGTGCCCATCTCTGCATAAGCCAGTCTACACCGGTTTAGGGATCCCCCAGCCCTGCTCTGGCGCGAAACTGGACAAAGAAAAGGGGAGTAACCACTCCCCTTACCTGCACCTCCCAGGGGAGGTGTACAGAGCTCCTCCAGTGTGTCCTAGACCACTGCCATCTTGGAAACAGAGGTGTTGGGGGCACACTGGACTGCACTGAGTGGCCAGTGCCAGCAGGGGACGTCAGAGGCTCCTTTTGATAGGCTCTTTCCTCTCTTGGTGGCCAATCCTCCTTCCTAGATAGCCAAACCTCCTTTTCTGGCTATTTAGGGTCTCTGCTTTGGGGATTACACCAGATAACGAATGCAAGAGCTCATCAGAGTTCCTCTGCATCTCCCTCTTCACCTTCTGCCAAAGGATCGACCGCTGACGGCTCAGGAAGCCTGCAAGACCGCAACAAAGTGGCAAGACGACTACCAGCAACATTGTAGAGCCAAATCCGGCCGGCTTTCTCAACTGTTTCCTGGTGGTGCATGCTCTGGGGGTAGCCTGCTTTCACCCCGCACCAGAAGCTCCGAGGAAATCTCCTGTGGGTCGAAAGAATCTTCCCCTGCTAACGCAGGCACCAAAAGACTGCATCACCGGTCCTCTGGGTCCCCTCTCATCCTGACGATCGTGGTCCCTGGAACACAGCAACTCTGTCCATGTGAATCCCACAGTCCAGTGACTCTTTAGTCCAAGTTTGGTAGAGGTAAGTCCTTGCCTCCCCACGCCAGACTGCAAAGCTGTGTACTGCGTGATTTGCAGCTGGTCCGGCTCCTGTGCACTCCTCCAGGATTGTTTCCTGCCTTTCTTGTTCCATTGCAGACACCGCCCCATTCATTGCAATACCAGATTCATTTTCAATTACTGGCTGTCCAAGTGGATTTTTATTTGGAAGATCTGAACTGTGGCTGCTTTGTGAACTCTCCTTAGCTACCTCGGCAGCAATTGTTTCCTCCTCTTCAATGTCATCCTTTAATATTTTTAGATAGTTAGGAAATACTGAGTACTCAATAATATCCTTTGAAGCACTGAAAGAATCTTCATAGCAGTCAAACCCTCCAAAGAATTCTGATTCAGCATGCCATGACATAAATAGTTGCAAAAGTGCCAAATAGAGAAGCTGTTTTTTCAGCAGTCTGACAACTGCGTTTTCTATAGTTAATTAGACTGTCTTTGCTGTGCCTTACCAAATAACCATCACAACCAACTTCTGTAAATTTACATTTATCTAACTATTCTATGACATTGTTTCTATATCTGTAATTTTGAAGCATTTCATAAAGACATCCAATTTTAAGATTTAGATTCCATTTTGTAGAGCAAGTGTCCAACATGTTTGTTTTCATGTTTTCACAATGTCTGTACTTTCTGGGTCAAATTCTGCAAGATATTGAATTTCTGGAAAAAACTTCAATACTCTGTTTTGCATAAATGCAAGACCTAGAGTCACCCAAACAACTCCTCTTGACTTAGAGTATAAACTAGCTGAACTCAATCAATCACCTCATAAGATCCAATTTCCCTATCTGAAAGCATCTTCAAACTGAGTGGGTGTCAGTGGGTGTATAAGTATCTGTGTGGGTCTGTGAGTGGGTGTTTTCAGTTTCTGTGTAGGCCTGTCATTAAATATGTGAGTGTCTGTTGGGTCTGTGAGTGGGTGTATGAGTGACTGTATGGGTCTGAGTGGGTGTGTGAGTGTCTGTGTGGGCCTGTGAGTGGGTATGTGAGTGTCTATTTAGGTCTGTGAATTTGCAGGTAACTGATTGAGTGGGTCTGTGAGTGGGCATTTGAGTGTCAGCATGGGTCTGTTAGTGTATGTCTGAGTGCCTGTATGGGTCTGTGAGTGTGTGTGAAAGTGTCTGCATGAGTCTGTGATTGGGCATGTGACTGAGTGGGTCTGTGTGTGGGCATGTGAGTGTCTGTGTGGGTCTTTGAGTGGGCGTGTGACTGAGTGGGTCTGTTAGTGGGCATGTGACTGTCTATGTTAGTCCTTTGGTGTATGTGAATGTCTGAGTGGGCCTGTGATTGGGCATATGACTGTCTCTATGGGTCTGTGAGTGCATGTGAGTATCTGTGTTGGTCTGTGAATGTATTTGAGCATCTGTGTTGGTGTGTGAGTAGGCGTGTGAGCATCTGAGTGGGTCTAAGAGTGGGCATGCGAGTGTCTGTCTGGGTTTGTGAGTGGGTGTGAGAGTATCTGTGTGGGTCTATCATTGGGTGTGTGAGTGTCTGTCTGGGTCTGTGAGTGGATGTGTAAGTTTGTGTGGGTCTATGAGTGGGTGTGTGAGTTTTTTTTGGGTCTCTGAGCAGGTTTCTGAGTGTGTCTATGGATGTGTGAATGGGTTTCAGAGTACTTCTATGAGTGTGTGAGTGAGTGTGTGACTGGCTGAGTGGGTGTGTGGGTGTGTGAGTGACTGTGTGAGAGACTGGATGGCTGTGTGAGAAGGTGTGTTAATGCTTCCTTTGATATGTGAGTGGCTGTGTGAGTGTCTGACTGGTTGTCAGAGGGCATGTGAGTGTCTGTGTGGGTCTGTGAATGGGTGTGTGAGTGTCTGTATGGGCCTGTGTGAGAAAGTAGCCTCTTTCTAGCCTTGTTACCCCCACTTTTGGCCTGTTTGTGAGTATATGTCAGGGTGTTTTCAATGTCTCACTGGGATCCTGCTAACCTGGGCCCACTGCTCATAGTGAAAACCCTATGTTTTCAGTATGTTTGTTATTTGTCACTGGGACCCTGCTAGCCAGGACCCCAGTGCTCATAAGTTTGTGCCCTATATGTATGTGTTCCCTGCGTGATGCCTAACTGTCTCACTGAGGCTCTGTTAACCAGAACCTCAGTGGTTATGCTCTCTCTTTACAAATTGTCACTAACAGGCTAGTGACCAATTTCACCAATTTACATTGGCACACTGGAACACCCTTATAATTCCCTAGTATATGGTACTGAGGTACCCAGGGTATTGGGGTTCCAGGAGATACCTATGGGCTGCAGTACTTCTTGTGCCACCCATAGAGAGCTCTGACAATTCTTACACAGGCCTGCCACTGCAGCCTGAGTGAAATAACGTCCACGTTATTTCACAGCCATTTACCACTGCACTTAAGTAACTTATAAGTCACCTATATGTCTAACCTTCACCTGGTGAAGGTTGGGTGCTAAGTTACTTAGTGTGTGGGCACCTTGGCACTAGCCAAGGTGCCCCCACATTGTTCAGGGCAAATTCCCCGGACTTTGTGAGTGCGGGGACACCATTACACCCGTGCACTGTACATAGGTCACTACCTATGTACAGCGTCACAATGGTAACCCCGAACATGGCCATGTAACATGTCTAAGATCATGGAATTGTTACCCCAATGCCATTCTGGCATTGGGGAGACAATTCCATGATCCCCAGTGACTCTAGCACAGACTCGGGTACTGCCAAACTACCTTTCCCGGGGTTTCACTGCAGCTGCTGCCAACCCCTCAGACAGGTTTCTGCCCTCCTGGGGTCCAGCCAGGCCTGGCCCAGGAAGGCTGAACAAAGGACTTTCTCAGAGAGAGGGTGTTACATCCTCTCCCTTTGGAAAAAGGTGTCAGGGCTGGGGAGGAGTAGCCTCCGTCAGCCTCAGGAAATGCTTTGATGGGCACAGATGGTGCCCATCTCTGCATAAGCCAGTCTACACCAGTTCAGGGATTCCCCCAGCCCTGCTCTGGTGTGAAACTGAACAAAGGAAAGGGGAGTGACCACTCCCCTGACCTGCACCTCCCAGGGGAGGTGCCAAGAGCTCCTCTAGTGTGCTCCAGACCTCTGCCATCTTGGAAACACAGGTGCTTCTAGCACACTGGACTGCTCTGAGTGGCCAGTGCCAGCAGGTGACGTCAGAGACTCCTCCTGATAGGCTCTTACCTGTGTTGCTAGCCTATCCTCCTTCCTAAGTAGCCAAACCTCCTTTTCTGGCTATTTAGGGTCTCTGCTTTGGGGAATTCTTTAGATAACGAATGCAAGAGCTCATCAGAGTTTCTCTGCATCTCTCTCTTCACCTTCTGCCACGGAATCGACCGCTGACTGCTCAGGAAGCCTGCAAAACCGCAACAAAGTAGCAAAGACGACTACTGCAACCTTGTATCGCTGATCCTGCCGCCTTCTCGACTGTTTTCCTGGTGGTGCATGCTATGGGTGTAGTCTGCCTCCTCTCTGCACTAGAAGCTCCGAAGAAATCTCCTGTGGGACTGTAGGAAAGTACCATCTTGCCTGGCATGTTATCCCCATTTTTCACTGTATATATGTTGTTTTAGTTGTATGTGTCACTGGGACCCTGTTCACCAGGGCCCCAGTGCTCCTAAGTGTGCCTGAATGTGTTACCTGTGTAGTGACTAACTGTCTCACTGAGGCTCTGCTAATCAGAACCTCAGTGGTTATGCTCTCTCATTTCTTTCAAATTGTCACTAACAGGCTAGTGACCAATTTTACCAATTTACATTGGCTTACTGGAACACCCTTATAATTCCCTAGTATATGGTACTGAGGTACACAGGGTATTGGGGTTCCAGGAGATCCCTATGGGCTGCAGCATTTCTTTTGCCACCCATAGGGAGCTCTGACAATTCTTACACAGGCCTGCCACTGCAGCCTGAGTGAAATAACGTCCACGTTATTTCACAGCCATTTTACACTGCACTTAAGTAACTTATAAGTCACCTATATGTCTAACCTTTACCTGGTAAAGGTTAGGTGCAAAGTTACTTAGTGTGAGGGCACCCTGGCACTAGCCAAGGTGCCCCCACATTGTTCAGGGCCAATTCCCCGGACTTTGTGAGTGCGGGGACACCATTACACGCGTGCACTACATATAGGTCACTACCTATATGTAGCTTCACAATGGTAACTCCGAATATGGCCATGTAACATGTCTATGATCATGGAATTGCCCCCTCTATACCATCCTGGCATAGTTGGCACAATCCCATGATCCCAGTGGTCTGTAGCACAGACCCTGGTACTGCCAAACTGCCTTTCCTGGGGTTTCACTGCAGCTGCTGCTGCTGCCAACCCCTCAGACAGGCATCTGCCCTCCTAGGGTCCAGCCAGGCCTGGCCCAGGATGGCAGAACAAAGAACTTCCTCTGAGAGAGGGTGTTACACCCTCTCCCTTTGGAAAATGGTGTGAAGGCAGGGGAGGAGTAGCCTCCCCCAGCCTCTGGAAATGCTTTCTTGGGCACAGATGTGCCCAATTCTGCATAAGCCAGTCTACACCGGTTCAGGGGACCCCTTAGCCCTGCTCTGGCGCGAAACTGGACAAAGGAAAGGGGAGTGACCACTCCCCTGACCTGCACCTCCCCTGGGAGGTGTCCAGAGCTCCTCCAGTGTGCTCCAGACCTCTGCCATCTTGGAAACAGAGGTGCTGCTGGCACACTGGACTGCTCTGAGTGGCCAGTGCCACCAGGTGACGTCACAGACTCCTTCTTATAGGCTCCTTCAGGTGTTAGTAGCCTATCCTCTCTCCTAGGTAGCCAAACCCTCTTTTCTGGCTATTTAGGGTCTCTGTCTCTGGGGAAACTTTAGATAACGAATGCAAGAGCTCATCCGAGTTCCTCTGCATCTCTCTCTTCACCTTCTGGCAAGGAATCGACTGCTGACCACGCTGGAAGCCTGCAAAACTGCAACATAGTAGCTAAGACGACTACTGCAACTCTGTAACGCTGATCCTGCCGCCTTCTCGACTGTTTTCCTGGTGGTGCATGCTGTGGGGGTAGTCTGCCTCCTCTCTGCACTAGAAGCTCTGAAGAAATCTCCCGTGGGTCGACGGAATCTTCCCCCTGCAACCGCAGACACCAAAAAAGCTGCATTACCGGTCCCTTGGGTCTCCTCTCAGCACGACGAGCGAGGTCCCTCGAATCCAGCAACTCTGTCCAAGTGACCCCCACAGTCCAGTGACTCTTCAGTCCAAGTTTGGTGGAGGTAAGTCCTTGCCTCACCTCGCTAGACTGCATTGCTGGGAACCGCGACTTTTGCAGCTACTCCGGCCTACGTGCACTTCTGGCGGAAATCCTTTCTGCACAGTCCAGCCTGGGTCCACCGCACTCTAACCTGCATTGCATGACCTCCTAAGTTGTTCTCCGGTGACGTGGGACTTCTTTGTGCAACTTTGGGTGAGCACCGTTTCACGCATACTCGTAGTGCCTGTTTCTGGCATTTCTCCAGGTGCTACCTACTGCTGAGAGGGCTCCTTATTTTGCTCGACGTCTCCTCTCTCTCCTAAAGCAATTTGCGACATCCTGGTACTTCCTGGGCCACAGCAGTGTCCAAAAACGCTAACCAAATGATTTGCAGCTAGCAAGGCTTGTTGGCGTTCTTTCGGCGGTAAAATACTTCTGAACGACTCTGCACAGCAAGAGGGATCCGTCCACCAAAGGGGAAGTCTCTAGCCCTTTTCGTTCCTGCAGAAACCTCAGCTTCTTCTGTCCAGTAGAAGCTTCTTTGCTCCCACAGCTGGCATTTCCTGGGCATCTGCCCATCTCCGACTTGCTTGTGACTTTTGGACTTGGTCCCCTTGTTCCACAGGTACCCTACATTGGAAATCCATCGTTGTTGCATTGTTGTTTTGTGTCTTTCCTGCATTATTCCTCTAACACAACTTCTTTGTCCTTAGGGGAACTTTAGTGCACTTTGCACTCACTTTTCAGGGTCTTGGGGAGGGTTATTTTTCTAACTCTCACTATTTTCTAATAGTCCCAGCGACCCTCTACAAGGTCACATAGGTTTGGGGTCCATTCGTGGTTCGCATTCCACTTTTGGAGTATATGGTTTGTGTTGCCCCTATCCCTATGTGTCCCCATTGCATCCTATTGTAACTATACATTGTTTGCACTGTTTTCTAAGACTATACTGCATATTTTTGGTATTGTGTACATATATCTTGTGTATATTTCCTATCCTCTCACTGAGGGTACACTCTAAGATACTTTGGCATATTGTCATAAAAATAAAGTACCTTTATTTTTAGTATAACTGTGTATTGTGTTTTCTTATGATATTGTGCATATGACACAAAGTGGTACTGTAGTAGCTTCACACGTCTCCTAGTTCAGCCTAAGCTGCTCTGCTAAGCTACCATTATCTATCAGCCTAAGCTGCTAGACACGCTATACACTAATGAGGGATAACTGGGCCTAGTGCAAGGTGCAAGTACCCCTTGGTACTCACTACAAGCCAGCCCAGCCTCCTACATTGGTTGTGCAGCGGTGGGATAAGTGCTTTGAGACTACTTACCACTCTTGTCATTGTACTTTTCATAAGAGAAAAATATACAAAACAAGTTCAGTGTGTGTACACATAGCTAAAAAGTTTTGCTTTTCCTCTTTTCACTCTTTTTTAAAGTGCTGAAAAGTATTTCTAAACTTTCAAAAAGTTCTTAAAAGTGTAAAAAGTTTTTTCTGTCTTTCTAAAAAGTTCTGAAAACTTTTTTCTCTTTTTCTATCACTTTTAACTCTCTCTAAAAATGTCTGGCACAGGCCAAAATGTTGATCTGTCGAAACTTGCATATGACCACCTTAGCTGGAAAGGAGCAAGGAGTCTCTGTGTAGAGAGAGGTTTGAGTGTAGGGAAGAATCCTTCCTTCTCTTAGCACTTAACATGCTTAGAGAACAAGATAAGGCTAAAAGTGCCCCATCTGTTGAAAAAGTAGCTAATGGTTCCCAATCTGATCCAGGGACTCCCCCAGGAAAGAGTTCAGGAAAGAAACTTCCTAGCCTGCCCATTACTAGACAGTCTAGCATAGTTGGTAGTGATGAAGAGCCACACCATACAAATAGTGTTGTCTCACATCATAGCAAAAGCATTTATTCTCACCACAGTGGTACTGATGTTTCTGTTAGCCAAGCTGTTAGGGTGCCCTCTGTAAGGGACAGGTCTCCTTCTGTTCATTCCCATCATACCTCTGTATCTAGGAATGTCCCTCCCACCAACCCTGATGACAGATTGTTAGAGAGGGAACTCAATAAGTTGAGGGTGGAACAAACCAGACTGAAGCTTAAAAAGCAACAGCTGGATTTGGATAGACAGTCTTTAGAATTAGAGAAGGAAAGACAGAAGTTGGGTTTAGAAACCCATGGTGGCAGCAGCAGTATTCCCCATAGTCATCCTGCAAAAGAGCATGATTCCAGGAATCTGCATAAGATAGTTCCCCCTTATAAGGAGGGGGATGATATTAACAAGTGGTTTGCTGCACTTGAGAGGGCCTGTGTTGTACAGGATGTCCCTCAAAGGCAGTGGGCTGCTATCCTATGGCTATCATTTAGTGGAAAAGGTAGGGATAGGCTCCTTACTGTGAAAGAAAGTGATGCCAATAATTTTACAGTTCTTAAGAATGCACTCCTGGATGGTTATGGCTTCACCGCTGAACAATACAGGATAAAGTTCAGAGAGACCAAAAAGGAGTCTTCACAAGACTGGGTTGATTTCATTGACCATTCAGTGAAGGCCTTGGAGGGGTGGTTACATGGCAGTAAAGTTACTGATTATGACAGCCTGTATAACTTGATCCTGAGACAGCATATTCTTAATAATTGTGTGTCTGATTTGTTGCACCAGTACTTGGTGGACTCTGATCTGACCTCTCCCCAAGAATTGGGAAAGAAGGCAGACAAATGGGTCAGAACAAGGGTGAACAGAAAAGTTCATACAGGGGGTGACAAAGATGGCAACAAAAAGAAGGATGGTAAGTCTTCTGACAAGGGTGGGGACAAATCTAAAAATGAGTCTTCATCAGGCCCACAAAAACACTCTGGTGGGGGTGGTGGGCCCAAATCCTCCTTTAATCAAAACAAAGAAAAGAAACCATGGTGCTATTTATGTAAAATAAAAGGCCATTGGACAACAGATCCCAGTTGTCCAAAGAAAAGAACCAAGCCTCCTACCACTGCAACCCCTACTGCTACCCCTAGTGTCCCTACTAATAGCAGTGGTGGTGGGAGCAAACCTACTAATAGCCAATCCAAGGGAGTAGCTGGGCTCACTATTGGTAACTTAGTTGGGGTTGGCCTTGTTAGGGAGGCCACAGAGGCTGTGTTAGTCTCTGAGGGGGCTATTGATTTAGCCACCTTAGTTGCTTGTCCCCTTAATATGGATAAGTACAAGCAGCTACCCCTAATAAATGGTGTTGAGGTTCAGGCCTACAGGGACACTGGAGCCAGTGTGACTATGGTCATAGAGAAACTGGTCCACCCTGAACAACACCTACTTGGTCACCAGTACCAAGTAACCGATGCTCACAACACCCCATGGCTGTTGTTAATCTCAACTGGGGGGGGGGTTACTGGTCCAAAGAAAGTTGTGGTAGCCACAGATTTACCTGTAGACTGTCTACTAGGAAATGATTTGGAGACATCAGCATGGTCAGATGTGGAGTTGGAGGCCCATGCAGCAATGCTGGGCATCCCAGGGCATATTTTTGCTTTAACCAGGGCTCAGGCCAAAAAGCAAAAAGGACAGGGAAGCTTGGATCCTGGAACAATGGACCAAGTGCTCCCTAAAGCTAGGGCTAGTAGAAGCAAACCACTTCCTACTATCCCTCCCTCTACAGTGGATTCTACTTCTGAGGAAGAAGAATTTCCACCCTGTGCAGAACCTACACCAGAGGAGCTGGAAGCAGACACTGCTGAGCTTTGGGGTGAAGGGGGCCTGCCAGGGAGGAGCTGAGTGTGGCACAGCAGACCTGTCCCACACTAGAGGGTCTAAGACAGCAAGCTGTCAAACAGGCTAATGGGGATGTCAGTGAATCTCACAGAGTTTACTGGGAGGACAACCTCTTGTACACTGAAGCAAGGGATCCTAAACCTGGAACTGCCAGGAGATTAGTGATTCCTCAGGAGTACAGAAAGTTCCTCCTAACTCTTGCCCATGACATTCCCCTAGCTGGACACCTAGGACAAATGAAAACTTGGGACAGACTTGTTCCCTTATTTCATTGGCCTAGGATGTCTGAGGACACAAAGGAATTTTGTAAGTCCTGTGAAACCTGTCAAGCCAGTGGCAAGACAGGTGGCACTCCAAAGGCACCCCTTATCCCAATGCCTGTGGTTGGGGTTCCCTTTGAAAGGGTAGGGGTTGACATAGTTGGCCCCCTTGACCCTCCTACTGCTTCAGGCAATAGGTTTATCTTGGTGGTAGTGGACCATGCCACAAGATATCCTGAAGCAATTCCTTTAAGGACCACTACAGCACCTGCAGTGGCAAAGGCCCTCCTGGGAATATTTTCTAGGGTGGGCTTCCCAAAGGAAGTAGTATCAGACAGGGGAAGCAATTTCATGTCTGCATACTTAAAGGCCATGTGGAAGGAGTGTGGTGTAACTTACAAGTTCACTACACCCTATCATCCACAAACAAATGGACTGGTGGAGAGATTTTATAAAACTCTCAAAGGCATGATTATGGGTCTCCCTGAAAAACTCCGCAGGAGATGGGATATCCTGTTACCATGCCTCCTTTTTGCCTACAGGGAGGTACCCCAGAAAGGAGTGGGCTTCAGCCCCTTTGAACTCCTCTTTGGTCACCCTGTTAGGGGTCCACTAACACTTGTCAAGGAGGGTTGGGAACAACCTTTAAAAGCTCCAATACAAGATATAGTGGATTATGTACTTGGCCTCAGATCAAGGATGGCTGAGTATATGAAAAAGGCCAGTAAAAACCTTCAGGCCAGCAAAGAGCTCCAGAAGCAATGGCATGATCAGAAGGCTGTTTTGGTTCAGTACAAACCAGGGCAGAAAGTGTGGGTCTTGGAGCCTGTGGCTGTAGGAGGCTGGACTGGCTTGTAGTGATTACCAAGGGGTACTTGCACCTTGCACCAGGCCCAGTTATCCCTTATTAGTGTATAGGGTGTCTAGCAGCTTAGGCTGATAGATAATGGTAGCTTAGCAGAGCAGCTTAGGCTGAACTAGGAGACGTGTGAAGCTACTACAGTACCACCTAGTGTCATATGCACAATATCATAAGAAAACACAATACACAGTTATACTAAAAATAAAGGTACTTTATTTTTATGACAATATGCCAAAGTATCTTAGAGTGTACCCTCAGTGAGAGGATAGGAAATATACACAAGATATATATACACAATAGCAAAAATATGCAGTATAGTCTTAGAAAACAGTGCAAACAATGTAGAGTTACAATAGGATGCAATGGGGAAACACAGGGATAGGGGCAACACAAACCATATACTCCACAAGTGGAATGTGAACCACGAATGGACCCCAAACCTATGTGACCTTGTAGAGGGTCGCTGGGACTATTAGAAAATAGTGAGAGTTAGAAAAATAACCCTCCCCAAGACCCTGAAAAGTGAGTGCAAAGTGCACTAAAGTTCTCCTAAGGACAAAGAAGTTGTGTTAGAGGAATAATGCAGGAAAGACACAAACCAACAATGCAACAACTGTGGATTTCCAATCTAGGGTACCTGTGGAACAAGGGGACCAAGTCCAAAAGTCACAAGCAAGTCGGAGATGGGCAGATGCCCAGGAAATGCCAGCTGCGGGTGCAAAGGAGCTTCTACTGGACAGAAGAAGCTGCGGTTTCTGCAGGAACGCAAAGGGCTAGAGACTTCCCCTTTGGAGGACAGATCCCTCTCGCCTTGTAGAGTCCTGCAGAAGTGTTTTCCCGCCGAAAGAACGCCAACAAGCCTTGCTAGCTGCAAATCGTGCGATTAGCGTTTTTGGATGCTGCTGTGGTCCAGGAGGTCGCAAATTGGACCAGGAGGTAGAGGGGACGTCGAGCAAGAAAAGAAGCCCTCATAGCAGCAGGTAGCGCCTGGAGAAGTGCCAGAAACAGGCACTACGAGGATGCGTGAAATGGTGCTCACCAGAAGTCGCACAAAGAAGTCCCACGTCGCCGGAGAACAACTTAGGAGGTCATGCAATGCAGGTTAGAGTGCCGTGGACCCAGGCTGGACTGTGCACAAAGGACTTCCGCCGGAAGTGCATGGAGGCCGGAGTAGCTGCAAAAGTCGCGGTTCCCAACAATGCAGTCTAGCGAGGTGAGGCAAGGACTTACCTCCACCAAACTTGGACTGAAGAGTCACTGGACTGTGGGGGCCACTTGGACAGAGTTGCTGGATTCGAGGGACCTCGCTCGTCGTGCTGAGAGGAGACCCAAGGGACCGGTAATGCAGCTTTTTGGTGCCTGCGGTTGCAGGGGGAAGATTCCGTCGACCCACGGGAGATTTCTTCGGAGCTTCTAGTGCAGAGAGGAGGCAGACTACCCCCACAGCATGCACCACCAGGAAAACAGTCGTGAAGGCGGCAGGATCAGCGTTACAGAGTTGCAGTAGTCGTCTTTGCTACTTTGTTGCAGTGTTGCAGGCTTCCAGCGCGGTCAGCAGTCGATTCTTTGGCAGAAGGTGAAGAGAGAGATGCAGAGGAACTCGGATGAGCTCTTGCATTCGTTATCTAAAGTTTCCCCAGAGACAGAGACCCTAAATAGCCAGAAAAGAGGGTTTGGCTACCTAGGAGAGAGGATAGGCTAGGAACACCTGAAGGAGCCTATCAGAAGGAGTCTCTGACGTCACCTGGTGGCACTGGCCACTCAGAGCAGTCCAGTGTGCCAGCAGCACCTCTGTTTCCAAGATGGCAGAGGTCTGGAGCACACTGGAGGAGCTCTGGACACCTCCCAGGGGAGGTGCAGGTCAGGGGAGTGGTCACTCCCCTTTCCTTTGTCCAGTTTCGCGCCAGAGCAGGGCTAAGGGGTCCCCTGAACCGGTGTAGACTGGCTTATGCAGAATTGGGCACATCTGTGCCCAAGAAAGCATTTCCAGAGGCTGGGGGAGGCTACTCCTCCCCTGCCTTCACACCATTTTCCAAAGGGAGAGGGTGTAACACCCTCTCTCAGAGGAAGTCCTTTGTTCTGCCATCCTTGGCCAGGCCTGGCTGGACCCCAGGAGGGCAGATACCTGTCTGAGGGGTTGGCAGCAGCAGCAGCTGCAGTGAAACCCCAGGAAGGGCAGTTTGGCAGTACCAGGGTCTGTGCTACAGACCACTGGGATCATGGAATTGTGCCAACTATGCCAGGATGGCATAGAGGGGGCAATTCCATGATCATAGACATGTTACATGGCCATATTCGGAGTTACCATTGTGAAGCTACATATAGGTAGTGACCTATATGTAGTGCATGCGTGTAATGGTGTCCCCGCACTCACAAAGTCAGGGAAATTGGCCCTGAACAATGTGGGGGCACCTTGGCTAGTGCCAGGGTGCCCTCACACTAAGTAACTTTGCACCTAACCTTTACCAGGTAAAGGTTAGACATATAGGTGACTTATAAGTTACTTAAGTGCAGTGTAAAATGGCTGTGAAATAACGTGGACGTTATTTCACTCAGGCTGCAGTGGCAGGCCTGTGTAAGAATTGTCAGAGCTCCCTATGGGTGGCAAAAGAAATGCTGCAGCCCATAGGGATCTCCTGGAACCCCAATACCCTGGGTACCTCAGTACCATATACTAGGGAATTATAAGGGTGTTCCAGTAAGCCAATGTAAATTGGTAAAATTGGTCACTAGCCTGTTAGTGACAATTTGTACAGAGAGAGCATAACCACTGAGGTTCTGGTTAGGAGAGCCTCAGTGAGACAGTTAGGCACCACACAGGGAACACATACATATAGACCACAAACTTATGAGCACTGGGATCCTGACTAGCAGGGTCCCAGTGACACATAACAAACATACTGAAAACATAGGGTTTTCACTATGAGCACTGGGCCCTGGCTAGCAGGATCCTAGTGAGACACTGAAAACACCCTGACATACACTCACAAACAGGCCAAAAGTGGGGGTAACAAGGCTAGAAAGAGGATACTTTCTCACACAACCCCCCCCAAACGAAGGACAATAAGGCTAACCTTGGCCAGTTGAGACTTTATTGTCTAAGTGGTGATAAGTAGAGAGTAGCTCTGCAATAGACTGGTTACTCCCTTTATCATCCACTATATGGTTACTTCCCTGTGGGGATGTAAACCACCCTGTTTGAAGTTTTTTAGCTAAGCAACAATGTGAAGATGTATTTTCAGAGTTTCTATCAGTAAGTTTTAGTTTAGAACAGTGGGAATTGTCCACTGAACCTATTTGTAGTGATGGAAATGCCAGACAGGGATGCTGTCTCAGAAAAGCCATAGCTGGGCAAAAACTTTGTCCATATGGCTGGAAGAGAGAAAAGGGATGCTGTTTCTCTTGAGTTGGAGCAGGGCAGGGGTGCTGTCCTATGAGCTCCACACTAGGGCAGGGATGCTGTCCTAAGTGTTGTGAGGCAGTGCAGGGTTTCTGCACTAAAGTTTCTCTGGGAGGGTTGGAGGGATGCTCCATGTTAACTAAAATGGTGCTCTTTTTGTCACCCAAGTTAGTTATCCCACAGAGAGGTATTTCTACCTCAGGGAGTCCAGCTTTGCCAGCTGATGATTCCCTTGGAACAGGTGCCACCCCAGGAGAGATTTCTCCCACCACAGGAATGTTATCCTGAATGGTAGGGTGGTTAGGGGATACTGTGATACTCTTTTTACCTGTTGATGGAGAGGGATCCTGAGTTTTCAGGCCTTCTCTCCTTTGCTTTTTCATTTCAGTAGAAATGAGAGGGAACAATTCCTCAGGGATGCCCAGCATGGCTGCATGGGCATAAAACTCTACATCAGCCCAACCTGAGGCCTCTAGGTCATTACCTAATAGACAGTCTACAGGTAAGCTAGATGATACCACCACCTGCTTAGGGCCAGTAACTCCACCCCAACTAAACTGAATTATAGCTAAGGGAAGAAATTTAGTAGAGTTATGGACATCAATAATCTTATACTGTTGTCCAATGATGTGTTGATCAGGGTGCACTAGGTTTTCAGTCACCAGAGTGATACTGGCACCTGTGTCCCTGTAGGCCAAGGCCTCAACACCATTTATTGAAACTGTCTGCCTGTACTTATCCATTGTAAGGGGACAAGCAGCCAGTGTGGCAAGGCCAATGCCACTAGGTGTGACAGAAACTGTCTTGGAACTGACTACCCCAGTTTCTACTATGGACCCATAAGTGAACCCAACTACACCCTTAACTTGACTGTTGCCAGCAGTTCCACCACTAGTACCACTACTGCTAGGGGCACTAGAGCTTGATGTATTAGTGGTGGTAGGCTCAGGGGGTTTACCTGGACAGGACTTATCCCCTGGCCTATGGCCTCTATTTTTACACACAAAGCACCAGGGCTTTTTAAATTGTGTAGGTTGAGAAGAAGAGGAAGAATTTGTTTTATCCCCACCCCCTGAAGAGTGTTCAAGATTTGAAGTGGGATCTTTGGTTTTACCCTTATCCCCATGCTTATCTTGAGATTTTTCACCATCTTTCTTCTTAGTGTTCTCTTTGTCACCCCCTGTATGAACGTTCCTGTTCACCCTTGTTCTGACCCATTTGTCTGCCTTCTTTCCCAATTCTTGGGGAGAGGTCAGATCAGAGTCCACCAAGTACTGGTGCAACAAATCAGACACACAATTATTAAGAATATGCTCTCTCAGGATCAAGTTATACAGGCTGTCATAATCAGTAACTTTACTGCCATGTAACCACCCCTCCAAGGCCTTCACTGAATGGTCAATGAAATCAACCCAGTCTTGTGAAGACTCCTTTTTGGTCTCTCTGAACTTTATCCTGTACTGTTCAGTGGTTAAGCCATAACCATCCAGGAGTGCATTCTTAAGAACTGTAAAATTATTGGCATCACTCTCTTTCACAGTAAGGAGCCTATCCCTACCTTTTCCACTAAATGATAGCCATAGGATAGCAGCCCACTGCCTTTGAGGGACATCCTGTACAACACAGGCCCTCTCAAGTGCAGCAAACCACCTGTTAATGTCATCCCCCTCCTTATAAGGGGGAACTATCTTGTGCAGATTCCTGGAATCATGCTCTTTTGCAGGATGACTATGGGGAATACTGCTGCTGCCACCATGGGTTTCTAAACCCAGTTTCTGTCTCTCCATCTCTACTTCTAAAGTCTGTCTATCCAAATCCAGCTGTTTCTTCTTGAGCTTCAGTCTGGTTTGTTCCACTCTCAATCTATTGAGCTCCCTTTCTAACAATCTGTCATCAGGGTGGGTGGGAGGGACGTGCCTTGAAACAGAAGTATGGTGAGAATGGACAGAAGGAGACCTGTCCCTTACAGAGGGCACCCTAACAGCTTGGCTGACAGTGTAATGTGAGAGCACATCATCTGTATGATGTGACTCCACCTCAGTACCAACTATGCTAGACTGTCTTGTAATGGGAAGGCTAAGAAGTTTATTTCCTGAACCTTTACCTGGGGGAGTCCCTGGATCAGATTGGGAACCATTAGCTACTTTTTCAACAGATGGGGCACTTTTAGCCTTATCTTGTTCTATAAGCATGTTAAGTAACAATTCCAAAGAAGGATTCTTCCCTACACTCAAACCTCTCTCTATGCAGAGACTCCTTGCTCCTTTCCAGCTAAGGTGATCATATGCAATTTTAGACAGGTCAACATTTTGGCCTGTGCCAGACATTTTTAGAGAGAGTTAAAGTGATAGAAAAAGAGAAAAAAGTTGTCAGAACTTTTAGAAAGACAAAAAAAAAAACTTTAAAAACTTTTTAGAACTTTTTAGAAAGTTTAGAAGTACTTTTCAGCACTTAGAAAGAGTGAAAAGAGGAAATGCAAAACTTTTTGGCTATGTGTATATACACTGACCTTGTTTTGTATATTTTTCTCTTATGAAAAGTACAATGACAAGAGTGGTAAGTAGTCTCAAAGCACTTATCCCACCGCTGCACAACCAATGTAGGAGGCTGGACTGGCTTGTAGTGAGTACCAAGGGGTACTTGCACCTTGCACCAGGACCAGTTATCCCTTATTAGTGTATAGCGTGTCTAGCAGCTTAGGCTGATAGATAATGGTAGCTTAGCAGAGCAGCTTAGGCTGAACTAGGAGACGTGTGAAGCTACTACAGTACCACCTAGTGTCATATGCACAATATCATAAGAAAACACAATACACAGTTATACTAAAAATAAAGGTACTTTATTTTTATGACAATATGCCAAAGTATCTTAGAGTGTACCCTCAGTGAGAGGATAGGAAATATACACAAGATATATATACACAATAGCAAAAATATGCCGTATAGTCTTAGAAAACAGTGCAAACAATGTATAGTTACAATAGGATGCAATGGGGAAACATAGGGATAGGGGCAACACAAACCATATACTCCACAAGTGGAATGTGAACCACGAATGGACCCCAAACCTATGTGACCTTGTAGAGGGTCGCTGGGACTATTAGAAAATAGTGAGAGTTAGAAAAATAACCCTCCCCAAGACCCTGAAAAGTGAGTGCAAAGTGCACTAAAGTTCTCCTAAGGACAAAGAAGTTGTGTTAGAGGAATAATGCAGGAAAGACACAAACCAACAATGCAACAACTGTGTATTTCCAATCTAGGGTACCTGTGGAACAAGGGGACCAAGTCCAAAAGTCACTAGCAAGTCGGAGATGGGCAGATGCCCAGGAAATGCCAGCTGCGGGTGCAAAGGAGCTTCTACTGGACAGAAGAAGCTGCGGTTTCTGCAGGAACGCAAAGGGCTAGAGACTTCCCCTTTGGAGGACAGATCCCTCTCGCCTTGTAGAGTCCTGCAGAAGTGTTTTCCCGCCGAAAGAACGCCAACAAGCCTTGCTAGCTGCAAATCGTGCGATTAGCGTTTTTGGATGCTGTTGTGGTCCAGGAGGTCGCAAATTGGACCAGGAGGTAGAGGGGACGTCGAGCAAGAAAAGAAGCCCTCATAGCAGCAGGTAGCGCCTGGAGAAGTGCCAGAAACAGGCACTACGAGGATGCGTGAAATGGTGCTCAACAGAAGTCGCACAAAGAAGTCCCACGTCGCCGGAGAACAACTTAGGAGGTCATGCAATGCAGGTTAGAGTGCCGTGGACCCAGGCTGGACTGTGCACAAAGGATTTCCGCCGGAAGTGCATGGAGGCCGGAGTAGCTGCAAAAGTCGCGGTTCCCAACAATGCAGTCTAGCGAGGTGAGGCAAGGACTTACCTCCACCAAACTTGGACTGAAGAGTCACTGGACTGTGGGGGCCACTTGGACAGAGTTGCTGGATTCGAGGGACCTCGCTCGTCGTGCTGAGAGGAGACCCAAGGGACCGGTAATGCAGCTTTTTGGTGCCTGCGGTTGCAGGGGGAAGATTCCGTCGACCCACGGGAGATTTCTTCGGAGCTTCTAGTGCAGAGAGGAGGCAGACTACCCCCACAGCATGCACCACCAGGAAAACAGTCGTGAAGGCGGCAGGATCAGCGTTACAGAGTAGCAGTAGTCGTCTTTGCTACTTTGTTGCAGTGTTGCTGGCTTCCAGCGCGGTCAGCAGTCGATTCTTTGGCAGAAGGTGAAGAGAGAGATGCAGAGGAACTCGGATGAGCTCTTGCATTCGTTATCTAAAGTTTCCCCACAGACAGAGACCCTAAATAGCCAGAAAAGAGGGTTTGGCTACCTAGGAGAGAGGATAGGCTAGGAACACCTGAAGGAGCCTATCAGAAGGAGTCTCTGACGTCACCTGGTGGCACTGGCCACTCAGAGCAGTCCAGTGTGCCAGCAGCACCTCTGTTTCCAAGATGGCAGAGGTCTGGAGCACACTGGAGGAGCTCTGGACACCTCCCAGGGGAGGTGCAGGTCAGGGGAGTGGTCACTCCCCTTTCCTTTGTCCAGTTTCGCGCCAGAGCAGGGCTAAGGGGTCCCCTGAACCGGTGTAGACTGGCTTATGCAGAATTGGGCACATCTGTGCCCAAGAAAGCATTTCCAGAGGCTGGGGGAGGCTACTCCTCCCCTGCCTTCACACCATTTTCCAAAGGGAGAGGGTGTAACACCCTCTCTCAGAGGAAGTCCTTTGTTCTGCCATCCTTGGCCAGGCCTGGCTGGACCCCAGGAGGGCAGATACCTGTCTGAGGGGTTGGCAGCAGCAGCAGCTGCAGTGAAACCCCAGGAAGGGCAGTTTGGCAGTACCAGGGTCTGTGCTACAGACCACTGGGATCATGGAATTGTGCCAACTATGCCAGGATGGCATAGAGGGGGCAATTCCATGATCATAGACATGTTACATGGCCATATTCGGAGTTACCATTGTGAAGCTACATATAGGTAGTGACCTATATGTAGTGCATGCGTGTAATGGTGTCCCCGCACTCACAAAGTCAGGGAAATTGGCCCTGAACAATGTGGGGGCACCTTGGCTAGTGCCAGGGTGCCCTCACACTAAGTAACTTTGCACCTAACCTTTACCAGGTAAAGGTTAGACATATAGGTGACTTATAAGTTACTTAAGTGCAGTGTAAAATGGCTGTGAAATAACGTGGACGTTATTTCACTCAGGCTGCAGTGGCAGGCCTGTGTAAGAATTGTCAGAGCTCCCTATGGGTGGCAAAAGAAATGCTGCAGCCCATAGGGATCTCCTGGAACCCCAATACCCTGGGTACCTCAGTACCATATACTAGGGAATTATAAGGGTGTTCCAGTAAGTCAATGTAAATTGGTAAAATTGGTCACTAGCCTGTTAGTGACAATTTGTACAGAGAGAGCATAACCACTGAGGTTCTGGTTAGGAGAGCCTCAGTGAGACAGTTAGGCACCACACAGGGAACACATACATATAGACCACAAACTTATGAGCACTGGGATCCTGACTAGCAGGGTCCCAGTGACACATAACAAACATACTGAAAACATAGGGTTTTCACTATGAGCACTGGGCCCTGGCTAGCAGGATCCTAGTGAGACAGTGAAAACACCCTGACATACACTCACAAACAGGCCAAAAGTGGGGGTAACAAGGCTAGAAAGAGGATACTTTCTCACACAACCCCCCCCAAACGAAGGACAATAAGGCTAACCTTGGCCAGTTGAGACTTTATTGTCTAAGTGGTGATAAGTAGAGAGTAGCTCTGCAATAGACTGGTTACTCCCTTTATGATCCACTATATGGTTACTTCCCTGTGGGGATGTAAACCACCCTGTTTGAAGTTTTTTAGCTAAGCAACAATGTGAAGATGTATTTTCAGAGTTTCTATCAGTAAGTTTTAGTTTAGAACAGTGGGAATTGTCCACTGAACCTATTTGTAGTGATGGAAATGCCAGACAGGGATGCTGTCTCAGAAAAGCCATAGCTGGGCAAAAACTTTGTCCATATGGCTGGAAGAGAGAAAAGGGATGCTGTTTCTCTTGAGTTGGAGCAGGGCAGGGGTGCTGTCCTATGAGCTCCACACTAGGGCAGGGATGCTGTCCTAAGTGTTGTGAGGCAGTGCAGGGTTTCTGCACTAAAGTTTCTCTGGGAGGGTTGGAGGGATGCTCCATGTTAACTAAAATGGTGCTCTTTTTGTCACCCAAGTTAGTTATCCCACAGAGAGGTATTTCTACCTCAGGGAGTCCAGCTTTGCCAGCTGATGATTCCCTTGGAACAGGTGCCACCCCAGGAGAGGTTTCTCCCACCACAGGAATGTTATCCTGAATGGTAGGGTGGTTAGGGGATACTGTGATACTCTTTTTACCTGTTGATGGAGAGGGATCCTGAGTTTTCAGGCCTTCTCTCCTTTGCTTTTTCATTTCAGTAGAAATGAGAGGGAACAATTCCTCAGGGATGCCCAGCATGGCTGCATGGGCATAAAACTCTACATCAGCCCAACCTGAGGCCTCTAGGTCATTACCTAATAGACAGTCTACAGGTAAGCTAGATGATACCACCACCTGCTTAGGGCCAGTAACTCCACCCCAACTAAACTGAATTATAGCTAAGGGAAGAAATTTAGTAGAGTTATGGACATCAATAATCTTATACTGTTGTCCAATGATGTGTTGATCAGGGTGCACTAGGTTTTCAGTCACCAGAGTGATACTGGCACCTGTGTCCCTGTAGGCCAAGGCCTCAACACCATTTATTGAAACTGTCTGCCTGTACTTATCCATTGTAAGGGGACAAGCAGCCAGTGTGGCAAGGCCAATGCCACTAGGTGTGACAGAAACTGTCTTGGGACTGACTACCCCAGTTTCTACTATGGACCCATAAGTGAACCCAACTACACCCTTAACTTGACTGTTGCCAGCAGTCCCACCACTAGTACCACTACTGCTAGGGGCACTAGAGCTTGATGTATTAGTGGTGGTAGGCTCAGGGGGTTTACCTGGACAGGACTTATCCCCTGGCCTATGGCCTCTATTTTTACACACAAAGCACCAGGGCTTTTTAAATTGTGTAGGTTGAGAAGAAGAGGAAGAATTTGTTTTATCCCCACCCCCTGAAGAGTGTTCAAGATTTGAAGTGGGATCTTTGGTTTTACCCTTATCCCCATGCTTATCTTTAGATTTTTCACCATCTTTCTTCTTAGTGTTCTCTTTGTCACCCCCTGTATGAACGTTCCTGTTCACCCTTGTTCTGACCCATTTGTCTGCCTTCTTTCCCAATTCTTGGGGAGAGGTCAGATCAGAGTCCACCAAGTACTGGTGCAACAAATCAGACACACAATTATTAAGAATATGCTCTCTCAGGATCAAGTTATACAGGCTGTCATAATCAGTAACTTTACTGCCATGTAACCACCCCTCCAAGGCCTTCACTGAATGGTCAATGAAATCAACCCAGTCTTGTGAAGACTCCTTTTTGGTCTCTCTGAACTTTATCCTGTACTGTTCAGTGGTTAAGCCATAACCATCCAGGAGTGCATTCTTAAGAACTGTAAAATTATTGGCATCACTCTCTTTCACAGTAAGGAGCCTATCCCTACCTTTTCCACTAAATGATAGCCATAGGATAGCAGCCCACTGCCTTTGAGGGACATCCTGTACAACACAGGCCCTCTCAAGTGCAGCAAACCACCTGTTAATGTCATCCCCCTCCTTATAAGGGGGAACTATCTTGTGCAGATTCCTGGAATCATGCTCTTTTGCAGGATGACTATGGGGAATACTGCTGCTGCCACCATGGGTTTCTAAACCCAGTTTCTGTCTCTCCATCTCTACTTCTAAAGTCTGTCTATCCAAATCCAGCTGTTTCTTCTTGAGCTTCAGTCTGGTTTGTTCCACTGTCAATCTATTGAGCTCCCTTTCTAACAATCTGTCATCAGGGTGGGTGGGAGGGACGTGCCTTGAAACAGAAGTATGGTGAGAATGGACAGAAGGAGACCTGTCCCTTACAGAGGGCACCCTAACAGCTTGGCTGACAGTGTAATGTGAGAGCACATCATCTGTATGATGTGACTCCACCTCAGTACCAACTATGCTAGACTGTCTTGTAATGGGAAGGCTAAGAAGTTTCTTTCCTGAACCTTTACCTGGGGGAGTCCCTGGATCAGATTGGGAACCATTAGCTACTTTTTCAACAGATGGGGCACTTTTAGCCTTATCTTGTTCTATAAGCATGTTAAGTAACAATTCCAAAGAAGGATTCTTCCCTACACTCAAACCTCTCTCTATGCAGAGACTCCTTGCTCCTTTCCAGCTAAGGTGATCATATGCAATTTTAGACAGGTCAACATTTTGGCCTGTGCCAGACATTTTTAGAGAGAGTTAAAGTGATAGAAAAAGAGAAAAAAGTTGTCAGAACTTTTAGAAAGACAAAAAAAAAAACTTTAAAAACTTTTTAGAACTTTTTAGAAAGTTTAGAAGTACTTTTCAGCACTTAGAAAGAGTGAAAAGAGGAAATGCAAAACTTTTTGGCTATGTGTATATACACTGACCTTGTTTTGTATATTTTTCTCTTATGAAAAGTACAATGACAAGAGTGGTAAGTAGTCTCAAAGCACTTATCCCACCGCTGCACAACCAATGTAGGAGGCTGGACTGGCTTGTAGTGAGTACCAAGGGGTACTTGCACCTTGCACCAGGCCCAGTTATCCCTTATTAGTGTATAGGGTGTCTAGCAGCTTAGGCTGATAGATAATGGTAGCTTAGCAGAGCAGCTTAGGCTGAACTAGGAGACGTGTGAAGCTACTACAGTACCACCTAGTGTCATATGCACAATATCATAAGAAAACACAATACACAGTTATACTAAAAATAAAGGTACTTTATTTTTATGACAATATGCCAAAGTATCTTAGAGTGTACCCTCAGTGAGAGGATAGGAAATATACACAAGATATATATACACAATAGCAAAAATATGCAGTATAGTCTTAGAAAACAGTGCAAACAATGTATAGTTACAATAGGATGCAATGGGGAAACATAGGGATGGGGGCAACACAAACCATATACTCCACAAGTGGAATGTGAACCACGAATGGACCCCAAACCTATGTGACCTTGTAGAGGGTCGCTGGGACTATTAGAAAATAGTGAGAGTTAGAAAAATAACCCTCCCCAAGACCGTGAAAAGTGAGTGCAAAGTGCACTAAAGTTCCCCTAAGGACAAAGAAGTCGTGTTAGAGGAATAATGCAGGAAAGACACAAACCAACAATGCAACAACTGTGTATTTCCAATCTAGGGTACCTGTGGAACAAGGGGACCAAGTCCAAAAGTCACAAGCAAGTCGGAGATGGGCAGATGCCCTGGAAATGCCAGCTGTGGGTGCAAAGAAGCTTCTACTGGACAGAAGAAGCTGCGGTTTCTGCAGGAACGCAAAGGGCTAGAGACTTCCCCTTTGGAGGACGGATCCCTCTTGCCTTGTAGAGTCGTGCAGAAGTGCTTTCCCGCCGAAAGAGCGCCAACAAGCCTTGCTAGCTGCAAATCGTGCAGTTAGCGTTTTTGGATGCTGCTGTGGTCCAGGAGGGACCAGGAGGTCGCAAATTGGATCAGGAGGTAGAGGGGACGTCGAGCAAGACAAGGAGCCCTCTTAGCAGCAGGTAGCATCCGGAGAAGTGCCAGAAACAGGCACTACGAGGATACGTGAAACGGTGCTCACCCGAAGTCGCACAAAGAAGTCCCACGTCGCCCGAGAACAACTTAGGAGGTCGTGCAATGCAGGTTAGAGTGCGGTGGACCCAGGCTGGACTGTGCACAAAGGATTTCCACCGGAAGTGCACGGAGGCCGGAGTAGCTGCAAAAGTTGCGGTTCCCAGCAATGCAGTCTAGCGAGGTGAGGCAAGGACTTACCTCCACCAAACTTGGACTGAAGAGTCACTGGACTGTGGGGGCCACTTGGACAGAGTTGCTGGATTCGAGGGACCTTCCCCGTTGTGCTGAGAGGAGACCCAAGGGACTGGTAATGCAGCTTTTTGGTGCCTGCGGTTGCAGGGGGAAGATTCCGTCGACCCACGGGAGATTTCTTCGGAGCTTCTAGTGCAGAGAGGAGGCAGACTACCCCCACAGCATGCACCACCAGGAAAACAGTCGAGAAGGCGGCAGGATCAGCGTTACAGAGTTGCAGTAGTCGTCTTTGCTACTTTGTTGCAGTGTTGCAGGCTTCCAGCGCGGTCAGCAGTCGATTCCTTGGCAGAAGGTGAAGAGAGAGATGCAGAGGAACTCGGATGAGCTCTTGCATTCGTTATCTAAAGCTTCCCCAGAGACAGAGACCCTAAATAGCCAGAAAAGAGGGTTTGGCTACCTAGGAGAGAGGATAGGCTAGCAACACCTGAAGGAGCCTATCAGAAGGAGTCTCTGACGTCACCTGGTGGCACTGGCCACTCAGAGCAGTCCAGTGTGCCAGCAGCACCTCTGTTTCCAAGATGGCAGAGGTCTGGAGCACACTGGAGGAGCTCTGGACACCGCCCAGGGGAGGTGCAGGTCAGGGGAGTGGTCACTCCCCTTTCCTTTGTCCAGTTTCGCGCCAGAGCAGGGCTAAGGGGTCCCCTGAACCGATGTAGACTGGCTTATGCAGAATTGGGCACATCTGTGCCCAAGAAAGCATTTCTAGAGGCTGGGGGAGGCTACTCCTCCCCTGCCTTCACACCATTTTCCAAAGGGAGAGGGTGTAACACCCTCTCTCAGAGGAAGTTCTTTGTTCTGCCATCCTGGGCCAGGCCTGGCTGGACCCCAGGAGGGCAGATGCCTGTCTGAGGGGTTGGCAGCAGCAGCTTCTGCAGTGAAACCCCAGGAAGGGCAGTTTGGCAGTACCAGGGTCTGTGCTACAGACCACTGGGATCATGGAATTGTACCAACTATGCCAGGATGGCATAGAGGGGGCAATTCCATGATCATAGACATGTTACATGGTCATATTCGGAGTTACCATAGTGAAGCTACATATAGGTAGTGACCTATATGTAGTGCACGCGTGTAATGGTGTCCCCGCACTCACAAAGTCCGGGGAATTGGCCCTGAACAATGTGGGGGCACCTTGGTACTGTAGAAGCTTCACACGTCTCCTAGTTCAGCTTAAGCTGCTCTGCTAAGCTACCATTATCTATCAGCCTAAGCTGCAAGGCACCCTATACACTAATAAGGGATAACTGGACCTGGTGCAAGGTGCAAGTACCCCTTGGTACTCACTACAAGCCAGCCCAGCCTCCCACACACAGGGAGAGGATTCCTCTTCCTCAAAAGGGGAATCTTCTGGAGAGAGAGGGATAGTGGGCAAGGACTTATCCTTTCTACCCCTAGCTTTTGGGAGCACTTGGTCCATGTTTCCAGGATCCAAGTTTCCCTGTCCTCCTTGCTTCTGGGCCTGAGCTCTTGTGAGAGCAAAGATATGCCTTGGAAGGGCCCGCATTGCAGCATGAGCCTCCAACTGCACTTCAGCCCAAGCTGATGTTTCCAAATCATTTTCTAATAAGTAGTCTACAGGTAAATCAGTGGCTACCACAACTTTCTTTGGACCAGTAAACCCCCCCCCAGTTGAGATTCACAACAGCCATGGGGTGGCTAAGATTGTTGTTATGAGCATCAGTCACTTGGTACTGCTGACCAAGTAGGTGTTGTTCAGGAGCAACCAGTTTCTCTATCACCATGGTGACACTGGCTCCTGCGTTCCTGTAGGCCTCATCCTCAAAACCATTTATTAGGGGTAGTTGCTTGTTCTTACCTATATTAACGGGACAAGCAACTAAGGTGGCAAAGTCCATACCACCATCAGAGACTAAAACAGCCTCTGGTCTCCCTAACTAGACCAACCCCACTACATTAGCAATGGTGAGCCCAGCTACACCCTTTGTCTGGCTATTTGTAGTGTTCTTCCCACCACCACTGCTATTACTAGGGGCACTAGTGGACGCAGTTGGGGTTGTGGTGGTGGGAGCCTTGGTATTTTTCTTTGGACAAGTGGGATCACTTGCCCAATGGCCTTTACTTTTACATAAATAACACCATGGCTTCTTTTGATTGTGTGAAGAGGATTCGGACCCACTTCCCCCAGAGGATTTTTGTGGGCCTGATGAAGACTCAGAATTCTTTTTGTCTTAGTACCAACCCATGTCATGAGACTTACCATCCTTCTTCTTGCCGTCCTTGTCACCCCCTGAATGAGCTTTTCTGCTCACACTTGTTCTGACCCATTTGTCTGCCTTTTTTCCCAGTTATTGGGGGAGAGGTCAGATCTGAGTCTACCAAGTACTGATGCAACAAGTCTGACACACAATTATTCAGGATATGCTCTCTCAAAATTAGATTAATCATGCTTTCATAATCAGTCACCTTACTGCCATGTAACCATCCCTCCAAGGCCTTCACTGAACAGTCTACAAAGTCTGTCCAGTCTTGAGAGGACTCTTTTATGGTGTCTCTGAACTTTATCCTGTATTGTTTAGTGGTTAAGCTGAAAACCATCTAGGAGTGCATCTTTCAAAACTTTATAATTGTTGGCATCACTCTCCCTGACAGTAAGGAGTCTGTCCCTACCTTTGACAGTGAAAGATAGCCACAATATAGCAGCCCACTGCCTTTGAGGGACCAACTGTACCATACAGGCCCTCTCAAGTGCAGAAAACCACAAGTCAATGTCACCCCCCTCCTTGTAAGAGGGGATAATCTTGTGCAGGTTTTTTGAATCTGTTTCTCTAACAGGATGATCTCAAGATTGCTATTGTTGCTGCCACCATGGGGAACTATCCCCAACTTCTGTCTTTCTCTCTATGCATCTAAGGATTCCCTATCTAAGGCCTACTGCTGCTGTCTTAGCCTCAGTCTGGCCTCTTCCAACCTCAGCTTTCGGAGTTCGCTGTCTAGGGTGTTATCCTCAGGGTGGGAGGTTTGGGAATTCTCTGATAAAGAGGTAATGTGAGAATGGGCAGAAGTGGACCTTTCTCTGACTACCTGAACCCTAGTGACCTGGCCTTTTGGAGTGAAAGGTGTCCTACTGTTGTTTGACACCCTCCCACTACCAGCTTCACTACGTGGCCTGATAAGTGAAAGGTCTTTGGAAGTACCCTCCCAGAGTTCTCAGGACCCTCCCCAGAATATATCTGGGTACCCCCTCCTCTACCTCCTGATCCTGGGTTCGACCAGTCTGACTCTGGTCACTTTCAAGGAGAAGGTTAAGAAGGAGATCCTTAGTAGGGTTCTTACCAATCCCCAAACTTCTTTCTATATAGAGACCCCCCAAATGTTTAAAGTTTAGATTATCATAAGTTGTCTTCACAACTTTGAGAGTGGCCTCTACCACAGACATTGTGAAAAGAAAGAGGTTAGGGATAAGAGAAAAAGTTTAGAGCTTTCAAGAACAGAGAGAAAAACGTTTTCAAACTTTTTAGAAACGTTTTAGAATGAAAATAAGACTGTTAAGTTTACTTGTGTATATTTCTAAGCATTAGGGATATGGTTTTCTTATGAAAAGCACCAATGACAAAGTGGTAAAGCAGTTACAAGTACTTATCGTAGCGCTGCACCACCAATGTAGGAGGCTGGCCTGGCTTGTAGTGGGTACCAATGGTACTTACACCTTATGCCAGGTCCAGTTATCCCTTATTAGTAGAGTGTAGTAGTGTTCTAGCAGCTTAGCCTGATAGAGGTAGCTAAAGCAGAGCAGCCAAGGCTGAACTAGGAGACATGCAAAGCTCATGCAATACCACATATCACATAGGTACTATATCATAAGAAAGACAATACTCATAGTTAATAAAAACAAGCATTTACAATGCAACGGGTCTCGCGTTTGCTCATGTAAGAGCTGATCGCGTTGTAAACTCCTAACCCGACTTTTCACCTATCGGGCAAAAGTGCATTTATGTACATAACACGAAAAAGTGAAATTAACTATGTAAAGCGCTCAACTTCTGCCAAGCGAGATCGCGCTCGTAAATTAAAGAAAAAGAAGTCCACGAGCCCAATGGAAAACAGCGAGCCTCGCATGTTTTCTGTACTTGGTCGCTGCGCTCGAGGAGGGCTAGCCACCGGAAAAGGCATGACGTGTGCATGCCTTCCACTAATGAAAGCGAGCAAATTTTATTAGGCAAGCCCACAAACCAATAAAAAACACTGACGTGTAGTTGACAGGGCTCTGAGCCCTTTTCTAAATACTAAAGCGTCTCACTGCGATACACATGCGCGAGCGCATGCAACGCAGGCTCGACCCTAATAAAGGTACTTTGTTTTAGTGACAATGTGCCAAAAATATCTCAGAGGATATACTCCCTTAGGAGGTAAGTAACATACACAAAATATACACAACTAACCAAATCAGATAAGTAAAACAGTCAGAAAGTAGAGTAAACATTGTAAAACTCAATAGGATGCAGTTTGCCCAGGGGAAACACAAACCATATACTAAGAGAGTGGAATGCGAACTATGAATGCACCCCTAGGCAAGTGTAGTGTGTAGAGGGTCACGGGCAGTGTAAGAAAACACTACGGGTGTAAAGGAGACCCCACCCCAAGACCCTGGAAAGTAGGAGTAAAGTACTACTATTTCCCCAGAAACACACTAAAGTTGTGAAAATTTTGCAAGGACCACAACAGACTGCAAAGCACTGAAGACGGATTCCTGGACCTGAAGACCTGCAAAGGAAGGGGACTAAGTCCAAGAGTCGCTAAAGTGTCTGGGGGGGTGGCAGGTGCCCACTAAACCCCGGGTGAAGGTGCAAAATGGCTGTCTCTGGTTGGAAGAAGCTGTAGGTTTTGCAACAACGAAAGGAGGTAGGAAGTTCTTCTTCATGCAGAAGATGTCACACGGCATACTGGAGGATGCAGAGTTGTTTCCTTGGCAAAATACTGCAAACAAGCCTTGCTAACTGCAAGAGTCATGGTTGAAGAAAAAGGGTGCTACCCGGACCCAGGAAGGACAAGGATGTCGCCACTTGGGAGAGGAGATAGAGGGGGCCCTCAGCAATGTAGAGAGCTGTTAGACAGGAAGAAAGCACCTGCAGAACTCCTTGAACACAGGTTCAAGAAGACTGAACACAG
Organism: Pleurodeles waltl; assembly: GCF_031143425.1. Lineage (NCBI taxonomy): Eukaryota > Metazoa > Chordata > Amphibia > Caudata > Salamandridae > Pleurodeles > Pleurodeles waltl. The sequence goes on from NC_090444.1 coordinate 839,158,650, forward strand.
CGGGCGTCTAAACACTGCAAAGAGAGGTCCCACGACACCGGAGGTCAACTCAGGGAACTGAGCATCACAGGACGGAGAGCTGGGGACCTAGGCTCAGCTGTGCATGAAGTATTTCTTGGAAGAAGCCCTTGTAGCTGCAGATCACAGGGTGCACAGGTTTACTGTCTGGGGAGGGTAGGCAAGGACTTACCTCCCCCAAATTCAGACAGTTGGGTCAAGCTCGTCAGGATGAGAGGGGACCCAAAGTACCGGTGAAGCTGAAGTTTGGTGCCTGCTGGAGCAGGGGGAAGATTCCGTCAACCCACACGAGATTTCTTTGCGGCTTCCAGTTCAGGATGAAGGCAGGCAGCCCCCAAAACATGCACCAACAGGAAACAGTCGAGAAAGCTGGCAGGATTAGGCGCTACAATATTGCTAGTAGTGTTCTGGCTACTTTGTTGCAGTTTTGCGAGCGTCCTGGAGCAGTCAGCGGTCGATCCTTGGCAGCAGTCGAAGAGAGAAGTGCAGAGGAACCCAGATGAATTCTTCCAAGTTGTAATCTGAGGAAAAGCCTACTGGAGAGACCCTAAATAGCCCTCAGAGGAGGATTGGCCACCTAGTCAGGTATGCACCTATCAGGAGGGGTCTCTGATGTCACCTGCTGGCACTGGCCACTCAGAGGCCTCCAGAGTGCCCCCACACCTCTGGAAACAAGATGGCAGAGGTCTGAGACACACTGAAGGAGCTCTGGGCACAACCCTTGGGGTGGTGATGGACAGGGGAGTGGTCACTCCCCTTTCCTTTGTCCAGTTCCGCACCAGCGCAGGGACTGGGAGTTCCCTAAACCGGTGTAGACTGGCTTATGCAAGGAGGGCACCATCTGTGCCCTTCAAAGCATTTCCAGAGGCTGGCAGAGGCTACTCCTCCCCAGCCTTTAACACCTATTTCCATAGAGAGAGGGTGTAACACCCTCCTCTCAGAGGAAATGCTTTGTTCTACCTTCCTGGGACTGTACTGCCCAGACCCCAGGAGGGCAGAACCCTCTCTGTGGGGTGGTAGCAACTGTAGCTGCAGAGAAAACCCCAAAGAGCTGGTTTGGCAGTACTGGGGGTCCATAGTGGAGCCCCCAGGATGTATGGAATTGGCTCCCCAATACCAGATTTGGAATGGGGGGGGGGGCAAGTCCATGATCTTAGACATGTTACATGGCCATATTCGGAGTTACCATTGTGAAGCTACATATAGGTATTGACCTATATGTAGTGCACGCGTGTAATGGTGTCCCCGTACTCACAAAGTCCGGGGAAATGGCCCTGAACTAAGTGGAGGCACCTTTGCTAGTGCAAGGGTGCCCTCACACTTAGTAACTTTGCACCAAACCTTCAGCAAGTGAACGTTAGACATATAGGTGACTTATAAGTTACTTAAGTGCAGTGAAAATGGCTGTGAAATAACGTGTGCGTTATTTCACTCAGGCTGCAATGGCAGTCCTGTATAAAGGTTTGTCTGAGCTCCCTATGGGTGGCAAAAGAAGTCCTGCAGCCCATGTGGATCTCCTGGAACCCCAATGCCCTGGGTACCTAGGTACCATATACTGGGGACTTATAAGGGAGGGTCCAGTATGCTAATTGAAATTGGTACATGTAGTCACTAGCCTATAGGGACACATTTAAAGGCAGAAAGAGCATGAGCACTGAGGTTCTGATTAGCAGAGCCTCAGTGACACAGTTAGGCACTACACAGGCATACACATTAGGCCACAAACTATGAGCACTGGGGTCCTGGCTAGCAGGGTCCCAGTGAGACAGGCAAAAACATACTGACATACATGTAAAATTGGGGGTAACATGCCAAGAAAGATGGTACTTTCCTACACCAGTGAACAAATCTTCCCCTGCAGGTCATTTCACCTCTTTCAAATATCCTCCTGTGTGCTCAGGCTGTTAGTTACTGCATTTATCCTGTCAACTACTCGGGCCACATTTAACTTTTCTTGAAAATGGTAGTATATTGGACTCCAAACAATTCGGGACTCTACCCTAATGATTTCATCCACCATGACAGACAATTCTCCCTCTGTGACGTGGGTATTTGTTCTCCCTGCCATTGTGAAATTATTCTTAACAAAAGTATCTCTAAAAAAAGACAAGTATTGTAAAAAAAGTAATTTTCAAAAAAGACACATAGGGAGAGGTCTCCTGTGTTGAGGATTTGGCTGCCTGTCTGTACTTCTGCAGTGGAATGGCAAAGGATCATGGTCTGAAATGTAGTGTGTTTTATAGTGTGTTTTGCAGATGTTCACTATTCTCCAGTTTGCAACAGATGTGGGCTACTAACATTTAACCAATGGCTACAGCCATGGTACTTGTAGGAAAGTACCATCTTGCCTGGCATGTTACCCCCATTTTTCACTGTATATATGTTGTTTTAGTTGTATGTGTCACTGGGACCCTGGTAACCCAGGGCCCCAGTGCTCATAAGTGTGCCTGAATGTGTTACCTGTGTAGTGACTAACTGTCTCACTGACGCTCTGCTAATCAGAACCTCAGTGGTTATGCTCTCTCATTTCTTTCCAAATTGTCACTGACAGGCTAGTGACCATTTTTACCAATTTACATTGGCTTACTGGAACACCCTTATAATTCCCTAGTATATGGTACTGAGGTACCCAGGGTATTGGGGTTCCAGGAGATCCCTATGGGCTGCAGCATTTCTTTTGCCACCCATAGGGAGCTCAGACAATTCTTACACAGGCCTGCCACTGCAGCCTGAGTGAAATAACGTCCACGTTATTTCACAGCCATTTTACACTGCACTTAAGTAACTTATAAGTCACCTATATGTCTAACCTTTACCTGGTAAAGGTTAGGTGCAAAGTTACTTAGTGTGAGGGCACCCTGGCACTAGCCAAGGTGCCCCCACATTGTTCAGAGCCGATTCCCTGAACTTTGTGAGTGCGGGGACACCATTACACGCGTGCACTACATATAGGTCACTACCTATATGTAGCTTCACCATGGTAACTCCGAATATGGCCATGTAACATGTCTATGATCATGGAATTGCCCCCTCTATACCATCCTGGCATAGTTGGCACAATCCCATGATCCCAGTGGTCTGTAGCACAGACCCTGGTACTGCCAAACTGCCCTTCCTGGGGTTTCACTGCAGCTGCTGCTGCTGCCAACCCCTCAGACAGGCAGCTGCCCTCCTGGGGTCCAGCCAGGCCTGGCCCAGGATGGCAGAACAAAGAACTTCCTCTGAGAGAGGGTGTGACACCCTCTCCCTTTGGAAAATGGTGTGAAGGCAGGGGAGGAGTAGCCTCCCCCAGCCTCTGGAAATGCTTTGTTGGGCACAGAGGTGCCCAATTCTGCATAAGCCAGTCTACACCGGTTCAGGGACCCCTTAGCCCCTGCTCTGGCGTGAAACTGGACAAAGGAAAGGGGAGTGACCACTCCCCTGACCTGCACCTCCCCTGGGAGGTGTCCAGAGCTCCTCCAGTGTGCTCCAGACCTCTGCCATCTTGGAAACAGAGGTGCTGCTGGCACACTGGACTGCTCTGAGTGGCCAGTGCCACCAGGTGACGTCAGAGACTCCTGCTGATAGGCTCCTTCAGGTGTTAGTAGCCTATCCTCTCTCCTAGGTAGCCAAACCCTCTTTTCTGGCTATTTAGGGTCTCTGTCTCTGGGAAAACTTTAGATAACAAATGCATGAGCTCAGCCGAGTTCCTCTGCATCTCTCTCTTCACCTTCTGATAAGGAAACGACCGCTGACCGCGCTGGAAGCCTGCAAACCTGCAACATAGTAGCAAAGACGACTACTGCAACTCTGTAACGCTGATCCTGCCGCCTTCTCGACTGTTTTCCTGCTTGTGCATGCTGTGGGGGTAGCCTGCCTCCTCTCTGCACCAGAAGCTCCGAAGAAATCTCCTGTGGGTCGACGGAATCTTCCCCCTGCAACCGCAGGCACCAAAAAGCTGCATTACCGGTCCCTTGGGTCTCCTCTCAGCACGACGAGCGAGGTCCCTCGAATCCAGCGACTCTGTCCAAGTGACCCACACAGTCCAGTGACTCTTCAGCCCAAGTTTGGTGGAGGTAAGTCCTTGCCTCACCTCGCTGGGCTGCATTGCTGGGAACCGCGACTTTGCAGCTACTCCGGCCCCTGTGCACTTCCGGCGGAAATCCTTTGTGCACAGCCAAGCCTGGGTCCACGGCACTCTAACCTGTATTGCACGACTTTCTAAGTTGGTCTCCGGCGACGTGGGACTCCGTTGTGCAACTTCGGCGAGCACCGTTTCACGCATCCTCGTAGTGCCTGTTTATGGCACTTCTCCGGGGGCTACCTGCTTCAGTGAGGGCTCTTTGTCTTGCTCGAAGTCCCCTCTCTCTTCAGGTCCAATTTGCGACCTCCTGGTCCCTCCTGGGCCCCAGCAGCGTCCAAAAACGCCAAACCTACGATTTGCGTGTAGCAAGGCTTGTTGGCGTCCTTCCGGCGGGAAAACACTTCTGCACGACTCTCCAAGGCGAGATGGATCCGTCCACCAAAGGGAAAGTCTCTAGCCCTTTTCGTTCCTGCAGAAACCTCAGCTTCTTCTGTCCAGTCGAAGCTTCTTTGCACCCGCAGCTGGCATTTCCTGGGCATCTGCCCATCTCCGACTTGCTTGTGACTTTTGGACTTTGTCCCCTTGTTCCACAGGTACCCTAGATTGGAAATCCACAGTTGTTGCATTGCTGGTTTGTGTCTTTCCTGCATTATTCCTCTAACACAACTATTTTGTCCTTAGGGGAACTTTAGTGCACTTTGCACTCACTTTTCAGGGTCTTGGGGAGGGTTATTTTTCTAACTCTCATTATTTTCTAATAGTCCCAGCGACCCTCTACAAGGTCACATAGGTTTGGGGTCCATTCGTGGTTCGCATCCCACTTCTGGAGTATATGGTTTGTGTTGCCCCTATCCCTATGTTTCCCCATTGCATCCTATTGTAACTATACATTGTTTGCACTGTTTTCTAAGACTATACTGCATATTTTTGCTATTGTGTATATATATCTTGTGTATATTTCCTATCCTCTCACTGAGGGTACACTCTAAGATACTTTGGCATATTGTCATAAAAATAAAGTACCTTTATTTTTAGTATAACTATGTATTGTGTTTTCTTATGATATTGTGCATATGACACTAAGTGGTACTGTAGTAGCTTCACACGTCTCCTAGTTCAGCCTAAGCTGCTCTGCTAAGCTACCATTATCTATCAGCCTAAGCTGCTAGACACCCTATACACTAATAAGGGATAACTGGGCATGGTGCAAGGTGCAAGTACCCCTTGGTACTCACTACAAGCCAGTCCAGCCTCCTACAGTACTATACTGAACGTTTTCTGCCACAGACTCTCGCCATCATGGGCCAGCTGCTAACAAACCGCCATCATGACTAGGGGATCTAAATAGCCTTGGTGGGGCACAGCTGTGAAGACAGTGACAAAGTGCTAATCATCTGTATCTGAGTCTGCCTTGTCAGCTGAGGATGCAGCTGACACAACAGAGTACAGTCTGTTGTGGTGGTCTTTAGTTTAGCCGCTACACATCCAAATACGGCAGGCAGGAGACTACCATTGTGATGGTATTTGGCACAGCTTGTCGGTAAGACCACCAACAAATAAATTAGGCCCTATGTGCATTTAAGACGGTGTCATTGATACCTCAGTTGCTGCCCAAATGCATGTCTTCAAAGGAGTACCCTGCCTATGATACTGGAACTTGGGTTTCATAGTACAGTGACCATGGTCATGGATGGGTTTTAGTCCCAAAAGTGCCACAGTCATGTGGTCCTGACTCCTTAGTTATCAAGGTCACAAGTGGCATCAACGTTAAAGGTTTTATGGATACTTTTTATTTGAACATGGTGACAAAAGGCATTCCTACCAACTGGCAACAATTTGAAAATGCCACACCTGGAATTAATAATATTTTGAAATACATGCTGGGTGTTAAAAAACGCCTGCATTTTCTCTTTGTAAAATGGCTCAAGGACCATGAACCAATCATATGTGCCTGAAGAGTGTATATTTAGGCACATCACAAATTTGCTCTCATAAATAATTCTATGTTTGCAGTGTTGAGGAAATATTTTAATGATGGATTGTGATTTTCAAATTCCAGATTACTAATTTCCTCATAAAGAAATCACTTTCCTCCTATACAGTGTAAGATGTTTATGTTTCGCATGATGTAAACTAAGGCATAGAACATGAGAGTATTTGTGTACAAGAATCTACTCATATGTTGCAATTCATCTTTCCTGTTCTCTAGATTGCAAAATTGACCTTGCCTTTTTGATTGATGGAAGTTGGAGCATTGGGAAACGCCGTTTTCGGATTCAGAAACTATTCCTTAGTGAGATGGCTCAAACTCTTCAGGTTGGCTCTGTAGGTCCTTTAATGGGAATTGTTCAATACGGGTAAGAGTTGCTTGCCTCTTCACAAAGGCTAAACTATCTCGTTGCTGTCGATCTATCATCAATTGATCTTGCCTTTGCATAGTCTTGTTATTCAGTGTAAGAAAGGTGTACCATTTTGTTTGACAAATGTTAAAAAAGGTCTTCCAGTCACTGAAATAGTACCCGTTACTGCATTCATTTTTACTTTGCTCTCTGTTGCTGGGAGTTGTAAGGCACGAGTGCCATTAGGATGGTCTGTCTCATACTCTAACAAAGCACTAATCTGTGTGTCCTAATAGATACTAAAATAGGACTATGGCTGAACAGTTGGTAATACCTTGCCTGAACACAAATCTGTAAGAAGACTGAGGGACCAATTATGAGTGCACTACTGCTGGATGCAATAATTATCACATCAGATAAAATCAGACAGAGGTGTTTGGAATTTACCAGGTGTGATAATGATCACATATTACGCGTTTTGCCAAGAAAAGTGGGCATAATACATGGATTTTGGTGTTTACCGCACTAAAATCCGAAAATCTGCATGTCTGGTATCTCTCAGACATGTTTCACCCATTAAATGTATTGGGGGTGGTTATTTTCCAGGTGCGATAAACACTGCAACACTTAAAATTGTGATCCCTGGTTGGATGAATGGGTGATTGGCTATGTGTGGATTCATGACTCTCACTCACCCATTCATCCATACACGCAGCCTACAACCTCTTTGTCAGTGGAAGAACATTTAGGACTGTTGAGGTAAGGGAAGCGTCATTCTGTATCTGTATCTAGAGACCTCATTCTCCCCTACTCAAAAATGAGCATTCCTGCTACCTATTCCTCCTTCAAGGGCTCAAAGGCAACTGCTGATTCTGGGCTTAAATAAACGGTTATCAGTTGCAGAAATAGGGAAATAATTATATTTCTAGAATTTACTAATGACAAACAAAGAATCATGGAATGCATTTGTTTTACCAAGTAGATTTCTGCAGAATGAAACAAATAGGGATGCTCTAAAAGAGGATGACTGGATGTAAGTTCTCTATGTAAAATGCCCAAATCAATAATATATCAAATAGACATATTGAAAGCAATGGGTGTGTGTGGTGGGAGGCTGTCACTGCCAAGTGAGTTTCTTTCCTTTGATTTGAGAATGTTCAACACATTTGTGGCATACTGTATGCATTTCATGTTCGCATAGTATGAGAACTGCTTTGCGAGCATAGGAGAATTCCCTGGGTAGACATTATGAAGAAATTATATTGGGGATTTGGAAAATTAGTTGAATTTCCATATGGGAATTTGTTAGGTAAAAACTATGGACCTTTATGTTGTGCAACTTAAGGTATCTTTTGGGTCGCAATTATAAAAATTGCTTCAATGAATCGGTGAATGGCAAGAGGCCTGCTTCTGTGAATACTACTCAAATTGCTTCGATGTGAGCAATAAGCATTTCCAACGAGACCACTAATTACTTGAGTCTTCACAGTGCCATGGAAATCTTAGTAACACACTGAAGATTTCCTTTAGCCCCTAGTCTTTCAAGTGAGGTGAAGTTTCAATTTGGAGCTGGCAAAACAGACATTTGTCCTGTGAACCTATCCCAACATATTTGGAAAGGAAAGGATTCATTTTAGCAACTACCAACTGCTCTGAGCAGGCGTTAAAAGTTCCGTAAAAAACAAGGCAAGGAAATCTGTTTAATTTCCTTGCGCTTTTTTTTTGCCCCCCCCCCCCCCCCAACGGGGGAATGCCCGCTTTGCATACATTATGCCTGGGGCAGGCATAATGCAGCGCAAAGGGTTACAAGTTGGTGCAATACATGCATTGCGCTACTTTGTAAATATGGTGAGAAGATTTTGGCCAAGTTGGGCCACAATAGCATGAAAAAAATAATGCTAATGTGGCACAAGAAGGCGCTAGGGGCTTATAAATATGCCCCCACGTCCTTTCTCAGATCCAGCACTCACTCAAGAAACCCGAGCTTGTGTCATTAGAGGCTTAGTAAAAGTCTCATATGCAAAATAATGGGAGCAAATATTACATTGATATTTACAATAGAAATTTGTGGGAAGATGGGCTTCTAATCCACCTGGATGTTTTGCTTTTTGATCACCTGGTTTTAGACCTTTTAGTGTGGTGAAGCCTCTTAACCTAGGACTCAACCACAGTAAACTCAAGACAAATTGACTGCATATGTCTACCACCAGTGTTTGCCTTTTAAAGTGAGGCCAATGCGGTGCAGCAAGGCTAAGAGGGACATGGCTGGTTACACATGAACACGTGTGCAATTGCATGTGCAAGCTTGTGAGGGCTGTGCGTGGGAGACACCTTTCATGCACAGCCCAGGAACTATGCACAGGTAGCCTGGTGCAGAAGGGACTCTGCAGGGTTGGCTATTGACCTTGGAGAGACCTCATAATGTGTACTGCTGTACATCAATCATCCAGTTGACACCCTGTGCCAGGAAGGGGACCTGACCAAACCCACTAACCAAAGGAGGGAGCTCAGACCGCTGTAGCCTAACCCAGAGGGGTCTTCTTTGAAGATTTTCTGTGGAAGGCCCCGTCAGTGATGTCAGCAAGGGGTGGAACTGAGACCCCCAGAGCAGATGTGGCAAGTGATTCCTTAATGACGGCATTTTAAAATATACAAGAAGGCTGTGTAGGAAGGTTGGGACGGGGCATAGATGTGATGTATCACATCACGATAGGCCAGAGGTATGTCCCAGCTCGAAACTCCTACCTCCACTTAAAGGTTCTGCACAGGGGACAGCGTACCTCTTTTGGGTGTGCTTTTCTGTGGACAATGAAACTAGAGGCAACCACCGTGGAGAAAAGGAAGGAGGAACCCCTAACTGTCATTTGGACTACGGATTCTGACTGTACTGACCCCAGGACCAGTGGGGCACTCCCTAGGAATGCTGCTCCCCTTACATCTCCTGAGGACTAGATTGGGGAAAGACTGGGCTTCTGCCCAGGGGAAAAACAAAGGGAAAAGGTAGCGCAGGGAGCCAGTGAGACCAGCACCCTGTAGATTTCATCACTTTAGAGGACAGGAAGCCTACAGAAAGTGCTCCAGGTAGCTAGGACTCAGCACAAGGAGCAAGATGAGACCAAGACCATCCATATTGGCACCACAGGGCCCGAGATATGGCATTTCTTTAAGTTTGGGTGACTTTGACTGTAGGATGCTGGCCTGGCTTATATTGGGTACCTGATGGTACTTACACTTTGTGCCAGGTCAAGTTATCCCTTATTGGTAGATTAGTAGTGTTCTAGCAACTTAGGCTGATAGAGGTAGCTATAGCAGAGCAACTTAGGCTGAACTAGAAGACATGCAAAGCTCCTACTACACCACTTATATCATTTAGGGACTATATCATAAGAAAGACAATACTCAGAGTTACCAAAAATAAAGGTAGTTTATTTTAGTGACAATATGCCAATGGTATCTCAGAGGATATACTCTCTTAGGAGGTAAGTAAAATACACAAAATATACACACAAACCAAAACCAGGTAAGTAAAACAGTCAGAAAGTAGTGCAAACACTGTAGAGTATAATAGGATGCAATAGTCCAAGGGGCAACACAAACTATATACTAAGAAAGTGGACTGCGAACCACAAATGGACCCATAGGCTAGTGTAGTGTGGAGAGGGTCACTGGGAGTGTAAGAAAACATTAAGGGTGTCCAAGCAAGATACCCTACCCCAAGGCCCTAAAAAGTAGGAGTAAAGTGCTACTACTTCCCCAGAAACACACTAAACTCGTGATAGAGGCTGCTGCAAAGACCACAACAGACTGCAAAGCACTGAAGATGGATTCCTGTACCTGAGGACCTGCAAAGGAAGGGGACCAAGTCCAAGAGACGTGAAAGTGTCCAGGGGGGGCAGGAGCCCACCAAACCTCAGATGTAGGTGCAAAATGGCTTCCTCCAGATGGAAGAAGCTGAAGATCCTGCAACAACGAAAGATGCTAGGAACTTCTCCTTTGTGCTGAAGATGTCCCACAGAGTGCTAGAGGATGCAGAGTTGTTTTCTTGGAGAAAGACCACAAATAAGCCTTGCTAGCTGCAAAGGTCATGGTTGTAGAAAAAGGTACTGCCCGGGCCCAGGAAGGACCAGGATGTCGCGAGTTGGGAGAAGAGACAGAGGGAGCCCTCAGCAATACAGAAAGCCCATGAACAAGAAGGCAGCACTCGCAGAAACCCATTGTTGGAGGCTGGCCTGGCTTGTAGTGGGTACCGGAGGTACTTACACCTTGTGCCAGGTCCAGTTATCCCTTATTAGTGTAGAAGAGGTGTTTCTAGCAGCTTAGACTGATAGAAGGTAGCTATGGCAAAGCAGCTTAAGCTGAACTAGGAGACATGTAAAGCTCCTACTATACCACTGGTGTCATATGCACAATATCACAAGAAAACACAATACACAGAAGTACTAAAAATAAATGTACTTTATTTTTATGACAATATGCCAAAAGTATCTCACTGAGTACCCTCAGTATGAGGATAAGATATATACACAAGTTATATGTACACAAACCAAAATTATGCAGGTAATAGCAAGAAAAGTAATGCAAGCAGTGTAGAATTACTGTAGATTGCAATAGGAGCACATAGGTATGGGGCAACACAAACCATATACTCCAAAAGTGGAATGCGAACCACTAATGGACCCCAAACCTATGTGAGCTTGTAGAGGGTCGCTGGGACTGTAAGAAAACAGTGAGGGTTAGAAAAATATCCCACCCTGAAAAGTAGGTGTAAAGTGCACCTACTACCCCCCCCCCCCCCCCGAGAGCACAGAAGTCGTGATAGGGGGTTTCTGCAGGAAGAACAAATACCAGCAATGCAACAACAGTGGATTTCCGGACCTGAGTACCTGTAAGACAAGGGGACCAAGTCCAACAGTCGCGACAGTGTCGAGAGTAGGCAGGAGCCCAGGAAATGCCAGCTGAGGGTGCAAGGAAGCTGCCACTCCACTGGATGGAAGAAGCTTGGAGTTCTGCAAGAAAGAAGAGAGCTAGGGGCTTCTCCTTTGAAAGACAAATGTCCCACGTCACGATGAAGCTTGCAGAGGTGTTCCCACGCAGAAAGACCACAAACAAGCCTTGCTAGCTGCAAGGGTTGTGGTACAGGTTTTTGGGTGCTGCTGTAGCCCAGGAGGGACCAAGATGTTGTCACTTGGAGGTGGAGACAGAGGGGGTGCCCAGCAACTCAGAGAGCCCTCACAGAAGCAGGCAGCACCCACAGAAGTACCTGAACAGGCACTTGGAAGAAATGTGAACAGGAGTTCACCCGAAGTAACAAAAGGGAGTCCCACGACGCCGGAGGACAACTCAGAAGGTTGTGCACTGCAGGAAGGAGTGTTAGGAACCCAGGCTTGGCTGTGCATGAAGGTAATCCTGGAAGAGTGCACAGAAGCCGGTGCAGCTGCAAATAACGCGGTACCCAGCAATGCAGTCTAGCATGGGGAGGCAAGGACTTCCCTCCACCAAACTTGGACTGAAGAGTCACTGGACTGTGGGAGTCACTTGGACAGAGTTGCTGAGTTCCAGGGACTACGCTCGTCGGGCTGAGAGGGGACCCAGAGGACTAGTGATGCAGTCTTTTGGTGCCTGCGGTTGCAGGGGGAAGATTCCGTCAACCCACAAGAGATTTCTTCAGAGCTCCTGGTGCAGGGAGGAGGCAGGCTACCCCCAGAGCATGCAGCACCTGGAAACAGTTTAGAAAGCCGGCAGGATGAAGCAATACAAGGTTGCTAGTAGTCGTCTTGCTACTTTGTGGCAGTTTTGAAGGCGTCTTGAGCAGTCAGCGGTCGATCCTTTGGCAGAAGAGGAAGAGAAAGATGCAGAGGAACTCTGATGAGCTCTTGCATTCATTATCTGGTTAGATCCCCAAAGCAGAGACCCTAAATAGCCAGAAAAGGAGGATTGGCTACCAAGAGAGGCAAGAGCCTATCAGAAGGAGCCTCTGACGTCACCTGCTGGCACTGGCCACTCAGAGCAGTCCAGTGTGCCACAAACACCTCTGTTTCCAAGATGGCAGAGGTCTGGGACACACTGGAGGAGCTCTGGGCACCCCCCCCCCGGAGGTGCATGTCAGGGGAGTGGTCACTCCCCTTTCCTTTGTCCAGTTTCATGCCAGAGCAGGGCTGGGGGATCCCTGAACTGGTGTAGACTGGCTTATGCAGAGATGGGCACCATCTGTGCCCATCAAAGCATTTCCAGAGGGTGGGGGAGGCTACTCCTCCCCAGCCCTCACACCTATTTCCAAAGGGAGAGGGTGTTACACCCTCTCTCAGAGGAAGTCCTTTGTTCTGCCTTCCTTGGCCAGGGCTGCCTGGACCCCAGGAGGGCAGAAACCTGTCTGAGGGGTTGGCAGCAGCTGCAGTGGAGACCCTGGAAAGGCAGTTTGGCAGTACCCGGGTTCTGTGCTAGAGACCCGGGGGATCATGGAATTGTCCCCAAAATGTCAGAATGGCATTGGGGTGACAATTCCATGATCTTAGACATGTTACATGGCCATGTTCGGAGTTACCATTGTGACGCTGTACATAGGTAGTGACCTATGCACAGTGCATGCGTGTAATGGTGTCCCCGCACTTACAAAGTCCGGGGAATTTGCCCTGAATGATGTGGGGGCACCTTGGCTAGTGTCAGGGTGCCCACACACTAAGTAACTTTGCACCCAACCTTCACCAGGTAAAGGTTAGACATATAGGTGTCTTCTAAGTTACTTAAGGGCAGTGGTAAATGGCTGTGAAATAACGTGGACGTTATTTCACGGAGGCTGCTGTGGCAGGCCTGTGTAAGAATTGTCAGAGCTCCGTATGGGTGGCAAAAGAATGGCTGCAGCCCATAGGGATCTCCTGGAACCCCAATTCCCTGGGTACCTCAGTACCATATACTAGGGAATTATATGGGTGTACCAGTCTGCCAATGTGAATTGGTAAATTTAGTCACTAGCCTGTTAGTGACAAATTTGAAAAGCAGAGAGAGCATAACCACTGAGGTTCTGGTTAGCAGAGCCTCAATGAGACAGTTAGGCATCACATAGGGAACACATATAGGCCACAAACTTATGAGCACTGGGGTCCTGGCTAGCAGGGTCCCAGTGACACATAACAAACATACTGACAAAATAGGGTTTTCACTATGAGCACTGGGCCCTGGCTAGCAGGATCCCAGTGAGACAGTGAAAATACCCGGACATATACTCACAAACAGGCCAAAAGTGGGGGTAACAAGGCTAGAAAGAGCCTACTTTCTCACACAACCCCCCCCCCCCCCCCAAACGAAGGACAATAAGGCTAACCTTGGCCAGTTGAGTCTTTATTGTCTAAGTGGTGATAAGTGAAGAGTAGCTCAGCAATAGACTGGTTACTCCCTTTATCATCCACTAGATGGTAACTTCCCTGTGGGGATGTAAACCACCCTGTTTGAAGTTCTTTAGCTAACCAACAATGTGAAGATATATTCTCAGAGTTACTATCAGTAAGTTTTAGTTTAGAACAGTGGAAATTGTCCACTGGACCTACTTCTAGTGATGAGAATGCCAGACAGGGATGCTGTCTCAGTAAAGCCATAGCTGGGCAAAAACTTTGTCCATATGGCTGTAAGAGAGAACAGGGATGCTGTTTCTCTTGTTTTGGAGCAGGGCAGGGATGCTGTCCTATGAGCTCTACACTAGGGCAGGGCTGCTGTCCTAAGTGTTTTGAGGCAGTGCAGGGTTGCTGCACTAAAGTTTCTCTGGGAGGGTTGGAGGGATGCTCCATGTTAACTACAATGGTGGACTTTTTCTCATCAATATTAGATATCCCACAGAGAGGTACATCCTCCTCAGGGAGTACAGCTGTGCCAGCTGATGGTTCCCTTGGTACAGGTGCCACCCCAGGAGAGGTTTCTCCTACCACAGGAATGGTATCCTGAATGGCAGGGTGGGTAGGGGATAATGTGATGCCCTTTTTACTTGTTGTTGGAGAAGGATACTGAGTTTTCAGGCCTGTTCCTCTCCTTCTCTTTTTCATTTCAGAGAAATGAGAGGAAGCAATTCCTCAGGGATACCCAGCATGGCTGCATGGGTATAAAACTCTACCGCAGCCCAACCTGAGGTCTCTAGGTCATTACCTAAGATACAGTCTACAGGTAAGCTAGGTGACACTATCACCTGCTAAGGGCCAGTAACTCCACCCCACCTAAGCTGAACTATAGCTAAGGGAAGAAACTTAGTGGAGTTATGGACATCAATAATCTTGTACTATTGTCCAATGATGTGTTGTTCAGGGGGCACTAGGTTTTCAGCCACCAAAGTGATACTGGCACCTGTGTCCCTGTAGGCCTGGGCCTCAACACCATTTATTGAAACTGCCTGCCTGTACTTATCCATTGTAAGGGGACAAGCAGCCAGTGTGGCAAGGCCAATGCCACCAGGTGTGACAGGAACTGTCTTGGGACTGACTACCTCAGTTTCTATGATGGACCCATAAATGAACCCAACTACACCTTTACTTTGATTGTTGCCAGCAGTCCCACCACTATTACCACTAATGCTAGGGGCACTAGAGTTTGATGTATTAGTAATGGTTGGCTCAGGGGGTTTACCTGGACAGGACTTATCCCCTTGCCAATGGCCTTTATTTTTACACACATAGCACCAAGGCTTTTTAATGTGTGTATGTTGTGAAGAAGAGGAAGAATTTGATTTATCCCCACCCCCTGAAGAGTGTTTAGGAGTTGAAGAAGGATCTTTGGTTTTACCCTTATCAACATGCTTATCCTGAGATTTTTCACCATCTTTCTTCTTGCCATTCTTCTCACCCCCTGTAGGAAAGTACCATCTTGCCTGGCATGTTACCCCCTTATTTCACTGTATATATGTTGTTTTAGTTGTATGTGTCACTGGGACCCTGCCAGCCAGGGCCCCAGTGCTCATAAGTGTGCCCTGTATGTGTTCCCTGTGTGTTGACTAACTGTCTCACTGAGGCTCTGCTAACCAGAACCTCAGTGGTTATGCTCTCTCTTTGCTTTCCAAATTGTCACTAACAGGCTAGTGACCAATTTCACCAATTCACATTGGCACACTGTGAGAAGGTAGCCTCTTTCTAGCCTTGTTACCCCCACTTTTGGCCTGTTTGTGAGTGTATGTCAGGGTGTTTGTCACTGTTTTCACTGTCTCACTGGGATCCTGATAGCCAGGCCTCAGTGCTCATAGTGAAAACACTATGTTTTCAGTATGGTTGTTATGTGTCACTGGGATCCTGCTGGTCAGGACCCCAGTGCTCATAGGTTTGTGGCCTATATGTATGTGTCACTGGGACCCTGTCACACAGGGCCCCAGTGCTCATAGGTGTGCATGTATACGTTCCCTGTGTGGTGCCTAACTGTCTCACTGAGGCTCTGCTAACCAGAACCTCAGTGGTTATGCTCTCTCATTACTTTCAAATTGTCACTAACAGGCTAGTGACCAATTTTACCAATTTACATTGGCTTACTGGAACACCCTTATAATTCCCTAGTATATGGTACTGAGGTACCCAGGGTATTGGGGTTCCAGGAGATCCCTATGGGCTGCAGCATTTCTTTTGCCACCCATAGGGAGCTCTGACAATTCTTACACAGGCCTGCCACTGCAGCCTGAGTGAAATAACGTCCACGTTATTTCACAGCCATTTTACACTGCACTTAAGTAACTTATAAGTCACCTATATGTCTAACCTTTACCTGGTAAAGGTTAGGTGCAAAGTTACTTAGTGTGAGGGCACCCTGGCACTAGCCAAGGTGCCCCCACATTGTTCAGAGCCAATTCACTGAACTTTGTGAGTGCGGGGACACCATTACACGCGTGCACTACATATAGGTCACTACCTATATGTGGCTTCACCATGGTAACTCCGAATATGGCCATGTAACATGTCTATGATCATGGAATTGCCCCCTCTATGCCATCCTGGCATTGTTGGTACAATTCCATGATCCCAGTGGTCTGTAGCACAGACCCTGGTACTGCCAGACTGCCCTTCCTGGGGTTTCACTGCAGCTACTGCTGCTACCAACCCCTCAGACAGGCAGCTGCCCTCCTGGGGTCCAGCCAGGCCTGGCCCAGGATGGCAGAACAAAGAACTTCCTCTGAGAGAGGGTGTGACACCCTCTCCGTTTGGAAAATGGTGTGAAGGCAGGGGAGGAGTAGCCTCCCCCAGCCTCTGGAAATGCTTTGTTGGGCACAGATGTGCCCAATTCTGCATAAGCCAGTCTACACCGGTTCAGGGACCCCTTAGCCCCTGCTCTGGCGCGAAACTGGACAAAGGAAAGGGGAGTGACCACTCCCCTGACCTGCACCTCCCCTGGGAGGTGTCCAGAGCTCCTCCAGTGTGCTCCAGACCTCTGCCATCTTGGAAACAGAGGTGCTGCTGGCACACTGGACTGCTCTGAGTGGCCAGTGCCACCAGGTGACGTCAGAGACTCCTTGTGATAGGCTCCTTCAGGTGTTAGTAGCCTTTCCTCTCTCCTAGGTAGCCAAACCCTCTTTTCTGGCTATTTAGGGTCTCTGTCTCTGGGGAAACTTCAGATAACGAATGCATGAGCTCAGCCGAGTTCCTCTGCATCTCCCTCTTCACCTTCTGATAAGGAATCGACCGCTGACCGCGCTGGAAGCCTGCAAACCTGCAACATAGTAGCAAAGACGACTACTGCAACTCTGTAACGCTGATCCTGCCGCCTTCTTGACTGTTTTCCTGCTTGTGCATGCTGTGGGGGTAGTCTGCCTCCTCTCTGCACCAGAAGCTCCGAAGAAATCTCCCGTGGGTCGACGGAATCTTCCCCCTGCAACCGCAGGCACCAAAAAGCTGCATTTCCGGTCCCTTGGGTCTCCTCTCAGCACGACGAGCGAGGTCCCTCGAATCCAGCGACACCGTCCAAGTGACCCCCACAGTCCAGTGACTCTTCAGCCCAAGTTTGGTGGAGGTAAGTCCTTGCCTCACCTCGCTGGGCTGCATTGCTGGGAACCGCGACTTTGCAAGCTACTCCGGCCCCTGTGCACTTCCGGCGGAAATCCTTCGTGCACAGCCAAGCCTGGGTCCACGGCACTCTAACCTGCATTGCACGACTTTCTAAGTTGGTCTCCGGCGACGTGGGACTCCTTTGTGCAACTTCGGCGAGCACTGTTTCACGCATCCTCGTAGTGCCTGGTTCTGGCACTTCTCCGGGTGCTACCTGTTTCAGTGAGGGCTCTTTGTCTTGCTCGACGTCCCCTCTCTCTGCAGGTCCAATTTGCGACCTCCTGGTCCCTCCTGGGCACCAGCAGCGTCCAAAAACGCCAAATGCACAATTTGCGTGTAGCAAGGCTTGTTGGCGTCCATCCGGCGGGAAAACACTTCTGCACAACTCTCCAAGGCGTGAGAGATCCATCCTCCAAAGGGGAAGTCTCTAGCCCTTGTCGTTCCTGCAGTATTCACAGTTCTTCAGCCTAGTAAGAGCTTCTTTGCACCAACCGCTGGCATTTCTTGGGCATCTGCCCATCTCCGAGCTGCTTGTGACTTTTGGACTTGGTCCCCTTGTTCCACAGGTACCCTCAGTCAGGAATCCATCGTTGTTGCATTGCTGATTTGTGTTTTCCTTGCATTTTCCCTCTAACACGACTATTTTGTCCTTAGGGGAACTTTGGTGCACTTTGCACTCACTTTTCAGGGTCTTGGGGAGGGTTATTTTTCTAACTCTCACTATTTTCTGATAGTCCCAGCGACCCTCTACAAGGTCACATAGGTTTGGGGTCCATTCGTGGTTCACATTCCACTTTTGGAGTATATGGTTTGTGTTGCCCCTATCCCTATGTTTCCCCATTGCATCCTACTGTAACTATACATTGTTTGCACTGTTTTCTAAGACTATACTGCATATTTTTGCTATTGTGTATATATATCTTGTGTATATTTCCTATCCTCTCACTGAGGGTACACTCTAAGATACTTTGGCATATTGTCATAAAAATAAAGTACCTTTATTTTTAGTATAACTGTGTATTGTGTTTTCTTATGATATTGTGCATATGACAGTAGGTGGTACTGTAGTAGCTTCACACGTCTCCTAGTTCAGCCTGAGCTGCTTTGCTAAGCTACCATTATCTATCAGCCTAAGCTGCTAGACACCCTATACACTAATAAGGGATAACTGGGCCTGGTGCAAGGTGCAAGTACCCCTTGGTACTCACTACAAGCCAGTCCAGCCTCCTACACATACTGGAACACCCTTATAATTCCCTAGTATATGGTACCGAGGTACCCAGGGTATTGGGGTTCCAGGAGATCCCTATGTGCTGCAAAATTTCTTTTGCCACCCATAGGGAGGTCTGACAATTCTTACACAGGCCTGCCACTGCAGCCTGAGTGAAATAACGTCCACGTTATTTCACAGCCATTTACCACTGCACTTAAGTAACTTATAAGTCACCTATATGTCTAACCTTTACCTGGTAAAGGTTGGGTGCTAAGTTACTTAGTGTGTGGGCACCCTGGCACTAGCCAAGGTGCCCCCACATTGTTCAGGGCAAATTCCCCGGACTTTCTGAGTGCGGGGACACCATTACACGCGTGCCCTGTACATAGGTCACTACCTATGTACAGCGTCACAATGGTAACTCCGACCATCGCCATGTAACATGTCTAAGATCATGGAATTGTCACCCCAATGCCATTCTGGCATTGGGGAGACAATTCCATGATCCCCCGAGTCTCTAGCACAGACCTGGGTACTGCCAAACTACCTTTCCCGGGGTTTCACTGCAGCTGCTGCTGCTGCCAACCCCTCAGACAGGTTTCTGCCCTCCCGGGTCCAGCCAGGCTTGGCCCAGGAAGGTAGAACAAATGACTTCCTCAGAGAGAGGGTGTTACACCCTTTCTCTTTGGAAAAAGGTGTCAGGGCTGGGGAGGAGTAGCCTCCCCCAGCCTCTGGAAATGCTTTGATGGACACAGATGGTGCCCATCTCTGCATAAGCCAGTCTACACCGGTTCAGGGATCCCGCAGCCCTGCTAGTGCCCCTAGTAATAGCAGTGGTGGTGGGAGCAAACCTACTAATAGCCAATCCAAGGGAGTAGCTTGGCTCACTTTTGGTAATTTAGTTGGGGTTGGTCTTGTTAGGGAGAACACAGAGGCTGTGTTAGTCTCTGAAGGTGCCACTGATTTGGCCACCTTGGTTGCTTGTCCCCTTAATATGGATAAGTAGAAGCAACTTCCCCTAATAAATGGTGTTGAGGTTCAGGCCTACAGGGACACAGATGCCAGTGTTACCATGGTAATAGAGGAACTGGTACACCCTGAACAACACCTACTTGGTCACCAGTACCAAGTGACAGACGCTCATAACAACACTCTTAGCCACCCCATGGCTGTTGTGAATCTCAACTGGGGGCGGGGTTTACTGGTCCAAAGAAAGTTGTGGTTGCCTCAGACTTACCTGTAGACTGTCTACTAGGGAATGATTTAGAGACATCAGTTTGGGCAGAAGTGGAGCTGGAGGCTCATGCAGTAATGCTGGGCATTCCTGGGCATATTTTTGCTTTGACAAGGGCTCAGGCCAAAAAGCAAAAAGGACAGGGTGACTTGGATCCTGGAAGAATGGACCAAGTGATCCCTAAAGCAGGGGTTAGTAAGGGTAAATCCTTACCCACTATCCCTCCCTCTACAGATGATTCTACTTCTGAGGAAGAAGAATTTCCCCCCTGTGCAGAACCTTCACCAGAGGTGCTGGCAGCAGACATTGCTGAGCCTTTGGGTGGAGGGTGGCCTGCCAGGGAGGAGCTGAGTGTGGCACAGCAATTCTGTCCCACATTAGAGGGTCTCAGACAGCAAGCTGTCAAACAGCAAAATGGGGATGTCAGTGACTCACATAGAGTTTACTGGGAGGACAACCTCTTGTATTCAGAGGCAAGGGACCCAAAACCTGGAGCAGCCAGGAGATTGGTCATTCCCCTGCAATACAGAGAGTTCCTCCTAACTCTGGCACACGAGATTCCCTTGGCTGGACATTTAGGGCAAATTAAAACATGGGTAAGGCTTGTCCCCCTGTTTCATTGGCCTAGGATGTCAGAGGACACAAAAGACATTTGCATGTCCTGTGTGACCTGCCAAGCCAGTGGCAAGACTGGTGGCACACCAAAGGCTCCCCTTATTCCACTACCTGTGGTTGGGGTTCCCTTTGAAAGGGTAGGGGTTGACATAGTTGTCCCCCTTGACCCTCCTACTGCTTCAGTGTAGGAAAGTACCATCTTGCCTGGCATGTTACCCCCATTTTTCACTGTATATATGTTGTTTTAGTTGTATGTGTCACTGGGACCCTGGTAACCCAGGGCCCCAGTGCTCATAAGTGTGCCTGAATGTGTTACCTGTGTAGTGACTAACTGTCTCACTGAGGCTCTGCTAATCAGAACCTCAGTGGTTATGCTCTCTCATTTCTTTCCAAATTGTCACTGACAGGCTAGTGACCATTTTTACCAATTTACATTGGCTTACTGGAACACCCTTATAATTCCCTAGTATATGGTACTGAGGTACCCAGGGTATTGGGGTTCCAGGAGATCCCTATGGGCTGCAGCATTTCTTTTGCCACCCATAGGGAGCTCTGACAATTCTTACACAGGCCTGCCACTGCAGCCTGAGTGAAATAACGTCCACGTTATTTCACAGCCATTTTACACTGCACTTAAGTAACTTATAAGTCACCTATATGTCTAACCTTTACCTGGTAAAGGTTAGGTGCAAAGTTACTTAGTGTGAGGGCACCCTGGCACTAGCCAAGGTGCCCCCACATTGTTCAGAGCCAATTCACTGAACTTTGTGAGTGCGGGGACACCATTACACGCGTGCACTACATATAGGTCACTACCTATATGTAGCTTCACCATGGTAACTCCGAATATGGCCATGTAACATGTCTATGATCATGGAATTGCCCCCTCTATGCCATCCTGGCATTGTTGGTACAATTCCATGATCCCAGTGGTCTGTAGCACAGACCCTGGTACTGCCAGACTGCCCTTCCTGGGGTTTCACTGCAGCTGCTGCTGCTGCCAACCCCTCAGACAGGCAGCTGCCCTCCTGGGGTCCAGCCAGGCCTGGCCCAGGATGGCAGAACAAAGAACTTCCTCTGAGAGAGGGTGTGACACCCTCTCCCTTTGGAAAATGGTGTGAAGGCAGGGGAGGAGTAGCCTCCCCCAGCCTCTGGAAATGCTTTGTTGGGCACAGATGTGCCCAATTCTGCATAAGCCAGTCTACACCGGTTCAGGGACCCCTTAGCCCCTGCTCTGGCGCGAAACTGGACAAAGGAAAGGGGAGTGACCACTCCCCTGACCTGCACCTCCCCTGGGAGGTGTCCAGAGCTCCTCCAGTGTGCTCCAGACCTCTGCCATCTTGGAAACAGAGGTGCTGCTGGCACACTGGACTGCTCTGAGTGGCCAGTGCCACCAGGTGACGTCAGAGACTCCTGCTGATAGGCTCCTTCAGGTGTTAGTAGCCTTTCCTCTCTCCTAGGTAGCCAAACCCTCTTTTCTGGCTATTTAGGGTCTCTGTCTCTGGGGAAACTTTAGATAACGAATGCATGACCTCAGCCGAGTTCCTCTGCATCTCTCTCTTCACCTTCTGATAAGGAAACGACCGCTGACCGCGCTGGAAGCCTGCAAACCTGCAACATAGTAGCAAAGACGACTACTGCAACTCTGTAACGCTGATCCTGCCGCCTTCTCGACTGTTTTCCTGCTTGTGCATGCTGTGGGGGTAGCCTGCCTCCTCTCTGCACCAGAAGCTCCGAAGAAATCTCCCGTGGGTCGACGGAATCTTCCCCCTGCAACCGCAGGCACCAAAAAGCTGCATCACCGGTCCCTTGGGTCTCCTCTCAGCACGACGAGCGAGGTCCCTCGAATCCAGCGACGCTGTCCAAGTGACCCCCACAGTCCAGTGACTCTTCAGCCCAAGTTTGGTGGAGGTAAGTCCTTGCCTCACCTCGCTGGGCTGCATTGCTGGGAACCGCGACTTTGCAGCTACTCCGGCCCCTGTGCACTTCCGGTGGAAATCCTTCGTGCACAGCCAAGCCTGGGTCCACGGCACTCTAACCTGCATTGCACGACTTTCTAAGTTGGTCTCCGGCGATGTGGGACTCCTTTGTGCAACTTCGGCGAGCACCGTTTCACGCATCCTCGTAGTGCCTGTTTCTGGCACTTCTCTGGGAGCAATCTGCTTCAGTGAGGGCTCTTTGTCTTGCTCGACGTCCCCTCTCTCTGCAGGTCCAATTTGTGACCTCCTGGTCCCTCCTGGGCCCCAGCAGCGTCCAAAAACGCCAAACGCACGATTTGCGTGTAGCAAGGCTTGTTGGCGTCCTTCCGGCGGTAAAATACTTCTGCACGACTCTCCAAGGCGAGAGGGATCCGTCCACCAAAGGGGAAGTCTCTAGCCCTTTTTGTTCCTGCAGAAACCTCAGCTTCTTCTGTCCAGTCGAAGCTTCTTTGCACCCGCAGCTGGCATTTCCTGGGCATCTGCCCATCTCCGACTTGCTTGTGACTTTTGGACTTGGTCCCCTTGTTCCACAGGTACCCTAGATTGGAAATCCACAGTTGTTGCATTGCTGGTTTGTGTCTTTCCTGCATTATTCCTCTAACACGACTATTTTGTCCTTAGGGGAACTTTAGTGCCCTTTGCACTCACTTTTCAGGGTCTTGGGGAGGGTTATTTTGCTAACTCTCACTATTTTCTAATAGTCCCAACGACCCTCTACAAGGTCACATAGGTTTGGGGTCCATTCGTGGTTCGCATTCCACTTCTGGAGTATATGGTTTGTGTTGCCCCTATCCCTATGTTTCCCCATTGCATCCTATTGTAACTATACATTGTTTGCACTGTTTTCTAAGACTATACTGCATATTTTTGCTATTGTGTATATATATCTTGTGTATATTTCCTATCCTCTCACTGAGGGTACACTCTAAGATACTTTGGCATATTGTCATAAAAATAAAGTACCTTTATTTTTAGTATAACTGTGTATTGTGTTTTCTTATGATATTGTGCATATGACACTAAGTGGTACTGTAGTAGCTTCACACGTCTCCTAGTTCAGCCTAAGCTGCTCTGCTAAGCTACCATTATCTATCAGCCTAAGCTGCTAGACACCCTATACACTAATAAGGGATAACTGGGCCTGGTGCAAGGTGCAAGTACCCCTTGGTACTCACTACAAGCCAGTCCAGCCTCCTACATTCAGACAATAGGTTTATCTTGGTGGTAGTGGACCATGCCACAAGATATCCTGAAGCAATTCCTCTAAGGACCACTACAGCACCTGCAGTGGCAAAAGCCCTCCTGGGAATCTTTTCCAGGGTGGGTTTCCCAAAAGAGGTGGTATCAGACAGGGGTAACAACTTTATGTCTGCATACTTGAAGGCCATGTGGAAGGAATGTGGTGTAACATACAAATTCACCACAGCTTATCATCCACAAACAAATGGACTGGTAGAGAGGTTTAATAAAACTCTCAACGGAATGATAATGGGACTCCCTGAAAAACTCAGGAGGAGATGGGATGTCCTGTTACCTTGCCTCCTTTTTGCTTACAGGGAGGTACCCCAGAAAGGAGTGGGCTTCAGCCCCTTTGACTCCTATTTGGGCACCCTGTAAGAGGTCCTCTAACACTTGTAAAGGAGGGTTGGGAACAACCTTTAAAAGCTCCTAAACAAGACATAGTGGACTATGTACTTGGCCTAAGATCCAGAATGGCTGAGTACATGAAAAAGGCCAGTAAAAACCTTCAGGCCAGCCAAGAGCTCCAAAAGCAATGGCATGACCAGAAGTCTGTTCTGATTCAGTGCCAACCAGGACAGAAGGTGTGGGTCTTGGAGCCTGTGGCCCCAAGAGCACTCCAAGACAATTGGAGTGGACCCCACATCATTGTTGAAAAGAAGGGAGAAGTCACCTACTTGGTTGACTTGGGCACTGCCAGGAGTCCCCTTAGGGTGCTCCATGTCAATCGCCTAAATCCCTACAATGACAGGGCTGATCTCACCCTACTCGTGGCAACAGATGAAGGACAGGAAGAAGAGAGTGACCCTCTCCCTGATCTCTTCTCTTCCACAGAGCAGGATGCTCTAGTGGAAGGTGTAGTTTTGGCAGACTGTCTTACTGCTGAGCAGAAAGACCACTGCATAAATCTCCTGGGTCAGTTTTCTGAACTCTTTTCTACTGTGCCAGGCACCACTTCTTGGTGTGAGCACACTATACATACTGGAGACAGCATGCCTGTCAAAAGTAAGATCTCTAGGCAGCCTGACCATGTCAGGAACTGCATAAAACAAGAGGTTCAGAAAATGCTTGAACTGGGAGTGGTTGAACACTCTGAAAGCCCATGGGCCTCTCCTGTGGTGCTTGTACCAAAGCCTCACTCTAAAGATGGGAAAAAAAGAAATGAGGTTTTGTGTAGATTACAGAGGTCTCAACCAGGTAACAAAAACTGATGCTCACCCTATACCCAGGGCAGATGACCTAATAGATACACACTGGCATCTGCCAAGTATCTAAGCACCTTTGATTTGACTGCATGGTATTGGCAGATCAAGTGATCAGAGGATGCTAAAGCAAAAACTGCATTTTCGACTATTGGAGGGCACAACCAATACACAGTAATGCCCTTTGGTTTGAATAATGCACCTGCCACTTTTCAGAGGTTGGTGAATACAGTCCTGCAAGGGTTGGAGGCTTTCAGTGCAGCATATCTAGATGATATAGCTGTCTTTAGCTACACCTGTGATGATCACCTGGTCCACCTGTGGAAAGTTTTGGAGGCCTTGCAAAAGGCAGGCCTCACTATCAAGGCTTCAAAGTGCCAGATAGGGCAGGGGAAAGTGGTTTATCTGGGACACCTGGTAGGTGGAGAACAGATTGCAGCACTTCAGGGGAAAATCCAAACTATCATAGATTGGGTTCCCCCTACAACTCAGACCCAGTTGAGAGCCTTCTTAGGCCTCACTGGGTATTACACGAGGTTCATTAAAAACTATGGCTCCACTGCAGCCCCACTTAATGACCTCACCTCTAAGAAAATGCCTAAAAGTTATTGTGGACAGCTAGCTGTCAGAAAGCTTTTGAGGAGCTGAAACAGGCCATGTGCACTGCACCTGCCCTAAAAAGCCCATGTTACTCCAAGAAATTCATTGTTCAAACTGATGCATCTGAATTAGGGGTAGAGACAGTCTTATCACAACTCAATTCTGAGGGCCAGGATCAACCTGTTGCTTTTATCAGCAGGAGGTTGACCCCTAGAGAAAAGCGTTGGTCTGCCATAGAGAGGGAGGCCTTTGCTGTGGTCTGGGCACTGAAGAAGTTGAGGCCATACCTGTTTGGCACTCACTTCATTGTTCAGACAGACCACAAACCTGTACTTTGGCTAAAACAAATAAAAGGTGAAAACCCTAAATTGTTGAGGTGATCCATATCTCTACAGGGAATGGACTATACAGTGGAACATAGACCTGGGAGTACCCACTTCAATGCAGATGGACTCTCCAGATATTCCACTTAGACAATGAAGTCTCATCAGGTCATGGCTAGTCTTTTTGTCCTTCGTTTGTGGGGGGGGGGTTGTAGGAAAGTACCATCTTGCCTGGCATGTTACCCCCATATTTCACTGTATATATGTTGTTTTAGTGTATGTGTCACTGGGACCCTGCCAGCCAGGGCCCAGTGCTCATAAGTGTGCCCTGTATGTGTTACCTGTGTGATGACTAACTGTCTCACTGAGGCTCTGCTAACCAGAACCTCAGTGGTTATGCTCTCTCTGCTTTTTAAATTGTCACTAACAGGCTAGTGACCAATTTCACCAATTCACATTGGCATACTGGAACACCCTTATAATTCCCTAGTATATGGTACTGAGGTACCCATGGTATTGGGGTTCCAGGAGATCCCTATGGGCTGCAGCATTTATTTTGCCACCCATAGGGAGCTCTGACAATTCTTACACAGGCCTGCCACTGCAGCCTGAGTGAAATAACGTCCACGTTATTTCACAGCCATTTTACACTGCACTTAAGTAACTTTTAAGTCACCTATATGTCTAACCTTTACCTGGTAAAGGTTGGGTGCTAAGTTACTTAGTGTGTGGGCACCCTGGCACTAGCCAAGGTGCCCCCACATCGCTCAGGACAATTTCCACGGACTTTGTGAGTGCAAGGACACCACTACACGCGTGCACTGGACATATGTCACGACATATGTATAGCGTCACAATGGTAACTCCGAACATGGCCATGTAACATGTCTAAGATCATGGAATTGTCACCCCAATGCCATTCTGGCATTGGGTAGACAATTCCATGATCCCCCGAGTCTCTAGCACAGACCCGGGTACTGCCAAACTACCTTTCCCGGGGTTTCACTGCAGCTGCTGCTGTTGCCACCCCTCAGACAGGTTTCTGCCCTCCTGGGGTCCAGCCAGGCTTGGCCCAGGAATGCAGAACACAGGACTTCCTCAGAGAGATGGTGTTACACCCTCTCCCTTTGGAAAAAGGTGTCAGGGCTGGGGAGGAGTAGCCTCCCCCAGCCTCTGGAAATGCTTTGATGGGCACAGATGGTGCCCATCTCTGCATAAGCCAGTCTACACCGGTTCAGGGATACCCCAGGCCTGCTCTGGCACGAAACTGGACAAAGGGAAGGGGAGTGACTACTCCCCTGACCTGCACCTCCCAGGGGAGGTGCCCAGAGCTCCTCCAGTGTGCTCCAGACCTCTGCCATCTTGGAAACAGAGGTGCTGCTGGCACACTGGACTGCTCTGAGTGGCCAGTGCCAACAGGTGACGTCAGAGACTCCTTCTGATAGGCTCTTACCTGTGTTGCTAGCCTATCCTCCTTCCTAGGTAGCCAAACCTCCTTTTCTGGCTATTTAGGGTCTGTGCTTTGGGAATTCTTTAGATAACGAATGCAAGAGCTCTTCAGAGTTCCTCTGCATTTCTCTCTTCACCTTCTGCCAAAGGATCGACCGCTGACTGCTCAGGACGCCTGCAAAACCGCAACAAAGTAGCCAACGACTGCTACTGCAACCTTGTATCGCTTCTCCTGCCGTTTTCTCGCCTGTTTCCTGGTGGTGCATGCTCTGGGGGTAGCCTGCCTCCTTCTTGCACCAGGAGCTCTGAAGAAATCTCCCATGTGTAGGAGGCTGGCCTGGCTTGTAGTGGGTACCAAGGGGTACTTACACTCTGTGCCAGGTCCAGTTATCCCTTATTAGTGTAGAAGAGGTGTTTCTGGCAGCTTAGGCTGATGGAAGGTAGCTATAGCAGAGCAGCTTAGGCTGAACTAGGAGACATGAAAAGCTCCTACTATACCACTGGTGTCATATGCACAATATCATAAGAAAACACAATACACTGATATACCAAAAATAAAGGTACTTTATTTTTATGACAATATGCCAAAAGTATCTCAGTGAGTATTTTTAGTATATCTGTGTATTGTGTTTTCTTATGATATTGTGCATATGACACCAGTGGTATAGTATGAGCTTTTCATGTCTCCTAGTTCGGCCTAAGCTGCTCTGCTATAGCTACCTTCTATCAGCCTAAGCTGCTAGAAACACCTCTTCTACACTAATAAGGGATAACTGGACCTGGCACAGAGTGTAAGTACCCCTTGGTACCCACTACAAGCCAGGCCAGCCTCCTACACATGGGAGATTTCTTCAGAGCTCCTGGTGCAAGAAGGAGGCAGGCTATCCCCAGAGCATGCACCACCAGGAAACAGGTGAGAAAGCCAGCAGGATGAAGCGATACAAGGTTGCAGTAGTCGTCTTTGCTACTTTGTTGCGGTTTTGCAGGTGTCCTGAGCAGTCAGCAGTCGATCCTTTGGCAGAAGGTGAAGAGAGAGATGCAGAGGAACTCTGATGAGCACTTGCATTCGTTATCTGAAGAATTCCAGAAATCAGAGACCCTAAATAGCCAGAAAAGGAGGTTTGGCTACCTAGGAAGGAGGATTGGCTACTAAGAGAGGTAAGAGCCTATCAGAAGGAGTCTCTGACGTCACCTGCTGGCACTGGCCACTCAGAGCAGTCCAGTGTGCCAGCAACACCTCTGCTTCTAAGATGGCAGAGGTCTGGGGCACACTGGAGGAGCTCTGGGCACCTCCCCTGGGAGGTGCAGGTCAGGGGAGTGGTCACTCCCCTCTCCTTTGTCCAGTTTCACGCCAGAGCAGGGCTGGGGGATCCCTGAACCAGTGTAGACTGGCTTATGTAGAATGTAGATATGGGCAGCATCTGTGCCCATCAAAGCATTTCCAGAGGCTGGGGAAGGCTACTTCTCCCCAGCCCTGACACCTTTTTCCAAAGGGAGAGGGTGTAACACCCTCTCTCTGAGGAAGTCCTTTGTTCTGCCTTCCTGGGCTAAGCCTGGCTGGACCCCAGGAGGGCAGGAACCTGTCTGAGGGGTTGGCAGCAGCAGCAGCTTCAGTGAAACCCCGGGAAAGACAGTTTGGCAGTACCCGGGTCTGTGCTAGAGACTCAGGGGATCATGGAATTGTCTCCCCAATGCCAGAATGGCATTGGGGTGATAGTTCCATGATCTTAGACATGTTACATGGCCATGTTCGGAGTTACCATTGTGGCCGCTATACACAGGTAGTGACCTATGTATAGTGCATGCGTGAAATGGTGTCCCCGCACTCACAAAGTCCGGGGAATTTGCCCTGAACGATGTGGGGGCACCTTGGCTAGTGCCAGGGTGCCCACACACTAAGTATCTTTGCATCCAACGTTCACCAGGTGAAAGTTAGACATATTGGTGACTTATAAGTTACTTATGTGCAGTATACAATGGCTGTGAAATAATGTGGGCATTATTTCAGTCAGGCTGCAGTGGCAGGCCTGTGTAAGAATTGTCAGAGCTCCCTATGGGTGGCAAAAGAAATGCTGCAGGCCATAGGGATCTCCTGGAACCCCAGTACCCTGGGTACCTCAGTACCATATACTAGGGAATTATAAGGGTGTTCCAGTATGCCAATGTGAATTGGTAAAATTGGTCACTAACCTGTTAGTGACAATTTGTAAAGAAGAGAGAGCATAACCACTGAGGTTCTGGTTAGCAGAGCCTCAGTGAGACAGTTAGGCATCACACAGGGATTACATACATATAGGCCACAAACTTATGAGCACTGCGGTCCTGGCTAGCAGGGTTCCAGTGACACATAACAAACATACTGACAACATAGGGTTTTCACTATGAGCACTGGGCCCTGGCTAGCAGGATCCCATTGAGACAGTGAAAACACCCTGACATATACTCACAAACAGGCCAAAAGTGAGGGTAACAAGGCTACTTTCTCACAAGTGGTCTGCCTGAGACTGTTTGGAGGACAAACTAGACAGTTGACATGTAAAAATGTGTATGTCCTGTGTTTTTGAAGGTGACAAATGAACCCAGTGGCTGTGTTACTTGGCTTAATCAGTATCAATGCTTAATGGTGTATTTGACATAATGGAAACTCCTATGCGGTTCCATGTATCAGCAGGGGCAGTGCTTTTTGAAATGGGTGGTGTCCATGGAGGTGATCACAGGTGTGTGGGCTGCATCTGTTTCTCACCAGTCCTGTAGGTGAGACTTGCATTCTAAGGGCAAACAGACATCATTTTCACAAGGGAAGCAATCTGAATGTGCTAACAGGGCTTTGAAACTAGAAGACAGTGTATAAGTTGACCTGACATCCTTGCAGTCAGATGTTCTATGGCAATGGCATACCATAGGAAAGGGTGTAGCACAATGGTTTGCTAATGTTGGTCTGTGTGTGTAGGGGAGGGAATATCAGGGTACACATCTTAGTATTCCAGTGACCTCTTCCGACAGGTGGGTTGTGACCAGGTGCTTGGGTGTGTCAGGAGTTAGGAAATGGGCTGACATGTACATGGAATGTCATGTGTGCA
This sequence comes from Pleurodeles waltl, assembly GCF_031143425.1. Lineage (NCBI taxonomy): Eukaryota > Metazoa > Chordata > Amphibia > Caudata > Salamandridae > Pleurodeles > Pleurodeles waltl. The sequence continues at coordinate 839,189,001 of NC_090444.1, forward strand.
ATGCTGCTCATATGTGTGGCACTGTGCTGTCTATGTTCTGCTTGTATAGGACTCTGGTCACAGATATTCCTTGCAAATATTGGATGCTGTTGGACTTACTGCTGTAAAGGGTCTGGTCAGGCATTCCTGTTACTGATGCCCAAGCACATTGACTGCCTCATGAATGAGGCTTGTTTTCCCCTTATTGAGTGATGGTGTCTTATTTGTGTGCCATATGCTGCGTTGGACCTTGTTTTCAACATGTATGTGTGAAATAGTTGTGGTCCTCTGCTATTGGCTATCAAAGGAGAAATGTACATGATATATGTCATTAAAGTGTGTGTGTTTGTGACCATTGTATGTTAGGCATCACATTAGCTCTGGGATGTTCTGTGTCCTACTCAGTATCTTCTCAGCAATGCTCCATGAGGCAACACTCTTATTCTGATAAGTAGAGATGAAGGTGTGCAAAAAGGAATAGCCAGACCATGATATGGTGATTAGAATAGGTCTTTATTTAAATTCGTTAACTAAAGTGGTGAAGGTGATCATATTCAAAAGAAATTGTTGACGATCTGTTGCCGCCTGCGTATACTAGCAGCCGTGTTCTGTAGTTCCCCCTCCTGTTGCAGGCCAGCATCCTCCTCTTCCTCCTCTTCAGGCATGTGTGGCTCTGGTTCCAGGAGGGGAATGTTTCTTTGGATACAAATGTTGTGCAATATTGCACATGTGAGGATGATCCTACAGACCATCTCCAGGGAATATAGGAGGCTACCACCAGTGATGTCGAGGCACCGGAACCTTGACTTGAGGATGCCGAAGGTCCTCTCGACAATGCTGCGTGTCCTCTAATGGGCGTCATTGTAGGCACGCTCTGCAGCAGTACTTGGGTTGCCAAATGGTGTCATAATCCATGGCTGGATGCCATACCCCTGATCAGCTGCAAGAGAAAATGATTGGGATCATGTTGATGTACCTGACCCTATTGAAATGACCTTTCATGGCAGTAGTTGTCTTGTGTTGTCTGTGACTCTTTTGTGTAATAATGTGGCATCCTATGCTTGTAGGATGTACCATCTGCATTGTGTTTTTTCCTTGGCAGAACGAGTGTTTGTCTGCTAACCGTTTGTCAGCAGTATGTTTTGGGATTTGCAGTACAGTGTGCCGTCCCTAGCATTGTGACTTTCTGATACAGGTGTCCGTGTGTCTTCACTGGGGGTGAGATGATAGTTCCATGCACAGTTAAAATTTACAGAGTTGTTAACACGTTCATATCAATGTACCCTGGACATCCCATACCTTTAGACTTAGGCAATGGATTAATGTAAAGGTCATTGGGACACTTACATTTTGCAAGGTGCCATTTGTGCGACCCACTCCATACGTTGTGATCTTTGACTTCTTAACATTAGGCTGTACAGTAATTTCCGATGTGTGACAGGTTCAATGGTGACCTAAGAAACATGGCTAGCGATGTCACGACCTCAGTGTGTTCCTGTTCACATGTTGCTGTTGTGGTGTATGTGTTGTGTGTCCTAAAGGGTTGCTGTGCAGTGTGTATATAAGTAGGTTTTTGTACTTACCAACAATTAGTCCATTGCCATACCGTCCATCCTGGAAGTGTTCATTGATGGTGCAGTGACGGAAGATGTATGAGTCATGGACACTCCCAGGATATTTAGCCACGATGTTGGTGATCAATCCCTGGTGATCGACTATGGCCTGCACGTTGATGGAATGTGTGTGCTTCCTGTTGCGGTAGAGGTGTTCAGTTGCAGCAGGTGGCACAAGGCATACATGTGTGCAGTCGATTGCACCAAGGACGTGTGGGAAGCCACTGATGACGTAGAACCCCTGTTTTGTTCCTGCTGCTTCTGCAGTGTGTTATGGAAGCAGATGTCAGTCGAATGATGGCATCTAGTACTTTGGGCAAAAAGGCGGAGAATGATGGTTGTGATATTCCGCCAACCAGGGCACCAGTTGTTTGGAAAGAGCCACTTGCCAGAATATGAAGTACGGCAAGCAGCTTTGTTTCTGTTGGGATGGTGCGGGGTATCACCAAAGTGGGGGCCAACTGCTGTTCAATGTTGCGCAGCAGCTGCTGAATGGCCTGCCAGTTCAACCGGTACCTCTGGATGATGTCGTGTTCCCTGAGGCCTTGAAGGGTGGTTCTGGGGTGGAATATCCTCTCCTGCCTTCTGTGCTGCCTTTGGGGTCCCTGCTGGTGTTGTTGTAGCTGCTGTTGTTGCTGCTGGGCTCTGCATCTGCGTGCACGCTGGATTAGTATCACCTCCATGGCTCCCTGTTGCTGCTCTGCTGCTCTGCTTCTCTGCTGTTTGTTCTGTGTGTGCTGATTAAATACAGGTGTGTTTGCCCCATTTTAACACCTGCCCTGACCCAGGAGTTGAATTTTTACGCAAATCGGGCCGTGCGTCATTTTCTGGCTCCGCCTCCCGGCCGTGCGTCATTTTTGCCCGAAAGCATAAATACGACGCACGGGCGTTTAAGCCATTTTTTTGGACGGGAACGCATACCTTGCATATAATTAATGCAAGGCGGGTTGCCGCATCCAAAAAATGACGCACACAGTCCGCAGGCTCGGGCGTCAAAATTTAAATATGGGGCAACGTTTGTGCTGATTGTGCATCAAAAAGTTTGACGCACAATCGGCGCAGACGGAGTATAAATATGCCCCTAAGTGTGAGGGCATCCTTGCACTAGCAAAGGTGCCCCACACAGTCCAGGGCTAATTCCCCGGACTTTGTGAGTGCAGGGACACCATTACATGTGTGCACTACATACAGGTCAATACATATATGTAGCTTCACAATGGTAACCCTGAATATGGCCATGTAAGGTGTCTAAAATCATGGAATTGCCCCCATCCCAAATCCGGTATTGGGGAGCCAATTCCATGCATTGTGGGGGCACCACCATTCACCCCCAGTACTGCCAAACCAGCTCTCTGAGGCTTGCACTGTAGCTACAGGTGCTGCCACCTCACAGACAGGGTTCTGCCCTCCTGTGAGTATAAGTCAGGGTGTTTATACTGTCTCACTGGGATCCTGCTAGCCAGGGCCCAGTGCTCATAGTGAAAACCCTATGTTGTCAGTGTGTTTGATATGTGTCACTGGGATCCTGCTAGCCAGGAACCCAGTGCTCATAAATTTGTGGCCTATATGTGTTCCCTGTGTGGTTCCTAACTGTATCACTGAGGTTCTGCTAACCAGAACCTCAGTGGTTATGCTCTCTCTGCTTTTAAAATTGTCACTACAGGCTAGGCTTTTACCAATTCTGATTGGCACACTGGAACACCCTTATAATTCCCCAGTATATGGTACCTGGGTACCCAGGGCATTGGGGTTCCAGGAGATCCCTATGGGCTGCAGCATTTCTTTTGCCACCCATAGGGAGCTCTGACAATTGTTACTCAGGACTGCCACTGCAGCCTGAGTGAAATAACGTCCACGTTCTTTCACAGGAATTTTACGCTGCACTTAAGTAACTTATAAGTCACCTATATATCTAACCCTCACTTAGTGAAGGTTAGGTGCAAAGTTAGTTAGTGTGAGGGCACTCTGGCACTAGCCAAGGTGCCTCCACATTGCTCAGGGCAATTTCCCCGGACTGCGGGGACACCATTACACGCGTGCACTACATATACGTCAATACCTATATGTAGCATCACCATGGTAACTCCGAACATGGCCATGTAACATGTCTAGGATCATGGAATTGTCACCCCAATACCATTCTGGTATTGGGGGGACAATTCCATGCATCCCGGGTCTCCAGCATAGAGCCCGGGTACTGCCAAACTAACTTTCCAGGGTTTTCTCTGCAGCTACCGCTGCTGCCAACCCTCAGACAGGTTTCTGCCTCCCTGGGGCCTGAGCATCCTAGTCCCAGGAAGGCAGAACAAAGGATTTCCTCTGAGAGAGGGTGTTACACCCTCTCCCTTTGGAAATAGGTGTGAAGGGCCTGGGAGGAGTAGCCTCACCTGGCCTCTGGAAATGCTTTGAAGGGCACAGATGGTGCCTTCCTTGCATAAGCCCATCTACACCGGTTCAGGGAACCCCCAGCCCTGCTCTGGCATGAAACTGGACAAAGGAAAGGGGAGTGACCACTCCCCTGACCAGCACCTCCCTGGGGAGGTGACCAGAGCTCCTTGAGTGTGTACCAGACCTCTGCCATCCTGGATGCAAAGGTGTGAAGGCACAATGGATACCTCTGAGTGGCCAGTGCCAGCAGGGGATGTCAGAGACCCCTCCTGATAGGTGTTTTCCTCGCTCTGTAGCCAGTCCTCCTCTGAGGGCTATTTAGGGTCTCTCCTGTGGGTATCTCAGCAGATAATGAATGCAAGAGCTCACCAGAGTTCCTCTGCACTTCCCTCTTCGACTTCTGCCAAGGATCGACCGCTGACTGCTCCAGGACACCTGCAAGACCGCAACAAAGTAGCAAGAAGACTAGCAGCAACATTGTAGGGTCTCATCCTGCCAGCTTTCTCGACTGTTTACTGGTGGTGCATGCTCTGAGGGCTGTCTGCCTTCACCCTGCACTGGAAGCCAAGAAGAAATCTCCTGTGGGTCGACGGAATCTTCCCCCTGCTAATGCAGGCACCAAAAGACTGCATCACCGGTCCTCTGGGTCCCCTCTCATCCTGACGAGCATGGTCCCTGGAACACAGGAGCTGGGTCCAAGTGTCTCCCACAGTTCAGTGGCCCTTTTGTCCAATTTTGGTGGAGGTAAGTCCTTGCCTCCCCACACCAGACAGCAAACCTGTGTACTTTGTGATTTGCAGCTGCTCCGGCTTCTGTGTACTTCTCCTAGGATTCCTTTGTGTATAGCCTAGCCTGAGTCCCCAGCACTCTGTCCTGCAGTGCTCAACCCGCTGAGTTGGACTCTGACGTTGTGGGACCCTCCTTTTGTGACTCTGAGTTCACAGATCTTGCTCCAGTACTTCTGCTGGTGCTGCCTGCTTCTGCGGGGGCTCTCAGAGTTGCTGGGCACCCCCCCCGTCTTCTCCTCCAAGGGGCGATATCCTGGTCCTTTCTGGTCCCCAGCAGCACCCAAAAACCTCTACTGCGACCCTTGCAGCTAGCAAGGCTTGTTTGAGGTATTTCTGCGTGGAACCACTTCTGCGACATCCAGCATGCCGTGGGACATCTTCCATCCAAAGGAGAAGTTCCTAGCCCTTTTCGTTGTTGCAGAATCTTTGGCTTCTTCCACCCGGAGGCAGCCCTTTTGCACCTTCATCCGGGGTTTTCTGGACTCCTGCACTCCCTGGACACTATTGCGACTGTTGGACTTGGTCCCCTTGCTTTGCTGGTCCTCGGGTCCAGGAATCCGTCTTCAGTGTTTTGCTGGTGCTTGTGGTTCTTGAATCCCCCTATCATGACTATTGTGTCTTTCTGGAGTAGTAGGGTAACTTTACTCCTACTTTCTAGGGTCTTGGGGTGGGGTATTTTGGACACCCTTACTGTTTTCTCACAGTCCCAGCGACCCTCTACAATCTCCCATAGGTCTGGGGTCCATTTGTGATTCGCATTCCACTTTTGGAGTATATGGTTTGTGTTTCCCCTAGACCTATGTTTACCTATTGCATCCTATTGTGATTCTACATTGTTTGCACTACTTTTCTTACTGTTACTTACCTGTTTTGGGTTTGTGTACATATTGTGTATATTACTTACCTCCTAAGTGAGGGTATTCTCTGAGATACTTTTGGCATATTGTCACTAAAATAAAGTACCTTTATTTTTAATAACTCTGAGTATTGTGTTTTCTTATGATATTGTGCTATATGATATAAGTGGTATAGTAGGAGCTTTGCATGTCTCCTAGTTCAGCCTAAGCTGCTTTGCCATAGCTACCTTCTATCAGCCTAAGCTGCTAGAAACACCTCTTCTACACTGATAAAGGATAACTGGACCTGGTACAGAGTGTAAGTACCCCTTGGTACCCACTACAAGCCAGGCCAGCCTCCTACAATACCCCACCCCAAGACCCTGGAAAGTAGGAGTAAAGTACTACTATTTCCCCAGAAACACACTAAAGTTGTGAAAAGGGATTTTGCAAAGACCACAACAGACTGCAAAGAACTGAAGACAGATTCCTGGACCTGAGGACCTGCAAAGGAAGGGGACCAAGTCCAAGAGTCGCAAAAGTGTCCGGGGGGGCAGGAGCCCACTAAACCTAGGATGAAGGTGCAAAATGGTTGCCTCAGGTTGGAAGAAGCTGAAGATTCTGCAACAACGAAAGGAGGTAGGAAGTTCTTCTTCATGCAGAAGATGTCCCACGGCGAGCTGGAGGATGCAGAAGTGTTTCCTTGGCAAAATACTGCAAACAAGCCTTGCTAGCTGCAAGAGTTGCAGTTGGAGAAAAAGGGTGCTGCCCGGGCCCAGGAAGGACCAGGATGTCGCCACTTGGGAGAGGCGACAGAGGGGGCCCTCAGCAACAAAGAGAGCCCATGCGCAAGCAGGAAGCACCCGCAGGAGTCCTTGAATGCGGGTTCAAGAAGACTGAACAGGGTGACCATCTCAACACTGCAAAAGGAGGTCCCATGACACCGGAGATTAACTCAGGGAGCTGAACATCACAGAACAGGTTGCTAGGGACCTAGGCTTAGCTGTGCATTCGGGATTTCATTGAAATGTGCACAGAAGCCCTTGTAGCTGCAGTTCACGCGGTGCACAGGATTACTGTGTGAAGAGGGGAGGCAAGGACTTACCTCCACCAAATTGGGACAGTTGGACCACTGGACAGTCTGGGTCACTTGGGTCTACCACCTGTGTTCCAGGGGCCACGCTTGTCAGGATGAGAGGGGTCCCAGAGGACCGGTGAAGCTGAAATTTGGTGCCTTCTGAAGCAGGGGGAAGATTCCGTCGACCCACAGGAGATTTCTTTGTGGCTTCCAGTGCAGGGTGAAGGTAGGCAGCCCCCAGAGCTTGCACCACCAGGAAACAGTAAAAAAGCCGGCAGGATTAGGTGCCACAATGTCACTGGTAGTCTTCTGGCTACTTTGTTGCAGTTTTGCAGGCATCCTGGAGCAGTCAGCGGTCGATCCTTGGCAGAAGTCGAAGAGAGAAGTGCAGAGGATTCCTACTGGATTCTTGCAAGTCGTTATCTGGGAGGAAAAGTCCACTGGCAAGACCCTAAATAGCCTTCATATGAGGATTGGCCACCTAGTCAGGTAAGCACCCATCAGGAGGGGTCTCTGACGTCACACGCTGTTGTTTCTGTAACGCGCCGGTTGGAGATCACAGTAAATTGGAAGATAGAAGTAGTATCCATATGACCGGCATGGATTGTATCAAGGACGCCCCCATTTAATTTTTTTCATTATATTCATCATACCCGTCAGTTAAAAGACAATTGGATATGTCACTTTAGGGGGGTGGTCCCCCTAAAGGGTCTTCTGTGAAGATTATTCGAATGGGACTGCTCTCTTTTTTCTTTGACTGGTAGTACACTTTACCATTGTTTGTGTTGCAGGCTATAAGCCACTTGAAATATTTTCATCGTTGTGGAACCTGCGTTGTTCTTCATTATCAATTGGAAATGGAACTGCCCTGAAGAAGGCAGCCTCCTGATTAGAGGAATACCGCCGAAACGCACGCAGGCTTGCTTCCTACTATTCTATTTGTGATGATATTTAATCTTTAAACAATGTACAATTGCTTCATTCTGTGATTCCTCAGATTGGGTCTTTATCACTCCATCTGCAAGGACATTTTCATACAATGAATGATTGTTTCAATTTTGTGATTACACATGATTAATTGACAACTGTTATTCATATAAAAGATTGTATTACATTGAATTGTATTTTAGTACAGTTGAAAGATTAAAGGTTGACGTTGAACTGCATTTTGGTATAGTTGAAAGATTAATGTGGTCATTATAACTCTGGCGGTCGGTGGAAAGACCGCCAACAGGCCAGAGGTAAAAAATTTGCAATTACGACCGTGGCAGAAACCGCCAACAAAGACAGCCACTTTAACACTCCGACCGCAACAGCGGTACAGAGAAACAGTTTGGCGGTCACCGCCAACAGACAGGCGGAAGACAAAGTACCACCCACAGTATCACAACCTACCAATCCTCCACCTTTTCCGGGGCGGATTCACCGCGGACAAAAACACGCCGGAAACAGGACTTCGAAGGGAAAATGCTCACCTCTACACACCCCATGAGGAACCAGGACACCATGGAGCCGGAACTCCAAATTCTCCCTGCGATAGTCTTCCTGCTCCTCTACCAGGAGCACGATCACTGGCGGCGAATACCACGGAGAGTACTGCACCTACGACACAGGGGAGGGGGGAGGGAAAAACAGGGACACACACACGCAACACCCCCACCCTCACCCACTACAACACACACACTAATACATATTTGTACATGATAGTTACACCCCCCAACCTCACCCGGAAGAATGCAAAGACAAAAGAAAATGAGTGTAACCATTGCAATATATTAAAACCAAGTACGCAAAAAAAAATATATATATATATATACACCATAAACAAAATATACACCAAGCATAGTAGTCCAGGTAGTGCTCCAATTAAGTCCGTGGAACACTGGGCCCACACGGTATGGGCGAGGGCCACACAACATCCCCGACCATGACGGAGAGAACACTGCCGCGGCATCAGAGAGCAAGAAAACAGGCACCTCAGGGGGAGGGAAAGGGGGGGCACCTCAGCTGGTTGAGTGCACGACGCCAAATCCACGAGAAGGCCACATGCCCACTGTTCAGTCCTGGGGAGTGCAAAGCCACAGTCTCTCAAGTCTCTACAGTGGGTGGGTTGCCCACTGTTCAATCCTGGGGAGTGCAAAGCCACAGTCTCTCAAGTGGATGCCTTTCTCCACTGGTTCTGGAGGGGGCTCTGTGCCCAGAGTGCTTCATCCTGCTAAGGACAGAGGTAGTGGATGGCAATATCCACTGATTCAGGAGTGGGCCCACACGGTATGGGCGAGGGCCACACAACATCCCCGACCATGACGGAGAGAACACTGCAGGGGCATCAGAGAGCAAGAAAACAGGCACCTCAGGGGGAGGGAAAGGGGGGGCACCTCAGCTGGTTGAGTGCACGATGCCAAATCCACGAGAGGGCCACATGCCCACTGTTCAGTCCTGGGGAGTGCAAAGCCACAGTCTCTCAAGTCTCTACAGTGGGTGGGTTGCCCACTGTTCAATCCTGGGGAGTGCAAAGCCACAGTCTCACAAGTCCATACAGTGGGTGGGTTGCCCACTGTTCAATCCTGGGGAGTGCAAAGCCACAGTCTCTCAAGTCTATACAGTGGGTGGGTTGCCCACTGTTCAATCCTGGGGAGTGCAAAGCCACAGTCTCTCAAGTCTATACAGTGGGTGGGTTGCGCACTGTTCCATCCTGGGGAGTGCAAAGCCACAGTCTCTCAAGTGGATGCCTTTCTCCACTGGTTCTGGAGGGGGCTCTGTGCCCAGAGTGCTTCATCCTGCTAAGGACAGAGGTAGTGGATGGCAATATCCACTGGTTCTGGAGTGGGCCTTGTGCCCAGAGTGCTTCATCCTGCTAAGGACAGAGGTAGTGGATGGCAATATCCACTGGTTCTGGAGGGGGCCTTGTGCCCAGAGTGCTTCATCCTGCTAAGGACAGAGGTAGTGGATGTATGTCTCCGCTGGTTCTGGAGGGGGGATTGTGCCCAGAGTGCTTCATCCTGTTAAGGACAGAGGCAGTGGATGGCAATATCCACTGGTTCTGGAGGGGGCCTTGTGCCCAGAGTGCTTCATCCTGCTAAGGACAGAGGTAGTGGATGTATCTCTTCACTGGTTCTGGAGGGGGCATTGTGCCCAGAGTGCTTCATCCTGCTAAGGACAGAGGTAGTGGATGTAAATCTCCACTGGTTCTGGAGGGGGCCTTGTGTCCAGAGTGCTTCATCCTGCTCGTGACGGACTCAGTAGCGTCAGTGCCCTTGGTGCTCATGGGCCAGCGGTGCTTGAGGCGGCGGTGCCCTGTTCAGCAGTGCTTGGGGTGGCGGTGCCCTGTTCAGCGGCGCTTGAGGCGGCGGTGCCCTGTTCAGCGGTGCTTGAGGCGGCGGTGCACTGTTCAGCGGTGCTTGGAGCGGCAGTGCCCTGTTCAGCGGTGCTTGAGGCGGCAGTGCCCTGTTCAGCGGTGCTTGAGGCAGCGGTGCCCTGTTCAGCGGTGCTTGGAGCGGCGGTGCCCTGTTCAGCGGTGCTTGGAGTGGCAGTGCCCTGTTCAGCGGTGCTTGGAGCGGCGGTGCCCTGTTCATTGGTGCTTGAGCCGGCGGTGCCCTGTTAAGCGGTGCTTTAGGTGGCGGGGCACTGTTCAGCGGTGCTTGGGGCGGCGGCACCCTGTTCAGCGGTGCTTGAGGCGGCGGTGCCCTGTTCAGCGGTGCTTGGAGCAGCGGGTGCCCTGTTCAGCAGTGCTTGGAGCAGCGGTGCCCTGTTCAGTGGTGCTTGAGGCGGCGGTGCCCTGTTCAGCGGTGCTTGGAGCAGCGGGCTCCTTTGCAGTGACTCAGCTGCTGGCGGTCCTCTCTGTCCCAGCGGGGCTTGTGCTGGCGGTCCTCTCTAGCCCAGCGGGGCTTGTGCTGGCGGTCCTCTCTGGCCCAGCGGGGATGATGGTGGTGGCCTCCTGGGAAGCAAGGATGATGGCGGTGGCCTCCTGGGCAGCGGGGATGATGGCTGTGGCCTCCTGGCCAGCGGGGATGACGGCTGTGGCCTCCTGGGTAGCTGGGATGATGGCGGTCTCCTCCGCCGTGCTGCTCTTCCCAGACTTTCCTGGTTTCTTGTGGCCCTTCCCCACCTTGGAAGGTGTTGCAGCTGACTCCACACTCCCACCGGGACCCCTGGGGGCAGCTTTGGTGGCTGGAGTCTTCCCACTCTCCCGCTGGGCACTGCCCAACTTTTGATGCTTGACAGGTGGGGGACTGTCCGTGCTGTGGCTCCGTGCCACACTGGCTGCCCTGGTGGCCGGTGCACTCCAGATTCCGGTGACTACAGCCACCCCTGGTTGTGGCTGAGGTGCTAGTTCTGGACCTAGGAGACGGACGGGGTGAGGGAGGTGTGGGAAAGAGGTCAAGGTTGGACAGGAAGAGTTTTTTGGAGACACTGGGACGGGTAGCTGGAGGGGGTTTGGGAGTGGAGGAAGAGGTTGTGGTTGTAGGAGGTATTCGTTTGCTGACTTTGGGTGAAGGTGCATGCGCTGGAGGCTGTTGTGAGGTGGATGGCTGTTGGGTGGGTGTGTGCCTGCGTTTGTGTATCTTGGGAGGTGGCATCACAGACACACTGGGAGAGGACACAGGGGACGTGTGAATGGTTGTGGGGGTGGTGACTGTACGTGAGCGGGGTGTGGTGGTGGGTGTGCTGGTGATGGCAGTAGTGGCTGTAGATGTAGTGCATGCAGGTGTGAGTGGAGACGATACTGGGAGGGAGGAGGGAGATGAGGAGGAGGGGGACACAGTGGAGGCAGTGGATGTTGGTGTGTCTGCATGTGTGTGATGCTTGCGTGAGTGCCTGTGGGATGTGTGGTGCTTATGTTTGCCAGAGCTTCCCTTTTATATTGACATGTGTGCATGCTGGACTGTAGGTGTGCTTGTGATAGGCTGGGGTGCAGGGGATTGGGTCTGGGTGGAGGAAGTTGGAGGGGGGAGTCTAGAGACAGGGACAATGGCTGCTCAGTGCTGAGGCCAGAGTATGAAAAGCGCGCTGAAGGGCCGCCTGACCAGAATGAATGCCCTCCAGGAATGCATTGGTTTGTTGCAACTGCCTTTCGACACCCTGGATGGCATTCAGAATGGTAGACTGCCCAACAGTGAGGGACCTGAGGAGGTCAATGGCCTCCTCACTGAGGGCAGCAGGGGTGACTGGGGCAGGGGCTGAGGTGCCTGGGGCGAAGGTGATGCCCACCCTTCCGGGTGAGCGGGCACGGGGCAAAGGCAGAGGGGCTGCTGGGAGGGTGATGCTGGTAGGGGGGGTGGCGGCTGTACCAGTAGATGGGGGGGCACAGATGTTGCCGCCACCACAAGGGAGCTCCCATCAGAGGAGGAGTCCGTGTAGCTGGTCTCAGCTCCTGTCCCCGCCGTGGAGCTCCCCTCGCCCTCCATCCCTCTGGTGAAGTCCCAGTCTGTAGTGTGGCCCTCCATGGCCATGTGTGATGCAGCCCCCTTGTGCTCCGGTGCCACTGCTCCTCCGCCTGATGATGCTAATGCACACAAGAACAGGGAGACCACAAAAAGGGGGGGATGACACAAGAAAGACATGTTGAGTGCATTCATTACCGCTACCGTTGGCGGACACGACAGACACAGAAGCCCCCTGAACTACGCTGCGCTCTTGGGATCCACTGTTCAATTCCTGGGAAATGGCCTACTAGGCTATGGACACATGGATGACACAGGGGCATGACTAGGTGTACTTGGCACTCTACAGAGGTGGGGTGCCACATGGCCTGCCTTACGGAGGGACCTTGCCTACGGAACTCGCCCTGGCCTAGGGAAACCCACAGCCCACATCACCCACCCAGACACCTCCACTGGGCGCAGAACCAGCAGGATGAGAGTGTACTCACCCCCTTGTGGCTGCTGTGATGCCCTCAAGCGCCCATCCAACTCCGGGTACGCCACCGCCAGGATCCTAAACATCAGGGGGTCATGGTGCGACGGGCATCCCTCCCACGTTGGGAGGCCATCCCCAGCTGAGGCTCCGCCGTCTTCTTGCTCCAGTGGCGAATGTCCTCCCATCTTTTCTGGCAGTGGCACACCAAATATCTTTTTTCTGGTGGGTGCTGACCTACATGAATTGTACAAGGGGAAGAGAAACTTATTACCAACTGCACCGTCACAGTCATTGGCCCCCATCCCTACCCTTGCCATGTGGCACATGCACTCACCGTAGTTTCATGCATGCTGCAATCTCCCCCCCCTTCTTACATCCACCCCACTCCACCCAGGCATAGCCCATACAGCATGCTCCCAGTGTACTTACCTGTTTGTCTGGATGACCGTAGAGTAGCGTCTACTGGGGAAGGACCCCGTCCACAAGTTGCTCCAACTCCTCCGATGTGAAGGCAGGGGCCCTTTCCCCAGACACTCGAGCCATTGTCTCTTCCAGACCGAGGTCACAGCAGCACTTGCAGTGTAGGTCCTCTCCTGTCGAAGATCAGGTATCGAGTGATTGAACAGATAGAAAATGGCTGTCACGTCCGCAGCGGTGCGTACGGTCACCGCCGGCGTACATCGTCATTGCCTCCTGGGACCCATAGGGTCCAATGTTAACCAATGCAGCATTGCGCCGCGGTCTTCGACCGCCTACCGCGACGGTGTACAACTCCAGCGCAGTTACCTCACATCCCATTGTCCCACTTTACAGGTCCGACAGCCGCCATTTCAGGGGCCCACATGGCTTAATTTTTAACTGCGTCACACATACCTTGGAATAGACTCAACACTCAACATACACATACAGGCCACTTTTTGGATTATGATTCGTGTTCTGTGTAAGCTGTGGGTACGTACCTCTGAGTTGGTTGACTCTGTGCTCGCTGTTGTCCTTCATAGGCACCGTCCGCTGGGACATGTGAGGAGATGGCAGCATCCTCCGGTGTACAGACCGCTGGTGGACCTGTCGACAATGGAGGAAAGACATGTGATCATCACCTACAGGCTTGACCGTGCCACAATCCAGGAACTGTGTACCCAGCTGGAGCCAGACCTGATGTCAGCTATCCGCCATCCCACAGGAATCCCCCCTGAAGTGCAGGTGCTGTCAGTGCTCCATTTCCTTGCAAGTGGGTCATTTCAAACAACTGTGGCCATAGCATCAGGGATGTTCCAGCCTATGTTTTCCAACATGTTGTCCAGAGTGTTGTCTGCCCTGCTGAAACACATGCGGAGCTACATCGTTTTCCCTCAGGTGGAGGATTTGCCTACAGTGAAAGGTGATTTCTATGCCCTGGGACATATCCCCAACATCATAGGTGCCATTGATGGGACCCATGTGGCTTTGGTACCCCCCCGCAGGAGTGAACAGGTGTACAGAAACCGGAAGAGTTACCATTCCATGAATGTACAGATTGTTTGTTTGGCAGACTAGTACATCTCCCATGTTAATGCCAAGTTCCCTCGCTCAGTGCATGACGCCTACATCCTGCAGCATCCCTTATGTGATGGGTCAACTCTAGAGGCACTGTGTGTGGCTATTAGGTGAGCACCTGGAAGCAAGACAGTGGGAATGGTTGTCTGGGTCTGGGGATATCCCTACAGGTTAGTGTGTGTCTAACAGTTGTCCCTCACCATTTGCAGGTGACTCTGGTTACCCCAACCTGTCATGGCTACTGACCCCAGTAAGGAATCCCAGGACAAGGGCAGAGGAACGCTACAATGAGGCACATGGGCGTACACAGCGGATAATCGAGCGGACCTTCCGCCTCCTGAAGGCCAGGTTCAGGTGCCTCCATATGACAGGTGGATCCCTATTCTACTCACCAAAGAAGGTGTGCCAGATCATTGTGGCCTGCTGTGTGCTTCACAACTTAGCTTTGCGATAACAGGTGCCTTTTCTGCAGGAGGATAGTCCAGATGGCGGTGTTGTTGCAGCTGTGGAGCCTGTGGACAGTGAAGATGAGGAAACAGAAGAAGAAGACATGGGCAACAGGGACTCAGTGATCCAGCAATATTTCCAGTGAGACACAGGTAAGAAAACAAACCTGCCTACTACATGTACTTTAACACTACTACCTCACTACTTTTCACCCAGTGTATGGTCACTGAGTTGTCACTTTCCCTTATGATTTCACAGATGTATGTCCCACAGTGTGACATCTGCTTTGATTCCTCATGGACTACAGCTGTGTGACCTAGGTATGTTGACATTACAAATGAAAGAGCTTTTTGACACTGTAATTGCTAATACACTATTCCGAAATCACAGACTGACTCCAGATTGTTTTGTGCTTTAAGGGTGTTTATTTTAGTAATCAATATTGGGAGGGTAGCAAAATGGTAAGGGGTGATGGCGGGGGAATGTACATGGCAGAGTCCAGTCTATTAGTCTCACAGGTGCATTGCCCAAATGGGCATAGGAAGTGGAGCTGGGGCAGTTTAAGGATGGAGAGGGTGACAAAGTGGTACAGAAGGATGACATTCAGGGTGGTCTCATTTCTTGGCGGGGATCTTGGCATCGTTCTCTGTCTTTGTCCTGGATCTCAAGGACTGTTTGCGAGGTGATTCTCCCTCTGCAGGGGGTGGGGTGCTGGTGTGGTGGTCCTGTGGCGGTGCCTCCTGTCCACTAGCGCCTGCGGAGGTGGTGGGCAGTTCATCGTCCAGGCTAGTGTCAAGGCCCCTTGTAGTGCCACAGTGTCCCTCCTGGTGTTGAGTACTTCCTTCAGCACCGCTACGATGGTGCCCAGGGTGGAAATGATGGCTCTGAGTTCCTCCCTGAAGCCCAAATACTGTTCCTCCTGCAGGCGCTGGGTCTCCCGAAACTTGGCCAGTACCGTTGCCATCGTCTCCTGGGAGTGGTGGTAGGCTCTCATGATGTTGGAGAGTGCCTCGTGGAGAGGGGGTTCCCTTGGCCTGTCCTCCCCTGTTGCACAGCAGCCCTTCCAGTTCCCCTGTATTCCTGGGCCTCCGTCCCCTGGACCGTGTGCCCACTGCCACTGCCCCCAGGTCCCTGTTGTTGTTGGGGTGGTGGGTTAGCCTTGGTTCCCTGTAGTGGTGGACACACTGCTGATTGACGTGTCCTGGGGATGGAGGTATGGGCCCGCTGGGTGGTTGCTGCGCTGGTGTTTCCAGAGGGGGGAAGGTCTGTAGTGGCCTGTGACTGTGTGAGGGGAACCGATTGTCCTGAGGTCCCCGATGGGCCGGTGCTGTCATCACTGTGGGCCTCTTCTGTTGGTGGTGTGGACATGTGTGGACCCTCCTGTCCAGTGATGTTGGGTAGGGGTCCTGCAGGGGTATAAATGGATGTTTATTACATCTGTGTGTGGCATGGTGTGCAATAGGGGGTGACCATGTACCCCAGTGCTTGCATTCCTGTGTGGGACCTTGTGTGATGATGGTTTAGGGGGGTTTATTGGGTATGTGCAGTGGACATGCTTTAGTGATGGGTGTCCATGCTTTGTTGTTGCATGCAGGGCTTGGTGTTAGGATGTGTGGTTTGTGATGTTGGGACATTTGTGAGGAGTTGGAGTGATGGGGGTGAGGGTGAGGGTGGGGGGGTGTGATGGCATGTAGGTATGGTGGGAGATGTAATAGTTAAGATTTGACTTACCAGAGTCCATTCCTCCAGCTACTCCTGCGAGGCCCTCAGGATGTAGAATCGCCAAGACCTGCTCCTCCCATGTTGTTAGTTGTGGGGGAGGAGGTGCGGGTCCGCTGCCAGTCCGCTGAACCGCAAGGTGGTGTCTTGAGACCACGGAACGCACCTTCCCCCGTAGGTCGTTCCACCTCTTCCTGATGTCATCCCGATTTCTTGGGTGCTGTCCCACTGCATTGCCCCTGTCCACTATTCTTCACCATAGCTCCATCTTCCTTGCAATGGAAGTGTGCTGCACCTGTGATCCGAATAGCTGTGGCTCTACCCAGACGATTTCCTCCACCATGACCCTGAGCTCCTTCTCCGAGTACCTGGGGTGTCTTTGCCGTGCCATGGGGTGGTGTAGGTGATGTGTTGCGTGGTGTGTGTGGTGATAAGTGTGCTGATATGTAGTGGGGTGTTGTGTGAGGTGCGTGGAAGTTATGTGGGTTATGGTGTTGTGTGACTGTGGATTCTAGTATTGTTGATGGTGGTGTCTTTCTCTGTGCTTCTTTCTCAATTGTGGTCGTAGGGGTTTGTGGGTGATGTGGGTGTGTGTTTTATATTGTATTGGGTGTGTGGGAGTGGTGTGTGTGTATTTTGAATTGTCCAATGTGGTAGTGCTTTGTAAATGTGTGTGTATTTTGAGCGCGGCCGTGTGTACCGCCAATGGAATACCGCGGTTGAAAGACCGCCGCGTGGATTCTTGGGTCGTGATAGTGTGGGCGTATTTCTGTTGGCGTGACGGTGCCGGTTTTGTTTTCGCCAGTTTATGACTGACCTTTGGTGTGGCAGACTTGTGTGGGTGTCTGAATTTTGGCGGATTCCGTGCTGTGGGTCATAATAGCTGTGGCGGAATTCCGCAGCCGCGGCCGTGTGTTGGCAGTCTTCTGCACGGCGGTAAGCGGCTTTTACCGCCAATGTTGTAATGACCACCTAAATGTTTTTTATATTTATGTTATGTTTATTGTTGTGGTATCACATGTCTAGTGTCATGTCTTAAGTTGCACATTGTCCTTGTCAATTTAATTGTTGTGTGTAAATATTTTTGTCGTATTATTTGTGGTTCCGGTATGTTAAGTGTATTTTCTTTACTTCTATAAATGAATTAGCTTTGTACTGATTAGACATACGTTTTGTAAATAATGTTATGTGCAGGTTCTGTACATATATGAGTATGTGATATCCTTAGTTCTCGTTTTGAGTGACATACACATTTAATAAATATCCTTTTTGAAGTTATTATATTGGTTGTTGCCTTATATATTATTTTTTTAGTTTTTGTATTGGTTAGTAGCTCAATATTTGTTCTTGTACTTCAGGGGTCTCTGACGTCACCTGTTGGCACTGGCCACTCAGAGGCCTCCAGAGTGCCCTCATACCTCTGGAAACAAGATGGCAGGGGTCTGGAGGACACTGAAGGACCTCTGGGAACCACCCCTGGGGTGGTGATGGACAGAGGAGTGGTCAATTCCCTTTCCTTTGTCCAGTTTCGCGCCAGAGCAGGGACTTGGGGTTCCTTAAACCAGTGTAAACTGGCTTATGCAATGAGGGCACCATCTATGCCCTTCAAAGCATTTCCAATGCCCCAATGCTCATAGTTTGTGGCCTGAATGTGATTACCTGTGTAGTGACTAACTGTGTCACTGAGGCTGGGGGACGTGGCTAGCCCTGTGGCAAGATGGCCGTCTCTTAGTGCGGCTCTGCCGATCGAGGGGCAGAATCCTTTAATTATCCTCACCCAGGTGCGAGTTGGACCTGGGGAGCTGGACCGGGCCCGGCCTCGGCGGGCAGATTGGCTGCTCCGGGCCTCCCTGGGCCGCTGCTGTGGGCGTTGCTGGCCGCGGGTGCCCGCGTCTCGCTAAGGCTGCCGCGAGGTGATCCTTACCCCCGGGGCGGTCCCGGTGCCTGGGACCCCTGATCGAGGGGTTCCCTCAGCACGAGGAGAAGGGAGAGGCTCGGCGGGAGGTCCGTCCCTCCTGAGCGAGCCGCGGACGGCGGGTCGGATGACTTTGGACCGACTGGGGACTGAGACGGGGCACTCTGCTCCGACCCGCCTGGTGAGGAGAGAGGGTGGATCGCTTTCTAGTGAATGTGGACGGACGGTCACACCGGGGTGGCCGAGGAGGACTTGGTAGGGCTGGAGTGGAGAGGCCCCTTCATCAGAGGAGAAGGCCTGTTGGATGAGGCCTGACTGCGGGAACACGCCGGGAAGAAGTAAGAGGACAGTTGCGACCTAGTCAAGGTACTTCTTAGCTTCATAAAAGACTGTGGGGCAGACCACAGTCACATGGGTGATATCTGACGGTGGAGAACTGTCTTCTGCCACTGGCTGTCCCCCGGTTCCTAAAAAGGAAGTCTTGGTGCGAAAAGAAATTACTGCACAGCTGACACTGATTTGAACGCAACGGCCTGGGTCCTCCCGTTGTGCTGATAGTGTAATCATTGCCTTGGATGACATAAGTGAACCCCAAAATGGGAAAGGCAGAGCAAAGGCACGCAAAGATCTCCTTCGATGGGAGCCGGAAAAAGGGTGGTACTACTGCCTCCCAGTCAGGGGATCCGCCTGAGGAGGAGGGCCTGGAGGACACATTGGTCAAGGCTATGTTCCTGGATCTTAAGAGCAGTCTGACGAACATAGATGCTAAACTAGACCACCTAACTGAACAAATGGACCGCATCAAGGCAAGGGTAGATGACCATGACTCACATTTTGAACAATTAGAGTCGCGCACATCGGAGATGGAGGATCAATGCAATGGAGAACGAGGAAAACTGTTACAGATGGAGCGCGTATTAGAAGTGATACACAATAAAAATGAAGACCTAGAGGCAAGATCGCGAAGAAACAACATAAGAATGATTGGCCTCCCAGAATCCACAGATATGGGTAGGATGGAGGACTTTATAGAACAACTGCTAACTGATTTATTCCGGGAGAGCTGTCCTGAATGAATGTTGGTGGTCGAGAGAGCCCACAGATCACTTAGGCCCCGGCCCCCCCCCCCCCGGGGACCCCACCTCAGCCCATAATTCTCCGCCTGTTGAACTATCGAAACAGCGATACTGTGCTCAGATTGGCCAGAGAAAGACGCCTGGTGCTGTATAAGAACACTGAAATAAACTTCTTCCCGGACTATACCCCTGGCGTACAGGTGGCGCGGAAGCCCTTCCTGCCGATTAAACGTTCGCTGGAACTCACAGACACTCGTTTTTCTCTCATCTACCCTGCTAAACTTCGGATACAGCATGGTGGTACACTTCATTTCTTTACAGACCCTAACATGGCTGCCAAATTTGTCAAGACTATCCCGCGGAAAGCTGAGACTAAGAGAGAGGACAGCCCAGGGGGCGTCCGCGCTGACCTCAGCGATAATGACTAGAGACTTATACTGCTGGTGGCCCCGGGGTGGCCACAGAGATGTATCAAGACAATACACCCTTTCTTATTGCCGACCTGATTACACATTTAGCACTTGCCCCTCGATCCACCTCCCCTATTTTCCCGGATGGAGGGATGGTCGCTAGCTTTGCGGCCCTTGGATGAGTCCTGTTAATCTATTCTGATTATTCAAAGGGGGGAAATTTGAGATGGGGAGGGAGGTTTTCAGCTTTGACCCGTTTGGGGGGTCTGCGTGGGTGGGGGAAGGAGTTCTTTGCAGTTTGCTTAAATATTGTGTGTTTTTTTTCAATTTATGTTTATTTGTTTGTTTTATTTATGTGCGGTTGGGTTTTCGGGAAGGGGACGAAGGTGCGATGCTCTGAAATGGCGACTTAAATGGCTATGGTGGGGATGACATCGGTTCGCTGCCTTACCTGGAACGTACGTGGCCTGAATGATAGACGCAAAGTGCATCTTATGTCTGCATATGCCAGGCGCCAAAATATAGATATATGCCTCTTGCAAGAGACTCATCTAGTAACGGAGACACTGAATTATTTAAAGGTTGGATGGGTTGGGGAATGTCATAATGCGGTTTTCTCGCGATACGGTCGGGGAGTAGCGATCCTTATACGGAAGGGATTGCAGTGGCGAACGCAGAGGGTAATAGCAGATCCGAATGGGCGCTACGTATTGCTGAGTGGAACATTACTAGACAGGCCCTGTAGAATTGTTTCGCTATATGGCCCTAATATAGATGACCCTGAGTTCTTCTGCGAGATATGGCGTTTGATAAATACACTAGGCGCAGGGGCTGTGATCTGGGATGGAGATTTTAATGTGATATTAGATCAGAAGGAGGATCGAGAGAGAGCAGCTTGGACACGGAACACTGCTGCTGCTAGGGCCCTAGCGACGATAATGGAGGATGGATATCTGATTGACATATAGAGAGCGAAACACAGGGATAGCAGAGAAGGCACTTGTGTAAATTTTGTACATAACAGCTGGTCACGACTGGATCGATGGCTGAGCACGCGAGATGTGGAGCTTTGGATGCGATCGGTGAAACATATGGAGCGTACTCTGCCCGACCACTGTCCGGTGGTGCTAGAGCTAGCGATACCTGGCGGCTTGAATGTAGCCTTCACTTGGCGACTACCGCAGGGGGCGTTCAGAGATGCGGCATTCCGCGAAGAGGTGCGCGAAGCCATAGTTAACTATTTTGCTGAGAACAGGGGGTCGGTGAACTCTGCTGGAGTGTTGTGGGACGCCTTTAAGGTGGTAATTCGTGGGGTATGCTTATCGAAACAACATGGGATGCTGCGCTCGCTGCATGAGGAACTGGCTGCGTTGGATGCGCGAATAGTGGAATTAGATTCGGAGCTGACACGGGAGTGGTCGGGGGATACATTTGCAGCGCTGCAAACCACAGTATCTCAATATGAGGAAGCCGCCATGCAAGAAATCAGTTTTTTGGGGAAACACGCCAGAGCAAGACACTATGGTGAGAGCGATAGAGCGGGACGTACACTAGCTAACATGGTACGTAGGCCGTGGGCCGGCTGCTATATTACTGAAATAGAAGGACCAAAGGGTGAGCGGGTAACGTGCACAGAGGGAGTTATGAAGGTCTTCACTAATTTTTTAACTGACCTATATTCCACAACCACCGAGCTGAGTGAAGACGATGCACAAAACTATTTTTTCAAAATCAGCCTACTCTGGTTCGACGATGCGCATAGAGCCTATTTTGATGCCCCATTCACCTTGGAAGAGGTGAAGGCTGCAATACGCAGCTTGCCTAGTGATAAGTCACCAGGCCTGGATGGCCTCACTTCTGCATTCTATAAAGAATACTCTGGTATCGTGGCCCCCCCACTGCTGGAGGTCTACACTGAAGCAATGGAGAATGGGATCCTCCCCGTCTCCCTTAGGGAGGCGCTGATAGTCACTATCCTTAAGCCTGGTAAGGACCCTCAAAGCTGTGATTCATATCGCCCTCTTTCAATGATTAACAAAGACAATAAGATTCTAGCCAAAATGATAGCGGCTAGATTACAGCCACTAATGCCAAGACTAGTACTACCGGACCAGGCGGGATTTATCCCTGGTCGGTCGACAATGCACAACCTGCAAACTTTCTTCGCGACCATGGGCACGATAGACAAAGATACGAGAGCTGCAACTGTGTTTTTAGATGCTGCGAAGGCATTTGACTCACTGGAATGGAAATATCTATTTGCGCTTTTGATCAGACTGGGCAAGAGTACGCAATTTGTGAAATTAATACGATTGCTGTACAAGGACCCAGTCGCTCAATTACGGCTGAATGGCATCGTGTCTGATCCCTTTTCTGTGCTGCGGGGGACCTGCCAGGGCTGCCCTCTATCCCCTCTACTTTTCACTGTGGCAATGGAGCCTCTGGCGGCCTCCCTTCGACAGCGCCACAGCGAGGGGGGACTGCAATATCGGCGGCGGCCAGTTTTGATCTCAATGTACGCTGACGACATTGCGTTGTACATCCGGAACTCGGGGCAAACTTAGATGTTCTGCTGGATGAGATCGTTCGATTTGGCTCCTTGTCCGGCATCAGGATAAACTGGTCAAAATCAATGATATTACCCCTCACTGAGGAGACGAGAAGATTCTCTTCCAGATACCCGATTGAGTGGGCCAGCGGCCCGGTCAGATATTTAGGCATTTGGCTAAGCTGTGAGATGGACACGCTATGGTCTGCCAATTATGGGAGACTGATGACCTGGCTGGAGGACAGAGTTGAGGCATGGCGGTCGCTGCCGCTGTCACTTATAGGAAGAATAGCACTAGCCAAAATGATAGTGTTACCAAAATTTTGGTATTTGTTCCTGAACCGTCCCCTGATGCTAACGGCGGGTTTTCTGAGACGTCTTCGCCTGGCTATGATAACATTGGTCTGGGCGGGTGGACAGCACAGGATCTCCTGGGAGAAGCTGACACTGCCCTTCGAGATGAGGGGATTAGCTGCACCAGATATGGGACTCTACTATTACTGTGCACAGGCACAGTTTGCATACTACTGGATTCGGCCGGAGGGATACTTACCTGGGCGGATGATTTGCCGCAAATCATTGGGAATGTGGCCCGCCCCCGGACCCGTGATATAAACACTGTGACATGCACCTCCAGAGCCTGGGCTGTCCTGGTGCGTAGATCTGGGATGAGTGAGCCATATACCCCCTCGATGCCGGTGCTTGCTGTAGCAGATGAGAGGATGTCCTGAGATGGGAAGTTGAGGGAATTCCTGGCCGGGACAGAATTAACAACCCTGGGGGAGTGGCTTGAGAGAGGAAGGCTGATCTCCTTGGAATCTGCGATTGGGAGGGGAACTGATAGTGCACTGCACCGTCTGTACGTCTTACGAGTTGGAGCCATACTCTGCGCGCAATTTACAGAACTTGCATCGCCTCCGAAGATCTGTCATGCATTGGAAACACTGTGGAAAGCGCAGTCTCCACTGAAACTCATCACTAAACTATACAGCTGTATACAGGAACAGCAGAGTGCCTCAGTTGCGACTGCTAGAGCAAAGTGAGAGGTGGACGTTGGGGAGGACATCTCGGATGAAACCTGGAAGAAATGCTGCGCGCACATGAGATTGCTCTCACCAAATTACCGGCTGCGGCTTATAAATTTTGAATTTATACATCGACTATATTATACCCCTCAAGGCTTGCATGCGATGGGGCTGCGCACATCGGCCGACTGTGGGTAGTGCTGCTCGCCAAGCGGGACTTTCTACATTTAGCATAGAATTGTGAAAAGGTGCGAGATTTCTGGATGAAGGTGGTGTTGCGTGGGCTCTCATTATCCTAAATGAGACTACTGGATTTCTAGGTAGCAGGGTCGTCCTAGTGTGGGGAACTAAGTCTTACCCACTTGGAAGGACCTCTGTCACCTTAAATCCGGTTTTGCTCCGGCTAACTAGCAGTGCCTCATCTCTCCCAAGGGGGAGGGATGATTGGGCAGCCGAGCACATGACATCTTTAGAACTTCTCAGGGAAGTCGTGGTCACTCAGGTCCCCACCAGCTCTCTCATTTACAGTATGATCCCATATACAAATGACAAAGGCAGTTTGAGTTTTATAGATTGCTTTTAATAAAACGACTGCATTTTAGATATTAAGGCGTGAGCCGCAATAACCAGAACCATACAACACAGTAAGATTGAAATAGTCACGAGGAGAGTGAAACATAAGAATAACGCTATCATAGTTTTAATAGGTTACTTTCTCTCTGAGATAGTTCTATTTCGAGCACGGCATGTTAAGCTCCAAGCTTGCCTTTCAGATTCCCTGGGAAGACATCAACCCTCATACCTGAGCAAAGGCCTGTGATCTGGTTCAGCATCTGCAACAGGGCAGTCAGCGTCTAGTTGTGGTTCCCTGGTCGGAATCTCCCTCTTGCGTGTATTAGGACAAGGAAGTGTTTTTATAACTAACATGTCATCATGATCACAAAATGTCCCTACGCAAGAATGTATATCTGTAATCCAAAGACTAAACTCCTACCACTTCTATCGGCAATGTACCAGACTGTATCCTTGACTGAAGCACAAAGTGTGCAAGAATGTATTATTGAGAACTCCAGTGCTGAAGTAGGCTAAACAGTGTGATATAAAAAATAAAACAAGACCGTGGAACTGGCTATTTGAAAAATAACAGTACGAAGCTGAATAAAATGCATTTAGAGCAAAGTGCAAAGAGGCTCTATGCTGCGAGCAAAGGAATAAAATACATCCAGGGCAAAGTGCACAAAGGCCTAGCGCCTGAAGCTAACGCGCAAAAGATACATGAAAATGACCACACTACACCCTCCCCTTGTCGGTAGTCAGTGGTTCTAATCAAAACGAAAAATTAAAATATGCCCCAGATAAAAAATATTCAAAGTACATTTCGACAAGTCCAGAGGGCACCAAAGCACAAAACTAAATTTAAATTTTGCAAGCATGTGACGGAAAAGCCGAATCGTTACAATGTCAATTTAGAAGAAACCCAAATTCAAATGGAAGCCACGGAAAGCAGGATATCCTCCACTTCGGCAGATGTCAAAACCGGAAAGTCCTTGCCAAATACTATCATGGAGCAGGTGTGTTCCAAAGCCCCAGAACCATCCAAGGCCGCAACCCATGCTGGGCCGATGAACGAGACAACACCATCTTCCTCCAGGAAGGGAATCTCGTAAACCGCCTCACGAGCCAAACGCAACCGCAGTGCACATGTCTGGGAATGAGCCCTAATCGGGAACATCAACAGATTAGCATCAACCACGGGGGGCGCTGCAGCGAGAAACAGAGAGCCATTGCATGTTCAAACGAGCACCAAAGGCACCGAAATACGGGTTGCACACAGTCCAAAACTGGTCGGAATGACAAAGACCAGCCACACTCCAAATGTCCCAGGAGTGTTGCTCCAAAATGCTGCATCATGCGCTCACGACACACAGCTGCGCTGACGGGAGTGCCCACATTGGATCTTGTTGTGGCGGGACAGCCATTGCGAAAGAACAAAAGCAACAGCAAAACTCCAGCCAATAAAGCCAAAGTTATCGGATATCCTCCAAAAATGCTTCCGAAAATAGAATGAATAGCTGAAGGTATCAAACCGAAAATGGAAGAGAAGGCATGAGCAAAACCAACACCAACGGCTTTGAAAAAATATGCAATTCCAGCAGTGCTGGACGCATTAAATATACGTCCCACGAGTTCACCAAAGTGGCTCGGAAAGTTAGTATTTAACAGGGACTGTATTTCTGCAGATGACCTCGCCACCTGAAGTGCGTAGGTCTCGCGCGCAGATGTAAGGCCCACATGCTTTTGAAACAATAGAGCCTTTAGTCGACTCAACTTGTCGAAAATCACCTTGGAAGTAGCAATGTGAGGCCAGATGTCTGCTACCTCCTTTAATTCAGTGGGGGGAAACAACACATTCCTGCAGCACATAACGGCCTTGGTGACCACGACCACGTAAACTATTCCGGCCCGCATCCCACAACAGGCTTCACTGTTAAGAAGGATGTAGCTGCCGTTTGAAAGCACCTGGAATGTGTTCTTAATCACGGGGACAGGAACTCCCTTCAGATAGCAAGCCAAATTCGCAACCGAAGCATTACACGCCCCATGCAAGGACAGCTGCTTACAAACCATTGAATGGCTGACAGAAGTTTCGCATTCGCTGCCGCTAAGAAAAACCTCCCTCATACCATTAAAACATCTGTATAGAAAGGGAAGCTCCCACTCCTCATGTATGTAACTGTCTCCCAATTTCTCGTATCTGCCCACCGGAATATGCTTCAAACAAGAAGTGAATTGCAGAGTGGAAATAGGCAAATTGATAACCCCGTGTATCAACCATTCAGCTGACGGAATCTCAGCCACAGTAAAAGGCAACTTCTCCAACTTTTCAATATTCAACATAACATATGTCGCCTCCTTTTTTGCCATCAGCTGTTGTTGACGTGTCAAATTAAAGGAAAAAAATATCTCCCTGGCTCTGATGTGCTGCTACGGAACACGACCCGCCTTCAATGTCTGTATCGTCCAACCCAACTGCATAATGGACCGCGTTTGACTCTGTCCATGATATAAAGAAGACATATCTGATCTAATAATGTCTATAGCAGAGGAAACAATGTTGTCAATCGCATATACACGGTCGGACAGGGTATGCATTCCATTATCCACAACAGACAATGCTTGTTTCAAATTTTCCTGATCTATCTGCCTCAACCGGGCCGCTGCCTCCTGTTGTGAAAGTTTCCATATCTCATTATACACCTCATACAAAAAACGTTTCCTCCGGGGCACTCTTGGACCTGACAAAAAATCTTGCAAGTCAGTATAATTAGACAGCAACGTGAGATGTGTCTTAACTGCATCCAGCGTGGAGGACTTTAACCATTGTTGACAAAGTTTCCCCACGCTATATGTAGTAATGATATCAACATGCTCTGGTGATATGTAACGAGGGTCTGCCCTACTGGTCCTGAAACCCCCCGAGGAGGTGACAAAACATTGATGACACCCATTAGTGTCTATGGGCCACAATAACCACCCGCCTGGACGTGTCAATGAAGTGTTAAGCGTACCATTCTGGACCCAGTCTGTAAGCTCACTAAACGTGGCATTAATATATTGCTGCCAATCTTTCATCTTGGAAGGGACAGGTATGCCAGGCATATTCAAATCTCTAATCGTCGCTAACCCCAAACAACTAGTCTGTTGCATAGTGTCATTTTAATAAAATCATCTGGACAGGAATGATACACGCCCTAAACAATGTTTCCCTACCCTGCATTTTCCAATGTTTTGTTCCCCAAACACTTTTCAAATCAACATTTTTGGACCAGTATTCATACTCTTCAATAGATAGCTGGGAAACAAATGAATTTGAATACAGTAATTTAGTATCAGTCAATAACATTTGCTTATTAGCATGCAGAGTAACTTTAAAATAATATGACTTAGCACTTTGTTGATGATGCCCAGAAAAATATGCAAATTTATCAGAATAAGTTTTAGAACTCCCCTGCGGAGGAGTCGGGCAATGTTCCCATTGTATATGCTCAAATATCGATTTAGGGCTACTGGCTTTATGAATAAAGTGGTGTCCATAATAATTATAACAAAACATGTCACCATAATTATCTCTGAACTGGTAAGCATCTTCATTTTCATAGACAGTATAATACTGCAATTCTGTCAACATGGAATCAACTGTCTTCACATCCCAATCATCAGATACTATGCCTGGTATAACTATATCATTCATCGATAACTTTAGAACATACGGTATTTGAATCATTTCAGTGGGACAATACATATCAAACATTACTTTATCCCACACAATCCCATCCGGAATAGGTACAGCAGAAATGTTCACAAAGGACAAGTCTCTTCGAACCATATGAGATGAAAAATGTGGTTTCAACACCTTCTCCACCTGCTCAATCTCTGATCGTTCAGGAAGAAAATGACCATGTATAACCAGAAAAAAGGTAACAACAAACCCTAGCCACAGGAAAAAAGCCATCACAGTCATGAAAAGCCACAGATAGTTCCAAGGAAAAGCAAAATAGGTATGTTTAAGCCAACATATCAGCATACGTGGACCCCGGTCCGGTGTGGAAGAGGACGAAGAGTCCGACACATCATCATCATTGTTATTAAAGCAGCCGGAGGCAGTTCTCCCAAAAGGTGCAACCGTAAACAAAGGAGCAGGTTGTGTCTCTCGTCCTGGCACGCTGTAGATAACACCGCCAGCAACATCAGTAGTCACAGCAACTTGATCAAAAGTTTCCAAATAATTTGCCATTAGTGGAACAATCGAAAGATCAGCTTCCACCCTCCCCAAGCTCGGAGAGGAAACAGCGTCGGTGCAAATCACCTGCACGGAACATCTTCCCCAGTAGTGAGAGGGATTCGGGAACTACTGGTCTGCTGTGCAGAATCGGCCACATGTTGTAACTTGGCATTGTCGATGGATACAAAGCGATTACCTTTAGACCCTTGCAATGGCGGCAAAATCACAGTTCTTGTGCCGTGGATCCCCAATACAGGGACTGGTGCTCGATACGAAGGGCCAAATTCTTTCTTCACTGCGACCTTTTCACGCACAAGATCCCCAACTCTGGGAATCCAACCAGTAGGCGTTACTGGTTCATCCTTAATTCCCGTGGAGGTAGCATTTGCAGAAGAGTTATCTTCACGGAATTGTTGTAAATCCTGCAAAACATTGACACGATGATTTATGTCAAATGGTGTTTCCACCGCCTCCACACCAGGACCATCTAGATCTGGAACAAACATTTGTGTTCTGAACAGGCACTCATATGAAATACGACCCCCCAGGGACCTTCTAGGCAAGTTATTTAGTGCTCTCTGTACTCCATACATGTGGGTTAGCCAACTACGACCCGTACCTATAACTCTGGCCGTTAAGGATTGCTTTAAATCGCGATTTAAACGACCACAACAGAATTTCCCTCGGGATGAAATGGAGACGGGAACTGGAGCTGGACCCCCAATGAAGCCATGGCGTCCCTGAATGCCTTAGAGGCGAAAGCAGGGCCCTGGTCTGACTGGAAAGCCGCAACTGCATATATATCGACAAAGATGCGCAAATCTTTAATAACAGTCCGAGCGTCAGCCGAGTGCTGTGGCCACACCCACACAAATCTGGAGCACAAATCTACAGCCACCAATATATATTTGTATGCACTATCTGGTGTCAGCGGACCACAATGATCCAAGTACACACACTGTAATGGTTCATTTGATATTAGAAGCGGCGTCTGCTGCTGGCGCCTAGCCGTGGAAACTCTAATTTGTTGACAGATGTCACAACAAAGGACATACTGCTTCGCCTCTTTATAGAGACCAGGCCACCGGTAACGGGCCTGTAAGAGTGAAATTGTGGCAGCCACGCCAGCATGTGCAGATGCCCCCCCCTCATGAGCTGCAGATATTAACTGAGGTCGCACAACTTTATTGGGCATGTCGCGTACACCAACGCCTGGGATTTTAACTTCAGCGTTCAGCATACTACCCATGGAGTGATGATATTTAGACGGAAATCCTTTAGGATATGGCGTGCCATCAGCCGTAGCTTTTATGGCTGCCAAAATCTCTGTGTCTGGTTTAGAACTCGAATGAGTTACGGTGGCCACAGTGGCAACTGCCACTGCCGACTTTGAGGCTTCATCAGCCAAAGTGTTTCCAGCAACGTGTATTCCAACGCGCTGGTGTCCAAGTGTATGTACAACATGGACCTTAGGAAGCATCTCCTTCAGATCCGCAACCTTCCCCCACGGTAACCTGTGTTTTATGGTGCTACCCTTGGAATCTCTGAACCCATTCAACCTCCAGTAATGCAAATATTCATTGAAAGACTGAACACAGTAATAGGAATCACAAACAAGCAGCGTAAACTGTGCCAGATCCGCATGTTCCAAGGCTAACAATAGAGCTTTCAGCTCAGCCAACTGTGCCGTACAGGCTCCCAAGGTCTGTGTATAAGTATGGTGGAGGCAGAACTTGTCCCCCTCCATATAGCCGCTCACCACCGCACATGAAGCAGAATACTGTTGTTTAGTTCCCACCGCAGGTTGCGCAGAGCCATCGGTGTACATGACCACTTGATATTGATCAATAGGCAACATGCCAGTGGGAACCGGGTATTCCATTTCATATTGGAGAAATTCTTGTGTCTGCAGTTTTGGGTCAAATATGTAATCTACATCAGTGGCTGTCAAAGACATAGCCCATTGTATCCATCGCGGGTGTAAAGCTTTCGCATTAGGAACACTCGCTTTTGTAACAGCCTCTAAGGCTGGAATCGGGGAAACGACAATGATGCGTTGGCCCTGGGCAAGAGGTCGTTCTTTAATCACAGCCATCTGTACAGCAGTGAGAATTTTCTCAGTTTGTGCAGAACGTTGTTCTGCAGCAGAATACAAGTGGGACTTGTATCCTATCGAGACTGTCTCACCCTCATTAAAGGTGACATATGTAAACCCAATGGCCCCAGCTATAACCCTGATGACCAAATGTGTCTTATTGTCCTGTGTATGTAAATGCTTAGCAGCTAGGAGATCAGATTTCAAGTCTCAAAGAGTATGTGTATGTTCAATCGGCCAAAATCTAATTGACAAATCTGGGCGAATCAACTCGTATAATATTTTTATATGTGTAGCATAATCAGGAATGTAAGTTCTGCCAAAATTTAGAAATCCCAACAACGACTGGAGTTTCTTAATCGTATTAGGAGGTTGCAACTGTGCACATTTTTCTAAAAAGTGTGGCGCTAAGCTCTTACCTTCGTTCGAAAGCTCATATCCCAAGAAAATGGCGCTGAGGAAGGCAATCTTCGACTTTTTGAAGTTAAATTTGTAGCCAATTTCGGCAAATCCCACAACAATGCGGGCTACCCGCCTTAAATGTTGCAGTAACTCGTCATCCGTGAGATATATATCATCAACATATGACAAAGCTTCAGGGTTCAACTCGTGCAAAATTTCAGTCACACAAGCCGAAAATAGTCCCGGGCTATTCTTATACCCCTGAGGCAAACGACAATTTTTTTTCTGAGAGCCAAACGCACTAAAGCTTGTAAAATCCCTACATTCGGGCGCTATATTCTGGCAGAAGAAACCATTCGAGATATCTAAAGTGGATTTGTATTTTTTACGCACAATATTATTCATGAGTGCTGCACTATGTGAATTTTGTATAGCATATGTGCGTGTATGTCCGTTTAAATGTCTGTAGTCCACCACTATCCTATACGAATAGTCCTGTTTAGCTCTAGGGAATAAGGGATTATTCATTGGCGAGACACAGGGTTCAATTACTCCCTGGTACTCCAATTGTGTAAGTATTTTCCTTACCGATGCCCTTGCTTCAACTTTTTTAGGATATTGCGGATGTGGCTGAGGTTCGCCCTTAACCGGAATTACATGATAAGGTGAATCCCTATCCCACACCACTTGATTTCTTTATAAGGCTGGTGCTTGTGCCAGAGCCCATTTAATGCTATAGGACTCTGCGAGCTCTCCCGGAACAAGTGGTGAGAACGAAGGTATAATAACCTCCTCCCCAACTGGACAGTCGCGAACAAAGTCAGGGGGCCAATCCTGTTCGGCCAGCAGAATGTCATATATCTTGACAACACGATCCCAAAAGATGGCGTTTATAGTGCGCCCAATGTCCCCTTCTAATTGTAAAGTTACTGTATAAACTCTATCGGGATCAGAGACACGCATATCTGCTGTTTCGACTTGTATGAAGTCATCAGTTGCTTTCACCTCCAGATGCTTTAGAAGATTCCGGCAAACTATTGTGACCTCTGCCGCGCTGTCTAACAGTGCTAGTGCCCATGTCTTGTTCTTCAAAAGAACTCTCTTCCTGTGTGGCATGTCTTACTGAGACTGCCGCCACCTTTTTCTTTTTAAACTGCTGTTTTTGTTGGATCGGTTTCTCCTCCTTCTTGACAGAAACCTCGGATGAGCGTTGTGGTTCCTGTCTCGGTTTCACGTACTCTGTTCTCCGCTCTGACCGCCCACCTCTCTCATTTCTTTTTTCCGATGAGTCCTGAAAGGAACGAGATTGGCGTGTATCAGTATATTGATATCTATCAGGCGTCTTCAAATTATCCATATTTCTGAGATTATACCTTGTCTGCGGGGTCTCCGGTCTCGTAAATTCTCCCCTTTCTTTCTTTGGTGTTTGCTGTTTTTTCTCCCAGCGCTTTTTCGTACTCTCAGGTTGCTGTTGTTTAGTAGCATCGGTGGTACCCTTACCTTGAAACTGTGGTTTTTGTGGTCTAGCCCCCAGGCTATCACAAACAATACTGGAATATGTTTCCGCTATAATTCTCGGCAGCTCCCGCTCCTGATCGAGTTGCAGGACGTCACGAAGACGCATACGCATCGCCAGTGCCACTGCCTCCCCTTTCAGATTACTTAATATGATGGAAGAAACCGTGGCAAAATTGCCTATCAGCTGCATCCCTAAATCTAAGGCCGGGGCAGCCCCATATTCATCTTGAATTTGTTTGAGCACTTCCGGTAAATTAGCCAATGTCGGTGTACCATGTGCTGTAGCGTAGAGCGCGGAAAACACAGTGCCCCATGTATTATAATGGTCCACTGTAGGAACCATACCAAACGGTAAACACATTGTCAATATTCTATGTTTATCCTGAGGTCCCGTTTGGGGAAATACTGCTTCCAGCGTGTTAATTTTTTGCGCCAACCAAAATGGAGTCTCCTCTCGTTTAGCCGGTACTTCGCCCATAACAGAGTGCACAGTGGCCGGATTGATACCCGGAAATACTGCATGTGGTTGTGCCGGAGCAGCAAGTGCTGGGTTTGTGTTTAGTGTCTGCATCACAAATTGAACTAAACGTCTATATGTAGCCGTTAATTGTTAATTCTGTATATAAACGACGAAATGCAGCCACCGCCAACTGAGCAACCGCTGGATGTGGTGTATATGTAGCTGTGAGAAAGTAGCCTCTTTCTAGCCTTGTTACCCCCACTTTTAGCCTGTTTGTGAGTGTATGTCAGGGTGTTTTCACTGTCTCACTGGGATCCTGCTAGCCAGGGCCCAGGGCTCATAGTAAAAACCCTATGTTTTCAGTATGTTTGTTATGTGTCACTGGGACCCTGCTAGTCAGGACCCCAGTGCTCATAAGTTTTGGCCTATATGTATGTGTTCCCTGTGTGATGCCTAACTGTCTCACTGAGGCTCTGCTATCCAGAACCTCAGTGGTTATGCTCTCTCATTTCTTTCCAAATTGTCACTAACAGGCTAGTGACCAATTTCACCAATTTATATTGGCATACTGGAACACCCTTATTATTCCCTAGTATATGGTACTGAGGTACCCAGGGTATTGGGGTTCCAGGAGACTCCTATGGGTTGCAGCATTTCTTGTGCCACCCATAGGGAGATCTGACAATTATTACAAAGGCCTGCCAGTGCAGCCTGAGTGAAATAACGTCCACGTTATTTCACAGCCATTTACCACTGCACTTAAGTAACTTATAAGTCACCTATATGTCTAACCTTTACCTGGTAAAGGTTGGGTGCTAAGTTACTTAGTGTGTGGGCACCCTGGCACTAGCCAAGGTGCTCCCACATTGTTCAGGGCAAATTCCCCAGACTTTGTGAGTGCGGGGACACCATTACACGCGTGCACTATACATATGTCACAACATATGTGTAGCGTCACAATGGTAACTCCGAACAAGGCCATGTAACATGTCTAGGATCGTGGAATTGTCACCCCAATGCCATTCTGCCATTGGGGAGACAATTCCATGATCCCCCGAGTCTCTAGCTCAGACCCGGGTACTGCCAAACTACCTTTCCCGGGGTTTCACTGCAGCTGCTGCTGCTGCCAACCCCTCAGACAGGTTTCTGCCCTCCTGGGGTCCAGCCAGCCTTGGCCCAGGAAGGCAGAACAAAGGACTTCCTCAGAGAGAGGGTGTTACACCCTCTCCCTTTGGAAAAAGGTGTCAGGGCTGGGGAGGAGTAGCCTCCCCAGCCTCTGTAAATGCTTTGATGGGCACAGATGGTGCCCATCTCTGCATAAGCCAGTCTGCACCGGTTCAGGGATCCCTCAGCCCTGCTCTGGCGTGAAACTGGACAAAGGAAAGGGGAGTGACCACTCCCCTGACCTGCACCTCCCCTGGGAGGTACCCAGAGCTCCTGCAGTGTGCTCCAGACCTCTGCCATCTTGGAAACAGAGGTGCTGCTGGCACACTGGACTGCTCTGAGTGGCCAGTGGCAGCAGGTGACGTCAGAGACTCCTTCTGATAGGCTCCTTCAGGTGTTGCTAGCCTATCCTCTCTCCTAAGTAGCTAAACCTCCTTTTCTGGCTATTTAGGGTCTCTGCTTTGGGGAATTCCTTAGATAACGAATGCAAGAGCTCATCAGAGTTCCTCTGCAGCTCTCTCTTCACCTTCTGCCAAGGAATCGACTGCTGACCGCGCTGGAAGCCTGCAAAATCTGCAACAAAGTAGCAAAGACGACTACTGCGACCTCGTAACGCTGATCCTGCCGCCTTCTCGACTGTTTTCCTGGTGGTGCATGCTGTGGGGGTAGTCTGCCTCCTCTCTGCACTAGAAGCTCTGAAGAAATCTCCCGTGGGTTGACGGAATCTTCCCCCTGCAACCGCAGGCACCAAAGAACTGCATCACCGGACCTCTGGGTCTCCTCTCAGCACGACGAGCGAGGTCCCTTGAACTCAGCAACTCTGTCCAAGTGACTCCCACAGTCCAGTGACTCTTCAGTCCAAGTTGGGTGGAGGTAAGTCCTTGCCTCCCCACGCTAGACTGCATTGCTGGGAACCGCGTGTTTTGCAGCTACTCCGGCTCCTGTGCACTCTTCCAGGATATCCTTTGTGCGCAACCAAGCATGGGTCCCCGGCACTCTAACCTGCATTGCACGACCTCCTGAGTTGTCCTCCGGCTTCGTGGGACCCTCTTGTGCAACTTCGAGTGAGCTCCAGTTCACTCCACTTTGTAGTGCCTGTTCTGGCACTTCTGCGGGTGCTGCTTGCTTCTGAGTGGGTGTAGGAGGCTGGACTGGCTTGTAGTGAGTACCAAGGGGTACTTGCACCAGGCCCAGTTATCCCTTATTAGTGTATAGGGTGTGTAGCAGCATAGCCTGATAGATAATGGTAGCTTAGCAGAGCAGCTTAGGCTGAACTAGGAGACGAGTGAAGCTCCTACAGTACCACTAGTGTCATATGCACAATATCATAAGAAAACACAATACACAGATATACTAAAAATAAAGGTACTTTATTTTTATGACAATATGCCAAAAGTATCTCAGTAAGTACCCTCAGTATGAGGATAGCAAATATACACAAGATATATGTACACAATACTAAAATATGCAGTAATAGTATTAGAAAACAGTGCAAACAATGTATAGTTACAATAGGATGCAATGGGGACACATAGGGCTAGGGGCAACACAAACCATATACTCCAAAAGTGGAATGCGAACCACGAATGGACCCCAAACCTATGTGACCTTGTAGAGGGTCGCTGGGACTATTAGAAAATAGTAAGGGTTAGAAAAACAGCCCACCCCAAGACCCTGAAAAGTGAGTGCAAAGTGCACTAAAGTTCCCAAAGGACATAGAAGTCGTGATAGGGGAATTCTGCAGGAAAGACACAAACCAACAATGCAAAAACGATGGATTTCCAGTCGAGGGTACCTGTGGAACAAGGGGACGAAGTCCAAAAGTCACAAGCAAGTCGGAGATGGGCAGATGCCCAGGAAATGCCAGCTGTGGGTGCAAAGAAGCTGCTACTGGACAGTAGAAGCTTAGGTTTCTGCTGGAACGACAAAGGCTAGAGACTTCCCCTTTGGAGGACGGATCCCTCACGCCGCGGAGAGTCGTGCAGAAGTGCTTTCCCGCCGAAAAACCTCGAACAAGCCTTGCTAGCTGCAAATCGTGCGATAAGGGTTTTTGGATGCTGCTGTGGCCCAGGAGGGACCAGGATGTCGGCAATTGCGTCTGGGGACAGAGGGGGCGTCGAGCAAGACAAAGAGCCCTCTCAGCAGCAGGCAGCACCCGCAGAAGTGCCAGAAACAGACACTACGAAGATGTGTGAAACAATGCTCACCCGAAGTCGCACAAAGGAGTCCCACGTCGCCGGAGAACAACTTAGGAGGTCGTGCAATGCAGGCTAGAGTGCCGTGGACCCAGGCTGGACTGTGGACAAAGGATTTCCGCCGGAAGTGCACGGAGGCTGGAGTAGCTGCAAAAGTCGCGGTTCCCAGCAATGCAGTCTGGCGTGGGGAGGCAAGGACTTACCTACACCAAACTTGGACTGAAGAACTTGGACTGAAGAGTCACTGGACTGTGGGAGTCACTTGGACAGAGTTGCTGGATTCAAGGGACCTCGCTCGTCGTGCTGAGAGGAGACCCAGGGGACCGGTGATGCAGTTCTTTGGTGCCTGCGGTTGAAGGGGGACGATTCCGTCGACCCACGGAAGATTTCTTCGGAGCTTCTAATGCAGAGAGGAGGCAGACTACCCCCACAGCATGCACAAACAGGAAAACAGTCGAGAAGGCGGCAGGATCAGCGTTACAGAGTTGCAGTAGTCGTCTTTGCTACTATGTTGCAGTTTTGCAGGCTTCCAGAGCGGTCAGCAGTCGATTCCTTGGCAGAAGGTGAAGAGAGAGATGCAGAGGAACTCGGATGAGCTCTTTCATTCGTTATCTAAGGAATCCCAAGAGACAGAGACCCTAAATAGCCAGAAAAGAGGGTTTGGCTACCTAGGAGAGAGGATAGGCTAGCAACACCTGAAGGAGCCTATCAGAAGGAGTCTCTGACGTCACCTAATGGCACTGGCCACTCAGAGCAGTCCAGTGTGCCAGCAGCACCTCTGTTTCCAAGATGGCAGAGGTCTGGAGCACACTGGAGGAGCTCTGGGCACCTCCCAGGGGAGGTACAGGTCAGGGGAGTGGTCACTCCCCTTTCCATTGTCCAGTTTCGCGCCAGAGCAGGGCTAAGGGGTCCCTGAACCGGTGTAGACTGGCTTATGCAGAAATGGGCACCAAATGTGCCCATGAAAGCATTTCCAGAGGCTGGGGGAGGCTACTCCTCCCCTGCCTTCACCCCATTTTCCAAAGGGAGAGGGTGTAACACCCTCTCTCAGAGGAAGTCCTGTGTTCTGCCATCCTGGGCCAGGCCTGGCTGGACCCCAGGAGGGCAGAAGGCTGTCTGAGGGGTTGACAGCAGCAGCAGCTGCAGTGAATCCCCAGGAAAGGCAGTTTGGCAGTACCAGGGTCTGTGCTACAGACCACTGGGATCATGGGATTGTGCCAACTATGCCAGGATGGTATAGAGGGGGCAATTCCATGATCATAGACATGTTACATGGCCATATTCGGAGTTACCATTGTGAAGCTACATATAGGTAGTGACCTATATGTAGTGCACGCTTGTAATGGTGTCCCCGCACTCACAAAGTTCAGGGAATTGGCCCTGAACAATGTGGGGGCACCTTGGCTAGTGCCAGGGTGCCCTCACACTAAGTAACTTTGCACCTAACCTTTACCAGGTAAAGGTTAGACATATAGGTGACTTATAAGTTACTTAAGTGCAGTGTAAAATGGCTGTGAAATAACGTGGACGTTATTTCACTCAGGCTGCTGTGGCAGGCCTGTGTAAGAATTGTCAGAGCTCCCTATGGGTGGCAAAAGAAATGCTGCAGCCCATAGGTATCTCCTGGAACCCCAATACCCTGGGTACCTCAGTACCATATACTAGGGAATTATAAGGGTGTTCCAGTAAGCCAATGTAAATTGGTAAAATTGGTCACTAGCCGGTTAGTGACAATTTGTAAAGAAATGAGAGAGCATAACAACTGAGGTTCCGGTTAGCAGAGCCTCAGTGAGACAGTTAGTCCCTACACAGGTAACACATTTCAGGCACACTTATGAGCACTGGGGCCCTGGCTGGCAGGGTCCCAGTGACACATACAACTAAAACAACATATATACAGTGAAAAATGGGGGTAACATGCCAGGCAAGATGGTACTTTCCTACACAACCCCCCCCCCCCAAACGAAGGACAATAAGACTAGCCATGACCTGATGAGTCTTCATTGTCTAAATGGAAATATCTGGAGAGTCCATCTGCATTGGAGTGGCTACTCCCAGGTCTATGTTCCACTGTATAGTCCATTCCCTGTAGGGATATGGACCACCTCAATAATTTAGGATTTTCACCTTTCATTTGTTTTAGCCAAAGTAGAGGTTTGTGGTCTGTCTGAACAATGAAGTGAGTGCCAAACAGGTAGGGCCTCAACTTCTTCAGAGCCCAGACCACAGCAAAGGCCTCCCTCTCCATGGCAGACCAACGCTTTTCTCTAGGGGTCAACCTCCTACTAATAAAAGCAACAGGTTGATCCTGGCCTTCAGAATTAAGTTGTGATAGGACTGCCCCTACTCCTAATTCAGATGCATCAGTTAGGACATAGAATTTGTTAGAGTAACAAGGGCTTTTCAGGACAGGTGCAGAGCACATGGCCTGCTTCAGCTCCTCAAAAGCTTTCTGACAGTTTGCTGTCCATAATACCTTTTTAGGCATCTTTTTGGATGTGAGGTCATTAAGAGGGGCTGCAATGGAGCCATAGTTCTTAATGAACCTCCTGTAATACCCAGTGAGGCCTAGGAAGGCTCTCACCTGAGTCTGAGTGGTAGGGGGAACCCAATCTATAATAGTTTGGATTTTCCCCTGTAGTGGTGCAATCTGTTCCCCACCAACAAGGTGTCCCAGATAAACCACCTTCCCCTGCCCTATCTGGCACTTTGAAGCCTTGATAGTGAGGCCTGCCTTTTGCAGGGCCTCCAAAACTTTCCATAGGTGGACCAGGTGATCATCCCAGCTGGAGCTAAAGACAGCTATATCGTCCAAATATGCTGCACTGAAAGCTTCCAGCCCTTGCAGGACCGTGTTCACCAACCTTTGAAAAGTGGCAGGTGCATTTTTCAAACCAAAAGGCATTACAGTAAACTGGTAATGTCCTCCAATGGTTGAAAATGCAGTTTTAGGTTTAGCATCTACTGATAATTTGATCTGCCAATACCCTGCAGTCAAATCAAAAGTGCTTAGATACTGGGCAGATGCCAGTGTATCTATGAGCTCATCTGCCCTGGGTATAGGGTGAGCATCAGTTTTGGTTACCTGGTTGAGACCTCTATAATCTACACAAATCCGCATTTCCTTCTTTCCATCCTTGGAATGAGGTTTTGGTACAAGTACCACAGCAGAGGCCCATGGACTTTCAGAGTGCTCAACCACTCCCAGTTCTAACATTTTCTGCACCTCTTGCTTTATGCAGTCCCTGACATGGTGTGAGAAGGTAGCCTCTTTCTAGCCTTGTTACCCCCACTTTTGGCCTGTTTGTGAGTGTATGTCAGGGTGTTTGTCACTGTTTTCACTGTCTCACTGGGATCCTGATAGCCAGGCCTCAGTGCTCATAGTGAAAACACTATGTTTTCAGTATGGTTGTTATGTGTCACTGGGATCCTGCTAGTCAGGACCCCAGTGCTCATAGGTTTGTGGCCTATATGTATGTGTCACTGGGACCCTGTCACACAGGGCCCCAGTGCTCATAGGTGTGCATGTATATGTTCCCTGTGTGGTGCCTAACTGTCTCACTGAGGCTCTGCTAACCAGAACCTCAGTGGTTATGCTCTCTCATTACTTTCAAATTGTCACTAACAGGCTAGTGACCAATTTTACCAATTTACATTGGCTTACTGGAACACCCTTATAATTCCCTAGTATATGGTACTGAGGTACCCAGGGTATTGGGGTTCCAGGAGATCCCTATGGGCTGCAGCATTTCTTTTGCCACCCATAGGGAGCTCTGACAATTCTTACACAGGCCTGCCACAGCAGCCTGAGTGAAATAACGTCCACGTTATTTCACAGCCATTTTACACTGCACTTAAGTAACTTATAAGTCACCTATATGTCTAACCTTTACCTGGTAAAGGTTAGGTGCAAAGTTACTTAGTGTGAGGGCACCCTGGCACTAGCCAAGGTGCCCCCACATTGTTCAGAGCCAATTCCCTGAACTTTGTGAGTGCGGGGACACCATTACACGCGTGCACTACATATAGGTCACTACCTATATGTAGCTTCACCATGGTAACTCCGAATATGGCCATGTAACATGTCTATGATCATGGAATTGCCCCCTCTATGCCATCCTGGCATTGTTGGTACAATTCCATGATCCCAGTGGTCTGTAGCACAGACCCTGGTACTGCCAAACTGCCCTTCCTGGGGTTTCACTGCAGCTGCTGCTGCTGCCAACCCCTCAGACAGGCATCTGCCCTCCTGGGGTCCAGCCAGGCCTGGCCCAGGATGGCAGAACAAAGAACTTCCTCTGAGAGAGGGTGTGACACCCTCTCCCTTTGGAAAATGGTGTGAAGGCAGGGGAGGAGTAGCCTCCCCCAGCCTCTGGAAATGCTTTCTTGGGCACAGATGTGCCCAATTCTGCATAAGCCAGTCTACACCGGTTCAGGGACCCCTTAGCCCCTGCTCTGGCGCGAAACTGGACAAAGGAAAGGGGAGTGACCACTCCCCTGACCTGCACCTCCCCTGGGAGGTGTCCAGAGCTCCTCCAGTGTGCTCCAGACCTCTGCCATCTTGGAAACAGAGGTGCTGCTGGCACACTGGACTGCTCTGAGTGGCCAGTGCCACCAGGTGACGTCAGAGACTCCTGCTGATAGGCTCCTTCAGGTGTTAGTAGCCTTTCCTCTCTCCTAGGTAGCCAAACCCTCTTTTCTGGCTATTTAGGGTCTCTGTCTCTGGGGAAACTTTAGATAACGAATGCATGAGCTCAGCCGAGTTCCTCTGCATCTCCCTCTTCACCTTCTGATAAGGAATCGACCGCTGACCGCGCTGGAAGCCTGCAAACCTGCAACATAGTAGCAAAGACGACTACTGCAACTCTGTAACGCTGATCCTGCCGCCTTCTCGACTGTTTTCCTGCTTGTGCATGCTGTGGGGGTAGTCTGCCTCCTCTCTGCACCAGAAGCTCCGAAGAAATCTCCCGTGGGTCGACGGAATCTTCCCCCTGCAACCGCAGGCACCAAAAAGCTGCATTACCGGTCCCTTGGGTCTCCTCTCAGCACGACGAGCGAGGTCCCTCGAATCCAGCGACACCGTCCAAGTGACCCCCACAGTCCAGTGACTCTTCAGCCCAAGTTTGGTGGAGGTAAGTCCTTGCCTCACCTCGCTGGGCTGCATTGCTGGGAACCGCGACTTTGCAAGCTACTCCGGCCCCTGTGCACTTCCGGCGGAAATCCTTCATGCACAGCCAAGCCTGTGTCCACGGCACTCTAACCTGCATTGCACGACTTTCTAAGTTGGTCTCCGGCGACGTGGGACTCCTTTGAGGCTGGACTGGCTTGTAGTGAGTACCAAGGGGTACTTGCACCTTGCACCAGGCCCAGTTATCCCTTATTAGTGTATAGGGTGTCTAGCAGCTTAGGCTGATAGATAATGGTAGCTTAGCAGAGCAGCTTAGGCTGAACTAGGAGACGTGTGAAGCTACTACAGTACCACTTAGTGTCATATGCACAATATCATAAGAAAACACAATACACAGTTATATTGAAAATAAAGGTACTTTATTTTTATGACAATATCCCAAAGTATCTTAGAGTGTACCCTCAGTGAGAGGATAGGAAATATACACAAGATATATATACACAATAGCAAAAATAGGCAGTATAGTCTTAGAAAACAGTGCAAACAATGTATAGTTACAATAGGATGCAATGGGGAAACATAGGGATAGGGGCAACACAAACCATATACTCCAAAAGTGGAATGCGAACCACGAATGGACCCCAAACCTATGTGACCTTGTAGAGGGTCGCTGGGACTATTAGAAAATAGTGAGAGTTAGAAAAATAACCCTCCCCAAGACCCTGAAAAGTGAGTGCAAAGTGCACTAAAGTTCCCCTAAGGATAAAGAAGTCGTGTTAGAGGAATAATGCAGGAAAGACACAAACCAACAATGCAACAACGCTGGATTTCCAATCTGGGGTACCTGTGGAACAAGGGGACCAAGTCCAAAAGTCACAAGCAAGTCGGAGATGGGCAGATGCCCAGGAAATGCCAGCTGTGGGTGCAAAGAAGCTTCTACTGGACAGAAGAAGCTGCGGTTTCTGCAGGAACGCAAAGGGCTAGAAACTTCCCCTTTGGAGGACGGATCCCTCTCGCCTGGTAGAGTCGTGCAGAAGTGTTTTACCGCCGAAAGAACGCCAACAAGCCTTGCTAGCTGCAAATTGTGCGGTTAGCATTTTTGGATGCTATTGGAGCCCAGGAGGGACCAGGAGGTCGCAAATTGGACCAGGAGAGAGAGGGGACATCGAGCAAGACAAGAAGCCCTCTCATCAGCAGGTAGCATCCGGAGAAGTGCCAGAAACAGGCACTACGAGGATGTGTGAAACAGTGCTCACCCGAAGTCGCACAAAGAAGTCCCACGTCGCCGGAGAACAACTTAGGAGGTCGTGCAATGCAGGTTAGAGTGCCGTGGACCCATGCTGGACTGTGCGCAAAGGATTTCCGCAGGAAGTGCACGGAGGCCGGAGTAGCTGCAAAAGTCGCAGTTCCCAGCAATGCAGTTTAGCGAGGTGACGCAAGGACTTACCTCCACCAAAGTTGGACTGAAGAGTCACTGGACTGTGGGAGTCACTTGGACAGAGTCGCTGGATTCGAGGGACCTCGCTCGTCGTGCTGAGAGGAGACCCAAGGGACCGGTAATGCAGGTTTTTGGTGCCTGCGGTTGCAGGGGGAAGATTCTGTCGACCCACGGGAGATTTCTTCGGAGCTTCTAGTACAGAGAGGAGGCAGACTACCCCCACAGCATGCACCACCAGGAAAACAGTCGAGAAGGCGGCAGGATGAGCGTTACAGAGTTGCAGTAGTCGTCTTTGCTACTATGTTGCAGTTTTGCAGGCTTCCAGCTCGGTCAGCAGTCAATTCCTTGGCAGAAGGTGAAGAGAGAGATGCAGAGGAAATCGGCTGAGCTCTTGCATTCGTTATCTAAAGTTTCCCCAGAGACAGAGACCCTAAATAGCCAGAAAAGAGGGTTTGGCTACCTAGGAGAGAGGATAGGCTAGCAACACCTGAAGGAGCCTATCACAAGGAGTCTCTGACGTCACCTGGTGGCACTGGCCACTCAGAGCAGTCCAGTGTGCCAGCAGCACCTCTGTTTCCAAGATGGCAGAGGTCTGGAGCACACTGGAGGAGCTCTGGACACCTCCCAGGGGAGGTGCAGGTCAGGGGAGTGGTCACTCCCCTTTCCTTTGTCCAGATTCGCGCCAGAGCAGGGCTAAGGGGTCCCCTGAACCGGTGTAGACTGGCTTATGCAGAATTGGGCACATCTGTGCCCAAGAAAGCATTTCCAGAGGCTGGGGGAGGCTACTCCTCCCCTGCCTTCACACCATTTTCCAAAGGGAGAGGGTGTAACACCCTCTCTCAGAGGAAGTCCTTTGTTCTGCCATCCTGGGCCAGGCCTGGCTGGACCCCAGGAGGGTAGATGCCTGTCTGAGGGGTTGGCAGAAGCAGCAGCTGCAGTGAAACCCCAGGAAGGGCAGTTTGGCAGTACCAGGGTCTGTGCTACAGACCACTGGGATCATGGGCTAGTGCCAACTATGCCAGGATGGTATAGAGGGGGCAATTCCATGATCATAGACATGTTACATGGCCATATTCGGAGTTACCATTGTGAAGCTACATATAGGTAGTGACCTATATGTAGTGCACGCGTGTAATGGTGTCCCCGCACTCACAAAGTCCGGTGAATTGGCTCTGAACAATGTGGGGGCACCTTGGCTAGTGCCAGGGTGCCCTCACACTAAGTAACTTTGCACCTAACCTTTACCATGTAAAGGTTAGACATATAGGTGACTTATAAGTTACTAAGTGCAGTGAAAAATGGCTGTGAAATAACGTGGACGTTATTTCACTCAGGCTGCAGTGGCAGGCCTGTGTAAGAATTGTCAGAGCTCCCTATGGGTGGCAAAAGAAATGCTGCAGCCCATAGGGATCTCCTGGAACCCCAATACCCTGTGTACCTCAGTACCATATACTAGGGAATTATAAGGGTGTTCCAGTAAGCCAATGTAAATTGGTAAAATTGGTCACTAGCCT
Source organism: Pleurodeles waltl (assembly GCF_031143425.1). Classification (NCBI taxonomy): domain Eukaryota; kingdom Metazoa; phylum Chordata; class Amphibia; order Caudata; family Salamandridae; genus Pleurodeles; species Pleurodeles waltl. Next base: position 839,232,915 of record NC_090444.1, read on the forward strand.
GTTAGTGATAATTTGGAAACAAATGAGAGAGCATAACCACTGAGGTTCTGATTAGCAGAGCCTCAGTGAGACAGTTAGTCACTACACAGGTAACACATTCAGGCACACTTATGAGCACTGGGGCCCTGGGTTACCAGGGTCCCAGTGACACATACAACTAAAACAACATATATACAGTGAAAAATGGGGGTAACATGCCAGGCAAGATGGTACTTTCCTACACAACCCCCCCCCAAACGAAGGACAATAAGACTAGCCATGACCTGATGAGTCTTCATTGTCTAAGTGGAAATATCTGGAGAGTCCATCTACATTGGAGTGGCTACTCCCAGGTCTATGTTCCACTGTATAGTCCATTCCCTGTAGGGATATGGACCACCTCAACAATTTAGGATTTTCACCTTTCATTTGTTTTAGCCAAAGTAGAGGTTTGTGGTCTGTCTGAACAATGAAGTGAGTGCCAAACAGGTATGGCCTCAACTTCTTCAGAGCCCAGACCACAGCAAAGGCCTCCCTCTCTATGGCAGACCAACGCTTTTCTCTAGGGGTCAACCTCCTACTAATAAAAGCAACAGGTTGATCCTGGCCCTCAGAATTAAGTTGTGATAGGACTGCCCCTACTCCTAATTCAGATACATCAGTTTGGACATATAATTTTTTAGAGTAACAAGGGCTTTTCAGGACAGGTGCAGAGCACATGGCCTGCTTCAGCTCCTCAAAAGCTTTCTGACAGCTAGCTGTACACAATACCTTTTTAGGCATCTTTTTGGATGTGAGGTCATTAAGAGGGGCTGCAATGGAGCCATAGTTCTTAATGAACCTCCTGTAATACCCAGTGAGGCCTAGGAAGGCTCTCACCTGAGTCTGAGTGGTAGGGGGAACCCAATCTATAATAGTTTGGATTTTCCCCTGTAGTGGTGCAATCTGTTCCCCACCAACAAGGTGTCCCAGATAAACCACCTTCCCCTGCCCTATCTGGCACTTTGAAGCCTTGATAGTGAGGCCTGCCTTTTGCAGGGCCTCCAAAACTTTCCATAGGTGGACCAGGTGATCATCCCAGCTGGAGCTAAAGACAGCTATATCGTCCAAATATGCTGCACTGAAAGCTTCCAGCCCTTGCAGGACCGTGTTCACCAACCTTTGAAAAGTGGCAGGTGCATTTTTCAAACCAAAAGGCATTACAGTAAACTGGTAATGTCCTCCAATGGTTGAAAATGCAGTTTTAGGTTTAGCATCTTCTGACAATTTGATCTGCCAATACCCTGCAGTCAAATCAAAAGTGCTTAGATACTTGGCAGATGCCAGTGTATCTATGAGCTCATCTGCCCTGGGTATAGGGTGAGCATCAGTTTTGGTTACCAAGTTGAGACCTCCATAGTCTACACAAAACCGCATTTCCTTCTTTCCATCTTTGGAATGGGGTTTTGGTACAAGTACCACAGGAGAAGCCCATGGACTTTCAGAGTGCTCAACCACTCCTAGTTCTAACATTTTCTGGACCTCTTGCTTTATGCAGTCCCTGACATGGTCAGGCTGCCTATAGATCTTAGTTTTGACAGGTAAACTGTCTCCAGTATCTATAGTGTGCTCACACCAAGAAGTGGTACCTGGCACAATAGAGAAGAGTTCAGAGAATTGATCTAGGAGATTTATGCAATGGTCTTTCTGCTCAGCAGTAAGACCATCAGCCAAAACTACACCTTCCACAAGAGCATCTTGTTCTGTGGAAGAGAAGAGATCAGGTAGAGGATCACTGTCTTCTTCCTGTCCCTCATCAGTTGCCATGAGCAGGGTGAGATCAGCCCTGTCATAGTAGGGTTTCAGGCTGTTGACATGGAGCACCCTAAGGGGACTCCTTGCAGTGCCTAAGTCAACTAAATAGGTGACTTCTCCCTTCTTTTCAACAATTGTGTGGGGTCCACTCCATTTATCTTGGAGTGCTCTTGGGGCCACAGGCTCCAAGACCCACACTTTCTGCCCTGGTTGGTACTGAACCAAAACAGCCTTCTGATCATGCCATTGCTTCTGGAGCTCTAGGCTGGCCTGAAGGTTTTTGCTGGCCTTTTTCATGTACTCAGCCATCCTTGATCTGAGGCCAAGTACATAATCCACAATATCCTGCTTAGGAGCTTTTAAAGGTTGTTCCCAACCCTCCTTTACAAGTGTGAGTGGACCCCTAACAGGGTGTCCAAAAAGAAGTTCAAAGGGGCTGAAGCCCACTCCTTTCTGGGGTACCTCCCTGTAGGCAAAAAGGAGGCATGGTAGAAGGATATCCCATCTCCTGCGGAGTTTTTCAGGGAGACCCATAATCATGCCTTTGAGAGTTTTAATATATCTCTCCACCAGTCCATTTGTTTGTGGATGATAGGGTGTATTGAACTTGTAAGTTACACCACACTCCTTCCACATGGCCTTTAAGTATGCAGACATGAAATTGCTTCCCCTGTCTGATACTACTTCCTTTGGGAAGCCCACCCTAGAAAATATTCCCAGGAGGGCCTTTGCCACTGCAGGTGCTGTAGTGGTCCTTAAAGGAATTGCTTCAGGGTATCTTGTGGCATGGTCCACTACCACCAAGATAAACCTATTGCCTGAAGCAGTAGGAGGGTCCAGGGGGCCAACTATGTCAACCCCTACCCTTTCAAAGGGAACCCCAACCACAGGCAGTGGAATAAGGGGTGCCTTTGGGGTGCCACCTGTTTTGCCACTGGCTTGACAGGTTTCACAGGACTTACAAAAATCTTTTGTGTCCTCAGACATCCTAGGCCAATGAAACAAGGGAACAAGTCTGTCCCAAGTTTTCATTTGTCCCAGATGCCCAGCTAGGGGAATGTCGTGGGCAAGAGTTAGGAGGAACTTTCTGTACTCCTGAGGAATCACTAATCTCCTGGCAGCTCCAGGTTTAGGATCCCTATGCTCAGTGTACAAGAGGTTGTCCTCCCAGTAAACTCTGTGAGAGTCACTGACATCCCCATTAGCCTGTTTGACAGCTTGCTGTCTGAGACCCTCTAATGTGGGACAGGTTTGCTGTGCCACACTCAGCTCCTCTCTGGCAGGCCCCCCTTCACCCAAAAGCTCAGCAGTGTCTGCTTGAAGCTCCTCTGGTGTAGGTTCTGCAGAGGGAGGGAATTCTTCTTCCTCAGAAGTTGAATCCACTGTAGAGGGAGGGATAGTAGGAAGTGGTTTGCTTCTACTAGCCCTAGCTTTAGGGAGCACTTGGTCCATTGTTCCAGGATCCAAGCTTCCCTGTCCTTTTTGCTTTTTGGCCTGAGCCCTTGTCAAAGCAAAAATATGCCCTGGGATGCCCAGCATTGCTGCATGGGCCTTCAACTCCACATCTGACCAAGCTGATGTCTCCAAATCATTTCCTAGTAGACAGTCTACAGGTAAATCTGTGGCTACCACAACTTTCTTTGGACCAGTAACCCCCCCCCCAGTTGAGATTAACAACAGCCATGGGGTGGCTAAGTGTGTTGTTGTGAGCATCGGTTTCTTGGTACTGGTGACCAAGTAGGTGTTGTTCAGGGTGGACCAGTTTCTCTATGACCATAGTCACACTGGCTCCAGTGTCCCTGTAGGCCTGAACCTCAACACCATTTATTAGGGGTAGCTGCTTGTACTTATCCATATTAAGGGGACAAGCAACTAAGGTGACTAAATCAATAGCCCCCTCAGAGACTAACACAGCCTCTGTGGCCTCCCTAACAAGGCCAACCCCAACTAAGTTACCAATAGTGAGCCCAGCTACACCCTTGGATTGGCTATTAGTAGGTTTGCTCCCACCACCACTGCTATTAGTAGGGACACTAGGGGTAGCAGTAGGGGTTGTAGTGGTAGGAGGCTTGGTGCTTTTCTTTGGACAACTGGGATCTGTTGTCCAATGGCCTTTTACTTTACATAAATAGCACCATGGTTTCTTTTCTTTGTTTTGATTAAAGGAGGATTTGGGCCCACCACCCCCACCAGAGTGTTTTTGTGGGCCTGATGAAGACTCATTTTTAGATTTGTCCCCACCCTTGTCAGAAGACTTACCATCCTTCTTTTTGTTGCCATCTTTGTCACCCCCTGTATGAACTTTTCTGTTCACCCTTCTTCTGACCCATTTGTCCGCCTTCTTTCCCAATTCTTGGGGAGAGGTCAGATCAGAGTCCACCAAGTACTGGTGCAACAAATCAGACACACAATTATTAAGAATATGCTCTCTCAGGATCAAGTTATACAGGCTGTCATAATCAGTAACTTTACTGCCATGTAACCACCCCTCCAAGGCCTTCACTGAATGGTCAATGAAATCAACCCAGTCTTGTGAAGACTCCTTTTTGGTCTCTCTGAACTTTATCCTGTATTGTTCAGTGGTTAAGCCATAACCATCCAGGAGTGCATTCTTAAGAACTTTGTAATCATTAGCTTCATTTTCTTTTACAGTAAGGAGCCTATCCCTACCTTTTCCACTAAATGATAGCCATAGGATAGCAGACCACTGCCTTTGAGGGACATCCTGTACAGCACAGGCCCTCTCAAGTGCAGCAAACCACTTGTTAATGTCATCCCCCTCCTTATAAGGGGGTACTATCTTATGCAGATTCCAGGAATCATGCTCTTTTGCAGGATGACTATGGGGAATACTGCTGCTGCCACCATGGGTTTCTAAACACAGTTTCTGTCTCTCCTTCTCTACTTCTAAAGTCTGTCTATCCAAATCCAGCTACTGCTTCTTGAGCTTCAGTCTGGTTTGTTCCACTCTCAATCTATTGAGCTCCCTTTCTAACAATCTGTCATCAGGGTGGGTGGGAGGGACATTCCTTGAAACAGAAGTATGGTGAGAATGGACAGAAGGAGACCTGTCCCTTACAGAGGGCACCCTAACAGCTTGGCTAACAGTATAATGTGAGAGCACACCATCAGTATGGTGTGATTCAACCTCTGTACCAACTATGCTATGTGAGAAGGTAGCCTCTTTCTAGCCTTGTTACCCCCACTTTTGGCCTGTTTGTGAGTGTATGTCAGGGTGTTTGTCACTGTTTTCACTGTCTCACTGGGATCCTGATAGCCAGGCCTCAGTGCTCATAGTGAAAACACTATGTTTTCAGTATGTTTGTTATGTGTCACTGGGATCCTGCTGGTCAGGACCCCAGTGCTCATAAGTTTGTGGCCTATATGTATGTCACTGGGACCCTGTCACACAGGGCCCCAGTGCTCATAGGTGTGCATGTATATGTTCCCTGTGTGGTGCCTAACTGTCTCACTGAGGCTCTGCTAACCAGAACCTCAGTGGTTATGCTCTCTCATTACTTTCAAATTGTCACTAACAGGCTAGTGACCATTTTTACCAATTTACATTGGCTTACTGGAACACCCTTATAATTCCCTAGTATATGGTACTGAGGTACCCAGGGTATTGGGGTTCCAGGAGATCCCTATGGGCTGCAGCATTTCTTTTGCCACCCATAGGGAGATCTGACAATTCTTACACAGGCCTGCCACTGCAGCCTGAGTGAAATAACGTCCACGTTATTTCACAGCCATTTTACACTGCACTTAAGTAACTTATAAGTCACCTATATGTCTAACCTTTACCTGGTAAAGGTTAGGTGCAAAGTTACTTAGTGTGAGGGCACCCTGGCACTAGCCAAGGTGCCCCCACATTGTTCAGAGCCAATTCACTGAACTTTGTGAGTGCGGGGACACCATTACACGCGTGCACTACATATAGGTCACTACCTATATGTAGCTTCACCATGGTAACTCCGAATATGGCCATGTAACATGTCTATGATCATGGAATTGCCCCCTCTATGCCATCCTGGCATTGTTGGTACAATTCCATGATCCCAGTGGTCTGTAGCACAGACCCTGGTACTGCCAGACTGCCCTTCCTGGGGTTTCACTGCAGCTGCTGCTGCTGCCAACCCCTCAGACAGGCAGCTGCCCTCCTGGGGTCCAGACAGGCCTGGCCCAGGATGGCAGAACAAAGAACTTCCTCTGAGAGAGGGTGTGACACCCTCTCCCTTTGGAAAATGGTGTGAAGGCAGGGGATGAGTAGCCTCCCCCAGCCTCTGGAAACGCTTTGTTGGGCACAGATGTGCCCAATTCTGCATAAGCCAGTCTACACCGGTTCAGGGACCCCTTAGCCCCTGCTCTGGCGCGAAACTGGACAAAGGAAAGGGGAGTGACCACTCCCCTGACCTGCACCTCCCCTGGGAGGTGTCCAGAGCTCCTCCAGTGTGCTCCAGACCTCTGCCATCTTGGAAACAGAGGTGCTGCTGGCACACTGGACTGCTCTGAGTGGCCAGTGCCACCAGGTGACGTCAGAGACTCCTGCTGATAGGCTCCTTCAGGTGTTAGTAGCCTTTCCTCTCTCCTAGGTAGCCAAACCCTCTTTTCTGGCTATTTAGGGTCTCTGTCTCTGGGGAAACTTTAGATAACGAATGCATGAGCTCAGCCGAGTTCCTCTGCATCTCTCTCTTCACCTTCTGATAAGGAATCGACCGCTGACCGCGCTGGAAGCCTGCAAACCTGCAACATAGTAGCAAAGACGACTACTGCAACTCTGTAACGCTGATCCTGCCGCCTTCTCGACTGTTTTCCTGCTTGTGCATGCTGTGGGGGTAGTCTGCCTCCTCTCTGCACCAGAAGCTCCGAAGAAATCTCCCGTGGGTCGACGGAATCTTCCCCCTGCAACCGCAGGCACCAAAAAGCTGCATTACCGGTCCCTTGGGTCTCCTCTCAGCACGACGAGCGAGGTCCCTCGAATCCAGCGACACCGTCCAAGTGACCCCCACAGTCCAGTGACTCTTCAGCCCAAGTTTGGTGGAGGTAAGTCCTTGCCTCACCTCGCTGGGCTGCATTGCTGGGAACCGCGACTTTGCAAGCTACTCCGGCCCCTGTGCACTTCCGGCGGAAATCCTTCGTGCACAGCCAAGCCTGGGTCCACGGCACTCTAACCTGCATTGCACGACTTTCTAAGTTGGTCTCCGGCGACGTGGGACTCCTTTGTGCAACTTCGGCGAGCACCGTTTCACGCATCCTCGTAGTGCCTGTTTCTGGCACTTTTCTGGGTGCTACCTGCTTCAGTGAGGGCTCTTTGTCTTGCTCTACGTCCCCTCTCTCTGCAGGTCCAATTTGCGACCTCCTGGTCCCTCCTGGGCCCCAGCAGCGTCCAAAAACTCCAAACGCACGATTTGCATGTAGCAAGGCTTGTTGGCGTCCATCCGGCGGGAAAACACTTCTGCACGACTTTCCAAGGCGTGGGGGATCCATCCTCCAAAGGGAAAGTCTCTAGTCCTTGTCGTTCCTGCAGTATTTACAGTTCTTCAGCCTAGTAAGAGCTTCTTTGCACCAACCGCTGGCATTTCTTGGGCATCTGCCCATCTCCGAGTTGCTTGTGACTTTTGGACTTGGTCCTCTTGTTCCACAGGTACCCTCAGTCAGGAATCCATCGTTGTTGCATTGCTGATTTGTGTTTTCCCTGCATTTTCCCTCTAACACGACTATTTTTGTCCTTAGGGGAACTTTAGTGCACTTTGCACTCACTTTTCAGGGTCTTGGGGAGGGTTATTTTTCTAACTCTCACTATTTTCTAATAGTCCCAGCGACCCTCTACAAGGTCACATAGGTTTGGGGTCCATTCGTGGTTCGCATTCCACTTTTGGAGTATATGGTTTGTGTTGCCCCTATCCCTATGTTTCCCCTTTGCATCCTATTGTAACTATACATTGTTTGCACTGTTTTCTAAGACTATACTGCATATTTTTGCTATTGTGTATATATATCTTGTGTATATTTCCTATCCTCTCACTGAGGGTACACTCTAAGATACTTTGGCATATTGTCATAAAAATAAAGTACCTTTATTTTTAGTATAACTGTGTATTGTGTTTTCTTATGATATTGTGCATATGACACTAGGTGGTACTGTAGTAGCTTCACACGTCTCCTAGTTCAGCCTAAGCTGCTCTGCTAAGCTACCATTATCTATCAGCCTAAGCTGCTAGACACCCTATACACTAATAAGGGATAACTGGGCCTGGTGCAAGGTGCAAGTACCCCTTGGTACTCACTACAAGCCAGTCCAGCCTCCTACATTGGTTGTGCAGCGGTGGGATAAGTGCTTTGAGTCTACTTACCACTCTTGTCATTGTACTTTTCATAAGAGAAAAATATACAAAACAAGGTCAGTGTATATACACATAGCCAAAAAGTTTTGCATTTCCTCTTTTCACTCTTTTCTAAGTGCTGAAAAGTACTTCTAAACTTTCAAAAAGTTCTTAAAAGTTTAAAAAGTTTTTTTCTGTCTTTCCAAAAAGTTCTGAAAACTTTTTTCTCTTTTTCTATCACTTTAACTCTCTCTAAAAAATGTCTGGCACAGGAAAAAAGGATGAACTGTCCAAACTTGCATATGATCACCTTAGCTGGAAAGGAGCAAGGAGTCTCTGCATAGAGAGAGGTTTGAGTGAGGCCTCAGGTTGGGCTGATGTAGAGTTTTATGCCCTTGCAGCCATGCTGGGCATCCCTGAGGAATTGTTCCCTCTCATTTCAAGTGAAATGAAAAAGCAAAGGAGAGAAGGCATGAAAACTCAGGATCGCTCTCCATCAACAGGTAAAAAGGGTATCAGAGTATCCCCTAACCACCCTACCATTCAGGATACTATTCCTGTGGTGGGAGAAACCTCTCCTGGGGTGGCACCTGTTCCAAGGGAATCATCAGCTGGCAAAGCTGGACTCCCTGAGGTGGAAGTACCTCTCTGTGGGATAACTAACATTGGTGAGAAAAAGAGCACCATTTTAGTTAACATGGAGCATCCCTCCAACCCTCCCAGAGAAACTTTATTGCAGAAACCCTGCACTACCTCACAACACTTAGGACAGCATCCCTGCCCTAGTGTGGAGCTCATAGGACAGCATCCCTGCCCTGCTCCAACTCAAGAGAAACAGCATCCCTGTTCTCTCTTCCAGCCAGATGGACAAAGTTTTTACCCAGCTATGGCTTTTCTGAGACAGCATCCCTGTCTGGCATTTCCATCACTACAAATAGGTTCAGTGGACAATTCCCACTGCTCTAAACTAAAACTTACTGATAGAAACTCTGAAAATACATCTTCACATTGTTGGTTAGCTAAAAAACTTCAAACAGGGTGGTTTACATCCCCACAGGGAAGTAACCATATAGTGGATGATAAAGGGAGTAACCAGTCTATTGCAGAGCTACTCTCTACTTATCACCACTTAGACAATAAAGTCTCAACTGGCCAAGGTTAGCCTTATTGTCCTTCGTTTGGGGGGGGGTTGTGTGAGAAGGTAGCCTCTTTCTAGCCTTGTTACCCCCACTTTTGGCCTGTTTGTGAGTGTATGTCAGGGTGTTTGTCACTGTTTTCACTGTCTCACTGGGATCCTGATAGCCAGGCCTCAGTGCTCATAGTGAAAACACTATGTTTTCAGTATGTTTGTTATGTGTCACTGGGATCCTGCTGGTCAGGACCCCAGTGCTCATAAGTTTGTGGCCTATATGTATGTCACTGGGACCCTGTCACACAGGGCCCCAGTGCTCATAGGTGTGCATGTATATGTTCCCTGTGTGGTGCCTAACTGTCTCACTGAGGCTCTGCTAACCAGAACCTCAGTGGTTATGCTCTCTCATTACTTTCAAATTGTCACTAACAGGCTAGTGACCATTTTTACCAATTTACATTGGCTTACTGGAACACCCTTATAATTCCCTAGTATATGGTACTGAGGTACCCAGGGTATTGGGGTTCCAGGAGATCCCTATGGGCTGCAGCATTTCTTTTGCCACCCATAGGGAGCTCTGACAATTCTTACACAGGCCTGCCACTGCAGCCTGAGTGAAATAACGTCCACGTTATTTCACAGCCATTTTACACTGCACTTAAGTAACTTATAAGTCACCTATATGTCTAACCTTTACTTGGTAAAGGTTAGGTGCAAAGTTACTTAGTGTGAGGGCACCCTGGCACTAGCCAAGGTGCCCCCACATTGTTCAGAGCCAATTCACTGAACTTTGTGAGTGCGGGGACACCATTACACGCGTGCACTACATATAGGTCACTACCTATATGTAGCTTCACCATGGTAACTCCGAATATGGCCATGTAACATGTCTATGATCATGGAATTGCCCCCTCTATGCCATCCTGGCATTGTTGGTACAATTCCATGATCCCAGTGGTCTGTAGCACAGACCCTGGTACTGCCAGACTGCCCTTCCTGGGGATTCACTGCAGCTGCTGCTGCTGCCAACCCCTCAGACAGGGAGCTGCCCTCCTGGGGTCCAGCCAGGCCTGGCCCAGGATGGCAGAACAAAGAACTTCCTCTGAGAGAGGGTGTGACACCCTCTCCCTTTGGAAAATGGTGTGAAGGCAGGGGAGGAGTAGCCTCCCCCAGCCTCTGGAAATGCTTTGTTGGGCACAGATGTGCCCAATTCTGCATAAGCCAGTCTACACCGGTTCAGGGACCCCTTAGCCCCTGCTCTGGCGCGAAACTGGACAAAGGAAAGGGGAGTGACCACTCCCCTGACCTGCACCTCCCCTGGGAGGTGTCCAGAGCTCCTCCAGTGTGCTCCAGACCTCTGCCATCTTGGAAACAGAGGTGCTGCTGGCACACTGGACTGCTCTGAGTGGCCAGTGCCACCAGGTGACGTCAGAGACTCCTGGTGATAGGCTCCTTCAGGTGTTAGTAGCCTTTCCTCTCTCCTAGGTAGCCAAACCCTCTTTTCTGGCTATTTAGGGTCTCTGTCTCTGGGGAAACTTTAGATAACGAATGCATGAGCTCAGCCGAGTTCCTCTGCATCTCCCTCTTCACCTTCTGATAAGGAATCGACCGCTGACCGCGCTGGAAGCCTGCAAACCTGCAACATAGTAGCAAAGACGACTACTGCAACTCTGTAACGCTGATCCTGCCGCCTTCTCGACTGTTTTCCTGCTTGTGCATGCTGTGGGGGTAGTCTGCCTCCTCTCTGCACCAGAAGCTCCGAAGAAATCTCCCGTGGGTCGACGGAATCTTCCCCCTGCAACCGCAGGCACCAAAAAGCTGCATTACCGGTCCCTTGGGTCTCCTCTCAGCACGACGAGCGAGGTCCCTCGAATCCAGCAACACCGTCCAAGTGACCCCCACAGTCCAGTGACTCTTCAGCCCAAGTTTGGTGGAGGTAAGTCCTTGCCTCACCTCGCTGGGCTGCATTGCTGGGAACCGCGACTTTGCAAGCTACTCCGGCCCCTGTGCACTTCCGGCGGAAATCCTTCGTGCACAGCCAAGCCTGGGTCCACGGCACTCTAACCTGCATTGCACGACTTTCTAAGTTGGTCTCCGGCGACGTGGGACTCCTTTGTGCAACTTCGGCGAGCACCGTTTCACGCATCCTCGTAGTGCCTGTTTCTGGCACTTCTCTGGGTGCTACCTGCTTCAGTGAGGGCTCTTTGTCTTCCTCGACGTCCCCTCTCTCTGCAGGTCCAATTTGCGACCTCCTGGTCCCTCCTGGGCCCCAGCAGCGTCCAAAAACGCCAAACGCACGATTTGCGTGTAGCAAGGCTTGTTGGCGTCCATCCGGCGGCTCTCCAAGGCGTGGGGGATCCATCCTCCAAAGGGGAAGTCTCTAGCCCTTGTCGTTCCTGCAGTATTCACAGTTCTTCAGCCTAGTAAGAGCTTCTTTGCACCAACCGCTGGCATTTCTTGGGCATCTGCCCATCTCCGAGTTGCTTGTGACTTTTGGACTTGGTCCCCTTGTTCCACAGGTACCCTCAGTCAGGAATCCATCGTTGTTGCATTGCTGATTTGTGTTTTCCCTGCATTTTCCCTCTAACACGACTATTTTTGTCCTTAGGGGAACTTTAGTGCACTTTGCACTCACTTTTCAGGGTCTTGGGGAGGGTTATTTTTCTAACTCTCACTATTTTCTAATAGTCCCAGCGACCCTCTACAAGGTCACATAGGTTTGGGGTCCATTCGTGGTTCGCATTCCACTTTTGGAGTATATGGTTTGTGTTGCCCCTATCCCTATGTTTCCCCATTCCCCATTGCATCCTATTGTAACTATACATTGTGAGTACCAAGGGGTACTTGCACCTTGCACCAGGCCCAGTTATCCCTTATTAGTGTATAGGGTGTCTAGCAGCTTAGGCTGATAGATAATGGTAGCTTAGCAGAGCAGCTTAGGCTGAACTAGGAGACGTGTGAAGCTACTACAGTACCACTTAGTGTCATATGCACAATATCATAAGAAAACACAATACACAGTTATACTAAAAATAAAGGTACTTTATTTTTATGACAATATGCCAAAGTATCTTAGAGTGTATCCTCAGTGAGAGGATAGGAAATATACACAAGATATATATACACAATAGCAAAAATAGGCAGTATAGTCTTAGAAAACAGTGCAAACAATGTATAGTTACAATAGGATGCAATGGGGAAACATAGGGATAGGGGCAACACAAACCATATACTCCAAAAGTGGAATGCGAACCACGAATGGACCCCAAACCTATGTGACCTTGTAGAGGGTCGCTGGGACTATTAGAAAATAGTGAGAGTTAGAAAAATAACCCTCCCCAAGACCCTGAAAAGTGAGTGCAATGTGCACTAAAGTTCCCCTAAGGATAAAGAAGTCGTGTTAGAGGAATAATGCAGGAAAGACACAAACCAACAATGCAACAACGCTGGATTTCCAATCTGGGGTACCTGTGGAACAAGGGGACCAAGTCCAAAAGTCACAAGCAAGTCGGAGATGGGCAGATGCCCAGGAAATGCCAGCTGCGGGTGCAAAGAAGCTTCTACTGGACAGAAGAAGCTGCGGTTTCTGCAGGAACGCAAAGGGCTAGAAACATCCCCTTTGGAGGACGGATCCCTCTCGCCTTGTAGAGTCGTACAGAAGTGTTTTTCCGCCGAAAGAACCCCAACAAGCCTTGCTAGCTGCAAATCGTGCGGTTAGCGTTTTTGGATGCTGCTGTGGCCCAGGAGGGACCAGGAGGTCGCAAATTGGACCAGGAGATAGAAGGGACGTCGAGCAAGACAAACAGCCCTCTCAGCAGCAGGTAGCCCCCGGAGAAGTGCCAGAAACAGGCACTACGAGGATGTGTGAAATGGTGCTCACCCGAAGTCGCACAAAGAAGTCCCACGTCGCCGGAGAACAACTTAGGAGGTCGTTCAATGCAGGTTAGAGTGCCGTGGACCCAGGCTGGACTGTGCACTAAGGATTTCCGCAGGAAGTGCACGGAGGCCGGAGTAGCTGCAAAAGTCGCGGTTCCCAGCAATGCAGTCTAGCGAGGTGAGGCAAGGACTTACCTCCACCAAACTTGGACTGAAGAGTCACTGGACTGTGGGAGTCACTTGGACAGCGTCGTTGGATACGAGGGACCTCGCTCGTCGTGCTGAGAGGAGACCCAAGGGACCGGTAATGCAGCTTTTTGGTGCCTGCGGTTGCAGGGGGAAGATTCCATCGACCCACGGGAGATTTCTTCAGAGCTTCTAGTGCAGAGAGGAGGCAGACTACCCCCACAGCATGCACCACTAGGAAAACAGTCGAGAAGGCGGCAGGATCAGCGTTACAGAGTTGCAGTAGTCGTCTTTGCTACTATGTTGCAGTTTTGCAGGCTTCCAGCTCGGTCAGCAGTCGATTCCTTGGCAGAAGGTGAAGAGAGAGATGCAGAGGAACTCTGCTGAGCTCTTGCATTCGTTATCTAAAGTTTCCCCAGAGACAGAGACCCTAAATAGCCAGAAAAGAGGGTTTGGCTACCTAGGAGAGAGGATAGGCTAGCAACACCTGAAGGAGCCTATCACAAGGAGTCTCTGACGTCACCTGGTGGCACTGGCCACTCAGAGCAGTCCAGTGTGCCAGCAGCACCTCTGTTTCCAAGATGGCAGAGGTCTGGAGCACACTGGAGGAGCTCTGGACACCTCCCAGGGGAGGTGCAGGTCAGGGGAGTGGTCACTCCCCTTTCCTTTGTCCAGTTTCGCGCCAGAGCAGGGCTAAGGGGTCCCCTGAACCGGTGTAGACTGGCTTATGCAGAATTGGGCACATCTGTGCCCAAGAAAGCATTTCCAGAGGCTGGGGGAGGCTACTCCTCCCCTGCCTTCACACCATTTTCCAAAGGGAGAGGGTGTAACACCCTCTCTCAGAGGAAGTCCTTTGTTCTGCCATCTTGGGCCAGGCCTGGCTGGACCCCAGGAGGGCAGATGCCTGTCTGAGGGGTTGGCAGCAGCAGCAGCTGCAGTGAAACCCCAGGAAGGGCAGTTTGGCAGTACCAGGGTCTGTGCTACAGACCACTGGGATCATGGGATTGTGCCAACTATGCCAGGATGGTATAGAGGGGGCAATTCCATGATCATAGACATGTTACATGGCCATATTCGGAGTTACCATTGTGAAGCTACATATAGGTAGTGACCTATATGTAGTGCACGCGTGTAATGGTGTCCCCGCACTCACAAAGTCCGGGGAATTGGCCCTGAACAATGTGGGGGTACCTTGGCTAGTGCCAGGGTGCCCTCACACTAAGTAACTTTGCACCTAACCTTTACCAGGTAAAGGTTAGACATATAGGTGACTTATAAGTTACTTAAGTGCAGTGAAAAATGGCTGTGAAATAACGTGGACGTTATTTTACTCCGGCTGCAGTGGCAGGCCTGTGTAAGAATTGTCAGAGCTCCCTATGGGTGGCAAAAGAAATGCTGCAGCCCATAGGGATCTCCTGGAACCCCAATACCCTGGGTACCTCAGTACCATATACTAGGGAATTATAAGGGTGTTCCAGTAAGCCAATGGAAATTGGTCAAATTGGTCACTAGCCTGTTAGTGACAATTTGGAAAGAAATGAGAGAGCATAACCACTGAGGTTCTGATTAGCAGAGCCTCAGTGAGACAGTTAGTCACTGTGAGAAAGTAGCCTCTTTCTAGCTTTGTTACCCCCACTTTTGGCCTGTTTGTGAGTGTATGTCAGGGTGTTTGTCACTGTTTTCACTGTCTCACTGGGATCCTGATAGCCAGGCCCCAGTGCTCATAGTGAAAACACTATGGTTTCAGTATGGTTGTTATGTGTCACTGGGATCCTGCTGGTCAGGACCCCAGTGCTCATAGGTTTGTGGCCTATATGTATGTGTCACTGGGACCCTGTCACACAGGGCCCCAGTGCTCATAGGTGTGCATGTACATGTTCCCTGTGTGGTGCCTAACTGTCTCACTGAGGCTCTGCTAACCAGAACCTCAGTGGTTATGCTCTCTCATTACTTTCAAATTGTCACTAACAGGCTAGTGACCATTTTTACCAATTTACATTGGCTTACTGGAACACCCTTATAATTCCCTAGTATATGGTACTGAGGTACCCAGGGTATTGGGGTTCCAGGAGATCCCTATGGGCTGCAGCATTTCTTTTGCCACCCATAGGGAGCTCTGACAATTCTTACACAGGCCTGCCACTGCAGCCTGAGTGAAATAACGTCCACGTTATTTCACAGCCATTTTACACTGCACTTAAGTAACTTATAAGTCACCTATATGTCTAACCTTTACCTGGTAAAGGTTAGGTGCAAAGTTACTTAGTGTGTGGGCACCCTGGCACTAGCCAAGGTGCCCCCACATTGTTCAGAGCCAATTCACTGAACTTTGTGAGTGCGGGGACACCATTACACGCGTGCACTACATATAGCTCACTACCTATATGTAGCTTCACCATGGTAACTCCGAATATGGCCATGTAACATGTCTATGATCATGGAATTGCCCCCTCTATGCCATCCTGGCATAGTTGGCACAATCCCATGATCCCAGTGGTCTGTAGCACAGACCCTGGTACTGCCAAACTGCCCTTCCTGGGGTTTCACTGCAGCTGCTGCTGCTGCCAACCCCTCAGACAGGCAGCTGCCCTCCTGGGGTCCAGCCAGGCCTGGCCCAGGATGGCAGAACAAAGAACTTCCTCTGAGAGAGGGTGTGACACCCTCTCCCTTTGGAAAATGGTGTGAAGGCAGGGGAGGAGTAGCCTCCCCCAGCCTCTGGAAACGCTTTGTTGGGCACAGATGTGCCCAATTCTGCATAAGCCAGTCTACACCGGTTCAGGGACCCCTTAGCCCCTGCTCTGGCGCGAAACTGGACAAAGGAAAGGGGAGTGACCACTCCCCTGACCTGCACCTCCCCTGGGAGGTGTCCAGAGCTCCTCCAGTGTGCTCCAGACCTCTGCCATCTTGGAAACAGAGGTGCTGCTGGCACACTGGACTGCTCTGAGTGGCCAGTGCCACCAGGTGACGTCAGAGACTCCTGCTGATAGGCTCCTTCAGGTGTTAGTAGCCTTTCCTCTCTCCTAGGTAGCCAAACCCTCTTTTCTGGCTATTTAGGGTCTCTGTCTCTGGGGAAACTTTAGATAACGAATGCATGAGCTCAGCCGAGTTCCTCTGCATCTCTCTCTTCACCTTCTGATAAGGAATCGACCGCTGACCGCGCTGGAAGCCTGCAAACCTGCAACATAGTAGCAAAGACGACTACTGCAACTCTGTAACGCTGATCCTGCCGCCTTCTCGACTGTTTTCCTGCTTGTGCATGCTGTGGGGGTAGTCTGCCTCCTCTCTGCACCAGAAGCTCCGAAGAAATCTCCCGTGGGTCGACGGAATCTTCCCCCTGCAACCGCAGGCACCAAAAAGCTGCATTACCGGTCCCTTGGGTCTCCTCTCAGCACGACGAGCGAGGTCCCTCGAATCCAGCGACACCGTCCAAGTGACCCCCACAGTCCAGTGACTCTTCAGCCCAAGTTTGGTGGAGGTAAGTCCTTGCCTCACCTCGCTGGGCTGCATTGCTGGGAACCGCGACTTTGCAAGCTACTCCGGCCCCTGTGCACTTCCGGCGGAAATCCTTCGTGCACAGCCAAGCCTGGGTCCACGGCACTCTAACCTGCATTGCACGACTTTCTAAGTTGGTCTCCGGCGACGTGGGACTCCTTTGTGCAACTTCGGCGAGCACCGTTTCACGCATCCTCGTAGTGCCTGTTTCTGACACTTCTCCGGGTGCTACCTGCTTCAGTGAGGGCTCTTTGTCTTGCTCGACGTCTCCTCTCTCTGCAGGTCCAATTTGCGACCTCCTGGTCCCTCCTGGGCCCCAGCAGCGTCCAAAAACGCCAAACGCACGATTTGCTTGTAGCAAGGTTCTTTGGCGTCCATCCGGCGGGAAAACACTTCTGCACGACTCTCCAAGGCGTGGGGGATCCATCCTCCAAAGGGGAAGTCTCTAGCCCTTGTCGTTCCTGCAGTATTCACAGTTCTTCAGCCTAGTAAGAGCTTCTTTGCACCAACCGCTGGCATTTCTTGGGCATCTGCCCATCTCCGAGTTGCTTGTGACTTTTGGACTTGGTCCCCTTGTTCCACAGGTACCCTCAGTCAGGAATCCATCGTTGTTGCATTGCTGATTTGTGTTTTCCTTGCATTTTCCCTCTAACACGACTATTTTGTCCTTAGGGGAACTTTAGTGCACTTTGCACTCACTTTTCAGGGTCTTGGGGAGGGTTATTTTGCTAACTCTCACTATTTTCTAATAGTCCCAGCGACCCTCTACAAGGTCACATAGGTTTGGGGTCCATTCGTGGTTCGCATTCCACTTCTGGAGTATATGGTTTGTGTTGCCCCTATCCCTATGTTTCCCCATTGCATCCTATTGTAACTATACATTGTTTGCACTGTTTTCTAAGACTATACTGCATATTTTTGCTATTGTGTATATATATCTTGTGTATATTTCCTATCCTCTCACTGAGGGTACACTCTAAGATACTTTGGCATATTGTCATAAAAATAAAGTACCTTTATTTTTAGTATAACTGTGTATTGTGTTTTCTTATGATATTGTGCATATGACACTAAGTGGTACTGTAGTAGCTTCACACGTCTCCTAGTTCAGCCTAAGCTGTTCTGCTAAGCTACCATTATCTATCAGCCTAAGCTGCTAGACACCCTATACACTAATAAGGGATAACTGGGCCTGGTGCAAGGTGCAAGTACCCCTTGGTACTCACTACAAGCCAGTCCAGCCTCCTACAGTCACTACACAGGTAACACATTCAGGCACACTTATGAGCACTGGGGCCCTGGGTTACCAGGGTCCCAGTGACACATACAACTAAAACAACATAAATACAGTGAAAAATGGGGGTAACATGCCAGGCAAGATGGTACTTTCCTACAAGTGGTACCTGGCACAGTAGAGAAGAGTTCAGAAAACTGACCCAGGAGATTTATGCAATGGTCTTTCTGCTCAGCAGTAAGACAATCAGCCAAAACTACACCTTCCACTAGAGCATCTTGTTCTGTGGAAGAAAAGAGATCAGGTAGAGGATCACTGTCTTCTTCCTGTCCCTCATCAGTTGCCATGAGCAGGGTGAGATCAGCCCTGTCATAGTAGGGTTTAAGGCTATTGACATGGAGCACCCTAAGGGGACTCCTGGCAGTGCCTAAGTCAACTAAGTAGGTGACTTCACCCTTTTTCTCAACAATTGTGTGGGGTCCACTCCATTTATCTTGGAGTGCTCTTGGGGCCACAGGCTCCAAGACCCACACTTTCTGCCCTGGTTGGTACTGAACCAAAACAGCCTTCTGGTCATGCCATTGCTTCTGGAGCTCTTGGCTGGCCTGAAGGTTTTTACTGGCCTTTTTCATATACTCAGCCATCCTTGATCTGAGGCCAAGTACATAATCCACAATATCTTGCTTTGGAGCTTTTAAAGGTTGTTCCCAACCCTCCTTGACAAGTGTTAGTGGACCCCTAACAGGGTGTCCAAAGAGGAGTTCAAAGGGGCTGAAGCCCACTCCTTTCTGGGGTACCTTCCTGTAGGCAAAAAGGAGGCATGGTAACAGGATATTGTGAGAAGGTAGCCTCTTTCTAGCCTTGTTACCCCCACTTTTGGCCTGTTTGTGAGTGTATGTCAGGGTGTTTGTCACTGTTTTCACTGTCTCACTGGGATCCTGATAGCCAGGCCTCAGTGCTCATAGTGAAAACACCATGTTTTCAGTATGGTTGTTATGTGTCACTGGGATCCTGCTAGTCAGGACCCCAGTGCTCATAGGTTTGTGGCCTATATGTATGTGTCACTGGGACCCTGTCACACAGGGCCCCAGTGCTCATAGGTGTGCATGTATATGTTCCCTGTGTGGTGCCTAACTGTCTCACTGAGGCTCTGCTAACCAGAACCTCAGTGGTTATGCTCTCTCATTACTTTCAAATTGTCACTAACAGGCTAGTGACCATTTTTACCAATTTACATTGGCTTACTGGAATACCCTTATAATTCCCTAGTATATGGTACTGAGGTACCCAGGGTATTGGGGTTCCAGGAGATCCCTATGGGCTGCAGCATTTCTTTTGCCACCCATAGGGAGCTCTGACAATTCTTACACAGGCCTGCCACTGCAGCCTGAGTGAAATAACGTCCACGTTATTTCACAGCCATTTTACACTGCACTTAAGTAACTTATAAGTCACCTATATGTCTAACCTTTACCTGGTAAAGGTTAGGTGCAAAGTTACTTAGTGTGAGGGCACCCTGGCACTAGCCAAGGTGCCCCCACATTGTTCAGAGCCAATTCACTGAACTTTGTGAGTGCGGGGACACCATTACACGCGTGCACTACATATAGGTCACTACCTATATGTAGCTTCACCATGGTAACTCCGAATATGGCCATGTAACATGTCTATGATCATGGAATTGCCCCCTCTATGCCATCCTGGCATTGTTGGTACAATTCCATGATCCCAGTGGTCTGTAGCACAGACCGTGGTACTGCCAGACTGCCCTTCCTGGGGTTTCACTGCAGCTGCTGCTGCTGCCAACCCCTCAGACAGACAGCTGCCCTCCTGGGGTCCAGCCAGGCCTGGCCCAGGATGGCAGAACAAAGAACTTCCTCTGAGAGAGGGTGTGACACCCTCTCCCTTTGGAAAATGGTGTGAAGGCAGGGGAGGAGTAGCCTCCCCCAGCCTCTGGAAATGCTTTGTTGGGCACAGAGGTGCCCAATTCTGCATAAGCCAGTCTACACCGGTTCAGGGACCCCTTAGCCCCTGCTCTGGCGCGAAACTGGACAAAGGAAAGGGGAGTGACCACTCCCCTGACCTGCACCTCCCCTGGGAGGTGTCCAGAGCTCCTCCAGTGTGCTCCAGACCTCTGCCATCTTGGAAACAGAGGTGCTGCTGGCACACTGGACTGCTCTGAGTGGCCAGTGCCACCAGGTGACGTCAGAGACTCCTGCTGATAGGCTCCTTCAGGTGTTAGTAGCCTTTCCTCTCTCCTAGGTAGCCAAACCCTCTTTTCTGGCTATTTAGGGTCTCTGTCTCTGGGGAAACTTTAGATAACGAATGCATGAGCTCAGCCGAGTTCCTCTGCATCTCCCTCTTCACCTTCTGATAAGGAATCGACCGCTGACCGCGCTGGAAGCCTGCAAACCTGCAACATAGTAGCAAAGACGACTACTGCAACTCTGTAACGCTGATCCTGCCGCCTTCTCGACTGTTTTCCTGCTTGTGCATGCTGTGGGGGTAGTCTGCCTCCTCTCTGCACCAGAAGCTCCGAAGAAATCTCCCGTGGGTCGACGGAATCTTCCCCCTGCAACCGCAGGCACCAAAAAGCTGCATTACCGGTCCCTTGGGTCTCCTCTCAGCACGACGAGCGAGGTCCCTCGAATCCAGCGACACCGTCCAAGTGACCCCCACAGTCCAGTGACTCTTCAGCCCAAGTTTGGTGGAGGTAAGTCCTTGCCTCACCTCGCTGGGCTGCATTGCTGGGAACCGCGACTTTGCAAGCTACTCCGGCCCCTGTGCACTTCCGGCGGAAATCCTTCGTGCACAGCCAAGCCTGGGTCCACGGCACTCTAACCTGCATTGCACGACTTTCTAAGTTGTTCTCCGGCGACGTGGGACTCCTTTGTGCAACTTCGGCGAGCACCGTTTCACGCATCCTCGTAGTGCCTGTTTCTGGCACTTCTCCGGGTGCTACCTGCTTCAGTGAGGGCTCTTTGTCTTGCTCGACGTCCCCTCTCTCTGCAGGTCCAATTTGCGACCTCCTGGTCCCTCCTGGGCCCCAGCAGCGTCCAAAAACGCCAAACGCACGATTTGCGTGTAGCAAGGCTTGTTGGCATCCATCCGGCGGGAAAACACTTCTGCACGACTCTCCAAGGCCTGTGGGATCGATCCTCCAAAGGGGAAGTCTCTAGCCCTTGTCGTTCCTGCAGTATTCACAGTTCTTCAGCCTAGTAAGAGCTTCTTTGCACCAACCGCTGGCATTTCTTGGGCATCTGCCCATCTCCGAGTTGCTTGTGACTTTTGGACTTGGTCCCCTTGTTCCACAGGTACCCTCAGTCAGGAATCCATCGTTGTTGCATTGCTGATTTGTGTTTTCCTTGCATTTTCCCTCTAACACGACTATTTTGTCCTTAGGGAAACTTTAGTGCACTTTGCACTCACTTTTCAGGGTCTTGGGGAGGGTTATTTTGCTAACTCTCACTATTTTCTAATAGTCCCAGCGACCCTCTACAAGGTCACATAGGTTTGGGGTCCATTCGTGGTTCGCATTCCACTTCTGGAGTATATGGTTTGTGTTGCCCCTATCCCTATGTTTCCCCATTGCATCCTATTGTAACTATACATTGTTTGTACTGTTTTCTAAGACTATACTGCATATTTTTGCTATTGTGTATATATATCTTGTGTATATTTCCTATCCTCTCACTGAGGGTACACTCTAAGATACTTTGGCATATTGTCATAAAAATAAAGTACCTTTATTTTTAGTATAACTGTGTATTGTGTTTTCTTATGATATTGTGCATATGACACTAAGTGGTACTGTAGTAGCTTCACACGTCTCCTAGTTCAGCCTAAGCTGCTCTGCTAAGCTACCATTATCTATCAGCCTAAGCTGCTAGACACCCTATACACTAATAAGGGATAACTGGGCCTGGTGCAAGGTGCAAGTACCCCTTGGTACTCACTACAAGCCAGTCCAGCCTCCTACAGTCACTACACAGGTAACACATTCAGGCACACTTATGAGCACTGGGGCCCTGGGTTACCAGGGTCCCAGTGACACATACAACTAAAACAACATATATACAGTGAAAAATGGGGGTAACATGCCAGGCAAGATGGTACTTTCCTACAAGTGGTACCTGGCACAGTAGAGAAGAGTTCAGAAAACTGACCCAGGAGATTTATGCAATGGTCTTTCTGCTCAGCAGTAAGACAATCAGCCAAAACTACACCTTCCACTAGAGCATCTTGTTCTGTGGAAGAAAAGAGATCAGGTAGAGGATCACTGTCTTCTTCCTGTCCCTCATCAGTTGCCATGAGCAGGGTGAGATCAGCCCTGTCATAGTAGGGTTTAAGGCTATTGACATGGAGCACCCTAAGGGGACTCCTGGCAGTGCCTAAGTCAACTAAGTAGGTGACTTCACCCTTTTTCTCAACAATTGTGTGGGGTCCACTCCATTTATCTTGGAGTGCTCTTGGGGCCACAGGCTCCAAGACCCACACTTTCTGCCCTGGTTGGTACTGAACCAAAACAGCCTTCTGGTCATGCCATTGCTTCTGGAGCTCTTGGCTGGCCTGAAGGTTTTTACTGGCCTTTTTCATATACTCAGCCATCCTTGATCTGAGGCCAAGTACATAATCCACAATATCTTGCTTTGGAGCTTTTAAAGGTTGTTCCCAACCCTCCTTGACAAGTGTTAGTGGACCCCTAACAGGGTGTCCAAAGAGGAGTTCAAAGGGGCTGAAGCCCACTCCTTTCTGGGGTACCTTCCTGTAGGCAAAAAGGAGGCATGGTAACAGGATATTGTGAGAAGGTAGCCTCTTTCTAGCCTTGTTACCCCCACTTTTGGCCTGTTTGTGAGTGTATGTCAGGGTGTTTGTCACTGTTTTCACTGTCTCACTGGGATCCTGATAGCCAGGCCTCAGTGCTCATAGTGAAAACACCATGTTTTCAGTATGGTTGTTATGTGTCACTGGGATCCTGCTAGTCAGGACCCCAGTGCTCATAGGTTTGTGGCCTATATGTATGTGTCACTGGGACCCTGTCACACAGGGCCCCAGTGCTCATAGGTGTGCATGTATATGTTCCCTGTGTGGTGCCTAACTGTCTCACTGAGGCTCTGCTAACCAGAACCTCAGTGGTTATGCTCTCTCATTACTTTCAAATTGTCACTAACAGGCTAGTGACCATTTTTACCAATTTACATTGGCTTACTGGAATACCCTTATAATTCCCTAGTATATGGTACTGAGGTACCCAGGGTATTGGGGTTCCAGGAGATCCCTATGAGCTGCAGCATTTCTTTTGCCACCCATAGGGAGCTCTGACAATTCTTACACAGGCCTGCCACTGCAGCCTGAGTGAAATAACGTCCACGTTATTTCACAGCCATTTTACACTGCACTTAAGTAACTTATAAGTCACCTATATGTCTAACCTTTACCTGGTAAAGGTTAGGTGCAAAGTTACTTAGTGTGAGGGCACCCTGGCACTAGCCAAGGTGCCCCCACATTGTTCAGAGCCAATTCACTGAACTTTGTGAGTGCGGGGACACCATTACACGCGTGCACTACATATAGGTCACTACCTATATGTAGCTTCACCATGGTAACTCCGAATATGGCCATGTAACATGTCTATGATCATGGAATTGCCCCCTCTATGCCATCCTGGCATTGTTGGTACAATTCCATGATCCCAGTGGTCTGTAGCACAGACCGTGGTACTGCCAGACTGCCCTTCCTGGGGTTTCACTGCAGCTGCTGCTGCTGCCAACCCCTCAGACAGACAGCTGCCCTCCTGGGGTCCAGCCAGGCCTGGCCCAGGATGGCAGAACAAAGAACTTCCTCTGAGAGAGGGTGTGACACCCTCTCCCTTTGGAAAATGGTGTGAAGGCAGGGGAGGAGTAGCCTCCCCCAGCCTCTGGAAATGCTTTGTTGGGCACAGAGGTGCCCAATTCTGCATAAGCCAGTCTACACCGGTTCAGGAACCCCTTAGCCCCTGCTCTGGCGCGAAACTGGACAAAGGAAAGGGGAGTGACCACTCCCCTGACCTGCACCTCCCCTGGGAGGTGTCCAGAGCTCCTCCAGTGTGCTCCAGACCTCTGCCATCTTGGAAACAGAGGTGCTGCTGGCACACTGGACTGCTCTGAGTGGCCAGTGCCACCAGGTGACGTCAGAGACTCCTGCTGATAGGCTCCTTCAGGTGTTAGTAGCCTTTCCTCTCTCCTAGGTAGCCAAACCCTCTTTTCTGGCTATTTAGGGTCTCTGTCTCTGGGGAAACTTTAGATAACGAATGCATGAGCTCAGCCGAGTTCCTCTGCATCTCCCTCTTCACCTTCTGATAAGGAATCGACCGCTGACCGCGCTGGAAGCCTGCAAACCTGCAACATAGTAGCAAAGACGACTACTGCAACTCTGTAACGCTGATCCTGCCGCCTTCTCGACTGTTTTCCTGCTTGTGCATGCTGTGGGGGTAGTCTGCCTCCTCTCTGCACCAGAAGCTCCGAAGAAATCTCCCGTGGGTCGACGGAATCTTCCCCCTGCAACCGCAGGCACCAAAAAGCTGCATTACCGGTCCCTTGGGTCTCCTCTCAGCACGACGAGCGAGGTCCCTCGAATCCAGCGACACCGTCCAAGTGACCCCCACAGTCCAGTGACTCTTCAGCCCAAGTTTGGTGGAGGTAAGTCCTTGCCTCACCTCGCTGGGCTGCATTGCTGGGAACCGCGACTTTGCAAGCTACTCCGGCCCCTGTGCACTTCCGGCGGAAATCCTTCGTGCACAGCCAAGCCTGGGTCCACGGCACTCTAACCTGCATTGCACGACTTTCTAAGTTGGTCTCCGGCGACGTGGGACTCCTTTGTGCAACTTCGGCGAGCACCGTTTCACGCATCCTCGTAGTGCCTGTATCTGGCACTTCTCCGGGTGCTACCTGCTTCAGTGAGGGCTCTTTGTCTTGCTCGACGTCCCCTCTCTCTGCAGGTCCAATTTGCGACCTCCTGGTCCCTCCTGGGCCCCAGCAGCGTCCAAAAACGCCAAACGCACGATTTGCGTGTAGCTAGGCTTGTTGGCATCCATCCGGCGGGAAAACACTTCTGCACGACTCTCCAAGGCGTGTGGGATCGATCCTCCAAAGGGGAAGTCTCTAGCCCTTGTCGTTCCTGCAGTATTCACAGTTCTTCAGCCTAGTAAGAGCTTCTTTGCACCAACCGCTGGCATTTCTTGGGCATCTGCCCATCTCCGAGTTGCTTGTGACTTTTGGACTTGGTCCCCTTGTTCCACAGGTACCCTCAGTCAGGAATCCATCGTTGTTGCATTGCTGATTTGTGTTTTCCTTGCATTTTCCCTCTAACACGACTATTTTGTCCTTAGGGAAACTTTAGTGCACTTTGCACTCACTTTTCAGGGTCTTGGGGAGGGTTATTTTGCTAACTCTCACTATTTTCTAATAGTCCCAGCGACCCTCTACAAGGTCACATAGGTTTGGGGTCCATTCGTGGTTCACATTCCACTTTTGGAGTATATGGTTTGTGTTGCCCCTATCCCTATGTTTCCCCATTGCATCCTATTGTAACTATACATTGTTTGCACTGTTTTCTAAGACTATACTGCATATTTTTGCTATTATGTATATATATCTTGTGTATATTTCCTATCCTCTCACTGAGGGTACACTCTAAGATACTTTGGCATATTGCCATAAAAATAAAGTACCTTTATTTTTAGTATAACTGTGTATTGTGTTTTCTTATGATATTGTGCATATGACACTAAGTGGTACTGTAGTAGCTTCACACGTCTCCTAGTTCAGCCTAAGCTGCTCTGCTAAGCTACCATTATCTATCAGCCTAAGCTGCTAGACACCCTATACACTAATAAGGGATAACTGGGCCTGGTGCAAGGTGCAAGTACCCCTTGGTACTCACTACAAGCCAGTCCAGCCTCCTACATTGGTTGTGCAGCGGTGGGATAAGTGCTTTGAGACTACTTACCACTCTTGTCATTGTACTTTTCATAAGAGAAAAATATACAAAACAAGGTCAGTGTATATACACATAGCCAAAAAGTTTTGCATTTCCTCTTTTCACTCTTTTCTAAGTGCTGAAAAGTACTTCTAAACTTTCAAAAAGTTCTTAAAAGTTTAAAAAGTTTTTTCTGTCTTTCCAAAAAGTTCTGAAAACTTTTTTCTCTTTGTCTATCACTTTAACTCTCTCTAAAAAATGTCTGGCACAGGCCAAAAAGTTGAACTGTCCAAACTTGCATATGATCACCTTAGCTGGAAAGGAGCAAGGAGTCTCTGCATAGAGAGAGGTTTGAGTGTAGGGAAGAATCCTTCCTTAGAACTGTTAATTAATATGCTTAGAGTACAGGATAAGGCCATAAGTGCCCAATCTGTAGAAAAAGTAGCTAATGGTTCTCAATCTGATCCAGGGACTCCCCCAGGAAAAGGTTCAGGAAAGAAACTTCTCAGCCTGCCCATTACTAGACAGTCTAGCATAGTTGGTACAGAGGTTGAATCACATCATACTGATGATGTGCTCTCACATTATGCTGGTAGCCAAGCTGTTAGGGTGCCCTCTGTAAGGGACAGGTCTCCTTCTGTTCATTCCCATCATACCTCTGTATCTAGAAATGTCCCTCCCACCCACCCTGATGACAGATTGTTAGAAAGGGAGCTCAATAGATTGAGAGTGGAACAAACCAGACTGAAGCTCAAGAAGCAACAGCTGGATTTGGATAGACAGTCTTTAGAATTAGAGAAGGAAAGACAGAAGTTGGGTTTAGATACCCATGGTGGCAGCAGCAGTATTCCCCATAGTCATCCTGCAAAAGAGCATGATTCCAGGAATCTGCACAAGATAGTTCCCCCTTATAAGGAGGGGGATGACATTAACAAGTGGTTTGCTGCACTTGAGAGGGCCTGTGCTGTACAGGATGTCCCTCAAAAGCAGTGGGCTGCTATCCTATGGCTATCATTTAGTGGAAAAGGTAGGGATAGGCTCCTTACAGTGAAAGAAAATGATGCCAATAATTTCCAAGTTCTTAAGAATGCACTCCTGGATGGTTATGGCTTAACCACTGAACAGTACAGGATAAAGTTCAGAGAGACCAAAAAGGAGTCTTCACAAGACTGGGTTGATTTCATTGACCATTCAGTGAAGGCCTTGGAGGGGTGGTTACATGGCAGTAAAGTTACTGATTATGAAAGCCTGTATAACACAATCCTGAGAGAGCATATACTTAATAATTGTGTGTCTGATTTGTTGCACCAGTACCTGGTAGACTCTGATCTGACCTCTCCCCAAGAATTGGGAAAGAAGGCAGACAAATGGGTCAGAACAAGGGTGAACAGAAAAGTTCATACAGGGGGTGACAAAGATGGCAATAAGAAGAAAGATGGTGAAAAATCTCAAGATAAGCATGGGGATAAGGGTAAAACCAAAGATCCCACTTCAAATCTTAAACACTCTTCAGAGGGTGGGGATAAAACAAATTCTTCCTCTTCTTCCCAACCTGCACACATTAAAAAGCCTTGGTGCTTTGTGTGTAAAAACAGGCCATAGGCCAGGGGATAAGTCCTGTCCAGGTAAACCCCCTGAGCCTACCACCACTAATACATCAAGCTCTAGTGCCCCTAGCAGTAGTGGTACTAGTGGTGGGACTGCTGGCAACAGTCAAGTTAAGGGTGTAGTTGGGTTCACTTATGGGTCCATAGTGGAAACGGATGTAATCAGTCCCAAGACAGTTTCTGTCACACCTAGTGGCACTGGCTTTGCCACACTGGCTGCTTGTCCCCTTACAATGGATAAGTACAGGCAGACAGTTTCAATAAATGGTGTTGAGGCCTTGGCCTACAGGGACACAGGTGCCAGTTTCACTTTGGTGACTGAAAACCTAGTGCCTCCTGAACAACACATCATAGGACAACAGTATAAGATTATTGATGTCCATAACTCCACTAAGTTTCTTCCCTTAGCTATAATTAAGTTTAGTTGGGGTGGAGTTACTGGCCCTAAGCAGGTGGTGGTATCACCTAGCTTACCTGTAGACTGTCTCTTAGGTAATGACCTAGAGGCCTCAGGTTGGGCTGATGTAGAGTTTTATGCCCATGCAGCCATGCTGGGCATCCCTGAGGAATTGTTCCCTCTCATTTCAAGTGAAATGAAAAAGCAAAGGAGAGAAGGCCTGAAAACTCAGGAACCCTCTCCATCAACAGGTAAAAAGGGTATCACAGTATCCCCTAACCACCCTACCATTCAGGATACCATTCCTGTGGTGGGAGAAACCTCTCCTGGGGTGGCACCTGTTCCAAGGGAATCATCAGTTGGCAAAACTGTACTCCCTGAGGTGGAAGTACCTCTCTGTGGGATAACTAACATTGGTGAGAAAAAGAGCACCATTTTAGTTAACATGGAGCATCCCTCCAACCCGCCCAGAGAAACTTTAGTGCAGAAACTCTGCACTGCCTCACAACACTTAGGACAGCATCCCTGCCCTAGTGTGGAGCTGATAGGACAGCATCCCTGCCCTGCTCCAACTCAAGAGAAACAGCATCCCTGTTCTCTCTTCCAGCCATATGGACAAAGTTTTTGCCCAGCTATGGCTTTACTGAGACAGCATCCCTGTCTGGCATTTCCATCACTACAAATAGGTTCAGTGAACAATTCCCACTGCTCTAAACTAAAACTTACTGATAGAAACTCTGAAAATACATCTTCACATTGTTGCTTAGCTAAAAAACTTCAAACAGGGTGGTTTACATCCCCACAGGTAAGTAACCATATAGTGGATGATAAAGGGAGTAACCAGTCTATTGCAGAGCTACTCTCTACTTATCACCACTTAGACAATAAAGTCTCAACTGGCCAAGGTTACCCTTATTGTCCTTCGTTTGGGGGGGGGTTGTGTGAGAAGGTAGCCTCTTTCTAGCCTTGTTACCCCCACTTTTGGCCTGTTTGTGAGTGTATGTCAGGGTGTTTGTCACTGTTTTCACTGTCTCACTGGGATCCTGATAGCCAGGCCTCAGTGCTCATAGTGAAAACACCATGTTTTCAGTATGGTTGTTATGTGTCACTGGGATCCTGCTAGTCAGGACCCCAGTGCTCATAGGTTTGTGGCCTATATGTATGTGTCACTGGGACCCTGTCACACAGGGCCCCAGTGCTCATAGGTGTTCATGTATATGTTCCCTGTGTGGTGCCTAACTGTCTCACTGAGGCTCTGCTAACCAGAACCTCAGTGGTTATGCTCTCTCATTACTTTCAAATTGTCACTAACAGGCTAGTGACCATTTTTACCAATTTACATTGGCTTACTGGAATACCCTTATAATTCCCTAGTATATGGTACTGAGGTACCCAGGGTATTGGGGTTCCAGGAGATCCCTATGGGCTGCAGCATTTCTTTTGCCACCCATAGGGAGCTCTGACAATTCTTACACAGGCCTGCCACTGCAGCCTGAGTGAAATAACGTCCACGTTATTTCACAGCCATTTTACACTGCACTTAAGTAACTTATAAGTCACCTATATGTCTAACCTTTACCTGGTAAAGGTTAGGTGCAAAGTTACTTAGTGTGAGGGCACCCTGGCACTAGCCAAGGTGCCCCCACATTGTTCAGAGCCAATTCACTGAACTTTGTGAGTGCGGGGACACCATTACACGCGTGCACTACATATAGGTCACTACCTATATGTAGCTTCACCATGGTAACTCCGAATATGGCCATGTAACATGTCTATGATCATGGAATTGCCCCCTCTATGCCATCCTGGCATTGTTGGTACAATTCCATGATCCCAGTGGTCTGTAGCACAGACCCTGGTACTGCCAGACTGCCCTTCCTGGGGTTTCACTGCAGCTGCTGCTGCTGCCAACCCCTCAGACAGACAGCTGCCCTCCTGGGGTCCAGCCAGGCCTGGCCCAGGATGGCAGAACAAAGAACTTCCTCTGAGAGAGGGTGTGACACCCTCTCCCTTTGGAAAATGGTGTGAGGGCAGGGGAGGAGTAGCCTCCCCCAGCCTCTGGAAATGCTTTGTTGGGCACAGAGGTGCCCAATTCTGCATAAGCCAGTCTACACCGGTTCAGGGACCCCTTAGCCCCTGCTCTGGCGCGAAACTGGACAAAGGAAAGGGGAGTGACCACTCCCCTGACCTGCACCTCCCCTGGGAAGTGTCCAGAGCTCCTCCAGTGTGCTCCAGACCTCTGCCATCTTGGAAACAGAGGTGCTGCTGGCACACTGGACTGCTCTGAGTGGCCAGTGCCACCAGGTGACGTCAGAGACTCCTGCTGATAGGCTCCTTCAGGTGTTAGTAGCCTTTCCTCTCTCCTAGGTAGCCAAACCCTCTTTTCTGGCTATTTAGGGTCTCTGTCTCTGGGGAAACTTTAGATAACGAATGCATGAGCTCAGCCGAGTTCCTCTGCATCTCCCTCTTCACCTTCTGATAAGGAATCGACCGCTGACCGCGCTGGAAGCCTGCAAACCTGCAACATAGTAGCAAAGACGACTACTGCAACTCTGTAACGCTGATCCTGCCGCCTTCTCGACTGTTTTCCTGCTTGTGCATGCTGTGGGGGTAGTCTGCCTCCTCTCTGCACCAGAAGCTCCGAAGAAATCTCCTGTGGGTCGACGGAATCTTCCCCCTGCAACCGCAGGCACCAAAAAGCTGCATTACCCGTCCCTTGGGTCTCCTCTCAGCACGACGAGCGAGGTCGCTCGAATCCAGCGACACCGTCCAAGTGACCCCCACAGTCCAGTGACTCTTCAGCCCAAGTTTGGTGGAGGTAAGTCCTTGCCTCACCTCGCTGGGCTGCATTGCTGGGAACCGCGACTTTGCAAGCTATTCCGGCCCCTGTGCACTTCCGGCGGAAATCCTTCGTGCACAGCCAAGCCTGGGTCCACGGCACTCTAACCTGCATTGCACGACTTTCTAAGTTGGTCTCCGGCGACGTGGGACTCCTTTGTGCAACTTCGGCGAGCACCGTTTCACGCATCCTCATAGTGCCTGTTTCTGGCACTTCTCCGGGTGCTACCTGCTTCAGTGAGGGCTCTTTGTCTTGCTCGACGTCCCCTCTCTCTGCAGGTCCAATTTGCGATCTCCTGGTCCCTCCTGGGCCCCAGCAGCATCCAAAAACGCCAAACGCACGATTTGCGTGTAGCAAGGCTTGTTGGCATCCATCCGGCGGGAAAGCACTTCTGCACGACTCTCCAAGGCGTGTGGGATCCATCCTCCAAAGGGGAAGTCTCTAGCCCTTGTCGTTCCTGCAGTATTCACAGTTCTTCAGCCTAGTAAGAGCTTCACCAACCGCTGGCATTTCTTGGGCATCTGCCCATCTCCGAGTTGCTTGTGACTTTTGGACTTGGTCCCCTTGTTCCACAGGTACCCTCAGTCAGGAATCCATCGTTGTTGCATTGCTGATTTGTGTTTTCCTTGCATTTTCCCTCTAACACGACTATTTTGTCCTTAGGGAAACTTTAGTGCACTTTGCACTCACTTTTCAGGGTCTTGGGGAGGGTTATTTTGCTAACTCTCACTATTTTCTAATAGTCCCAGCGACCCTCTACAAGGTCACATAGGTTTGGGGTCCATTCGTGGTTCACATTCCACTTTTGGAGTATATGGTTTGTGTTGCCCCTATCCCTATGTTTCCCCATTGCATCCTATTGTAACTATACATTGTTTGCACTGTTTTCTAAGACTATACTGCATATTTTTGCTATTGTGTATATATATCTTGTGTATATTTCCTATCCTCTCACTGAGGGTACACTCTAAGATACTTTGGCATATTGCCATAAAAATAAAGTACCTTTATTTTTAGTATAACTGTGTATTGTGTTTTCTTATGATATTGTGCATATGACACTAAGTGGTACTGTAGTAGCTTCACACGTCTCCTAGTTCAGCCTAAGCTGCTCTGCTAAGCTACCATTATCTATCAGCCTAAGCTGCTAGACACCCTATACACTAATAAGGGATAACTGGGCCTGGTGCAAGGTGCAAGTACCCCTTGGTACTCACTACAAGCCAGTCCAGCCTCCTACAGATATCCCATCTCCTGCGGAGTTTTTCAGGGAGACCCATAATCATGCCTTTGAGAGTTTTGTTAAATCTCTCCACCAGTCCATTTGTTTGTGGATGATAGGGTGTAGTGAACTTGTCAGACACACCACACTCCTTCGACATGGCCTTTAAGTATGCAGACATGAAATTGCTTCCCCTGTCTGATACTACTTCCTTTGGGAAGCCCACCCTTGAAAATATTCCCAGGAGGGCCTTTGCCACTGCAGGTGCTGTAGTGGTCCTTAAAGGAATTGCTTCAGGATATCTTGTGGCATGGTCCACCATAACCAAGATAAACCTATTGCCTGAAGCAGTAGGAGGGTCAAGGGGGCCAACTATGTCAACCCCTACCCTTTCAAAGGGAACCCCAACCACAGGCAGTGGGATAAGGGGTGCCTTTGGAGTGCCACCTGTCTTGCCACTGGCTTGACAGGTTTCACAGGACTTTCAAAATTCCTTTGTATCCTCAGACATCCTAGGCCAATGAAACAGGGGAACAAGCCTGTCCCAAGTTTTCATTTGTCCCAGATGTCCAGCTAGGGGAATGTCGTGGGCTAGTGTTAGGAGGAACTTTCTGTACTCCTGAGGAATCACTAACCTCCTGGCAGTTCCAGGTTTAGGATCCCTTGCTTCAGTGTACAAGAGGTTGTCCTCCCAGTAAACTCTGTGAGAGTCACCGACATCCCCATTAGCCTGTTTGACAGCTTGCTGTCTTAGACCCTCTAGTGTGGGACAGGTTTGCTGTGCCACACTCAGCTCCTCCCTGGCAGGCCCCCCTTCACCCAAAAGCTCAGCAGTGTCTGCTTCCAGCTCCTCTGGTGTAGGTTCTGCACAGGGTGGAAATTCTTCTTCCTCAGAATTAGAATCCACTGTAGAGGGAGGGATAGTAGGAAGTGCTTTACTTCTACTAGCCCTAGCTTTAGGGAGCTCTTGGTCCATTGTTCTAGGATCCAAGCTTCCCTGTCCTTTTTGCTTTTTGGCCTGAGCCCTGGTTAAAGCAAAAATATGCCCTGGGATGCCCAGCATTGCTGCATAGGCCTCCAACTCCACATCTGACCAAGCTGATGTCTCCAAATCATTTCCTAGTAGACAGTCTACAGGTAAATCTGTGGCTACCACAACTTTCTTTGGACCAGTAACCCCCCCCCCAGTTGAGATTAACAACAGCCATGGGGTGGCTAAGTGTGTTGTTGTGAGCATCGGTTGCTTGGTACTGGTGACCAAGTAGGTGTTGTTCAGGGTGGACCAGTTTCTCTATGACCATAGTCACACTGGCACCAGTGTCCCTGTAGGCCTGAACCTCAACACCATTTATTAGGGGTAGCTGCTTGAACTTATCCATATTAAGGGGACAAGCAACTAAGGTGGCTAAATCAATATCCCCCTCAGAGACTAACACAGCCTCTGTGGTCTCCCTAACAAGACCAACCCCAACTAAGTTACCAAAAGTGAGCCCAGCTACTCCCTTGGATTGGCTATTAGTAGGTTTGCTCCCACCACCACTGCTATTAGTAGGGACACTAGGTGTAGCAGTAGGGGTTGTAGTGGTAGGTTGCTTGGTGCTTTTCTTTGGACAACTGGGATCTGTTGTCCAATGGCCTTTTATTTTACATAAATAGCACCATGGTTTCTTTTCCTTGTTTTGATTAGAAGAGGATTTGGGCCCACCACCCCCACCAGAGTGTTTTTGTGGGCCTGATGAAGACTCATTTTTAGATTTGTCCCCACCCTTGTCAGAAGACTTACCATCCTTCTTCTTGTTGCCATCTTTGTCACCCCCTGTATGAAAATTTCTGTTCACCCTTGTTCTGACCCATTTGTCTGCCTTCTTTCCCAATTCTTGGGGAGAGGTCAGATCAGAGTCCACCAAGTACTGGTGCAACAAATCAGACACACAATTATTAAGAATATGCTCTCTCAGGATCAAGTTATACAGGCTGTCATAATCAGTAACTTTACTGCCATGTAACCACCCCTCCAAGGCCTTCACTGAATGGTCAATGAAATCAACCCAGTCTTGTGAAGACTTCTTTTTCGTCTCTCTGAACTTTATCCTGTATTGTTCAGTGGTTAAGCCTATCTCTACCCTTTCCACTGAAAGGTACCCATAGGATAGCAGCCCACTGCGTTTGAGGGACTTCCTGTACTACACAGGCCCTCTCAAGTGCAGCAAACCACTTGTTAATGTCATCCCCCTCCTTGTAAGGGGGAACTATCTTGTGCAGATTCCTAGAATCATGCTCTCTTGCAGGATGACTATTGGGAATACTGCTGCTGCCACCATGGGGTTCACACCCCAATTTCTGTCTTTCTCTTTCTATCTCCAAGGACTGCCTATCTAAATCCAGCTGTTGCTTCTTGAGCTTCAGCCTGGATTGTTCCACTCTCAATCTATTGAGCTCCCTTTCTAACATTTTGTCATCAGGGTGGGTGGGTAAGGCATGTCTTGAAACAGAAGTATGGTGAGGATGTACAGAAGGAGACCTGGCCCTAACAGATGGCACTCTAACAACCTGGCTAACAGAAGTAACACTCCTACTATGATGAGAAGGAACACTCTTACTGTGATGTGAGGCAACTCTATTACTGTGGTGTGAAATCACATCAGTACCAGCTATGCTAGGTGGTCTGCTAATGGGCAGGTTGAGAAGAGTCCCTCCCAAATCTTTTGCTAGGGGTGCCCCAGGATAAGATTGGGAACCATCAGCCAATTTCTCACCAGAAGTGCCACCTAAGGTCTTATCTTGTTCAATGAGCATATTAACCAACAGTTGTCTTGAGGGATTCTTCCCTACCCCTAAACCTCTATCTATGCAGAGACTCCTTGCTTCCTTCCAGCTAAGGTTGTCATCAGCTATGTTGGACAGATCAAGGGGCATATTTATACTCTGTTTGCGCCGGAATTGCGTCGTTTTTTTTTACGCAATTCCGACGCAAAACTAACTCCATATTTATACTTTGGCGTTAGACGCGTCTAGCGCCAAAGTCCATGGAGTTTGCGTCATTTTTTAGCGTGGACACCTACTTTGCGTTAATGAGATGCAAGGTAGGCGTTCCCGTCTAAAAAACTGACTCCGAGGCATGTGCGCCGTATTTACACTCCCGGGCAAAATTCACGCCCGCGAGTGGGCGGGTCAAAAAAAATGACGTACGGCCGCTTTTGCGCCGTTTTTTAGCACCTGGACAAGGCAGGCGTTAAGGGGCCTGTGGGCTCGGAAGGAGCCCAGAGGTGCCCTCCCATGCCCCCAGGGACACCCCCTGTCACCCTTGCCCACCCCAGGAGGACACCCAAGGCTGGAGGGACCCATCCCAGGGACATTAAGGAAAGTTCAGGTAAGTATATATATTTTTTTTTTTGTGGCATAGGGGGGCCTGATTTGTGCCGCCCTACATGCCACTATGCCCAATGACCATGCCCAGGGGACAGAAGTCCCCTGGGCATGGCCATTGGGCAAGGGGGCATGACTCCTGTCTTTGCTAAGACAGGAGTCATTTCTATGGGGGTTGGGAGGTACAAAAAATGACGCAAATCGGGTTGAGGCAAAAAATTTGCCTGAGCCTGACTTGCCATATTTTTTGACGCCCAAGCTCCATATCCCCCTACGCCGGCGCTGCCTGGTGTACGTCGTTTTTTTCCACGCACACCAGGCAGCGCCGGCGGCTAACGCCGGCTAACGTCATTGATTAAATACGGCGCCCGCATGGCGCATCAGAATGGTGTTAGCCGGCGCTAATTTTTTTGACGCAAAACTGCATTAGCGCAGTTTTGCTTCAAAAAGTATAAATATGGCCCCAAGAGTTTGGCCTGTGCCAGACATTTTAGACAGTGTTTAAGGGATAGAAAAAGTGAGAAAAAAGTTTTTCACAACTTTTTGAAAGACAGAAAAAATCTTTTAAAACTTTTTAAGAACTTTTTAGAATGTTTAGAGGTACTTTTCAGCACTTAGTAAGGAAGTGAGAGAAGAAAAGCAAAACTTTTTGGTTAGGTGTACATACACTGAACTTGTTTTATATATTTTTCTCTTATGAAAAGTACAATGACAAAAGTGGTAAGTAGTTGCAAAGTACTTATCCCACCGCTACACAACCAATGAAGGAGGCTCGACTGGCTTGTAGTGAGTACCAAGGGGTACTTACACCTTGCACCAGGCCCAGGTATCCCTTATTAGTGTAGAGGGGTGTCTAGCAGCTTAGGCTGATAGAAAAGGTAGCTTAGTAGAGCAGCTTAGGCTGAACTAGGAGATGAGTGAAGTTCCTACAGTACCACTAGTGTCACTTGCACAATATCATAAGAAAACACAATACACAGATATACTAAAAATAAAGGTACTTTATTTTTATGACAATATGCCAAAAGTATCTCAGTGAGTACCCTCAGTATGAGGATAGAAAATATACACAAGATATATGTACACAATACCAAAATATGCAGTAATAGCAATAGAAAACAGTGCAAACAATGTATAGTCACAATAGAATGCAATGGGGGCACATAGGGATAGGGGCAACACAAACCATGTACTCTAGAAGTGGAATGCGAACCACGAATGGACCCCAAACCTATGTGACCTTGTAGAGGGTCGCTGGGACTGTAAGGAAACAGTGAGGGTTAGAAAAATAGCCCACCCCAAGACCCTGAAAAGTGGGTGCAAAGTGCACCTAAGTTCCCCAAAGAGCACATAAGTCGTGATAGGGGAATTCTGCAGGAAAGACCAACACCAGCATGCAACAACGATGGATTTCCAGACGAGAGTACCTGTGGAACAAGGGGACCGAGTACAAAAGTCACGATCAAGTCGTGAGTGGGCAGATGCCCAGGAAATGCCAGCTGTGGGTGCAAAGAAGCTGCCACCGGATGGTAGAAGCTGAGGATTCTGCATGAACGACAAGGGCTAGAAACTTCCCCTTTGAAGGATGGATGTCCCACGTCGTGAAGAGTCGAGCAGAAGTGTTTTCCCGCAGAAAGACTGCAAACAAGCCTTGCTAGCTGCAAAGCTTGCGGTTAGGGTTTTTGGATGCTGCTGCGGCCCAGGAGGAACCAGGATATCACCAATTGCGTGAGGAGACAGAGGGGGCGTTCAGCAAGACAAAGAGTCTACTCAGAAGCAAGCAGCACCCGCAGAAGTGCTGGAACAGGCACTACGAAGTGGAGTGAATCGGTGCTCACCCGAAGTTGCACAAGAGAGTCCCACGCCGCCGGAGGACAACTCAGGAGGTTGTGCAATGCAGGTTAGAGTGCCAGGGACCCAAGCTTGGCTGTGCACAAAGGAAATCCTCGGAGAGTGCACAGGAGCCGGAGTAGCTGCAAAACACGCGGTTCCCAGCAATGCAGTCTAGTGTAGGGAGGCAAGGACTTAACTCCACCAAACTTGGACTGAAAAGTCACTGGACTGTGGGAGTCACTTGGACGGAGTTGCTGAGTTCAAGGGACCTCGCTCGTCGTGCTGAGAGTAGACCCAGAGGACCGGTGATGCAGTTCTTTGGTGCCTGCGGTTGCAGGGGGAAGATTCCGTTGACCCACGGGAGATTTCTTCAGAGCTTCTAGTGCAGAGAGGAGGCAGACTACCCCCACAGCATGCACCACCAGGAAAACAGTTGAGAAGGCGGCAGGATCAGCGTTACACGGTCGCAGTAGTCGTCTTTGCTACTTTGTTGCAGTTTTGCAGGCTTCCAGCGCGGTCAGCAGTCGATTCCTTGGCAGAAGGTGAAGAGAGAGATGCAGAGGAACTCTGATGAGCTCTTGCATTCGTTATCTAAGGAATTCCCCAAAGCAGAGACCCTAAATAGCCAGAAAAGAGGGTTTGGCTACTTAGGAGAGAGGATAAGCTAGCAACACCTGAAGGAGTCTATCAGAAGGAGTCTCTGACGTCACCTGCTGGCACTGGCCACTCAGAGCAGTCCAGTGTGCCACCAGCACCTCTGTTTCCAAGATGGCAGAGGTCTGGAGCACACTGGAGGAGCTCTGGGCACCTCCCAGGGGAGGTCCAGGTCAGGGGAGTGGTCACTCCCCTTTTCTTTGTCCAGTTTCGTGCCAGAGCAGGGCTGAGGGATCCCTGAACCGGTGCAGACTGGCTTATGCAGAGATGGGCACCATCTGTGCCTATCAAAGCATTTCCAGAGGCTGGGGGAGGCTATTCCTCCCCAGCCCTGACACCTTTTTCCAAAGGGAGATATTAGGGAATTATAAGGGTGTTCCAGTATGCCAATGTAAATTGGTGAAATTGGTCACTAGCCTGTTAGTGACAATTTGGAAAGAAATGAGAGAGCATAACCACTGAGGTTTTGAATAGCAGAGCCTCAGTGAGACAGTTAGTCATAACACAGGTAACACATACAGGGCACACTTATGAGCACTGGGGCCCTGGCTGGCAGGGTCCCAGTGACACATACAACTAAAACAACATATATACAGTGAAATATGGGGGTAACATGCCAGGCAAGATGGTACTTTCCTACAGTTATGCTCTCTCATTTCTTTCCAAATTGTCACTAACAGGCTAGTGACCAATTTCACCAATTTACATTGGCATACTGGAACACCCTTATAATTCCCTAGTATACGGTACTGAGGTTCCCAGGGTATTGGGGTTCCAGGAGACCCCTATGGGCTGCAGCATTTCTTGTACCACCCATAGGGAGATCTGACAATTCTTACACAGGCCTGCCAGTGCAGCCTGAGTGAAATAACATCCACGTTATTTCACAGCCATTTACCATTGCACTTAAGTAACTTATAAGTCACCTATATGTCTAACCTTTACCTGGTAAAGGTTGGGTGCTAAGTTATTTAGTGTGTGGGCACCCTGGCACTAGCCAAGGTGCTCCCACATTGTTCAGGGCAAATTCCCCGGACTTTGTGAGTGCAGGGACACCATTACACACGTGCACTATACATATGTCACAACATATGTGTAGCGTCACAATGGTAACTCCGAACATGGCCACGTAACATGTCTAGGATCATGGAATTGTCACCCCAATGCCATTATGGCATTGGGGAGACAATTCCATGATCCCCCGAGTCTCTAGCTCAGACCCGGGTACTGCCAAACTACCTTTCCCGGGGTTTCACTGCAGCTGCTGCTGCTTCCAACCCCTCAGACAGGTTTCTGCCCTCCTGGGGTCCAGCCAGGCTTGGCCCAGGAAGGCAGAACAAAGGACGTCCTCAGAGAGAGGGTGTTACACCCTCTCCCTTTGGAAAAAGGTGTCAGGGCTGGGGAGGAGTAGCCTTCCCCGAGCCTCTGGAAATGCTTTGATGGGCACAGATGGTGCCCATCTCTGCATAAGCCAGTCTGCACCGGTTCAGGGATCCCTCAGCCCTGCTCTGGCACGAAACTGGACAAAGGAAAGGGGAGTGACCACTCCCCTGACCTGCACCTCCCCTGGGAGGTGCCCAGAGCTCCTCCAGTGTGCTCCAGACCTCTGCCATCTTGGAAACAGAGGTGCTGCTGGCACACTGGACTGCTCTGAGTGGCCAGTGCCAGCGGTTGATGGCAGAGACTCCTTCTGATAGGCTCCTTCAGGTGTTGCTAGCCTATCCTCTCTCCTAAGTAGCCAAACCTCCTTTTCTGGCTATCTAGGGTCTCTGCTTTGGGGAATTCCTTAGATAACGAATGCAAGAGCTCATCAGAGTTCCTCTGCATCTCTCTCTTCATCTTCTGCCAAGGAATCGACTGCTGACCGCGCTGGAAGCCTGCAAAACTGCAACAAAGTAGCAAAGACGACTACTGCGACCTTGTAACGCTGATCCTGCCGCCTTCTCGACTGTTTTCCTGGTGGTGCATGCTGTGGGGGTAGTCTGCCTCCTCTCTGCACTAGAAGCTCCGAAGAAATCTCCCGTGGGTCGACGGAATCTTCCCCCTGCAACCGCAGACACCAAAGAATTGCATCACCGGTCCACTGGGTCTCCTCTCAGCACGACGAGCGAGGTCCCTTGAACTCAGCAACTCTGTCCAAGTGATTCCCACATTCCAGTGACTCTTCAGTCCAAGTTTGGTGGAGGTAAGTTCTTGCATCCCCACGCTAGACTGCATTGCTGTGAACTGCGTGTTTAGCAGCTACTCCGGCTCCTGTGCACTATTCCAGGATTTCCTTTGTGCACATCCAAGCCTGGGTCCCCGGCACTCTAACCTGCATTGCACGACCTCCTGAGTTGTCCTCTGGCTTCGTGGGACCCTCTTGTGCAACTTCGGATGAGCTCTGGTTCACTCCACTTCGTAGTGCCTGTTCCGGCACTTCTGTGGGTGCTGCTTGCTTCTGAGTGGGCTCTTTGACTTGCTGGACGCCCCCTCTGTCCCCTCACGCAATTGGCGATATCCTGGTCCCTCCTGTGCCACAGCAGCATCCAAAAACCCTAACCGCAAACTTTGCAGCAAGCAAGGCTTGTTGGTGGTCTTTCTGCAGGAGAACACCTCTGCACAACTCTTCGTGAAGTGGGACATCCATCTTCCAAAGGGGAAGTTTCTAGCCCTTGTCGTTCTTGCAGAATCCACAGCTTCTACCATCCAGTGGCAGCTACTTTGCACCCACAGCTGGCATTTCCTGGGCATCTGCGCCCTCCCGACTTGATCGTGACTTTTGGACTTGGTCCCCTTGTTCCACAGGTACTCTCATCTGGAAATCCATTGTTGTTGCATTGCTGGTGTTGGTCTTTCCTGCAGAATTCCCCTATCACGACTTATGTGCTCTTTGGGGAACTTAGGTGCACTTTGCACCCACTTTTCAGGGTCTTGGGGTGGGCTATTTTTCTAACCCTCACTGTTTTCTTACAGTCCCAGCGACCCTCTACAAGGTCACATAGGTTTGGGGTCCATTCGTGGTTCGCATTCCACTTCTAGAGTATATGGTTTGTGTTGCCCCTATCCCTATGTGCCCCCATTGCATTCTATTGTGACTATACCTTGTTTGCACTGTTTTCTATTGCCATTACTGCATATTTTGGTATTGTGTACATAGTGTATATTTGCTATCCTCATACTGAGGGTACTCACTGAGATACTTTGGCATATTGTCATAAAAATAAAGTACCTTTATTTTTAGTATATCTGTGTATTGTGTTTTCTTATGATATTGTGCAAGTGACACTAGTGGTACTGTAGGAGCTTCACTCGTCTCCTAGTTCAGCCTAAGCTGCTCTGCTAAGCTACCTTTTCTATCAGCCTAAGCTGCTAGACACCCCTCTACACTATTAAGGGATACCTGGGCCTGGTGCAAGGTGTAAGTACCTCTTGGTACCCACTACAAGCCAGTCCAGCCTCCCACAGTAGCCAATAAAGGCCAGGTAGGACCATCGTTACTTAGTGGATCTAGCCTAACTGATGCTATGGTGTGGGGTAGGTCGCCATCAAGCCAATTATTATGTTCTTGATAAGATAGAGGTATTTCAAAATATGCATATGCCCTGTACTTTCCAGGGACATTTGCAAGAGTGTAATCGTGAAATGTGTGTGAATTCCCATCAACTGCCGGAAATACGACCCATGAATAAAAAAGTTCTGTTCTATAGGCTGCATGGGCGTCCACCACAAACGTGACTGGACCTCCCTGGTTCGTTAGACCATGTGCTAGCAGATGTACCGTGAGCGGGTGTCGCATATTAACTGCTATGTTCAGTACCTGGGGATTTGCCATTATAAAAGCATCACCAGTTCAGAGAAGGCACACCAATATTGGGGATTTCCTTTCAGAGTTCAAGCTTGAACAACCAACCGCTAAATGTAGGATCTACCTATATTGCGGTAGCGGAAGTCCTCAGTGCCACGGACGTCTCCGTTAACGGAACCGAGGAGTCAAAATGTATATGAGACCGAGAGAGTCAGCCGGACCCGAAAATTAGAGCCAGACCAAACGTTGGCGGCGCCATGTCGCGTGGGCTCTCATTAGCTTAAATGAGACTACTGAATTTCTAGGTAGCAGGGTCGTTCCTAGTGTGGGGAACTAAGTCTTACCCACTTGGAAGTACCTCTGTCACCTTAAATCTGGTTTTGCTCCGGCTAACTAGCAGTGCCTCATCTCTCCCAAGGGGGAGGGATGATTGGGCAGCCGAGCGCATGACATCTTTAGAACTTCTCAGGGAAGTCGTGGTCACTCAGGTCCCCACCAGCTCTCTCATTTACAGTATGATCCTATATACAAATGACAAAGGCAGTTTGAGTTTTATAGATTGTGTAGGAGGCTGGACTGGCTTGTAGTGAGTACCAAGGGGTAATTGCACCTTGCACCAGGCCCAGTTTCCCTTATTAGTGTATAGGGTGTCTAGCAGCTTAGGCTGATAGATAATGGTAGCTTAGCAGAGCAGCTTAGGCTGAACTAGGAGACGTGTGAAGCTACTACAGTACCACTTAGTGTCATATGCACAATATCATAAGAAAACACAATACACAGTTATACTAAAAATAAAGGTACTTTATTTTTATGACAATGTGCCAAAGTATCTCAGAGTGTACCCTCAGTGGGAGGATAGGAAATATACACAAGATATATATACACAATAGCAAAAATATGCAGTATAGTCTTAGAAAACAGTGCAAACAATGTATAGTTACAATAGGATGCAATGGGGACACATAGGGATAGGGGCAACACAAACCATATACTCCAAAAGTGGAATGCGAACCAAGAATGGACCCCAAACCTATGTGCCCTTGTAGAGGGTCGCTGGGACTATTAGAAAATAGTGAGGGTTAGAAAAATAGCCCACCCCAAGACCCTGAAAAGTGAGTGCAAAGTGCACCAAAGTTCCCCAAAGGACAAAGAAGTTGTGATAGGGGAATAAGGCAGGAAAGACACAAACCAACAATGCAACAACGCTGGATTTCCAATCTGGGGTACCTGTGGAACAAGGGGACCAAGTCCAAAAGTCACAAGCAAGTCGGAGATGGGCAGATGCCCAGGAAATGCCAGCTGCGGGTGCAAAGAAGCTTCTACTGGACAGAAGAAGCTGCGGTTTCTGCAGGAACGCAAAAGGCTAGAGACTTCCCCTTTGGAGGACGGATCCCTCTCGCCTTGTAGAGTCGTGCAGAAGTACTTTCCCGCCGAAAGAACGCCAACAAGTCTTGCTAGCTGCAAATCGTGCGGTTAGCGTTTTTGGATGCTGCTGTGGCCCAGGAGGG
The DNA here is from genome assembly GCF_031143425.1 of Pleurodeles waltl. NCBI lineage: Eukaryota > Metazoa > Chordata > Amphibia > Caudata > Salamandridae > Pleurodeles > Pleurodeles waltl. Next base: position 839,276,100 of record NC_090444.1, read on the forward strand.
ACCAGGAGGTAGCAAGTTGGAGCAGGAGGTAGAGGGGATGTTGAGCAAGACAAAGAGCTCTCTTAGCAGCAGGTAGCACCTTGAGAAGTGCCAGAAACAGGCACTATGAGGATGCGTGAAATGGTGCTCACCCGAAGTTGCACAAAGAAGTCCCACGTCGCCAGAGAACAACTTAGGAGGTCGTGCAATGCAGGTTAGAGTGCCGTGGACCCAGGCTGGACTGTGCACTAAGGATTTCCGCCGGAAGTGCATGGAGGCCGGAGTAGCTGCAAAAGTCACGGTTCCCAGCAATGCAGTCTAGCGAGGTGAGGCAACGACTTACCTCCACCAAACTTGGACTGAAGAGTCACTGGACTGTGGGGGTCAATTGGACAGAGTTGCTGGATTCGAGGGACCTCGCTCGTCGTGCTGAGAGGAGACCCAAGGGACCGGTAATGCAGCTTTTTGGTGCCTGCGGTTGCAGGGGGAAGATTCCGTCGACCCACGGGAGATTTCTTCGGAGCTTCTAGTGCAGAGAGGAGGCAGACTACCCCCACAGCATGCACCACCAGGAAAACAGTCGAGAAGGCGGCAGGATCAGCGTTACAGAGTTGCAGTAGTCGTCTTTGCTACTATGTTGCAGTTTTGCAGGCTTCCAGCGCGGTCAGCAGTCGATTCCTTGGCAGAAGGTGAAGAGAGAGATGCAGAGGAACTCGGCTGAGCTCTTGCATTCGTTATCTAAAGCTTCCCCAGAGACAGAGACCCTAAATAGCCAGAAAAGAGGGTTTGGCTACCTAGGAGAGAGGATAGGCTAGCAACACCTGAAGGAGCCTATCACAAGGAGTCTCTGATGTCACCTGGTGGCACTGGCCACTCAGAGCAGTCCAGTGTGCCAGCAGCACCTCTGTTTCCAAGATGGCAGAGGTCTGGAGCACACTGGAGGAGCTCTGGACACCTCCCAGGGGAGGTGCAGGTCAGGGGAGTGGTCACTCCCCTTTCCTTTGTCCAGTTTCGCGCCAGAGCAGGGCTAAGGGGTCCCCTGAACCGGTGTAGACTGGCTTATGCAGAATTGGGCACATCTGTGCCCAAGAAAGCATTTCCAGAGGCTGGGGGAGGCTACTCCTCCCCTGCCTTCACACCATTTTCCAAAGGGAGAGGGTGTAACACCCTCTCTCAGAGGAAGTCCTTTGTTCTGCCATCCTGGGCCAGGCCTGGCTGGACCCCAGGAGGGCAGATGCCTGTCTGAGGGGTTTGCGGGCAGCAGCAGCTGCAGTGAAACCCCAGGAAGGGCAGTTTGGCAGTACCAGGGTCTGTGCTACAGACCACTGGGATCATGGGATTGTGCCAACTATGCCAGGATGGTATAGAGGGGGCAATTCCATGATCATAGACATGTTACATGGCCATATTCGGAGTTACCATTGTGAAGCTACATATAGGTAGTGACCTATATGTAGTGCACGCGTGTAATGGTGTCCCCGCACTCACAAAGTCCGGGGAATTGGCCCTGAACAATGTGGGGGCACCTTGGCTAGTGCCAGGGTGCCCTCACACTAAGTAACTTTGCACCTAACCTTTACCAGGTAAAGGTTAGACATATAGGTGACTTATAAGTTACTTAAGTGCAGTGAAAAATGGCTGTGAAATAACGTGGACGTTATTTCACTCAGGCTGCAGTGGCAGGCCTGTGTAAGAATTGTCAGAGCTCCCTATGGGTGGCAAAAGAAATGCTGCAGCCCATAGGGATCTCCTGGAACCCCAATACCCTGGGTACCTCAGTACCATATAGTAGGGAATTATAAGGGTGTTCCAGTAAGCCAATGTAAATTGGTAAAATTGGTCACTAGCCTGTTAGTGACAATTTGGAAAGAAATGAGAGAGCATAACCACTGAGGTTCTGGTTAGCAGAGCCTCAGTGAGACAGTTAGGCATTACACAGGGAACACATACCTATAGGTCACAAACTTCTGAGCACTGGGGTCCTGACTAGCAGGGTCCCAGTGACACATAACAAACATACTGAAAACATAGGGTTTTCACTATGAGCACTGGGCCCTGGCTGGCAGGATCCCAGTGAGACAGTGAAAACACCCTGACATACACTCACAAACAGGCCCAAAGTGGGGGTAACAAGGCTAGAAAGAGGCTACTTTCTCACACAACCCCCCCCCCCAAACGAAGGACAATAAGGCTAACCTTGGCCAGTTGAGACGTTATTGTCTAAGTGGTGATAAGTAGAGAGTAGCTCTGCAATAGACTGGTTACTCCCTTTATCATCCACTATATGGTTACTTCCCTGTGGGGATGTAAACCACCCTGTTTGAAGTTTTTTAGCTAAGCAACAATGTGAAGATGTATTTTCAGAGTTTCTATCAGTAAGTTTTAGTTTAGAGTAGTGGGAATTATCCACTGAACCTATTTGTAATGATGGAAATGCCAGACAGGGATGCTGTCTCAGTAAAGCCATAGCTGGGCAAAAACTTTGTCCATATGGCTGGAAGAGAGAACAGGGTTGCTGTTTCTCTTGAGTTGGAGCAGGGCAGGGATGCTGTCGTATGAGCTCCACACTAGGGCAGGGATACTGTCCTAAGTGTTGTGAGGCAGTGCAGAGTTTCTGCACTAAAGTTTCTCTGGGAGGGTTGGAGGGATGCTCCATGTTAACTAAAATGGTGCTCTTTTTCTCACCAATGTTAGTTATCCCACAGAGAGGTACTTCTACCTCAGGGAGTACAGTTTTGCCAACTGATGATTACCTTGGAACAGGTGCCACCCCAGGAGAGGTTTCTCCCACCACAGGAATGGTATCCTGAATGGTAGGGTGGTTAGGGGATACTGTGATACCCCTTTTACCTGTTGTTGGAAAGGGATCCTGAGTTTTCAGGCCTTCTCTCCTTTGTTTTTTCATTTCAGTAGAAATGAGAGGGAACAATTCCTCTGGGATGCCCAGCATGGCTGCATGGGCATACAACTCTACATCAGCCCAACCTGAGGCCTCTAGGTCATTACCTAAGAGACAGTCTACAGGTAAGCTAGGTGATACTACCACCTGCTTAGGGCCAGTAACTCCACCCCAACTAAACTGAATTATAGCTAAGGGAAGAAAATTAGTGGAGTTATGGACATCAATAATTTTATACTGTTGTCCAATGATGTGTTGTTCAGGAGCCACTAGGTTTTCAGTCACCAAAGTGATACTGGCACCTGTGTCCCTGTAGGCCAAGGCCTCAACACCATTTATTGAAACTGTCTGCCTGTACTTATCCATTGTAAGGGGACAAGCAGCCAGTGTGGCAAGGCCAATGCCACTAGGTGTGACAGAAACTGTCTTGGGACTGACTACCCCAGTTTCTATTATGGACCCATAAGTGAACCCAACTGTAGGAGGCTGGACTGGCTTGTAGTGAGTACCAAGGGGTACTTGCACCAGGCCCAGTTATCCCTTATTAGTGTATAGGGTGTCTAGCAGCTTAGGCTGATAGATAATGGTAGCTTAGCAGAGCAGCTTAGGCTGAACTAGGAGACGTGTGAAGCTACTACAGTACCACTTAGTGTCATATGCACAATATCATAAGAAAACACAATACACAGTTATACTAAAAATAAAGGTACTTTATTTTTATGACAATGTGCCAAAGTATCTCAGAGTGTACCCTCAGTGGGAGGATAGGAAATATACACAAGATATATATACACAATAGCAAAAATATGCAGTATAGTCTTAGAAAACAGTGCAAACAATGTATAGTTACAATAGGATGCAATGGGGACACATAGGGATAGGGGCAAGACAAACCATATACTCCAAAAGTGGAATGCGAACCACGAATGGACCCCAAACCTATGTGACCTTGTAGAGGGTCGCTGGGACTATTAGAAAATAGTGAGGGTTCGAAAAATAGCCCACCCCAAGACCCTGAAAAGTGAGTGCAAAGTGCACCAAAGTTCCCCAAAGGACAAAGAAGTCGTGATAGGGGAATAAGGCAGGAAAGACACAAACCAACAATGCAACAACGCTGGATTTCCAATCTGGGGTACCTGTGGAACAAGGGGACCAAGTCCAAAAGTCACAAGCAAGTCGGAGATGGGCAGATGCCCAGGAAATGCCAGCTGCGGGTGCAAAGAAGCTTCTACTGGACAGAAGAAGCTGCGGTTTCTGCAGGAACGCAAAAGGCTAGAGACTTCCCCTTTGGAGGACGGATCCCTCTCGCCTTGTAGAGTCGTGCAGAAGTACTTTCCCGCCGAAAGAACGCCAACAAGTCTTGCTAGCTGCAAATCGTGCGGTTAGCGTTTTTGGATGCTGCTGTGGCCCAGGAGGGACCAGGAGGTAGCAAGTTGGAGCAGGAGGTAGAGGGGATGTTGAGCAAGACAAAGAGCTCTCTTAGCAGCAGGTAGCACCTTGAGAAGTGCCAGAAACAGGCACTATGAGGATGCGTGAAATGGTGCTCACCCGAAGTTGCACAAAGAAGTCCCACGTCGCCAGAGAACAACTTAGGAGGTCGTGCAATGCAGGTTAGAGTGCCGTGGACCCAGGCTGGACTGTGCACTAAGGATTTCCGCCGGAAGTGCATGGAGGCCGGAGTAGCTGCAAAAGTCACGGTTCCCAGCAATGCAGTCTAGCGAGGTGAGGCAACGACTTACCTCCACCAAACTTGGACTGAAGAGTCACTGGACTGTGGGGGTCAATTGGACAGAGTTGCTGGATTCGAGGGACCTCGCTCGTCGTGCTGAGAGGAGACCCAAGGGACCGGTAATGCAGCTTTTTGGTGCCTGCGGTTGCAGGGGGAAGATTCCGTCGACCCACGGGAGATTTCTTCGGAGCTTCTAGTGCAGAGAGGAGGCAGACTACCCCCACAGCATGCACCACCAGGAAAACAGTCGAGAAGGCGGCAGGATCAGCGTTACAGAGTTGCAGTAGTCGTCTTTGCTACTATGTTGCAGTTTTGCAGGCTTCCAGCGCGGTCAGCAGTCGATTCCTTGGCAGAAGGTGAAGAGAGAGATGCAGAGGAACTCGGCTGAGCTCTTGCATTCGTTATCTAAAGCTTCCCCAGAGACAGAGACCCTAAATAGCCAGAAAAGAGGGTTTGGCTACCTAGGAGAGAGGATAGGCTAGCAACACCTGAAGGAGCCTATCACAAGGAGTCTCTGATGTCACCTGGTGGCACTGGCCACTCAGAGCAGTCCAGTGTGCCAGCAGCACCTCTGTTTCCAAGATGGCAGAGGTCTGGAGCACACTGGAGGAGCTCTGGACACCTCCCAGGGGAGGTGCAGGTCAGGGGAGTGGTCACTCCCCTTTCCTTTGTCCAGTTTCGCGCCAGAGCAGGGCTAAGGGGTCCCCTGAACCGGTGTAGACTGGCTTATGCAGAATTGGGCACATCTGTGCCCAAGAAAGCATTTCCAGAGGCTGGGGGAGGCTACTCCTCCCCTGCCTTCACACCATTTTCCAAAGGGAGAGGGTGTAACACCCTCTCTCAGAGGAAGTCCTTTGTTCTGCCATCCTGGGCCAGGCCTGGCTGGACCCCAGGAGGGCAGATGCCTGTCTGAGGGGTTTGCGGGCAGCAGCAGCTGCAGTGAAACCCCAGGAAGGGCAGTTTGGCAGTACCAGGGTCTGTGCTACAGACCACTGGGATCATGGGATTGTGCCAACTATGCCAGGATGGTATAGAGGGGGCAATTCCATGATCATAGACATGTTACATGGCCATATTCGGAGTTACCATTGTGAAGCTACATATAGGTAGTGACCTATATGTAGTGCACGCGTGTAATGGTGTCCCCGCACTCACAAAGTCCGGGGAATTGGCCCTGAACAATGTGGGGGCACCTTGGCTAGTGCCAGGGTGCCCTCACACTAAGTAACTTTGCACCTAACCTTTACCAGGTAAAGGTTAGACATATAGGTGACTTATAAGTTACTTAAGTGCAGTGAAAAATGGCTGTGAAATAACGTGGACGTTATTTCACTCAGGCTGCAGTGGCAGGCCTGTGTAAGAATTGTCAGAGCTCCCTATGGGTGGCAAAAGAAATGCTGCAGCCCATAGGGATCTCCTGGAACCCCAATACCCTGGGTACCTCAGTACCATATAGTAGGGAATTATAAGGGTGTTCCAGTAAGCCAATGTAAATTGGTAAAATTGGTCACTAGCCTGTTAGTGACAATTTGGAAAGAAATGAGAGAGCATAACCACTGAGGTTCTGGTTAGCAGAGCCTCAGTGAGACAGTTAGGCATTACACAGGGAACACATACCTATAGGTCACAAACTTCTGAGCACTGGGGTCCTGACTAGCAGGGTCCCAGTGACACATAACAAACATACTGAAAACATAGGGTTTTCACTATGAGCACTGGGCCCTGGCTGGCAGGATCCCAGTGAGACAGTGAAAACACCCTGACATACACTCACAAACAGGCCCAAAGTGGGGGTAACAAGGCTAGAAAGAGGCTACTTTCTCACACAACCCCCCCCCCAAACGAAGGACAATAAGGCTAACCTTGGCCAGTTGAGACGTTATTGTCTAAGTGGTGATAAGTAGAGAGTAGCTCTGCAATAGACTGGTTACTCCCTTTATCATCCACTATATGGTTACTTCCCTGTGGGGATGTAAACCACCCTGTTTGAAGTTTTTTAGCTAAGCAACAATGTGAAGATGTATTTTCAGAGTTTCTATCAGTAAGTTTTAGTTTAGAGTAGTGGGAATTATCCACTGAACCTATTTGTAATGATGGAAATGCCAGACAGGGATGCTGTCTCAGTAAAGCCATAGCTGGGCAAAAACTTTGTCCATATGGCTGGAAGAGAGAACAGGGTTGCTGTTTCTCTTGAGTTGGAGCAGGGCAGGGATGCTGTCGTATGAGCTCCACACTAGGGCAGGGATACTGTCCTAAGTGTTGTGAGGCAGTGCAGAGTTTCTGCACTAAAGTTTCTCTGGGAGGGTTGGAGGGATGCTCCATGTTAACTAAAATGGTGCTCTTTTTCTCACCAATGTTAGTTATCCCACAGAGAGGTACTTCTACCTCAGGGAGTACAGTTTTGCCAACTGATGATTACCTTGGAACAGGTGCCACCCCAGGAGAGGTTTCTCCCACCACAGGAATGGTATCCTGAATGGTAGGGTGGTTAGGGGATACTGTGATACCCCTTTTACCTGTTGTTGGAAAGGGATCCTGAGTTTTCAGGCCTTCTCTCCTTTGTTTTTTCATTTCAGTAGAAATGAGAGGGAACAATTCCTCTGGGATGCCCAGCATGGCTGCATGGGCATACAACTCTACATCAGCCCAACCTGAGGCCTCTAGGTCATTACCTAAGAGACAGTCTACAGGTAAGCTAGGTGATACTACCACCTGCTTAGGGCCAGTAACTCCACCCCAACTAAACTGAATTATAGCTAAGGGAAGAAAATTAGTGGAGTTATGGACATCAATAATTTTATACTGTTGTCCAATGATGTGTTGTTCAGGAGCCACTAGGTTTTCAGTCACCAAAGTGATACTGGCACCTGTGTCCCTGTAGGCCAAGGCCTCAACACCATTTATTGAAACTGTCTGCCTGTACTTATCCATTGTAAGGGGACAAGCAGCCAGTGTGGCAAGGCCAATGCCACTAGGTGTGACAGAAACTGTCTTGGGACTGACTACCCCAGTTTCTATTATGGACCCATAAGTGAACCCAACTGTAGGAGGCTGGACTGGCTTGTAGTGAGTACCAAGGGGTACTTGCACCAGGCCCAGTTATCCCTTATTAGTGTATAGGGTGTCTAGCAGCTTAGGCTGATAGATAATGGTAGCTTAGCAGAGCAGCTTAGGCTGAACTAGGAGACGTGTGAAGCTACTACAGTACCACTTAGTGTCATATGCACAATATCATAAGAAAACACAATACACAGTTATACTAAAAATAAAGGTACTTTATTTTTATGACAATGTGCCAAAGTATCTCAGAGTGTACCCTCAGTGGGAGGATAGGAAATATACACAAGATATATATACACAATAGCAAAAATATGCAGTATAGTCTTAGAAAACAGTGCAAACAATGTATAGTTACAATAGGATGCAATGGGGACACATAGGGATAGGGGCAAGACAAACCATATACTCCAAAAGTGGAATGCGAACCACGAATGGACCCCAAACCTATGTGACCTTGTAGAGGGTCGCTGGGACTATTAGAAAATAGTGAGGGTTCGAAAAATAGCCCACCCCAAGACCCTGAAAAGTGAGTGCAAAGTGCACCAAAGTTCCCCAAAGGACAAAGAAGTCGTGATAGGGGAATAAGGCAGGAAAGACACAAACCAACAATGCAACAACGCTGGATTTCCAATCTGGGGTACCTGTGGAACAAGGGGACCAAGTCCAAAAGTCACAAGCAAGTCGGAGATGGGCAGATGCCCAGGAAATGCCAGCTGCGGGTGCAAAGAAGCTTCTACTGGACAGAAGAAGCTGCGGTTTCTGCAGGAACGCAAAGGGCTAGAGACTTCCCCTTTGGAGGACGGATCTCTCTCGCCTTGTAGAGTCGTGCAAAAGTGTTTTCCCGCAGAAAGAACGCCAACAAGCCTTGCTAGCTGCAAATCATGCGGTTAGCGTTTTTGGACGCTGCTGTGGCCCAGGAGGGACCAGGAGGTCGCAAGTTGGACCAGGAGGTAGAGGGGACGTCGAGCAAGACAAAGTGCCCTCTTAGCAGCAGGTAGCACCCAGAGAAGTGCCAGAAACAGGCAATACAAGGATGCGTGAAATGGTGCTCACCCGAAGTTGCACAAAGAAGTCCCACGTCGCCGGAGAACAACTTAGGAGGTCGTGCAATGCAGGTTAGAGTGCCGTGGACCCAGGCTGGACTGTGTACAAAGGATTTCCGCTGGAAGTGCACGGAGGCCGGAGTAGCTGCAAAAGTCGCGGTTCCCAGCAATGCAGTCTAGCGAGGTGATCCAAGGACTTACCTCCACCAAACTTGGACTGAAGAGTCACTGGACTGTGGGGGTCAATTGGACAGAGTTGCTGGATTCGAGGGACCTCGCTCGTCGTGCTGAGAGGAGACCCAAAGGACCGGTAATGCAGCTTTTTGGTGCCTGCGGTTGCAGGGGGAAGATTCCGTCGACCCACGGGAGATTTCTTCGGAGCTTCTAGTGCAGAGAGGAGGCAGACTACCCCCACAGCATGCACCACCAGGAAAACAGTCGAGAAGGCGGCAGGATCAGCGTTACAGAGTTGCAGTAGTCGTCTTTGCTACTATGTTGCAGTTTTGCAGGCTTCCAGCGCGGTCAGCAGTCGATTCCTTGGCAGAAGGTGAAGAGAGAGATGCAGAGGAACTCGGCTGAGCTCTTGCATTCGTTATCTAAAGTTTCCCCAGAGACAGAGACCCTAAATAGCCAGAAAAGAGGGTTTGGCTACCTAGGAGAGAGGATAGGCTAGCAACACCTGAAGGAGCCTATCACAAGGAGTCTCTGACGTCACCTGGTGGCACTGGCCACTCAGAGCAGTCCAGTGTGCCAGCAGCACCTCTGTTTCCAAGATGGCAGAGGTCTGGAGCACACTGGAGGAGCTCTGGACACCTCCCAGGGGAGGTGCAGGTCAGGGGAGTGGTCACTCCCCTTTCCTTAGTCCAGTTTCGCGCCAGAGCAGGGCTAAGGGGTCCCCTGAACCGGTGTAGACTGGCTTATGCAGAATTGGGCACATCTGTGCCCAAGAAAGCATTTCCAGAGGCTGGGGGAGGCTACTCCTCCCCTGCCTTCACACCATTTTCCAAAGGGAGAGGGTGTAACACCCTCTCTCAGAGGAAGTCCTTTGTTCTGCCATCCTGGGCCAGGCCTGGCTGGACCCCAGGAGGGCAGATGCCTGTCTGAGGGGTTTGGCAGCAGCAGCAGCTGCAGTGAAACCCCAGGAAGGGCAGTTTGGCAGTACCAGGGTCTGTGCTACAGACCACTGGGATCATGGGATTGTGCCAACTATGCCAGGATGGTATAGAGGGGGCAATTCCATGATCATAGACATGTTACATGGCCATATTCGGAGTTACCATTGTGAAGCTACATATAGGTAGTGACCTATATGTAGTGCACGCGTGTAATGGTGTCCCCGCACTCACAAAGTCCGGGGAATTGGCCCTGAACAATGTGGGGGCACCTTGGCTAGTGCCAGGGTGCCCTCACACTAAGTAACTTTGCACCTAACCTTTACCAGGTAAAGGTTAGACATATAGGTGACTTATAAGTTACTTAAGTGCAGTGAAAAATGGTTGTGAAATAACGTGGACGTTATTTCACTCAGGCTGCAGTGGCAGGCCTGTGTAAGAATTGTCAGAGCTCCCTATGGGTGGCAAAAGAAATGCTGCAGCCCATAGGGATCTCCTGGAACCCCAATACCCTGGGTACCTCAGTACCATATACTAGGGAATTATAAGGGTGTTCCAGTAAGCCAATGTAAATTGGTAAAATTGGTCACTAGCCTGTTAGTGACAATTTGGAAAGAAATGAGAGAGCATAACCACTGAGGTTCTGGTTAGCAGAGCCTCAGTGAGACAGTTAGGCATCACACAGGGAACACATACCTATAGGTCACAAACTTATGAGCACTGGGGTCCTGACTAGCAAGGTCCCAGTGACACATAACAAACATACTGAAAACATAGGGTTTTCACTATGAGCACTGGGCCCTGGCTGGCAGGATCCCAGTGAGACAGTGAAAACACCCTGACATACACTCACAAACAGGCCCAAAGTGGGGGTAACAAGGCTAGAAAGAGGCTACTTTCTCACACAACCCCCTCCCAAACGAAGGACAATCAGGCTAACCTTGGCCAGTTGAGACGTTATTGTCTAAGTGGTGATAAGTAGAGAGTAGCTCTGCAATAGACTGGTTACTCCCTTTATCATCCACTATATGGTTACTTCCCTGTGGGGATGTAAACCACCCTGTTTGAAGTTTTTTAGCTAAGCAACAATGTGAAGATGTATTTTCAGAGTTTCTATCAGTAAGTTTTAGTTTAGAGTAGTGGGAATTATCCACTGAACCTATTTGTAATGATGGAAATGACAGACAGGGATGCTGTCTCAGTAAAGCCATAGCTGGGCAAAAACTTTGTCCATATGGCTGGAAGAGAGAAGAGGGATGCTGTTTCTCTTGAGTTGGAGCAGGGCAGGGATGCTGTTGTATGAGCTCCACACTAGGCCAGGGATACTGTCCTAAGTGTTGTGAGGCAGTGCAGAGTTTCTGCACTAAAGTTTCTCTGGGAGGTTTGGAGGGATGCTCCATGTTAACTAAAATGGTGCTCTTTTTCTCACCAATGTTAGTTATCCCACAGAGATGTACTTCTACCTCAGGGAGTACAGTTTTGCCAACTGATGATTCCCTTGGAACAGGTGCCACCCCAGGAGAGGTTTCTCCCACCACAGGAATGGTATCCTGAATGGTAGGGTGGTTAGGGGATACTGTGATACCCCTTTTACCTGTTGTTGGAGAGGGATCCTGAGTTTTCAGGCCTTCTCTCCTTTGCTTTTTCATTTCAGTAGAAATGAGAGGGAACAATTCCTCAGGGATGCCCAGCATGGCTGCATGGGCATAAAACTCTACATCAGCCCAACCTGAGGCCTTTAGGTCATTACCTAAGAGACAGTCTACAGGTAAGCTAGGTGATACTACCACCTGCTTAGGGCCAGTAACTCCACCCCAACTAAACTGAATTATAGCTAAGGGAAGAAACTTAGTGGAGTTATGGACATCAATAATTTTATACTGTTGTCCAATGATGTGTTGTTCAGGAGCCACTAGGTTTTCAGTCACCAAAGTGATACTGGCACCTGTGTCCCTGTAGGCCAAGGCCTCAACACCATTTATTGAAACTGTCTGCCTGTACTTATCCATTGTAAGGGGACAAGCAGCCAGCGTGGCAAGGCCAATGCCACTAGGTGTGACAGAAACTGTCTTGGGACTGAATACCCCAGTTTCTATTATGGACCCATAAGTGAACCCAACTGTAGGAGGCTGGACTGGCTTGTAGTGAGTACCAAGGGGTACTTGCACCAGGCCCAGTTATCCCTTATTAGTGTATAGGGTGTCTAGCAGCTTAGGCTGATAGATAATGGTAGCTTAGCAGAGCAGCTTAGGCTGAACTAGGAGACGTGTGAAGCTACTACAGTACCACTTAGTGTCATTTGCACAATATCATAAGAAAACACAATACACAGTTATACTAAAAATAAAGGTACTTTATTTTTATGACAATGTGCCAAAGTATCTCAGAGTGTACCCTCAGTGGGAGGATAGGAAATATACACAAGATATATATACACAATAGCAAAAATATGCAGTATAGTCTTAGAAAACAGTGCAAACAATGTATAGTTACAATAGGATGCAATGGGGACACATAGGGATAGGGGCAACAAAAACCATATACTCCAAAAGTAGAATGCGAAGCACGAATGGACCCCAAACCTATGTGACCTTGTAGAGGGTCGCTGGGACTATTAGAAAATAGTGAGGGTTAGAAAAATAGCCCACCCCAAGACCCTGAAAAGTGAGTGCAAAGTGCACCAAAGTTCCCCAAAGGACAAAGAAGTCGTGATAGGGGAATAAGGCAGGAAAGACACAAATCAACAATGCAACAACGCTGGATTTCCAATCTGGGGTACCTGTGGAACAAGGGGACCAAGTCCAAAAGTCACAAGCAAGTCGGAGATGGGCAGATGCCCAGGAAATGCCAGCTGCGGGTGCAAAGAAGCTTCTACTGGACAGAAGAAGCTGCGATTTCTGCAAGAACGCAAAGGGCTAGAGACTTCCCCTTTGGAAGACGGATCTCTCTCGCCTTGTAGAGTCGTGCAAAAGTGTTTTCCCGCCGAAAGAACGCCAACAAGCCTTGCTAGCTGCAAATCGTGCAGTTAGCGTTTTTGGATGCTGCTGTGGCCCAGGAGGGACCAGGAGGTCACAAGTTGGACCAGGAGGTAGAGGGGACGTCGAGCAAGACAAGGAGCCCTCTTAGCAGCAGGTAGCTCCCAGAGAAGTGCCAAACAGACACTACGAGGATGCGTGAAACAGAGCTCACCCGAAGTCGCACAAAGACGTCCCACGTCGCCGGAGAACAATTTAGGAGGTCGTGCAATGCAGGTTAGAGTACCGTGGACCCAGGCTGGACTGTGCACAAAGGATTTACGCCGGAAGTGCACGGAGGCCGGAGTAGCTGTAAAAGTCGCAGTTCCCAGCAATGCAGTCTAGCGAGGTGAGGCAAGGACTTACCTCCACCAAACTTGGACTGAAGAGTCACTGGACTGTGGGGGTCACTTGGACAGAGTTGCTGGATTCGAGGGACCTCGCTCGTCGTGCTGAGAGGAGACCCAAGGGACCGGTAATGCAGCTTTTTGGTGCCTGCGGTTGCAGGGGGAAGATTCCGTCGACCCACGGGAGATTTCTTCGGAGCTTCTAGTGCAGAGAGGAGGCAGACTACCCCCACAGCATGCACCACCAGGAAAACAGTCGAGAAGGCGGCAGGATCAGCGTTACAGAGTTGCAGTAGTCGTCTTTGCTACTATGTTGCAGGTTTGCAGGCTTCCAGCGCGGTCAGCGGTCGATTCCTTGGCAGAAGGTGAAGAGAGAGATGCAGAGGAACTCGGATGAGCTCTTGCATTCGTTATCTAAAGTTTCCCCAGAGACAGAGACCCTAAATAGCCAGAAAAGAGGGTTTGGCTACCTAGGAGAGAGGATAGGCTACTAACACCTGAAGGAGCCTATCAGCAGGAGTCTCTGACGTCACCTGGTGACACTGGCCACTCAGAGCAGTCCAGTGTGCCAGCAGCACCTCTGTTTCCAAGATGGCAGAGGTCTGGAGCACACTGGAGGAGCTCTGGGCACCTCCCAGGGGAGGTGCAGGTCAGGGGAGTGGTCACTCCCCTTTCCTTTGTCCAGTTTCGCGCCAGAGCAGGGCTAAGGGGTCCCCTGAACCGGTGTAGACTGGCTTATGCAGAATTGGGCACATCTGTGCCCAAGAAAGCATTTCCAGAGGCTGGGGGAGGCTACTCCTCCCCTGCCTTCACACCATTTTCCAAAGGGAGAGGGTGTAACACCCTCTCTCAGAGGAAGTCCTTTGTTCTGCCATCCTGGGCCAGGCCTGGCTGGACCCCAGGAGGGCAGCTGCCTGTCTGAGTGGTTTGCAGCAGCAGCAGCTGCAGTGAAACCCCAGGAAGGGCAGTTTGGCAGTACCAGGGTCTGTGCTACAGACCACTGGGATCATGGGATTGTGCCAACTATGCCAGGATGGTATAGAGGGGGCAATTCCATGATCATAGATATTTTACATGGCCATATTCGGAGTTACCATGGTGAAGCTGCATATAGGTAGTGACCTATATGTAGTGCACGCGTATAATGGTGTCCCGCACTCACAAAGTCCGGGGAATTGGCCCTGAACAATGTGGGGGCACCTTGGCTAGTGCCAGGGTGCCCTCACACTAAGTAACTTTGCACCTAACCTTTACCAGGTAAAGGTTAGACATATAGGTGACTTATAAGTTACTTAAGTGCAGTGAAAAATGGCTTGTGATCTGACAATTCTTACACAGGCCTGCCAGTGCAGCCTGAGTGAAATAACGTCCACGTTATTTCACAGCCATTTACCACTGCACTTAAGTAACTTATAAGTCACCTATATGTCTAACCTTTACCTGGTGAAGGTTGGGTGCTAGGTTACTTAGTGTGTGGGCACCCTGGCACTAGCCAAGGTGCTCCCACATTGTTCAAGGCAAATTCCCCGGACTTTGTGAGTGCGGGGACACCATTACACGCGTGCACTATACATATGTCACGACATATGTATAGCGTCACAATGGTAACTCCGAACATGGCCATGTAACATGTCTAAGATCATGGAATTGTCACCCCAATACCATTCTGGTGTTGGGGGACAATTCCATGATCCCCTGGGTCTCTAGCACAGAACCCGGGTACTGCCAAACTGCATTTCTGGGGTTTCCACTGCAGCTGCTGCTGCTGCCAACCCCTCAGACAGGATTCTGCCCTCCTGGGGTCTGGGCAGCTCCGGCCCAGGAAGGCAGAACAAAGGATTTCCTCTGAGAGAGGGTGTTACACCCTCTCCCTTTGTAATTAGGTGTGATAGTCTGGGGAGGAGTAGCCTCCCCCAGTCTCTGGAAATGCTTTGATGGGCACAGATGGTGCCCATCTCTGCATAAGCCAGTCTACACCAGTTCAGAGATCCCCCAGCCCTGCTCTGGTGCGAAACTGGACAAAGGAAAGGGGAGTGACCACTCCCCAGACCAGTACCTCCCAGGGGAGGTGCCCAGAGCTTCTCCAGTGTGTCCCAGACCTCTGTCATCTTGGAAACAGAGGTGTTGGGGGCACACTGGACTGATCTGAGTGGCCAGTGCCAGCAGGTGACGTCAGAGACCCCCTCTGATAGGCTGTTACCTTTCTTGGTAGCCAATCCTCCTTTCTTGGTAGCCAAACCTCCTTTTCTGGCTATTTAGGGTCTCTCCTCTGGGTAATTCTTTAGATAACGAATGCAAGAGCTCACCAGAGTTCCTCTGCACTTCCCTCTTCGACTTCTGCCAAGGATTGACCGCTGACTACTCCAGGACGCCTGCAAATCCGCAATAAAGTAGCAAGATGACTACCAGCAACATTGTAGCGCCTCATCCTGCCAGCTTTCTCGACTGATTACTGGTGGTGTATGCTCTGAGGGTCATCTGCCTTCACCCTGCACTGGAAACCAAGAAGAAATCTCCCCTGGGTCTACGGAATCTTCCCCCTGCTAACGCAGGCACCAAAAGACTGCATCACCGGTCCTCTGGATCCCCTCTCATCCTGACGAGCGTGGTCCCTGGAACACAGGAACTCCATCCAAGTGACTCCCACAGTCCAGTGGCTCTTCAGTCCAAGTTTGGTGGAGGTAAGTCCTTGCCTCCCCACGCTAGACTGCAAACCTGTGTACTGTGTGATTTGCAGCTGCTCCAGCTTCTGGTCACTCCTCCAAAGATTCCTTTGTCCACAGCCTAGCCTGGGTCCCCAGCACTCCATCCTGCAGTGCTCAACCCTCTGAGTTGGACTCCAACGTCGTGGGACCCTCCTTTGTGACTCTGAGCCAGCTCCGGTTCGCAAATATTCTAAGTGCCTGCTTTGGTACTTCTGAAGGTGCTGCCTACTTCTGTGGGGGCTCTCTGAATTGCGAGTGCCCCCTCTGTCTCCTCCTCCAAGGGGCTATATCCTTGTCCTTCCTAGTCCCCAGCAGCACCCAAAAACCTCTACTGCAACCCTTGCAGCTAGCAAGACTTGTTTGCAGTGTTTCTGCGTGGGAACACTTCTGCAACCTCCAGCACGCCGTGGGACATCTTACATCCAAGGGAGATGTTCCTAGCTCTCTTCGTTGTTGCAGAATCCAAAGCCTCTTCCATCCAGAGGCAGCCTTCTTGCACCTCCATCTGAGGTTTCCTGGGCTCCTGCCCCCCCTGGACACTATCACGACTCTTGGACTTGGTCCCTTTGTCCTCAGGTCCAGCAATCCGTCTTCAGTGCTTTGCTGGTGTTTGTGGTTCTTGCAGAATCCCCCTATCACGACTATTGTGTCCTTTTGGGGTAGTAGGTGTACTTTACTCCTACTTTTCAGGGTCTTGGGGTGGGGTATCTTGGACACCCTGACTGTTTTCTTACAGTCCCACCGACCCTCTACAAGCTCCCATAGGTCTGGGGTCCATTTGTGATTCGCATTCCACTTTTGAAGTATATGGTTTGTGTTTCCCCTAGACCTATGTTTGCCTATTGCATCCTATTGTAATTCTACACTCTTTGTATTACTTTTCTTACTCTTACTTACCTGTCTTGGGTTTGTGTACATTTAACTTGTGTATATTACTTACCTTCTTACTGAGGGTACTCACTGAGATACTTGTGACATATTGTCATAAAAACAAAGTATCTTTATTTTTAGTAACTCTGAGTATTGTTTTTTCTTATGATGTTGTGCTATATGATATAAGTGTTATAGTAGAAGCTTTGCATGTTTCCTAGTTCAGCCTAAGCTGCTCTGCTATAGCTACCTCTATCAGCCTAAGCTGCTAGAACACCTCTAATCTACTAATAAGGGATAAGTGGACCTGGCACAAGATGTAGGTACCACAAGGTACCCACTATAAGCCAGGCCAGCCCCCTACAGTAGTGTTTAGTCTTTCTCGACCCATGCATGTATGCCCTCTTTACAAATTAAATTTTAACATCTGCATCTGGGACTAGGCCTTTGACCATGACAACTGTCACTCATGATCTGTTATGGTATTTGCAACAATTAGCTCCTGCAAAGTGCTGCTATTCTACATGCTAGTCCATTGGCGAGGCACACTACAATGAGGGGTTTGCCTAGGGTAATGATATTTTGAGAGATTTGTGTTCCATCACTTAATGAGTACCATGAAAAACACACTTTGCTGTTGCAAGACTGCTAGCTGTGCTGCACTGCACTGCTTAAGTGCATGAAGACAGGATTGATGTAGGAAAGTACCATCTTGCCTGGCATGTTACCCCCATTTTTCACTGTATATACAGGGAGTGCAGAATTATTAGGCAAGTTGTATTTTTGAGGATTAATTTTATTATTGAACAACAACCATGTTCTCAATGAACCCAAAAAACTCATTAATATCAAAGCTGAAATTTTTGGAAGTAGTTTTTAGTTTGTTTTTAGTTTTAGCTATGTTAGGGGGATATCTGTGTGTGCAGGTGACTATTACTGTGCATAATTATTAGGCAACTTAACAAAAAAAAATATATACCCATTTCAATTATTTATTATTACCAGTGAAACCAATATAACATCTCAACATTCACAAATATACATTTCTGACATTCAAAAACAAAACAAAAACAAATCAGTGACCAATATAGCCACCTTTCTTTGCAAGGACACTCAAAAGCCTGCCATCCATGGATTCTGTCAGTGTTTTGATCTGTTCACCATCAACATTGCGTGCAGCAGCAACCACAGCCTCCCAGACACTGTTCAGAGAGGTGTACTGTTTTCCCTCCTTGTAAATCTCACATTTGATGATGGACCACAGGTTCTCAATGGGGTTCAGATCAGGTGAACAAGGAGGCCATGTCATTAGATTTCCTTCTTTTATACCCTTTCTTGCCAGCCACGCTGTGGAGTACTTGGACGCGTGTGATGGAGCATTGTCCTGCATGAAAATCATGTTTTTCTTGAAGGATGCAGACTTCTTCCTGTACCACTGCTTGAAGAAGGTGTCTTCCAGGAACTGGCAGTAGGACTGGGAGTTGAGCTTGACTCCATCCTCAACCCGAAAAGGCCCCACAAGCTCATCTTTGATGATACCAGCCCAAACCAGTACTCCACCTCCACCTTGCTGGCGTCTGAGTCGGACTGGAGCTCTCTGCCCTTTACCAATCCAGCCACGGGCCCATCCATCTGGCCCATCAAGACTCACTCTCATTTCATCAGTCCATAAAACCTTAGGAAAATCAGTCTTGAGATATTTCTTGGCCCAGTCTTGACGTTTCAGCTTGTGTGTCTTGTTCAGTGGTGGTCGTCTTTCAGCCTTTCTTACCTTGGCCATGTCTCTGAGTATTGCACACCTTGTGCTTTTGGGCACTCCAGTGATGTTGCAGCTCTGAAATATGGCCAAACTGGTGGCAAGTGGCATCGTGGCAGCTGCACGCTTGACTTTTCTCAGTTCATGGGCAGTTAATTTGCGCCTTGGTTTTTCCACACGCTTCTTGCGACCCTGTTGACTATTTTGAATGAAACGCTTGATTGTTCGATGATCACGCTTCAGAAGCTTTGCAATTTTAAGAGTGCTGCATCCCTCTGCAAGATATCTCACTATTTTTGACTTTTCTGAGCCTGTCAAGTCCTTCTTTTGACCCATTTTGCCAAAGGAAAGGAAGTTGCCTAATAATTATGCACACCTGATATAGGGTGTTGATGTCATTAGACCACACCCCTTCTCATTACAGGGATGCACATCACCTAATATGCTTAATTGGTAGTAGGCTTTCGAGCCTATACAGCTTGGAGTAAGACAACATGCATAAAGAGGATGATGTGGTCAAAATACTAATTTGCCTAATAATTCTGCACTCCCTGTATGTTGTTTTAGTTGTATGTGTCACTGGGACCCTGTTCACCAGGGCCCCAGTGCTCATAAGTGTGCCTGAATGTGTTACCTGTGTAGTGACTAAGGGGGTCATTTTGACCTTGGCGGACGGCGGAGGCCGTCCGCCAAGGTACCGCCGCTGAATGACCGCACCGCGGTCAAAAGACCGCGGCGGCCATTCAGACATTTCCTCTGGGCCGGCGGGCGCTCTCCAAAAGAGCGCCCGCCGGCCCAGAGGAAATGCCCCTGCAACGAGGACGCCGGCTCAGAATTGAGCCGGCGTAGTTGCAGGGGTGCGACGGGTGCAGTTGCACCCGTCGCGTATTTCAGTGTCTGCTTAGCAGACACTGAAATACTTTGCGGGGCCCTCTTACGGGGGGCCCTGCAGTGCCCATGCCATGGGCATGGGCACTGCAGGGGCCCCCAGGGGCCCCGCGGCACCCCCTACCGCCATCCTGTTCCTGGCGGGAGACCCGCCAGGAACAGGATGGCGGTAGGGGGTGTCAGAATCCCCATGGCTGCGGAGCGCGCTCCGCAGCCGTGGAGGATTCACAAGGGCAGTGGTAAACCGGCGGGAGACCGCCGGTTTACCCTTTCTGGCCGCGGCTGAACCGCCGCGGTCAGAATGCCCTCCGGAGCACCGCCAGCCTGTTGGCGGTGCTCCCGTGGTCGGTGACCCTGGCGGTCACCGGCCGCCAGGGTCAGAATGACCCCCTAACTGTCTCACTGAGGCTCTGCTAATTAGAACCTCAGTGGTTATGCTCTCTCATTTCTTTCCAAATTGTCACTAACAGGCTAGTGACCAATTTTACCAATTTACATTGGCTTACTGGAACACCCTTATAATTCCCTAGTATATGGTACTGAGGTACCCAGGGTATTGGGGTTCCAGGAGATCCCTATGGGCTGCAGCATTTCTTTTGCCACCCATAGGGAGCTCTGACTATTCTTACACAGGCCTGCCACTGCAGCCTGAGTGAAATAACGTCCACGTTATTTCACAGCCATTTTTCACTCCACTTGAGTAACTTATAAATCACCTATATGTCTAACCTTTACCTGGTAAAGGTTAGGTGCAAAGTTACTTAGTGTGAGGGCACCCTGGCACTAGCCAAGGTGCCCCCACATTGTTCAGGGCCAATTCTCCGGACTTTGTGAGTGCGGGGACACCATTACACGCGTGCACTACATATAGGTCACTACCTATATGTAGCTTCACAATGGTAACTCCGAATATGGCCATGTAACATGTCTATGATCATGGAATTGCCCCCTCTATACCATCCTGGCATAGTTGGCACAATCCCATGATCCCAGTGGTCTGTAGCACAGACCCTGGTACTGCCAAACTGCCTTTCCTGGGGTTTCACTGCAGCTGCTGCTGCTGCCAACCCCTCAGACAGGCATCTGCCCTCCTGGGGTCCAGCCAGGTCTGGCCCAGGATGGCAGAACAAAGAACTTCCTCTGAGAGAGGGTGTTACACCCTCTCCCTTTGGAAAATGGTGTGAAGGCAGGGGAGGAGTAGCCTCCCCCAGCCTCTGGAAATGCTTTGTTGGGCACAGATGTGCCCAATTCTGCATAAGCCAGTCTACACCGGTTCAGGGGACCCCTTAGCCCTGCTCTGGCGCGAAACTGGACAAAGGAAAGGGGAGTGACCACTCCCCTGACCTGCACCTCCCCTGGGAGGTGTCCAGAGCTCCTCCAGTGTGCTCCAGACCTCTGCCATCTTGGAAACAGAGGTGCTGCTGGCACACTGGACTGCTCTGAGTGGCCAGTGCCACCAGGTGACATCAGAGACTCCTTGTGATAGGCTCCTTCAGGTGTTAGTAGCCTATCCTCTCTCCTAGGTAGCCAAACCCTCTTTTCTGGCTATTTAGGGTCTCTGTCTCTGGGGAAACTTTAGATAACGAATGCAAGAGCTCATCCGAATTCCTCTGCATCTCTCTCTTCACCTTCTGCCAAGGAATCGACTGCTGACCGCGCTGGAAGCCTGCAAACCTGAAACATAGTAGCAAAGATGACTACTGCAACTCTGTAACGCTGATCCTGCCGCCTTCTCAACTGTTTTCCTGGTGGTGCATGCTGTGGGGGTAGTCTGCCTCCTCTCTGCACTAGAAGCTCCGAAGAAATCTCCCGTGGGTCGACGGAATCTTCCCCCTGCAACCGCAGGCACCAAAAAGCTGCATTACCGGTCCCTTGGGTCTCCTCTCAGAACGACGAGCGAGCTCCCTCGAATCCAGCAACTCTGTCCAAGTGACCCCCACCGTCCAGTGACTCTTCAGTCCAAGTTTGGTGGAGGTAAGTCCTTGCCTCACCTCGCTAGACTGCATTGCTGGGAACCGCGACTTTTGCAGCTACTCCGGCCCCTGTGGACTTCTGGCGGAAATCCTTTGTGCACAGCCAAGCCTGGGTCCACGGCACTCTAACCTGCATTGCACGACTTTCTAAGTTGGTCTCCGGCGACGTGGGACTCCTTTGTGTAACTTCGGGTGAGCACCATTTCATGCATCCTCGTAGTGCCTGTTTCTGGCACTTCTCCGGATGCTACCTGCTGCTAAGAGGGCTCCTTGTCTTTCTCGACGTCCCCTCTACCTCCTGGTCCAATTTGCGACCTCTTGGTCCTTCCTGGGCCACAGCACTATCCAAAAACGCTAACCGCACAATTTGCAGCTATCAAGGCTTATTGGCGTTGTTTTGGCGGGAAAACACTTCTGCACGACTCTCCACGGCGAGAGGGATGCTTCCACCAAAGGGGAAATCTCTAGCTCTTTTCGTTCCTGCAGAAACCTCAGCTTCTTCTGTCCAGTAGAAGCTTCTTTGCATTCACAGCTGGCATTTCCTGGGAATATGCCCATCTCCGACTTGCTTGTGACTTTTGGACTTGGTCCCCTTGTTCCACAGGTACCCTAGATTGGAAATCCATCGTTGTTGCATTGTTGGTTTGTGTCTTTCCTGCATTATTCCTCTAACACGACTTCTTTGTTCTTAGGGGAACTTTAGTGCACTTTGCACTCACTTTTCAGGGTCTTGAGAGGGTTATTTTTCTAACTCTCACTATTTTCTAATAGTCCCAGCGACCCTCTACAAGGTCACATAGGTTTGGGGTCCATTCGTGGTTCGCATTCCACTTTTGGAGTATATGGTCTGTGTTGCCCCTATCCCTATGTGTTCCCATTGCATCCTATTGTAACTATACATTGTTTGCACTGTTTTCTAAGACTATACTGCATATTTTTGCTATTGTGTATATATATCTTGTGTATATTTCCTATCCTCTCACTGAGGGTACACTCTAAGATACTTTGGCATATTGTCATAAAAATAAAGTACCTTTATTTTTAGTATAACTGTGTATTGTGTTTTCTTATGATATTGTGCAAGTGACACTTGTGGTACTGTAGTAGCTTCACACGTCTCCTAGTTCAGCCTAAGCTGCTCTGCTAAGCTACCATTATCTATCAGCCTAAGCTGCTAGACACCCTATACACTAATAAGGGATAACTGGGCCTGGTGCAAGGTGCAAGTACCCCTTGGTACTCACTACAAGCCAGTCCAGCCTCCTACATTGGTTGTGCAGCGGTGGGATCAGTGCTTTGAGACTACTTACCACTCTTGTCATTGTACTTTTCATAAGAGAAAAATATACAAAACAAGTTCAGTGTATATACACATAGCCAAAAAGTTTAGCATTTCCTCTTTTCACTCTTTTCTAAGTGCTGAAAAGTACTTCTAAACTTTCTAAAAAGTTCTAAAAAGTTTTAAAAGTTTTTTTCTCTGACTTTCTAAAAAGCTCTGACAAACTTTTTTCTCTTTTTCTATCACTTTAACTCTCTCTAAAAATGTCTGGCACAGGCCAAAATGTTGATCTGTCCAAACTTGCATATGACCACCTTAGCTGGAAAGGAGCAAGGAGTCTCTGTGTAGAGAGAGGTTTGATTGTAGGGAAGAATCCTTCCTTGGAACTGTTACTTAACGTGCTTAGAGAACAGGATAAGGCTAGAAGTGCCCCATCTGTAGAAAAAGTAGCTAATGGTTCCCAATCTGATCCAGGGACTCCCCCAGGAAAAGATTCAGGAAAGAAACTTCCTAGCCTGCCCATTATTGGACAGTCTAGCATAGTTGGTACTGATGTTGAGTCACACCATACAAATAGTGTTGTCTCACATCATAGCAAAAGCATTTATTCTCACCACAGTGGTACTGATGTTTCTGTTAGCCAAGCTGTTAGGGTGCCGTCTGTAAGGGACAGGTCTCCTTCTGTCCATTCTCACCATACTTCTGTTTCAAGGCATGTCCCTCCCACCCACCCTGATGACAGATTGTTAGAAAGGGAGCTCAATAGATTGAGAGTGGAACAAACCAGACTGAAGCTCAAGAAGCAACAGCTGGATTTGGATAGACAGACTTTAGAAGTAGAGAAGGAGAGACAGAAACTGGGTTTAGAAACCAATGGTGGCAGCAGCAGTATTCCCCATAGTCATCCTGCAAAAGAGCATGATTCCAGGAATCTGCATAAGATAGTTCCCCCTTATAAGGAGGGGGATGACATTAACAAGTGGTTTGCTGCACTTGAGAGGGCCTGTGTTGTACAGGACGTCCCTCAAAGGCAGTGGGCTGCTATCCTATGGCTATCATTTAGTGGAAAAGGTAGGGATAGGCTCCTTAATGTGAAAGAATGTGATGCCAATAATTTTACAGTTCTTAAGAATGCACTCCTGGATGGTTATGGCTTAACCACTGAACAATACAGGATAAAGTTCAGAGAGACCAAAAAGGAGTCTTCACAAGACTGGGTTGATTTCATTGACCATTCAGTGAAGGCCTTGGAGGGGTGGTTACATGGCAGTAAAGTTACCGATTATGAAAGCCTGTATAACTTGATCCTGAGAGAGCATATTCTTAATAATTGTGTGTCTGATTTGTTGCACCAGTACTTGGTGGACTCTGATCTGACCTCTCCCCAAGAATTGGGAAAAAAGGCAGACAAATGGGTCAGAACAAGGGTGAACAGAAAAGTTCATACAAGGGGGTGACAAAGATGGCAACAAAAAGAAGGATGGTAAGTCTTCTGACAAGGGTGGGGACAAATCTAAAAATGAGTTTTCATCAGGCCCACAAAAACACTCTGGTGGGGGTGGTGGGTCCAAATCCTCCTTTAATCAAAACAAAGAAAAGAAACCATGGTGCTATTTATGTAAAGTAAAAGGCCATTGGACAACAGATCCCAGTTGTCCAAAGAAAAGCACCAAGCCTCCTACCACTACAACCCCTACTGCTACACCTAGTGTCCCTACTAATAGCAGTGGTGGTGGGAGCAAACCTACTAATAGCCAATCCAAGGGAGTAGCTGGGCTTACTATTGGTAACTTAGTTGGGGTTGGTCTTGTTAGGGAGGCCACAGAGGCTGTGTTAGTCTCTGAGGGGGCTATTGATTTAGCCACCTTAGTTGCTTGTCCCCTTAATATGGATAAGTACAAGCAGCTACCCCTAATAAATGGTGTTGAGGTTCAGGCCTACAGGGACACTGGTGCCAGTGTGACTATGGTCATAGAGAAACTGGTCCACCCTGAACAACACCTACTTGGTCACCAGTACCAAGTAACCGATGCTCACAACAACACACTTAGCCACCCCATGGCTGTTGTTAATCTCAACTGGGGGGGGGTTACTGGTCCAAAGAAAGTTGTGGTAGCCACAGATTTAACTGTAGACTGTCTACTAGGAAATGATTTGGAGACATCAGCTTGGTCAGATGTGGAGTTGGAGGCCCATGCAGCAATGCTGGGCATCCCAGGGCATATTTTTGCTTTGACAAGGGCTCAGGCCAAAAAGCAAAAAGGACAGGGAAGCTTGGATCCTGGAACAATGGACCAAGTGCTCCCTAAAGCTAGGGCTAGTAGAAGCAAACCACTTCCTACTATCCCTCCCTCTACAGTGGATTCTACTTCTGAGGAAGAAGAATTCCCTCCCTGTGCAGAACCTACACCAGAGGAGCTTCAAGCAGACACTGCTGAGCTTTTGGGTGAAGGGGGGCCTGCCAGGGAGGAGCTGAGTGTGGCACAGCAAACCTGTCCCACATTAGAGGGTCTAAGACAGCAAGCTGTCAAACAGGCTAATGGGGATGTCAGTGACTCTCACAGAGTTTACTGGGAGGACAACCTCTTGTACACTGAGGCAAGGGATCCTAAACCTGGAACTGCCAGGAGATTAGTGATTCCTCAGGAGTACAGAAAGTTCCTCCTAACTCTTGCACAAGACATTCCCCTAGCTGGGCATCTGGGACAAATGAAAACTTGGGACAGACTTGTTCCCTTGTTTCATTGGCCTAGAATGTCTGAGGACACAAAAGATTTTTGTAAGTCCTGTGAAACCTGTCAAGCCAGTGGCAAGACAGGTGGCACTCCAAAGGCACCCCTTATCCCACTGCCTGTGGTTGGGGTTCCCTTTGAAAGGGTAGGGGTTGACATAATTGGCCCCCTTGACCCTCCTACTGCTTCAGGCAATAGGTTTATCTTGGCGGTAGTGGACCATGCCACAAGATATCCTGAAGCAATTCCTTTAAGGACCATTACAGCACCTGCAGTGGCAAAGGCCCTCCTAGGAATATTTTCTATGGTGGGCTTCCAAAGGAAGTAGTATCAGACAGGGGAAGCAATTTCATGTCTGCATACATAAAGGCCATGTGGAAGGAGTGTGGTGTAACTTACAAGTTCACTACACCCTATCATCCACAAACAAATGGACTGGTGGAGAGATTTAACAAAACTCTCAAAGGCATGATTATGGGTCTCCCTGAAAAACTCCGCAGGAGATGGGATATCCTGTTACCATGCCTCCTTTTTGCCTACAGGGAGGTACCCCAGAAAGGAGTGGGCTTCAGCCCCTTTGAACTTCTTTTTGGACACCCTGTTAGGGGTCCACTCACACTTGTAAAGGAGGGTTGGGAACAACCTTTAAAAGCTCTTAAGCAAGATATTGTGGATTATGTACTTGGCCTCAGATCAAGGATGCCTGAGTATATGAAAAAGGCCGGTAAAAACCTTCAGGCCAGCCAAGAGCTCCAGAAGCAATGGCATGATCAGAAGGCTGTTTTGGTTCAGTACAAACCAGGGCAGAAAGTGTGGGTCTTGGAGCCTGTGGCCCCAAGAGCACTCCAAGATAAATGGAGTGGTCCCCACACAATTGTTGAGAAAAAGGGTGAAGTCACCTATTTAGTTGACTTAGGCACTGTAAGGAGTCCCCTTAGGGTACTCCATGTAAACCGCCTGAAACCCTACTATGACAGGGCTGATCTCACCCTGCTCATGGCAACTGATGAGGGACAGGAAGAAGACAGTGATCCTCTACCTGATCTCTTCTCTTCCACAGAACAAGATGCTCTTGTGGAAGGTGTAGTTTTGGCTGATTGTCTTACTGCTGAGCAGAAAGACCATTGCATAAATCTCCTAGATCAATTCTCTGAACTCTTCTCTACTGTGCCAGGTACCACTTCTTGGTGTGAGCACACTATAGATACTGGAGACAGTTTACCTGTCAAAAGTAAGATCTATAGGCAGCCTGACCATGTCAGGGACTGCATAAAGCAAGAGGTGCAGAAAATGTTAGAACTAGGAGTGGTTGAGCACTCTGAAAGTCCATGGGCTTCTCCTGTGGTACTTGTACCAAAACCCCATTCCAAAGATGGAAAGAAGGAAATGCGGTTTTGTGTAGACTACAGAGGTCTCAACTTGGTAACCAAAACTGATGCTCACCCTATACCCAGGGCAGATGAGCTCATAGATACACTGGCATCTGCCACGTATCTAAGCACTTTTGACTTGACTGCAGGGTATTGGCAGATCAAATTGTCAGAAGATGCTAAACCTAAAACTGCATTTTCAACCATTGGAGGACATTACCAGTTCACAGTAATGCCTTTTGGTTTGAAAAATGCACCTGCCACTTTTCAGAGGTTGGTGAACACAGTCCTGCAAGGGCTGGAGGCTTTCAGTGCAGCATATTTGGACGATATAGCTGTCTTTAGCTCCAGCTGGGATGATCACCTGGTCCACCTATGGAAAGTTTTGGAGGCCCTGCAAAAGGCAGGCCTCACTATCAAGGCTTCAAAGTGCCAGATAGGGCAGGGTAAGGTGGTTTATCTGGGACACCTTGTTGGTGGGGAACAGATTGCACCACTTCAGGGGAAAATCCAAACAATTATTGATTGGGTTCCCCCTACCACACAGACTCAGGTGAGAGCCTTCCTAGGCCTCACTGGGTATTACAGGAGGTTCATTAAGAACTATGGCTCCATTGCAGCCCCTCTTAATGACCTCCCATCCAAGAAAATGCCTAAAAAGGTATTATGGACAGCAAACTGTCAGAAAGCTTTTGAGGAGCTGAAGCAGGCCATGTGCTCTGCACCTGTCCTAAAAAGCCCTTGTTACTCTAAAAAATTCTATGTCCAAACTGATGCATCTGAATTAGGAGTAGGGGCAGTCCTATCACAACTTAATTCTGAGGGCCAGGATCAACCTGTTGCTTTTATTAGTAGGAGGTTGACCCCTAGAGAAAAGCGTTGGTCTGCCATAAAGAGGGAGGCCTTTGCTGTGGTCTGGGCTCTGAAGAAGTTGAGGCCATTCCTGTTTGGCACTCACTTCATTGTTCAGACAGACCACAAACCTCTACTTTGGCTAAAACAAATGAAAGGTGAAAATCCTAAATTGTTGAGGTGGTCCATATCCCTACAGGGAATGGACTATACAGTGGAACATAGACCTGGGAGTAGCCACTCCAATGCAGATGGACTCTCCAGATATTTCCACTTAGACAATGAAGACTCATCAGGTCATGGCTAGTCTTATTGTCCTTTGTTTGGGGGGGGTTGTGTAGGAAAGTACAATCTTGCCTGGCATGTTACCCCCATTTTTCACTGTATATATGTTGTTTTAGTTGTATGTGTCACTGGGACCCTGTTCACCAGGGCCCCAGTGCTCATAAGTGTGCCTGAATGTGTTACCTGTGTAGTGACTGACTGTCTCACTGAGGCTCTGCTAATTAGAACCTCAGTGGTTATGCTCTCTCATTTCTTTCCAAATTGTCACTAACAGGCTAGTGACCAATTTTACCAATTTACATTGGCTTACTGGAACACCCTTATAATACCCTAGTATATGGTACTGAGGTACCCAGGGTATTGGGGTTCCAGGAGATCCCTATGGGCTGCAGCATTTCTTTTGCCACCCATAGGGAGCTCTGACCATTCTTACACAGGCCTGCCACTGCAGCCTGAGTAAAATAACGTCCACGTTATTTCACAGCCATTTTTCACTGCACTTAAGTAACTTATAAGTCACCTATATGTCTAACCTTTACCTGGTAAAGGTTAGGTGCAAAGTTACTTAGTGTAAGGGCACCATGGCACTAGCCAAGGTGCCCCCACATTGTTCAGGGCCAGTTCCCCGGACTTTGTGAGTGCGGGGACATTATTACACGCGTGCACTACATATAGGTCACTACCTATATGTAGCTTCACAATGGTAACTCCGAATATGGCCATGTAACATGTCTATGATCATGGAATTGCCCCCTCTATACCATCCTGGCATAGTTGGCACAATCCCATGATCCCAGTGGTCTGTAGCACAGACCCTGGTACTGCCAAACTGCCTTTCCTGGGGTTTCACTGCAGCTGCTGCTGCTGCCAACCCCTCAGACAGGCATCTGCCCTCCTGGGGTCCAGCCAGGCCTGGCCCAGGATGGCAGAACAAAGAACTTCCTCTGAGAGAGGGTGTTACACCCTCTCCCTTTGGAAAATGGTGTGAAGGCAGGGGAGGAGTAGCCTCCCCCAGCCTCTGGAAATGCTTTCTTGGGCACAGATGTGCCCAATTCTGCATAAGCCAGTCTACACCGGTTCAGGGGACCCCTTAGCCCTGCTCTGGCACGAAACTGGACAAAGGAAAGGGGAGTGACCACTCCCCTGACCTGCACCTCCCCTGGGAGGTGTCCAGAGCTCCTCCAGTGTGCTCCAGACCTCTGCCATCTTGGAAACTGAGGTGCTGCTGGCACACTGGACTGCTCTGAGTGGCCAGTGCCACCAGGTGATATCAGAGACTCCTTCTGATAGGCTCCTTCAGGTGTTAGTAGCCTATCCTCTCTCCTAGGTAGCCAAACCCTCTTTTCTGGCTATTTAGGGTCTCTGTCTCTGGGGAAACTTTAGATAACGAATGCAAGAGCTCATCCGAGTTCCTCTGCATCTCTCTCTTCACCTTCTGCCAAGGAATCGACTGCTGACCGCGCTGGAAGCCTGCAAACCTGCAACATAGTAGCAAAGACGACTACTGCAACTCTGTAACGCTGATCCTGCCGCCTTCTCGACTGTTTTCCTGGTGGTGCATGCTGTGGGGGTAGTCTGCCTCCTCTCTGCACTAGAAGCTCCGAAGAAATCTCCCGTGGGTCGACGGAATCTTCCCCCTGCAACCGCAGGCACCAAAAAGCTGCATTACCGGTTCCCTGGGTCTCCTCTCAGCACGACGAGCGAGGTCCCTTGAATCCAGCAACTCTGTCCAAGTGACCCCCACAGTCCAGTGACTCTTCAGTCCAAGTTTGGTGGAGGTAAGTCCTTGCCTCACCTCGCTAGACTGCATTGCTGGGAACCGCGACTTTTGCAGCTACTCCGGCCCCTGTGCACTTCCGGCGGAAATCCTTTGTGCACAGCCAAGCCTGGGTCCACGGCACTCTAACCTGCATTGCACGACTTTCTAAGTTGGTCTCCGGCGACGTGGGACTCCTTTGTGTAACTTCGGGTGAGCACCATTTCACGCCTCCTCGTAGTGCCTGTTTCTGGCACTTCTCCGGGTGCTACCTGCTGCTAAGAGGGCTCTTTGTCTTGCTCGACGTCCCCTCTACCTCCTGGTCTAATTTGCTACCTCCTGGTCCTTCCTGGGCCACAGCAGCTTCCAAAAACGCTAATCGCATGATTTGCAGCTAGCAAGGCTTGTTGGCGTTCTTTCGGCGGGAAAACACTTCTGCACGACTTTCCACGGCGAGCGGGATTGGTCCACTAAAGGGAAAGTCTCTAGCCCTTTTCATTCCTGCAGAAACCTCAGCTTCTTCTGTCCAGTAGAAGCTTCTTTGCATTCACAGCTGGCATTTCCTGGGCATATGCCCATCTCCGACTTGCTTGTGACTTTTGGACTTGGTCCCCTTGTTCCACAGGTACCCTAGATTGGAAATCCATCGTTGTTGCATTGTTGGTTTGTGTCTTTCCTGCATTATTCCTCTAACACGACTTCTTTGTTCTTAGGGGAACTTTAATGCACTTTGCACTCACTTTTCAGGGTCTTGGGGAGGGGTATTTTTCTAACTCTCACTATTTTCTAATAGTCCCAGCGACCCTCTACAAGGTCACATAGGTTTGGGGTCCATTCGTGGTTCGCATTCCACTTTTGGAGTATATGGTTTGTGTTGCCCCTATCCCTATGTGTTCCCATTGCATCCTATTGTAACTATACATTGTTTGCACTGTTTTCTAAGACTATACTGCATATTCTTGCTATTGTGTATATATATCTTGTGTATATTTCCTATCCTCTCACTGAGGGTACACTCTAAGATACTTTGGCATATTGTCATAAAAATAAAGTACTTTTATTTTTAGTATAACTGTGTATTGTGTTTTCTTATGATATTGTGCAAGTGACACTTGTGGTACTGTAGTAGCTTCACACGTCTCCTAGTTCAGCCTAAGCTGCTCTGCTAAGCTACCATTATCTATCAGCCTAAGCTGCTAGACACCCTATACACTAATAAGGGATAACTGGGCCTGGTGCAAGGTGCAAGTACCCCTTGGTACTCACTACAAGCCAGTCCAGCCTCCTACAATTGACCATTATGATGTAGATGTGTGGTTATCCTGCCCTGTCACTTTCATGTAGTACACTGCATCACATTGGCTTGCTGCATCAATTGATTTATTTTTTTAGTTCTGGCCCCATGTTGATCAACATTACAGAAAACATAATTGTGCCATGTTCAGGTCTACATCTAGTTGATAAGATGTAAGTGACTTGAATTTTACATTGACTTTCACATAGAGAAGACAGAATGAATGAGTTCAACATGTATTTTTATGTTGATATGTTGATATATTTTCTGTCTATTTTACCATAAGGTGATATAGTTTAGCTAAAGAAATTAGCCATAATCCGGTCACGTCTCTGCTGACCGGCCAATGTGTAATGGATGTCTCCTTTGTTGTTTTCATCCTTGTCCATTTCTTCTGTATGTAGTGGCTCAAGTTCTACGAGACATTTATTTTTACACAGATGTTGTACAATATAGCACAGACGAAGATTATTTTGCAGACCACCGGGGCGTACAGCACTTTTCGCCCTGATATATCCAGCCATCTGAACCTGGACTTTAGGACTCCAAAGGTCCTCTCCAGAACATTCCTCGTCTCACTATGTGCCCTATTATACTGTTTTTTCAGGCACGATTTCTGGATGGGTGAAAGGGGTCAAGACCCATGGCTGCAACCCATATCCTTAGTCAGCTGAAAGTAAAAAAATATAAAATTAAATGATTATGCACATTGTGTAGGAGGCTGGTCTGGCTTGTAGTGGGTACCAAGGGGTACTTACACTTTGCACCAGGCCCAGGTATCGCTTATTAGTGTAGAGGGGTGTCTAGCAGCTTGAGCTGATAGAAAAGGTAGCTTAGCAGAGCAGCTTAGGCTGAACTAGGAAACGAGTCAAGCTCCTACAGTACTACTAGTGTCACTTGCACAATATCATAAGAAAACTCAATACACAGATATACTAAAAATAAAGGTACTTTATTTTTTATGACAGTATGCCAAAGTATCTCAGTGAGTACCCTCAGTATGAGGATAGCAAATATACACAAGATATATGTACACAATACCAAAATATGCAGTAATAGCAATAGAAAACAGTGCAAACAATGCATAGTCACAATAGAATGCAATGGGGGCACATAGGGATAGGGGCAACACAAACCATACACTCTAGAAGTGGAATGCGAACTACGAATGGACCCCAAACCTATGTGACCTTGTAGAGGGTCGCTGGGACTGTAAGGAAACAGTGAGGGTTAGAAAAATAGCCCACCCCAAGACCCTGAAAAGTGGGTGCAAAGTGCACCTAAGTTCCCCAAAGAGCACAGAAGTCGTGATAGGGGAATTCTGCAGGAAAGACCAACACCAGCAATACAACAACGATGGATTTCCAGACGAGAGTACCTGTGGAACAAGGTGACCAAGTCCAAAAGTCACGATCAAGTCGGGAGTGGGCAGATGCCCAGGAAATGCCAGCTGTGGGTGCAAAGAAGCTGCCACTGGATGGTAGAAGCTGTAAATTCTGCAAGAACAACAAGGGCTAGAAACTTCCCCTTTAGAGGATGGATGTCCCACGTCGGGAAGAGTTGTGCAGATGTGTTTTCGTGCAGAAAGACCGCCAACAAGCCTTGCTAGCTGCAAAGGTCGCAGTTAGGGTTTTTGGATGCTGCTGTGGCCCAGGAGGGACCAGGATGTCGCCAAATGCGTGAGGAGACAGAGGGGGCGTCCAGCAAGACAACGAGCCCACTCAGAAGCAAGGAGCACCCGCAGAAGCACCGGAACAGGCACTACAAAGTGGAGTGAACTGGAGCTCACCTGAAGTTGCACAAGAGGGTCCCACGAAGCCGGAGGACAACTCAGGAGGTTGTGCAATGCAGGTTAGAGTGTCGGGGACCCAGGCTTGGGTGTGCACAAAGGAAATCCTGGAAGAGTGCACAGGAGCCGGAGTAGCTGCAAAACACGCGGTTCGCAGCAATGCAGTCTAGCGTGGGGAGGCAAGGACTTACCTCCACCAAACTTGGACGGAAGAGTCACTGGACTGTGGGAGTCACTTAGACAGAGTTGCTGAGTTCAAGGGACCTCGCTCGTCGTGCTGAGAGGAGACCCAGAGGACAAATGATGCAGTTCTTTGGTGCCTGCGGTTGCAGGGGGAAGATTCCGTCGACCCACGGGAGATTTCTTCGGAGCTTCTAGTGCAGAGAGGAGGCAGACTACCCCCACAGCATGCACCACCAGGAAAACAGTCGAGAAGGCGGCAGGATCAGCGTTACAAGGTCGCAGTAGTCGTCTTTGCTACTTTGTTGCAGTTTTGCAGGCTTCCAGCGCGGTCAGCAGTCGATTCCTTGGCAGAAGGTGAAGAGAGAGCTGCAGAGGAACTCTGATGAGCTCTTGCATTCGTTATCTAAGGAATTCCCCAAAGCAGAGACCCTAAATAGCCTGAAAAGGAGGTTTGGCTACTTAGGAGAGAGGATAGGCTAGCAACACCTGAAGGAGCCTATCAGAAGGAGTCTCTGACATCACCTGCTGGCACTGGCCACTCAGAGCAGTCCAGTGTGCCAGCAGCACCTCTGTTTCCAAGATGGCAGAGGTCTGGAGCACACTGGAGAAGCTCTGGGCACCTCCCAGGGGAGGTGCAGGTCAGGGGAGTGGTCACTCCCCTTTCCTTTGTCCAGTTTCGCGCCAGAGCAGGGCTGAGGGATCCCTGAACCGGTGCAGACTGGCTTATGCAGAGATGGGCACCATCTGTGCCCATCAAAGCATTTCCAGAGGCTGGGGGAGGCTACTCCTCCCCAGTCCTGACACCTTTTTCCAAAGGGAGAGGGTGTAACACCCTCTCTCTGAGGTAGTCCTTTGTTCTGCCTTCCTGGGCCAAGCCTGGCTGGACCCCAGGAGGGCAGAAACCTGTCTGAGAGGTTGGCAGCAGCAGCAGCTGCAGTGAAACCCCGGGAAAGGTAGTTTGGCAGTACCCGGGTCTGTGCTAGAGACTCGGGGGATCATGGAATTGTCTCCCCAATGCCAGAATGGCATTGGGGTG
Source organism: Pleurodeles waltl (assembly GCF_031143425.1). Classification (NCBI taxonomy): domain Eukaryota; kingdom Metazoa; phylum Chordata; class Amphibia; order Caudata; family Salamandridae; genus Pleurodeles; species Pleurodeles waltl. Next base: position 839,310,051 of record NC_090444.1, read on the forward strand.
ACATTTCCATGATCTTAGACATGTTACATGGCCATGTTCGGAGTTACCATTGTGACGCTATACATATGTCGTGACATATGTATAGTGCACGCGTGTAATGGTGTCCCCGCACTCACAAAGTCCGGGGAATTTGCCCTGAACAATGTGGGAGCACCTTGGCTAGTGCCAGGGTGCCCACACACTAAGTAACCTAGCACCCAACCTTTACCAGGTAAAGGTTAGACATATAGGTGACTTATAAGTTACTTAAGTGCAGTGGTAAATGGCTGTGAAATAACATGGACGTTAGTTCACTCAGGCTGCACTAGCAGGCCTGTGTAAGAATTGTCAGATCTCCCTATGGGTGGCACAAGAAATGCTGCAGCCCATAGGGATCTCCTGGAACCCCAATACCCTGGGTACCTCAGTACCATATACTAGGGAATTACAAGGGTGCTCCAGTATGCCAATGTAAATTGATGAAATTGGTCACTAGCCTGTTAGTGACAATTTAGAAAGAAATAATAGCAGAGCCTCAGTGAGACAGTTAGTCATAACACAGGTAACACATACAGGGCACATTTATGAGCACTGGGGCCCTGGCTGGCAGGGTCCCAGTGACACATACAACCAGTGAAATATGGGGGTAACATGCCAGGCAAGATGGTACTTTCCTACACATTGTTACAGAGACATAACTGTTCATGTGTGTTATGTATAATGAGAAACTCATACACTATTTGTGAGAAGGTAGCCTCTTTCTAGCCTTGTTACCCCCCACTTTTGGCCTGTTTGTGAGTGTATGTCAGGGTGTTTGTCACTGTTTTCACTGTCTCACTGGGATCCTGATAGCCAGGCCTCAGTGCTCATAGTGAAAACACTATGTTTTCAGTATGGTTGTTATGTGTCACTGGGATCCTGCTAGTCAGGACCCCAGTGCTCATAGGTTTGTGGCCTATATGTATGTGTCACTGGGACCCTGTCACACAGGGCCCCAGTGCTCATAGGTGTGCATGTATATGTTCCCTGTGTGGTGCCTAACTGTCTCACTGAGGCTCTGCTAACCAGAACCTCAGTGGTTATGCTCTCTCATTTCTTTCCAAATTGTCACTGACAGGCTAGTGACCATTTTTACCAATTTACATGGGCTTACTGGAACACCCTTATAATTCCCTAGTATATGGTACTGAGGTACCCAGGGTATTGGGGTTCCAGGAGATCCCTATGGGCTGCAGCATTTCTTTTGCCACCCATAGGGAGCTCTGACAATTCTTACACAGGCCTGCCACTGCAGCCTGAGTGAAATAACGTCCACGTTATTTCACAGCCATTTTCCACTGCACTTAAGTAACTTATAAGTCACCTATATGTCTAACCTTTACCTGGTAAAGGTTAGGTGCAAAGTTACTTAGTGTGAGGGCACCCTGGCACTAGCCAAGGTGCCCCCACATTGTTCAGAGCCAATTCACTGAACTTTGTGAGTGCGGGGACACCATTACACGCGTGCACTACATATAGGTCACTACCTATATGTAGCTTCACCATGGTAACTCCGAATATGGCCATGTAACATGTCTATGATCATGGAATTGCCCCCTCTATGCCATCCTGGCATTGTTGGTACAATTCCATGATCCCAGTGGTCTGTAGCACAGACCCTGGTACTGCCAGACTGCCCTTCCTGGGGTTTCACTGCAGCTGCTGCTGCTGCCAACCCCTCAGACAGGCAGCTGCCCTCCTGGGGTCCAGCCAGGCCTGGCCCAGGATGGCAGAACAAAGAACTTCCTCTGAGAGAGGGTGTGACACCCTCTCCCTTTGGAAAATGGTGTGAAGGCAGGGGAGGAGTAGCCTCCCCCAGCCTCTGGAAATGCTTTGTTGGGCACAGGTGTGCCCAATTCTGCATAAGCCAGTCTACACCGGTTCAGGGACCCCTTAGCCCCTGCTCTGGCGCGAAACTGGACAAAGGAAAGGGGAGTGACCACTCCCCTGACCTGCACCTCCCCTGGGAGGTGTCCAGAGCTCCTCCAGTGTGCTCCAGACCTCTGCCATCTTGGAAACAGAGGTGCTGCTGGCACACTGGACTGCTCTGAGTGGCCAGTGCCACCAGGTGACGTCAGAGACTCCTTGTGATAGGCTCCTTCAGGTGTTAGTAGCCTTTCCTCTCTCCTAGGTAGCCAAACCCTCTTTTCTGGCTATTTAGGGTCTCTGTCTCTGGGGAAACTTTAGATAACGAATGCATGAGCTCAGCCGAGTTCCTCTGCATCTCCCTCTTCACCTTCTGATAAGGAATCGACCGCTGACCGCGCTGGAAGCCTGCAAACCTGCAACATAGTAGCAAAGACGACTACTGCAACTCTGTAACGCTGATCCTGCCGCCTTCTCGACTGTTTTCCTGCTTGTGCATGCTGTGGGGGTAGTCTGCCTCCTCTCTGCACCAGAAGCTCCGAAGAAATCTCCCGTGGGTCGACGGAATCTTCCCCCTGCAACCGCAGGCACCAAAAAGCTGCATCTCCGGTCCCTTGGGTCTCCTCTCAGCACGACGAGCGAGGTCCCTCGAATCCAGCGACACCGTCCAAGTGACCCCCACAGTCCAGTGACTCTTCAGCCCAAGTTTGGTGGAGGTAAGTCCTTGCCTCACCTCGCTGGGCTGCATTGCTGGGAACCGCGACTTTGCAAGCTACTCCGGCCCCTGTGCACTTCCGGCGGAAATCCTTCGTGCACAGCCAAGCCTGGGTCCACGGCACTCTAACCTGCATTGCACGACTTTCTAAGTTGGTCTCCGGCGACGTGGGACTCCTTTGTGCAACTTCGGCGAGCACCGTTTCACGCATCCTCGTAGTGCCTGTTTCTGGCACTTCTCCGGGTGCTACCTGCTTCAGTGAGGGCTCTTTGTCTTGCTCGACGTCCCCTCTCTCTGCAGGTCCAATTTGCGACCTCCTGGTCCCTCCTGGGCCCCAGCAGCGTCCAAAAACGCCAAACGCACGATTTGCGTGTAGCAAGGCTTGTTGGCGTCCTTCCGGCGGGAAAACACTTCTGCACGACTCTCCAAGGCGTGGGGGATCCATCCTCCAAAGGGGAAGTCTCTAGCCCTTGTCGTTCCTGCAGTATTCACCGTTCTTCAGCCTAGTAAGAGCTTCTTTGCACCAACCGCTGGCATTTCTTGGGCATCTGCCCATCTCCGAGCTGCTTGTGACTTTTGGACTTGGTCCCCTTGTTCCACAGGTACCTTCAGACAGGAATCCATCGTTGTTGCATTGCTGATTTGTGTTTTCCTTGCATTCTCCCTCTAACACGACTATTTTGTCCTTAGGGGAACTTTGGTGCACTTTGCACTCACTTTTCAGGGTCTTGGGGAGGGTTATTTTTCTAACTCTCACTATTTTCTAATAGTCCCAGCGACCCTCTACAAGGTCACATAGGTTTGGGGTCCATTCGTGGTTCACATTCCACTTTTGGAGTATATGGTTTGTGTTGCCCCTATCCCTATGTTTCCCCATTGCATCCTATTGTAATTATACATTGTTTGCACTGTTTTCTAAGACTATACTGCATATTTTTGCTATTGTGTATATATATCTTGTGTATATTCCCTATCCTCTTACTGAGGGTACACTCTAAGATACTTTGGCATATTGTCATAAAAATAAAGTACCTTTATTTTTAGTATAACTGTGTATTGTGTTTTCTTATGATATTGTGCATATGACACTAAGTGGTACTGTAGTAGCTTCACACGTCTCCTAGTTCAGCCTAAGCTGCTCTGCTAAGCTACCATTATCTTGGGATAACTAACATTGGTGAGAAAAAGAGCACCATTTTAGTTAACATGGAGCATCCCTCCAACCCTCCCAGAGAAACTTTAGTGCAGAAACTCTGCACTGCCTCACAACACTTAGGACAGCATCCCTGCCCTAGTGTGGAGCTGATAGGACAGCATCCCTGCCCTGCTCCAACTCAAGAGAAACAGCATCCCTGTTCTCTCTTCCAGCCAGATGGACAAAGTTTTTGCCCAGCTATGGCTTTTCTGAGACAGCATCCCTGTCTGGCATTTCCATCACTACAAATAGGTTCAGTGGACAATTCCCACTGCTCTAAACTAAAACTTACTGATAGAAACTCTGAAAATACATCTTCACATTGTTGCTTAGCTAAAAAACTTCAAACAGGGTGGTTTACATCCCCTCAGGGAAGTAACCATATAGTGGATGATAAAGGGAGTAACCAGTCTATTGCAGAGCTACTCTCTACTTATCACCACTTAGACAATAAAGTCTCAACTGGCCAAGGTTAGCCTTATTGTCCTTCGTTTGGGGGGGGGTTGTGTGAGAAGGTAGCCTCTTTCTAGCCTTGTTACCCCCACTTTTGGCCTGTTTGTGAGTGTATGTCAGGGTGTTTGTCACTGTTTTCACTGTCTCACTGGGATCCTGATAGCCAGGCCTCAGTGCTCATAGTGAAAACACTATGTTTTCAGTATGGTTGTTATGTGTCACTGGGATCCTGCTAGTCAGGACCCCAGTGCTCATAGGTTTGTGGCCTATATGTATGTGTCACTGGGACCCTGTCACACAGGGCCCCAGTGCTCATAGGTGTGCATGTATATGTTCCCTGTGTGGTGCCTAACTGTCTCACTGAGGCTCTGCTAACCAGAACCTCAGTGGTTATGCTCTCTCATTTCTTTCCAAATTGTCACTGACAGGCTAGTGACCATTTTTACCAATTTACATGGGCTTACTGGAACACCCTTATAATTCCCTAGTATATGGTACTGAGGTACCCAGGGTATTGGGGTTCCAGGAGATCCCTATGGGCTGCAGCATTTCTTTTGCCACCCATAGGGAGCTCTGACAATTCTTACACAGGCCTGCCACTGCAGCCTGAGTGAAATAACGTCCACGTTATTTCACAGCCATTTTCCACTGCACTTAAGTAACTTATAAGTCACCTATATGTCTAACCTTTACCTGGTAAAGGTTAGGTGCAAAGTTACTTAGTGTGAGGGCACCCTGGCACTAGCCAAGGTGCCCCCACATTGTTCAGAGCCAATTCACTGAACTTTGTGAGTGCGGGGACACCATTACACGCGTGCACTACATATAGGTCACTACCTATATGTAGCTTCACCATGGTAACTCCGAATATGGCCATGTAACATGTCTATGATCATGGAATTGCCCCCTCTATGCCATCCTGGCATTGTTGGTACAATTCCATGATCCCAGTGGTCTGTAGCACAGACCCTGGTACTGCCAGACTGCCCTTCCTGGGGTTTCACTGCAGCTGCTGCTGCTGCCAACCCCTCAGACAGGCAGCTGCCCTCCTGGGGTCCAGCCAGGCCTGGCCCAGGATGGCAGAACAAAGAACTTCCTCTGAGAGAGGGTGTGACACCCTCTCCCTTTGGAAAATGGTGTGAAGGCAGGGGAGGAGTAGCCTCCCCCAGCCTCTGGAAATGCTTTGTTGGGCACAGGTGTGCCCAATTCTGCATAAGCCAGTCTACACCGGTTCAGGGACCCCTTAGCCCCTGCTCTGGCGCGAAACTGGACAAAGGAAAGGGGAGTGACCACTCCCCTGACCTGCACCTCCCCTGGGAGGTGTCCAGAGCTCCTCCAGTGTGCTCCAGACCTCTGCCATCTTGGAAACAGAGGTGCTGCTGGCACACTGGACTGCTCTGAGTGGCCAGTGCCACCAGGTGACGTCAGAGACTCCTTGTGATAGGCTCCTTCAGGTGTTAGTAGCCTTTCCTCTCTCCTAGGTAGCCAAACCCTCTTTTCTGGCTATTTAGGGTCTCTGTCTCTGGGGAAACTTTAGATAACGAATGCATGAGCTCAGCCGAGTTCCTCTGCATCTCCCTCTTCACCTTCTGATAAGGAATCGACCGCTGACCGCGCTGGAAGCCTGCAAACCTGCAACATAGTAGCAAAGACGACTACTGCAACTCTGTAACGCTGATCCTGCCGCCTTCTCGACTGTTTTCCTGCTTGTGCATGCTGTGGGGGTAGTCTGCCTCCTCTCTGCACCAGAAGCTCCGAAGAAATCTCCCGTGGGTCGACGGAATCTTCCCCCTGCAACCGCAGGCACCAAAAAGCTGCATCTCCGGTCCCTTGGGTCTCCTCTCAGCACGACGAGCGAGGTCCCTCGAATCCAGCGACACCGTCCAAGTGACCCCCACAGTCCAGTGACTCTTCAGCCCAAGTTTGGTGGAGGTAAGTCCTTGCCTCACCTCGCTGGGCTGCATTGCTGGGAACCGCGACTTTGCAAGCTACTCCGGCCCCTGTGCACTTCCGGCGGAAATCCTTCGTGCACAGCCAAGCCTGGGTCCACGGCACTCTAACCTGCATTGCACGACTTTCTAAATTGGTCTCCGGCGACGTGGGACTCCTTTGTGCAACTTCGGCGAGCACCGTTTCACGCATCCTCGTAGTGCCTGTTTCTGGCACTTCTCCGGGTGCTACCTGCTTCAGTGAGGGCTCTTTGTCTTGCTCGACGTCCCCTCTCTCTGCAGGTCCAATTTGCGACCTCCTGGTCCCTCCTGGGCCCCAGCAGCGTCCAAAAACGCCAAACGCACGATTTGCGTGTAGCAAGGCTTGTTGGCGTCCTTCCGGCGGGAAAACACTTCTGCACGACTCTCCAAGGCGTGGGGGATCCATCCTCCAAAGGGGAAGTCTCTAGCCCTTGTCGTTCCTGCAGTATTCACCGTTCTTCAGCCTAGTAAGAGCTTCTTTGCACCAACCGCTGGCATTTCTTGGGCATCTGCCCATCTCCGAGCTGCTTGTGACTTTTGGACTTGGTCCCCTTGTTCCACAGGTACCTTCAGACAGGAATCCATCGTTGTTGCATTGCTGATTTGTGTTTTCCTTGCATTCTCCCTCTAACACGACTATTTTGTCCTTAGGGGAACTTTGGTGCACTTTGCACTCACTTTTCAGGGTCTTGGGGAGGGTTATTTTTCTAACTCTCACTATTTTCTAATAGTCCCAGCGACCCTCTACAAGGTCACATAGGTTTGGGGTCCATTCGTGGTTCACATTCCACTTTTGGAGTATATGGTTTGTGTTGCCCCTATCCCTATGTTTCCCCATTGCATCCTATTGTAATTATACATTGTTTGCACTGTTTTCTAAGACTATACTGCATATTTTTGCTATTGTGTATATATATCTTGTGTATATTCCCTATCCTCTTACTGAGGGTACACTCTAAGATACTTTGGCATATTGTCATAAAAATAAAGTACCTTTATTTTTAGTATAACTGTGTATTGTGTTTTCTTATGATATTGTGCATATGACACTAAGTGGTACTGTAGTAGCTTCACACGTCTCCTAGTTCAGCCTAAGCTGCTCTGCTAAGCTACCATTATCTATCAGCCTAAGCTGCTAGACACCCTATACACTAATAAGGGATAACTGGGCCTGGTGCAAGGTGCAAGTACCCCTTGGTACTCACTACAAGCCAGTCCAGCCTCCTACACTATTCTTACAGTTTTGAACAATATGTGTTAGATACTGTTGACCATTTGGTTTACACATGTGTCTTCAAGTTCTATGAGTCGTTGTAAGTCGGAGTCCAACTCAGCGGTTTGGTGGAGGTAAGTCCTTGCCTCCCCACGCTAGACTGCATTGCTGGGTACCGCGTGATTTGCAGCTGCTCCGGCTCCTGTGCACTCTTCCAGGATTTCCTTCGTGCACAGCCAAGCCTGGGTCCCAGACACGCTAACCTGCAGTGCACAGCCTTCTGAGTTGTCCTCCGGCTTCGTGGGACTCCCTTTTCTGACTTCGGGTGGACTCCGGTTCACTCCTCTTCTACGTGCCTGATCCGGTACTTCAGTGGGTGCTGCCTGCTTCTGTGAGGGCTCCCTGACTTGCTGGGCTCCCCCTCCGTCTCCTCATCCAAGTGGCGACTTCCTGGTCCCTCCTGGGCAACAGCAGCATCCAAAAACCCTAACCGCGACCCTTGCAGCTAGCAAGGCTTGTTTGCGGTCTTTCTGCATGGGAACACCTCTGCAAGCTTCTTCACGACGTGGGACATCCATCCTCCAGGGAGGACGTTTCTAGCCCTCTTCGTTCTTGCAGAATCCACAGCTTCTACCATCCGGTGGCAGCTTCTTTGCACCCTCAGCTGGCATTTCCTGGGCATCTGCCGACTCTTGACATTGTCGCGACTCTTGGACTTGGTCCCCTTGTTCCACAGGTACTCAGGTCCGGAAATCAACTTTGGTTGCTTTGCTGGTGTTGGTCTTCCTTGCAGAAACCCCCATCACGACTTCTGTGCTCTCTGGGGGTTATAGGTGCACTTTACACCTACTTTTCAGGGTCTTGGGGTGGGCTATTTTTCTAACCCTCACTGTTTTCTTACAGCCCCAGCGACCCTCTACAAGCTCACATAGGTTTGGGGTCCATTCGTGGTTCGCATTCCACTTTTGGAGTATATGGTTTGTGTTGCCCCTACACCTATGTGCTCCCATTGCAATCTACTGTAACTTTACATTGCTTGCATTACTTCCTTTTGCTATTACTACATATTTTTGGTATTGTGTACATAAATCTTGTGTATATTTGGCATCCTCATACTGAGGGTACTCACTGAGATACATTTGGCATATTGTCATAAAAATAAAGTACCTTTATTTTTAGTATATCTGTGTATTGTGTTTTCTTATGATATTATGCATATGACACCAGTGGTATAGTAGGAGCTTTGCATGTCTCCTAGTTCAGCCTAAGCTGCTCTGCTATAGCTACCTTCTTTCAGCCTAAGCTGCTAGAAACACCTCTTCTACACTAATAAGGGATAACTGGACTTGGTACAGAGTGTAAGTACCCCTTGGTACCCACTAGAAGCCAGGCCAGCCTCCTACACAGTGCACATGTGTAATGGTGTCCCTGCACTCACAAAGTTTGGGGAATTTGCCCTGAACAATATGGGGGCATGTTGGCTAGTGCCAGGGTGCCCACACACTAAGTAACTTGACACCTAACCTTCACCAAGTGAGGGTTAGACATATAGGTGACTTATAAGTTACTTATGTGCAGTGAAAAACGGCTGTGAAATAGCGTGGACGTTATTTCACTCAGGCTGCAGTGGCAGTCCTGTGTAAGAATTGTCTGAGCTCCCTATGGGTGGCAAAATAATTGCTGCAGCCCATAGGGATCTCCTGGAACCCCAATACCCTGGGTACCTAGTTACCATATGCAAGGGAATTATATTGGTGTTCCAGTGTGCCAATGAGAATTGGTACAATTAGTCACTAGCCTGCAGTGACAATTTTAGAAAGCAGAGAGAGCATAAACACTGAGGTTCTGGTTAGCAGAGCCTCAGTTATACAGTTAGGCACCATACAGGGAACACACACAGGGCATACATTATGAGCACTGGGGTCCTGCCTAACAGGATCCCAGTGACACATGGGCAAAAACACATATACATACAGTGAAAATGGGGGTAACATGCCGGCAAGATGGATGGTACTTTCCTACGTCAATCCCTTAACCCAATGCTGGGATCATCATCAGCACATCAAATGTGCTTGAGGTAAGACAATTACTACCAGTGTAATCAGATGCCTATTGTAAATCAAAAAAGGAAAAAACGAAGGAAGAAAAGTAAGAAAAAAAGGGGAGAAAAAAAAGGAAAATAAGTGGCTTGCACTGAGTACCACGTATTCTTATATATATAGAATCCAACAGATTAACACACTATGCAAAGGGTTTTAATTATGAACGGGGCACAAAAGTAATAACTAATAAGTAAGTCAGTGACAACCGACAGTAGGCGATAATAGGTGAAATCCATAAGCACGCGAACAGGTAGTGAACACCGAAGGAGTGCACTGAAAAGTCACAGAGAGCTTCTAAAGGGTACACAACTGCAGTAAGGATGAACTGCAAGGAAACAATGTGCACTCCTCAACAATAAATCAGTTTTTATAAAGCGCAACTACTCAGCCGTGATGGTCTCAAGCCGTGGTGGGTCTGGGCCTCATTCGAAGAGCCATGTCTAGAGGTTCTTCCTGAAGATGCTGAGTAATGGGCTTTATCTGAGGTGCGTGGGGAGTTTGTTCTAGCTCTTAGCTGCGAATAGGCAAAAGATCTTCCTCCGGCAGTGGTTTTCTGGATGCGTGGGATGATGGATAGCGCCTGCTGGGCAGAGCGGAGAGGTCTGGTGGGGTTATGGAAAGAGATGTGATGATTCAATAGGCCAGTCTGATGTTGTGAAGAGCCTTGTAGGTGTGGGTGAGTAGTTTGAAAGTTGATTCGCTTCTCTACTGGGAGCCATTGGAGGATCCTCAGGTTTTGGGAGATGTGTTCCTGGCAGGGGAGGTTCAGGACGAGACTGGCAGCGGCGATTTGGATGACTTGTAATTTCCTGATGTTCTTTGTTGTGGTGCTGGTGTAGAGTGCGTTGCCGTAGTCGAGCTTGCTTGTGATTAAGGCGTGGGTGACTATCTTGCAGCAGTCGACCGGGACCCATTTGAAGATTTTGCAGAGTTGGCGGAGGGGGTGCCAGCAGGAAGAGGTGACTGCGTTTACTTGTCTGGTCATTGATTAGGAAGAACGAGGATGATTCCTAAGTTGCGGGCATCGTCAGTTGAAGTCGGGCCATGTAGATGTTGAAGAGTGTTGGGTTCAGGGAGGATCCCTGAGGGACACTGCAGCTGACTTCTGTTGGTTTGGATATGAAGGGAGGGTGCCTGACTCTCTGCGTTCTTCAGGTGAGGAAGAGTGAATCCATTGCAAGGCTTTTCCGCAAATTCCTGCATCGTGGAGTCTGGTGCATAAGGTGCTATGGCAGACCGTGTCGAAGGCTGCTGAGAGGTCGAGGAGTATGAGTGCTGTGGTGTAGCCGTGGTCGAGGAGTGTGTGGATGTCTTTGGAGGCTGCAAAAAGAGCTATCTACACGCTGTAGTTGCTGTGGAAGCCAGAATGAGAGGTATCCAGAGAGTTGTTGTCTTCAATGAATTGTTGCAGCTGTGAGTTTATAGCTTTTTGCAGCACTTTGGCCAGGTAGGGTTGAGTAGCGAGATGGGCTGGAAACACTTTAGCTCTGATGGGTCGGCTGTGGGTTTCTTCAGGAGGAGGCAGACTTTGGCGTGTTTCCAATCTTCGGGCAAGGTGTCTGTTTTAATAGAGCGGAGTTCAGGAGCGATGGATACACTGGCTCCGCTGTAGATGTTGTGAGGACAGGGGTCTGTGGGAGCTCCGGAGTAAATGCTGTTCATGATGATTTCAGTCGCTTCTGTGGTGAGAGTTGACCAGCTGTGGACAGTTTGAGTGGGTTCTGGGGGTCTAGGTCGGTCATAAGTTCTGATGCTGGCAGGTTCTGCAGGAGAAAGCTGTCATAGATGTCCTTAATCATGAGGTGGAAGAAAGTGGCCAATTTGTCGCAGAGGTCTTGCAACGGGGGGTGGGGGTATTGGTGGCTTTGGAGGTATGATTGGTGTATTTGTTGATTACCATGATGGTGTTAATGCGTTCACGGAATGTGGCTTTTTTTGCGTTCTTGATGTGTCAGTGATGGGTTGCAGGGGCGTCAGTGAAGGAGGCAAGGTCTTCGCTGGTTTTGTTGTTTCTCCATCTCTTCTCTAGGCGCCTGCAGGTGTGTTTTGATTCTTGGAGTTCGGTGGTGAACCAGTTGGCTTTTTTTGGGATGCGCTTGACTGATGTTGATCAGAGGGGGGCTAAGGAGTTGGGTGGTTCAGGAGTTGAGGTTGCATGCTGCGGTGTTGGTGTCGTCGGTTGGGTGTGGGGGTGATTTGGCAAGGGTCGTGGTGAGTTGCTCGTTAGGGATTTTGTTCCATTTCCTGTGGGCCACCCCGGGGACACGGAGGCGGCTGTTGGGTGTGGTGATGACGAAGCATATGCAGTGTTGGTCGGTCTATTCCGGGGTGGAGATATTCCTGATGGTAATCCGGTTGCTTGAGGTTTAAATGGGGTCTGGTGTGAGTCCTGCGGCGTGCGTGGGCACAGTGATCAGTTGTCTGAGGACCAGGGTGACGAGATTGTCGAGTAGAGAAGTGGTGTGTCGGTCATTGCGGTCCTCGAGGTGGAAATTCAAGTTGCTGAGGAGGAATTAGTTGGTGAACACTAGGACGTGGGGGGTGGAGATGTCTACATTGGCGTCGATGAAGGATGGATGGGGGCCAGGGGATCTGTAGATCAGGGTGCTGTGGACGGAGTAGTTGTGAGTGGCGTGGATCAGGAAGTGTAGGTGTTACATTGTGGTGCAGTGTTCCTCTGTGTTGACCGTGATGCAAAGTGAGGACTTGTGTACAATGGCCAGTCCTCCGCCGGACAGGAGACACAGTCCTTCCTTAGGATGTTGTAGCCATCTGGGATTGAAATGGCAATGTCTGGGCTGGAGGTTGAGTTGGTCCAGGTCTCGGTTAAGAATGCAATGTCTGGATGAGCGGAGTCAATCAGATCCCAAAGTTCGATGGTGTGCTTATGGAGGGAGAGTATATTCAGAAGGAGGCAGTTGATGAAGTTGCGGCGGGCATCGATGGTTTCAGGTTTGGCATATTCTGGTTGTTTGTTGTGGCTGAAACTGAGGTTGCAGTTACAGCAGGAGAAAGGTCCATGGGTGTCCTTAGGAGATGCAGTTCAGCAGGCGCTGAGACATCCGTTTTTTAAGGTGGTGGAGGGTCTTGGCTCCGTAATGGAGGGTGACACTGGGTGCGATCAGGCGCAGACGGGCTTGCCTTTGGCATGCCAGTGGCACACCCGCTGTGTGCGGCTGCCATTAAGGGGGGTCCGGTCAGCTGGGAGGCTGAAAAGCGATACACAGGGAGGGGTGGTGGGAACGCAGGGGCAGCAATGACAAGGGGAGAGCACAGGAGGGAGAGGGTAGAAGAGAGAGAAAAATAAGAGAAGAGACAGGAAAAGAAAAAAGAAAAATAAAGTAAAAAACAGATGTAAAAGGCAGAAGTAAAAAAGCAGGAATAAGGAGAGACAGAAGATACTTGCAGATGGCCACTAGGCGACCAGGGATGAGGCACAGGCAGGAGCCTGTGGGTGGAGGAGGGCCTAGAACTGAGAGCCAGGCAGGCTCTCAGTTTGTTACCAAGGCTGAGGCAGCAGCAGGAGGATCTGGGGAGGGCAACAGACGCTTACCAGGAGATCAGTGGAGTTGCCCTATCACAGTGCTGCAATTAAGATGGGGAGGGAGGTGGGGGGTCCAGTCAGCAAGGAGGCGGGAGGGCAGGAAAAGCATTTTGTGGGGAGGATACGGGGCCGCAGGGGCAGCAGCAGCAAGGGTAGAGTGCGGGAGGAAGAGGGTAGAAGAGACAGAACAAGAAAAGAAGAGAAGAGACAGAAAAAGAAAAAAGAAAAAGTAAAAACAGAGGTACAAGGCTGAAGTAAACAAGCAGGAGAAAGGAGAGACAGAAGATACTTACTTGCTGATAGCCACTAGGCTCTCAGTTCATTCCCAAGGCAGAAGCAGCAGCACTAGGAGGAGCTGTGAAGGGCAAAAGGCACAGGTCAGTGGACTCCTACTAAAATCATGCAGGAAAGTACAATCGACCACAATAGGGATATGGTGCCAGACCAAACCAGAATGGGTGATATAGTAAAAACGGGAGCAGCAGGTACACCAAGACTACAAAGAAAACACATTACATAAAATACAGCCCTGTGACACGTGCAAAAGAGACACAAAATGCTCCTAATAACTGCAGTAAGACTGACCTGCAAGGAAACAATGTGTAGTACTGCTAAAATCACACAGGAAAGTACAGCTGGGCACAATAGAGAAATGATGTTGGGCCAAACTTAAATTGGTTTCCTGATAAGACCAAGAGCAACAGGTAAACAACGAACACAACAAAGTCAAATTACGTGAAATACAATTGTGAGACAACGCTATTCTGGGAAAGTCACAGAGAGTGTGTAATACAAAATAAATTACATACTATCCCTTGTGTGGGTCAATGCTTGTCCTGCCTTTTTATAGCAACAAAACCCAATGCAAATATACATAGTAAGAGAGAGGAAAAGAGGGGTACAATACTCATATTGCCAAACATAATGTGCATGCATGTACAGCAGGCCCTGAAGGAAAAAAAGTGAGAAAAGAAGAAATACAATAAATTAAGCCTGTAAAAAATAAGCCTGTAAAAAAAAGAAGAAATCAACACTATGGGGGTCATTACAACCCTGGCGGATGGGGGAGAACCGGCGGTAAGACCGCCAACAGGCTGGCGGTCTTAACTTGGTGAATTATGACCATGGCGGTTACTGCCATGGTCATCCGCCGGTTCACCGTCCCGCCTGCCAGGGCGGAGACGACCGCCGGGCTGGAGACCTGGGTCTCCAGCCCGGCGGCCGTCAGTATACCGCCGGCGGTATTTGGACCCGGCTTACCGCCGTAGATTTCCAGCAGTTTGAACCGCCATGAAATCCATGGCGGTAAGCACTATCAGTGCCAGGGAATTCCTTCCCTGGCACTGATAGTGGTCTCCCCCACCCCGACTCCCTCCTACAGCTTGTAGTGTGTACCAAAGGTACTTGCACCTTGTGCCAGGTCCAGTTATCCCTTATTAGTAGAGAAGAGATGTTTCTAGCAGCTTACGCTGATAGAAGGTAGCTATGGCAAAGCCGCTTAGGCTGAACTAGGAGACATGCAAAGCTCCTACTATACCACTCCCCACCACCCCTGCCACCCCCCAAAGGTGGCAGGGCCCCCCTCCCCACCCCGACCCCCAACATAACATTACTCAGACACACCTGACACGCATGCAGGCACCACACACGCACACACCCCGACATACATGCCAACATCCACACACACAGTCAGACACGCACACCCACATTCAAACATACATGCATATATCCATACAGACATACCCACAGACATACATGCACTCATTCCCATACACACAACACCCCCGCAAGCATACACGCACTCACACACCCCCTCTACATACACACATGCACACCCCCATGCACGCACACAACACACAACACCCCCATCCCCTAACGGACGTTCGACTTACCTGGTCCATCGATCCTCCGGGAGGGGACGGGAGCCATGGGGGCAGCTCTGCCGACACCACACCGCCAACAGAACACTGCCACGGCGAATCACAGGACATGATTCGCTGGGCGGTGTTCTGTTGGCGTGGCGGTGAAGGTGGATCAACCTCCACTTCCCTGCCACCCGCCAGTATGGCTGTTGGCGGCTCTCCGTCGGAATCACGACGGTGAGCAGCCAACAGTCATAATACGCCGAGCGCATGGCGGTCCCTCGGTGGTCTTGCAAAAAGACCGCCGAGGTCGTAATGACCCCCTATATCCTCAAGAGTAATTAACAGACAGCTCTTAAAAACATAGGGATAGTATGGCGCCCACTGTGGTCCAAGGAACAACAAGAAAAGTTACTGAAGGAACGGTATTACACCAAAGCAGACCAATCCTCCATTTTGTTAAAATCTGTATTTTGATATTCAGTATGTAATATTCATTTCAGTTCTTCCTTATTCAGTAAGGCATTAATGTTATCACCTGTAGGAGGCTGGCCTGGCTTGTAGTGGGTACCAAAGGTACTTGCACCTTGTGCCAGGTCCAGTTATCCCTTATTAGTAGAGAAGAGATGTTTCTAGCAGCTTACGCTGATAGAAGGTAGCTATGGCAAAGCCGCTTAGGCTGAACTAGGAGACATGCAAAGCTCCTACTATACCACTTTTTTCATATGCACAATATCATAAGAAAACACAATACACAGAGTTACTAAAAATAAAGGTACTTTATTTTTATGACAACATGCCAAAAATATCTCAGTAAGTACCCTCAGTAAGAAGGTAAGTAATATACACAAGTTATATGTACACAAACCAAAATTAGGTAAGTAAGAGCAAGAAAAGTAATGCAAACAGAATAGAATTACAATAGGTTGCAATAGGCAAGCATAGGTATAGGGGCAACACAAACCATATACTCCAAAAGTGGAATGCGAATCACGAGTGGACCCCAAACCAATGTGAGCTTGTAGAGGGTCGCTGGGACTGTAAGAAACAGGCAGGGTGTCCAAGATACCCCATCCCAAGACCCTGAAAAGTAGGAATAAAGTACACCTACTACTCCAAAAGAGCACAATAGTCGTGATAGGGGGATTCTGCAACAACAACAAACACCAGCAGTGCACTGACAATGGATTTCCGGACCTGAGGACCTGCAAGGCAAGGGGACCAAGTCCAATAGTCGAGACAGTGTCCAGGGGGGGCAGGAGCCCAGGAAACCCCGGATGAAGGTGCAAGGAAGCTGGACTAAGAACTTATCCTTTGAAAGACAGATGTCCCACTTCGCGATGAAGCTTGCAGAGGTGTTCCCACGCAGAAATACCGCGAAAAAGACTTGCTAACTGCAAGGGTCGCGGTAGAGGTTTTTGGGTGCTGCTGAGGACCAGGAAGGACCAGGATGTAGCCTTTTGGAGGAGGAGACAGAGGGGGCGCTCAGCAACTCAGAGAGCCCTCACAGAAGCAGGCAGCACCCACAGAAGTATCCCAACAGGCACTTAGAAGAAGAGTGAACTCTGAGTGGGCCAACTCAGAGAGTTGTGCACTGCAGGACGGAGTGCTGGGGATCCAGGCTAGGCTGTGCACGAAGCAAATACTGGAAGAGTGCACAGGAGCCGGAGCAGCTGCAAATCACGCAGTACACAGCTTTGCAGTCTAGCGTGGGGAGGCAAATACTTACCTCCACCAAACTTGGACGGAAGAGTCATTGGACTGTGGGAGTCACTTGGATAGAGTTGCTGTGTTCCAGAGACCACGCTCGTTAGGATGAGAGGGGACCCAGAGGACTTGTGATGCAGTCTTTTGGTGCCTGCGTTAGCAAGGGGAAGATTCCATCGACCCACAGGACATTTTTTTGGAGCTTCTGGTGCAGGGTGAAGGCAGGCTACCCCCAGAGCATGCACCACCTGGAAACAGTCGAGAAAGCCGTCAGGATTAGGCGCTACAATGTTGCTCGTAGTCGTCTTGCTACTTTGTTGCAGTTTTGCAGGCGTCCTGGAGCAGTCAGCGGTCGATCCTTGGTAGAAGGCGAAGAGGGAGATGCAGAGGAACTCTGGTGAGCTCTTGCATTCGTTATCTGAAGAATTCCCCAAAGCAGAGACCCTAAATAGCCAGAAAAGGAGGTTTGGCTACCAAGGAAGGAGGATTGGCTAACAAGAGAGGTAAGAGCCTATCAGAAGGAACCTCTGACGACACCTGCTGGCACTTGCCACTCAGAGCAATACAGTGTACCCCCAACACCACTGTTTCCAAGATGGCAGAGGTCTGGGACACACTGGAGGAGCTCTGGGTACCTCCCCTGGGAGGTACTGGTCAGGGGAGTGGTCACTCCCCTTTCCTTTGTCCAGTTTCATGCCAGAGCAGGGCTGGGGGATCCCTGAACCGGTGTAGACTGGCTTATGCAGAGATGGGCAACATCTGAGCCCATCAAAGCATTTCCAGAGGGTGGGGGAGGTCACTCCTCCCCAGCCCTTCACACCTATTTCCAAAGGGAGAGGATGTAACACCCTCTCTCAGAGGAAATCCTTTGTTCTGCCTTCCTGGGGCAGGGCTGCCTGGACCCAAGGAGGGCAGAGACCTGTCTGAGGGGTTGGCAGCAGCTGCAGTAGAGCCCCCGGAAAGGCAGTTTGGCAGTACTCTGGTTCTGTGCTAAAAACCCGGGGGATCATGGAATTGTCCCCCCAATACCAGAATGGTATTGGTGTGACAATTCCATGATCTTAGACATGTCACATGGCCATGTTCAGAGTTACCATTGTGACGCTATACATAGGTAGTGCACACGTGTAATGGTGTCCCCGGACTCACAAAGTCCGGGGAATTTGCCCTGAACGATGTGGGGGCACCTTGGCTAGTGCCAGGGTGCCCACACACTAAGTAACTTGGCACCCAACCTTCACTAAGTGAAGGTTAGACATATAGGTGACTTATAAGTTACTTATGTGCAGTGGTAAATGGCTGTGAAATAATGTGGGCGTTATTTCACTCAGGCAGCAGTGGCTGGCCTGTGTAAGAATTATCAGAGCTCCCTATGGGTGGCAAAAGAAATGCTGCAGCCCATAGGGATCTCCTGGAACCCCAATACCCTGGGTACCTCGGTGCCACATACAAGGGAATTATATGGGTGTACCAGTATGCCAATGTGAATTGGTACATTTTGTCACTAGCCTGTTAGTGACAAATTTGGAAAGCAGAGAGAGCATAACCACTGAGGGTCTGGTTAGCAGAGCCTCATTGAGACAGTTAGGCATCAGACAGGGAAAACATACAGGGCACATACTATGAGCACTGGGGCCTTGCCTGGCAGGGTCCCAGTGACACATGGACTAAAACAACATACATACAGTGAAATATGGGGGTAACATGCCAGGCAAGATGGTACTTTCCTACAGCACCTCTGGATGGTTCTTGACAACTGTAATCACTTGCCAATGAAGATCATTTTTACTATGTCTGTTTTCTATGAAGTCGTCCACCAGGGATGAATTAGTCCCTTTGCAGTGTAGACGACTTCTCTGCTGACATATGCACATGCGTACCTTCTGTGTCGTTTAGACAATGTAGATTTTATTGCAAGGACAAATAACAGAATATACAACATTTTCAGTATTGAAACTGGAGAACTGGTTCAAAACTATTTTGATATAACCATGCACAAACTCTTTAGTCCCAGTTTTGAATTGGCATACATACAATTACCACACCTAAAGTGTTCCTTTAAACCAGGGAGTCCCCAAAAGTCAGTCAGTGTGAGGTTAAACTTTTTTCTGGGTTCGTTTGTCCTGACCAGGACATCTTTAATATTTTTGCCTCTGCAGATACAAATAAAGGGCGTTCAAGATTAATTTCCCTTCCATTGATAACTGGCCAGTGTTTAAGAATACTCTTTTTGAGTTGATTTGAGACTTAGGACAAGGTCACGCAGCCTGATATTCTTTGTTTATTCTTGTTCTAGGGGCAAGGAGTACCTCCCGAAGGCAATACCGCGCCCTTTTGATGGATTGTGTAGCTAATTTCTGTAGGTATCCCCTGGCATATAGCTTTTCTGCTAGAACACTGGCCTCCAAGAAAGAATCTTGTTTAAAAAAACAATTTCTCTGAATCTGAAGGAGTTAGGAAAAAAGAAGGGAATCTCCTAAGGCTCTGGGATGGTTACTGTTATTTGTGAATAGTGTATTCTGTTCAGTGGATTTGCAATACAGGGGTGTCACAAGTGCCCCATCTAAGGTTTTGATCAATCGATCCAAAAAGAGAATCTCAGATCTACTGTGTATGAGTAGGAACTTAAGGCTCTTATTGTTTTTGTTTAGCCAGTGGCAAAATTCGGTAAGGATATCTACTGGGCCCTGCCAAATCATAAAGATGTCATCAGTATACTGTTTCCATACAGCAATACTATTATAAAATGGATTACAGTGTGAAAGAATGTTGTTAACCTTTAGACTGTCCATAAAGAGAATGGCAAAATTAGGGGTAAATAAGGTCCCCATAGATGTTCCCCTAACTTGTTGATAAAAATGGCCATCAAATTGAAAGAAGTCCCGGGAAAGACACAATTCAAGAAGTTGAATGACAAAGGAAGTCGGGACTGCATGAGGGTGGGTCCTAGAGTCCAAAATGTTCTGAAAAACCCTAATCCCCTCTTCCTGGGGAATATTAGTGTAGAGTGACTCTACATCCAAAGTGCAAAGAATGCTCGTATCGGGGTCAAAAGTCACATGTTCAAACTGGTTGATCATATCCATAGTGTCCTTCACATAACACTGTCTGTTAGCTACAAAATCCCTAATAAAAAGGTCTTTTGGAATGGCCTAAAGGCTCAAGAATGGAGCTACATCCTGGGGCATCAAGGCAGTGTTTTGGTGTGTTTGTGGATCTTAGGTAGGCTATATATGACAGGTGTCCTTGGAAATGTTTGGGCCTGACTTGCAAGGCCCTAGTGCCTCCTTTTGCCATATTAGCGTATGTTTTTTTACTCTAATGTGCCTCGAGGAGGCAATTTTCACTGCACCATATTTACAAAGTAGCACAATGTATGCATTGCAACACTTTGGACACATTATGCCTGTGTCAGGTATAATGTATCCAAGGGAGGTGTTCCGGCATCAGGAGACATTTTTCACTGCAACATTTTTGGCATCATTTTTGATGGCTGCTCAAAACAGGCATTAAAATGACGCACCCATTGAAATCAATGGGACTCCTTACACTTTGCTACACTAGAGTCAACATTTTTTATGCTAGTGTAGCAAAGCACCACAGTAGCGTCAATGGGTTTGACGCTATTGTTCTAACAACCGCCATGGTGAGCTGTATAATAAATTCGGTGCACACTTAGAGGGTCATTACAACCCTGGTGGTCAAAGACCGCCATGGTTGTTTTGGCGGATTTCACCACCAGCAGGCTGACGGTGAAATCCTTTGCATTATGACCGCAGCGGAAGCGCCGCGGTCACACAGCCGGGACCATCGGTTTCCCGCCACTTTAGTCCCGGCGGGAGTAATCCTCCAGGGCAGCGCTGCTTGGTCCCCCTCCCGCCATCCTTTTCATGGCTGTTTGCCACCGCCATGAAAAGGCTGGCGGAAAGGGGAGTCGCGGGGCACGGGGCCCCCTGCCACGGCCCTGTACAGCAAAAGCGCGACAGGTGCAACTGCACCCGTTGCATGGCCGCAACACCGCCGGCTCCATTTGGAGTCGCCTCCTGTGTTGTGGCTGAGATCCCCGCTGGGCCGGCGGGCGGAAATCAAGTTTCTGCCCGCCGGCCCAGCGGGGATCTCCTGATGGCCACGGCAGGAGTGCAGCCACATTGGCGGCAGCCAAGGTCGTAATGAGAGCCACAGTGTCGTTAGGTGGGGAAAAGGGTGGCACAAGAAAAGTGGTGCATCAGTACTGATGCACCACTTTCTTGTAAATCTGGCCCTTAGTATTCAGATATAACAACTCATTTTGAGTCAAGAAACCTTCTGTCCTACTTTTCTCAGTTAAATCAAGGACATGGGCATGTTTCTCTTGTATAGACGGATTATAGGGTACAAATGTATTCTTTTTTTCCAAATTAGACAGTTAATTGAAAATCAATTTCTCAAAAGTATGTATCTCAGGTGGTAAACAACTGTGGGGGGAGAAAATGTGGAGTGGGGGCAGAGACTCATATTGGCAGTACAAGGAATTATTGCATTTTCTGAAAAAAGGCCTGTAGGTGTATTTTACTGGAAAAATGAAATATTTAAGTCTGGAGGTCAATAAAATTGGTATGAGTAGGGGGGACAAATGAGAGGCTTTTGATCAGTAGAAAGAACTGATCTGATGAGAGATGATGAGCAGACAGATTGAAAATCGGAACTTCTTGGGGGTGATATATAGTGGTGGGGATTTTGTCCATGGGTCATATGCCTACTACCAGTGGTAGTATTTCTGTCGAGTTTGTCGATCCCCTTAAGTGCTGTACCAGCATTGTGACTTGCATTTCCCCTGTCTGGGTGGCCTGTCCTGGCCTCTCCCTAAAAACTTTTACTGGGGTGTTGGTAGAAGAACTAGTCCCCTCGCCTGGATCTGAGATATCAGAAGATTCACCTGAGGTGACATAGAATGTCACAATGGCATTCTGTTTATTAAATCTACCCCAGGGACGTGCAAACTTTGTTTTGTTTGATTCTATTAAATTCTGTTACTGTTTTCTCTATTTTCTGAAAGAGAGCTTTTGCATCAGGGATCACACTAGATTCATTCATTTGTTTTTCCAATTCATTAATTTCCTCAGCAAATGTCCTAGCGTGTTCCACCGCAGTGTCTATACCTAGCACCATCTAGTGCCTGAAACATGTGATGCCTATAAAACTGAGCCCATGTAAGTACTTTTTATCATTAGTAAACATACCAGAGGCCTTTCTAACCTGGAGACCCGCTAGTATAGTATCAGCTCTTAAGTACTCAGTCAACATGCAAATCATTAACTGTAATCTAACATATTTTTTCTTACTTCTTTCAAATTGATCCGCAATGCTAGACCCTGGTGTTTAGGCAGACTTGTGGACATCAGAAAAAAAGTGCAGGGCCTCCTAAAATCTCCATGATATAGTCATCTGAGTATAGAGGAGTATGGTCTGACTATGAGTATGATCCCTGGATATTCGGCCAGTATATCGATAAACATCCCCTGATGATCCACTTTGGTCTGGACACTGATTGCAAATGTGTACTTCTGTTGTTTTAAGCGATGGGATGTTGCAGCAGTGGGCACCAAATGCACCTGTGTGTAATCAACTGCAGCAAGGAAATGTGGGAATCCAACTATGGCTTAGAACCCTTGCTTGGTGAACAGCTGTTGTTGTTGAGTTTTGGAGAAGAGAATGTACTGGGTTGTGAGTTTGATTATGGCATCCAAGACAGAGGGGACGAATGTAGAAAATGCTCCCTGTGAGATTGCTGCTAATCTGCCTGTTCTGACCTGCAAGGAACCTCATTCCAGCATGTGGAGCACAGCCATTCACAAGGGGGGAAATGTTATTGGGCCTTGCAGCTAGTGGCTGGACACTTGGCCCCATCTTATGCAGCAATTCAATGATAGATTCCCTCCTAAGTCTAGAATGTATGACCTTATACTCTCTGTGTTCAATGAGGGATATGCGCTGCTGGAACACAAGTTTCCTCCTTCTTCACTGCCAACATGGTGGTGGTAGTCTCATAGCATTCCCTAGTTGCAGAATGACGATCTTCATGGCGTAGTTGAGCTTGTCAAATTGTTTTGCAGGGGTTGCTCATTTTATACCACAGCCACTGCATCATTTCCTATGCCTGGTTTGCCGATGTACAGCAATTCTTGTGCATTTTAGATGCTGTGTTGGACTTGCCAATGATGAGTGGCACATTGGCAAACCTATAAATATCACTGCATTACATTTGCATCAGATTTTGTGTGGGAATGCCTACATCGCATATATTTAACTGTGCATTGCACAGCTAGCTTCGGTGCAGCTTTTCTAATCCACGCAACTTTTAAAAACAAGGCATTTTGGCAAATGTGTCATTTTAAAAATATGACTTACTGCTTGTGCCACGTCACAAATAATGGTGCAACACTGGTGGAAGCCTCTCTAAATATGCCCCTGGGTGTTTAAGACCTCCTATATATGTGAGAGTTATGATAGAATGACTGAATTATCTCTGCGAACTACAAGGAGTCAGGTCATAGGCATATAATTTCTTTGGCATTTTTATATGAAAAATGCTGATCATGGATCCATCACTAAACTAATCCAAAAATGGTACTTTGCTCCATAATAACATTTTGCTATGTAATGGTCTGAACATGGGACAGACTAGTGAAGCTAAATCTAGTGTAGGATTTCTAGGCTTCAGAAACTTCTGAACTGGTCCTTAAGAAGATGTTAAGTAGGACCAAGATCTCTCAAGGCATGGCAGCAGCAGCAGCTCCACTTCTTTGGCTTTGGGGCTTCACCCTCTTTATTTTTTTACTCATTCGAAATTCAAATTTGTTTTCCACAGGCTTCTTTTAATTAAGGTTGTGTCAGTGATTCATTAAAAAAATGCTCGGCAAAGCCATTACCAAAGGGCAGAACTCCAGCTTCTGATGACGTGGTGGTAAAGTTAGGCCTGGGTGCTGCAGACTGAAGCCCTGCAGCACAAGAGACTACGGGGGTCATTACAACCTCGGTGGTCTTTTTTGAAGACCGCCGAGGTACCGCCGTGCGGAAGACCGCCAGTGGTGGTGGTTTTCCGCTTGGCCTATTATGACCGTTGGCAGCTCTCTGTCCTTTTACCGACGGTGAGCCGCCAACAGCCATACTGGTGGGAGGCGGGGAAGTGGAGGTTGCTCCACCGCCACGCCAACAGAACAACGTCCAGCGAATCACGTCCTGTGATTCGCCGTTGCGGTGTTCTGTTGGCGGTGTGGTGTCGGCGGAGCTGCCCCCATGGCTCCCGTCCCCTCCCGGAGGATCGACGGAACAGGTAAGTCGATCGTCCATTAGGGGAGGGGGGAGGGGGGTGTTGTGTGTTGTGTGTTGTGTGGGTGCATGGGGGTGTGTGTATGTAGAGGGGGTGTGTGAGTGCGTGTATGCTTGCGGGGGTGCTGTGTGTATGGGAATGAGTGCGTGTATGTCTGTGGGTATGTCTGTATGGATGTGTGCGTGTATGTCTGAATGTGGGTGTGCGTGTCTGACTGTGTGTGTGGATGTTGGCATGTATGTCGACGTGTGTGCTTGTAAGGGTGTAGGTGGTGCATGCGTGCGTGTCATGTGGGTATGGGTGATGTGATGTTGGGGGGTGGGGAGGGGGGCCCTGCCACCTTTGGGGGGTGGCAGGGGTGGTGGGGGGTGTAGTGGAGGGAGTCGGGGTGGGGGATGGGGGAGACCCCTATCAGTGCCAGGGAAGGAATTCCCTGGCACTGATAGTGCTTACCGCCGTGGATTTCATGGCGGTTCAAACCGCTGGAAATCCACAGCGGTAAGCCGGGTCCAAATACCGCCGGTGGTATAGTGACGGCCGCCGGGCTGGAGACCCAGGTCTCCAGCCCAGCGGTCGTCTCCGCCCTGGCGGGCGGAACGGAGAACCGGCGGATGACCATGGCGGTAACTGCCATGGTCATAATTCCCCAAAGTAAGACCGCCAGCCTGTTGGCGGTCTTACCGCCGGTTTAACACCGACCGCCAGGGTTGTAATGACCCCCTACATGTCCATCAGGTACTGGAAAGTGATGCCACCCCACCTTTTGGCAACTTTGTACAGAGTAGGGTAGGGTCAGTGATCCTCCCTGACCCCATCACACTCTGTGATGAAG
This sequence comes from Pleurodeles waltl, assembly GCF_031143425.1. NCBI lineage: Eukaryota > Metazoa > Chordata > Amphibia > Caudata > Salamandridae > Pleurodeles > Pleurodeles waltl. The sequence goes on from NC_090444.1 coordinate 839,334,837, forward strand.
TGGGAAAGAGTGGAGAAGATGCTACAGGTGAGAAGCAGGGAAATGGATTCTGGGACTGTAAAACATCATGAATTCTGATGACAGTGTGCAGCCATGAGTTTCTAGCTCCTGCACTGCTGTTAGTGAAGGACACCACTGCAGAGTGAAACAACAAGGCCAAAGTGCACTGTGGGTGCAGAACTTTGCAGAGCAGCCTCGCTTTCAGCCAGTGGCCCCCGATGTACTTCTCTCAGTGGGGCCACAAGATGACTCATGCAAAGTCATTTAGCAAAGGGTTCCTTGCCCTACAATACATTTTATTTTCATCTGTCAAAGGTATTGTTAACAATCAAAATGATTTTAAGTTATGAAGACTGAGAGCCCAATAATCCATTTGCCTCCAACAAATTAAGCCTTTTTCATGGAGGAGGTTGGAGGAGGTGGGCCTGAACTAGTGGTGTAACAAAAGCTCCTTTAGCCCCTGTTGTGTGTGGCCCACTGCCCCCATGCTCCAGCACTCTGTATGGGCAGTGGGTCCCTGGCCTCAGAGCTCCTGACTGAGCTTGGAACATGGGGGGACCCCCTCAATGTGTTTTTTTATATATCACTCTCTCTCCTGCTGCACAGGATGTTTTGCCCACCTGAGGGCCTACCTTTTCTAGAAGACTCTGAAACACATGGAGGGTTCAGAGTAGACAGGTAACTCTGCCAGCTGAATTTGTGCTATACAGTGCTTAATTTTTTCCACTCCATGAGACGTCTTGGCTGCCTATTGACTGTCTGTCCCGGAAGACCCTTTTACACATGGAGGAACCAAAGGAGGTGGGTCTCTCCCCCACCCCAGCTGAACTTGCACTGTTTAGCGTTTCATCTCTCCTGCTGCAGGGTCATTTTGACTACCTATCCCGGAAGACTCTGCTACACACGGAGGGATTGGAGTAAGTGGGCCTCTCCCCTAGCTGAACTCGAGCAACATAGTGCTTTGTTTCTTCTACTGTGTGGGAAGCACCTGGGAAAAGACAGGGCAGAAGGGCAGGCCTGTCTTTGCCCATCATCACCAGTAGGAGGAAAGACAGGGCCACCCCTTCTGTCTTGTCCATTAAGGTACTTTTTGAATAAAACACATTGTATGGGAAATGTTCAAATACTTGTGGGGCTGCTTGTTCCAACTACTAACTTGTATAAGTATTTTGTCTGAATTGTTATATTGAACTTCTGCTTTTGTATTATGTTTTCGTTTTTTCTTTAGCTGATTCAATTTTATATTGTAAATCTATGTGTGGGACCCATTGGTTGTTACTTTGGAAGAGAGAAAGGCCAATGGGCCTCTACAGAGAGTGAACAAACAGTGCCACTAGCAGAACATCACCTGAGTTGTTCCCTTCCCGACACTCCAACTGGGCTGCTTTGGCTCATCCACATATAGTTGTTGCTTCTAATGTCTGTCCATCAAAGGCAAGTCTGAAAAGCCTTAGTTATGTTGATACATTCTATGTCGACACGTCTGTCATTCGTATGCTGATTCTACCCTTTGGTAAGCCTGATCAATGAAAAACAGCCTGTAGGAAAGTACCTTCTTGCCTGGCATGTTACCCCCATTTTTCACTGTATATATGTTGTTTTAGTCGTATGTGTCACTGGGACCCTGCCAGCCAGGGCCCCAGTGCTCATAAGTGTGGCTGAATGTGTTACCTGTGTTATGACTAACTGTCTCACTGAGGCTCTGCTATCCAGAACCTCAGTGGTTATGCTCTCTCATTTCTTTCCAAATTGTCACTAACAGGCTAGTGACCAATTTTACAAATTCACATTGGCATACTGGAACACCCTTATAATTCCCTAGTATATGGTACTGAGGTACCCAGGGTATTGGGGTTCCAGGAGATCGCTATGGGCTGCAGCATTTCTTTTGCCACCCATAGGGAGCTCTGACAATTCTTACACAGGCCTGCCACTGCAGCCTGAGGTAAATAACGTCCACGTTATTTCACAGCCATTTACCACTGTACTTAAGTAACTTATAAGTCACCTATATGTCTAACATTTACCTTATAAATGTTAGGTGCAAAGTTACTTAGTGTGTGGGCACCCTGGCACTAGCCAAGGTGCCCCCACATTGTTCAGGGCAAATTCCCCGGACTTTGTGAGTGCGGGGACACCATTACACGCGTGCACTACACATAGGTCACTACCTATGTGTAGCTTCACAATGGTAACTCCGAATATGGCCATGTAACATGTCTAAGATCATGGAATTGCCCCCTCTACGCCATCCTGGCATTGTTGGCACAATCCCATGATCCCACGGGTCTCTAGCACAGACCCGGGTACTGCCAAACTGCCTTTTCAGGGGTTTCACTGCAGCTGCTGCTGCTGCCAACCCCTCACAAAGGTTTCTGCCCTCCTGGGGTCCAGCCAGGCTTGGCCCAGGATGTCAGAACAAAGGACTTCCTCAGAGAGAGGGTGTTACACCCTCTCCCTTTGGAAAAAGGTGTTAAGGCAGGGGAGGAGTAGCCTCCCCCAGCCTCTGGAAATGCTTTCATGGGCACAGATGGTGCCCATTTCTGCATAAGCCAGTCTACACGGGTTCAGGGACCCCTCAGCCCTGCTCTGGCGCGAAACTGGACAAATGAAAGGGGAGTGACCACTCCCCTGACCTGCACCTCCCCTGGGAGGTGCCCAGAGCTCCTCCAGTGTGCTCCAGACCTCTGCCATCTTGGAAACAGAGGTGCTGCTGGCACACTGGACTGCTCTGAGTGGCCAGGGCCAGCAGGTGACGTCAGAGACTCCTTCTGATAGGCTCCTTCAGGTGTTGCTAGCCTATCCTCTCTCCTAAGTAGCCAAACCCTCTTTTCTGGCTAATTAAGGTCTCTGCTTTGGGGAATTCCTTAGATAACGAATGCAAGAGCTCATCAGAGTTCCTCTGCATCTCTCTCTTCACCTTCTGCCAAGGAATCGACTGCTGACCGTGCTGGAAGCCTGCAAAACTGCAACAAAGTAGCAAAGACGACTACTGCAACTCTGTAACGCTGATCCTGCCGCCTTCTCGACTGTTTTCCTGGTGGTGCATGCTGTGGGGGTTGTCTGCCTCCTCTCTGCACTAGAATCTCCGAAGAAATCACCCGTGGGTCGACGGAATCGTCCCCCTGCAACCGCAGGCACCAAAGAACTGCATCACCGGTCCCCTGGGTCTCCTCTCAGCACGACGAGCGAGGTCCCTTGAATCCAGAAACTGTGTCCAAGTGACTCCCAAAGTCCAGTGACTCTTCTGTCCAAGTTTGGTGGAGGTAAGTCCTTGCCTCCCCACGCCCAGACTGCATTGCTGAAAACCGCGTCTTTTGCAGCTACTCCAGCCTCTGTGCACTTCCGGTGGAAATCCTTTGTGCACAGCCAAGCCTGGGTCCACGGCACTCTATCCTGCATTGCACGACTTTCTAAGTTGTCCTCCAGTGGCGTGGGACTCCTTTGTGCAACTTCGGGTGAGCACTGTTTCACTCCTCTTCATAGTGCCTGTTCCGGCACTTCTGCGGGTGCTGCCTGCTTCTGAGAGGGCTCCTTGTCTTGCTCGACGCCCTCTCTCTCCCCAGACGCAATTGGCGACAACCTGGTCCCTCCTGGGCCACAGCAGCATCCACAAACTCTAACCGCACGATTTGCAGCTAGCAAGGCTTGCTGGCGGTCTTTCTTCAGGAAAACACTTCTGCACGACTCTCTACAGCGTGTGAGATCCATCCTCCAAAGGGGAAGTTCCTAGCCCTTGTCGTTCCTGCAGAATCCTCAGCTTCTACTGCCAAGTAGCAGCTTCTTTGCACCCACAGCTGGCATTTCATGGGCACCTGCCCATCTCCGACTTGCTTGTGACTTTTGGACTTGGTCCCCTTGTTCCACAGGTACCCTCGACTGTAAATCCATCGTTGTTGCATTGCTGGTTTGTGTCTTTCCTGCAGAATTCCCCTATCACGACTTCTATGTCCTTTGGGGAACTTTAGTGCACTTTGCACTCACTTTTCAGGGTCTTGGGGTGGGCTATTTTTCTAACCCTCACTGTTTTCTTACAGTCCCAGCGACCCTCTACGAGGTCACATAGGTTTGGGGTCCATTCGTGGTTCGCATTCCACTTTTGGAGTATATGGTTTGTGTTGCCCCTATCCCTATGTGTCCCCATTGCATCCTATTGTAACTATACATTGTTTGCACTGTTTTCTAAGACTATACTGCATATTTTTGGTATTGTGTACATATATCTTGTGTATATTTGCTATCCTCATACTGAGGGTACTCACTGAGATACTTTGGCATATTGTCATAAAAATAAAGTACCTTTATTTTTAGTATATCTGTGTATTGTGTTTTCTTATGATATTGTGCAAGTGACACTAGTGGTACTGTAGGAGCTTCACTAGTCTCCTAGTTCAGCCTAAGCTGCTCTGCTAAGCTACCATTATCTATCAGCCTAAGCTGCTAGACACCCTATACACTAATAAGGGATACCTGGGCCTGGTGCAAGGTATAAGTACCATTTGGTACTCACTACAAGCCGGTCCAGCCTCCTACACAGCCTAATCTTGAGTCTAACCAAACTAATAAGGAGAGTAAAGAGAACTAGGTTAACTACAGGCAGTTCTCTCTAAGGAACTAAAAGAAGTGAAAAATCTAGTTCAGATTCTGGTGTCTAGGCTCCAGGAAATATTAGATAGAAGCTATATGACCAATAACCCAATCAAAACTGCAGAACAAGAGGACAACTCAGAGTAAAAGTCTACCATTTCTTGTCCCTAAACTTACAAACATTGTCTGTCCTAGAGGTCAACCCGATTCTACATCAAGTGCCAGCAATAAGATCTAAATGAGTCTAGGGTCAAGAAATAGTACTGGAAAGATATCCAGGTGGCAGTAGCATGTTGAAATTGCATTATTGGTTGAGAGGGTGGAAACCATACCCAAGCAGCAACCTCAATCTCTGTCAGGGTGAAACCAGTGCTTAATTTGTGCTAGTTGTTTCTGGTGCGGAGCACTGGCACTTATTTTTGAGGGCCAGCGCTAATTTTTCTGCCTCAAGCATTTACTGCGAGCAAAAGACACATATGGGAAAGACGGAGGAAGAGAAAAAAAGGGTCACAATTGGAGAAAGCAGAAAGCTGCAAGAGTGAGCTGAAGGGCCTGGGAGTGGCTTTAAATGGATTGAAGAGTCCCGAGATGGCTTCAGGATTCCGTTGCCTCAGTATTCCGTGTTCGCACATTTAATTGCAGCAGCTGCTTGTTTAAGAGGAGGGCTTTGGGCAACAGCACCTTTTTATTTACAAATTAAGCACTGGGTGAAACACAAGCAAACCAAAAATTAACTTGTGTTGAACCCTCTGACTGCATAGCACAAAGCAATCAGGCTTAACTTAGAGGCAATCTGTAAAGTATTTATGCAGTACTTTGTAGGAGGCTGGACTGGCTTGTAGTGAGTATCTAGGGGTACTTGCACCTTGCACCAGGCCCAGTTATCCCTTATTAGTGTATAGGGTGTCTAGCAGCTTAGGCTGATAGATAATGGTAGCTTAGCAGAGCAGCTTAGGCTGAACTAGGAGACGTGTGAAGCTACTACAGTACCACTTAGTGTCATATGCACAATATCATAAGAAAACACAATACACAGTTATACTAAAAATAAAGGTATTTTTATGACAATATGCCAAAGTATCTTAGAGTGTACCCTCAGTGAGAGGATAGGAAATATACACAAGATATATATACACAATAGCAAAAATATGCAGTATAGTCTTAGAAAACAGTGCAAACAATGTACAGTTACAATAGGATGCAATGGGGAAACATAGGGATAGGGGCAACACAAACCATATACTCCAAAAGTGGAATGCGAACCACGAATGGACCCCAAACCTATGTGACCTTGTAGAGGGTCACTTGGACTATTAGAAAATAGTGAGAGTTAGAAAAATAACCCTCCCCAAGACCCTGAAAAGTGAGTGCAAAGTGCACTAAAGTTCCCCTAAGGACAAAGAAGTCGTGTTAGAGGAATAATGCAGGAAAGACACAAACCAACAATGCAACAACTGTGGATTTCCAATCTAGAGTACCTGTGGAACAAGGGGACCAAGTCCAAAAGTCACAAGCAAGTCGGAGATGGGCAGATGCCCAGGAAATGCCAGCTGCGGGTGCAAAGAAGCTTCTACTGGACAGAAGAAGCTGAGGTTTCTGCTGGAACGAAAAGGGCTAGAGACTTCCCCTTTGGTGGACGGATCCGACTCGCCGTGGAGAGTCGTGCAGAAGTGTTTGCCTGCCGAAAGAATGCCAACAAGCCTTGCTAGCTGCAAATCATGTGGTTAGAGTTTTTGGACGCTGCTGTGGCCCTGGAGGGACCAGGAGGTCGCAAATTGGACCAGGAGAGAGAAGGGACGTCGTGCAAGACAAGAAGCCCTCTCAGCAGCAGGTAGCACCCGGAGAAGTGCCAGAAACAGGCACTATGAGGATGCGTGAAACGGTGCTCACCCGAAGTCGCACAAAGAAGTCCCACGTCGCCGGAGAACAACTTAGGAGGTCGTGCAATGCAGGTTAGAGTGCCGTGGACCCAGGCTGGACTGTGCACAAAGGATTTCCGCCGGAAGTGCACGGAGGCCAGAGTAGCTTCAAAAGTCGCGGTTCCCAGCAATGCAGTCTAGCGAGGTGAGGCAAGGACTTACCTCCACCAAACTTGGACTGAAGAGTCACTGGACTGTGGGGGCCACTTGGACCGAGTTGCTGGATTCGAGGGACCTCGCTCGTCGTGCTGAGAGGAGACCCAAGGGACCGGTAATGCAGCTTTTTGGTGCCTGCGGTTGCAGGGGGAAGATTCCGTCGACCCACGGGAGATTTCTACGGAGCTTCTGGTGCAGAGAGGAGGCAGACTACCCCCACAGCATGCACAAGCAGGAAAACAGCTGAGAAGGCGGCAGGATCAGCGTTACAGAGTTGCAGTAGTCGTCTTAGCTACTTTGTTGCAGTTTTGCAGGCTTCCAGCGCGGTCAGCAGTCGATTCCTTGGCAGAAGGTGAAGAGAGAGATGCAGAGGAACTCGGATGAGCTCTTGCATTCGTTATCTAAGGAATCCCAAGAGACAGAGACCCTAAATAGCCAGAAAAGAGGGTTTGGCTACCTAGGAGAGAGGATAGGCTAGCAATACCTGAAGGAGCCTATCACAAGGAGTCTCTGACGTCACCTGGTGGCACTGGCCACTCAGAGCAGTCCAGTGTGCCAGCAGCACCTCTGTTTCCAAGATGGCAGAGGTCTGGAGCACACTGGAGGAGCTCTGGACACCTCCCAGGGGAGGTGCAGGTCAGGGGAGTGGTCACTCCCCTTTCCTTTGTCCAGTTTCGTGCCAGAGCAGGGCTAAGGGGTCCCCTGAACCGGTGTAGACTGGCTTATGCAGAATTGGGCACATCTGTGCCCAACAAAGCATTTCCAGAGGCTGGGGGAGGCTACTCCTCCCCTGCCTTCACACCATTTTCCAAAGGGAGAGGGTGTCACACCCTCTCTCAGAGGAAGTTCTTTGTTCTGCCATCCTGGGCCAGGCCTGGCTGGACCCCAGGAGGGCAGATGCCTGTCTGAGGGGTTGGCAGCAGCAGCAGCTGCAGTGAAACCCCAGGAAGGGCAGTTTGGCAGTACCAGGGTCTGTGCTAAAGACCACTGGGATCATGGGATTGTGCCAACTATGCCAGGATGGCATAGAGGGGGCAATTCCATGATCATAGACATGTTACATGGCCATATTCAGAGTTACCATTGTGCAGCTACATATAGGTAGTGACCTATATGTAGTGCACGCGTGTAATGGTGTCCCCGCACTCACAAAGTTCAGGGAATTGGCTCTGAACAATGTGGGGGCACCTTGGCTAGTGCCAGTGTGCCCTCACACTAAGTAACTTTGCACCTAACCTTTACCAGGTAAAGGTTAGACATATAGGTGACTTATAAGTTACTTAAGTGCAGTGTAAAATGGCTGTGAAATAACGTGGACGTTATTTCACTCAGGCTGCAGTGGCAGGCCTGTGTAAGAATTGTCAGAGCTCCCTATGGGTGGCAAAAGAAATGCTGCAGCCCATAGGGATCTCCTGGAACCCCAATACCCTGGGTACCTCAGTACCATATACTAGGGAATTATAAGGGTGTTCCAGTAAGCCAATGTAAATTGGTAAAATGGTCACTAGCCTGTTAGTGACAATTTGGAAAGAAATGAGAGAGCATAACCACTGAGGTTCTGATTAGCAGAGCCTCAGTGAGACAGTTAGTCACTACACAGGTAACACATTCAGGCACACTTATGAGCACTGGGGACCTGGGTTACCAGGGTCCCAGTGACACATACAACTAAAACAACATATATACAGTGAAAAATGGGGGTAACATGCCAGGCAAGATGGTACTTTCCTACACAACCCCCCCCCAAACGAAGGACAATACGACTAGCCATGACCTGATGAGTCTTCATTGTCTAAGTGGAAATATCTGGAGAGTCCATCTGCATTGGAGTGGCAACTCCCAGGTCTATGTTCCACTGTATAGTCCATTCCCTGTAGGGATATGGACCACCTCAACAATTTAGGATTTTCACCTTTCATTTGTTTTAGCCAAAGTAGAGGTTTGTGGTCTGTCTGAACAATGAAGTGAGTGCCAAACAGGTATGGCCTCAACTTCTTCAGAGCCCAGACCACAGCAAAGGCCTCCCTCTCAATGGCAGACCAACGCTTTTCTCTAGGGGTCAACCTCCTACTAATAAAAGCAACAGGTTGATCCTGGCCCTCAGAATTAAGTTGTGATAGGACTGCCCCTACTCCTAATTCAGATGCATCAGTTTGGACATAGAATTTTTTAGAGTAACAAGGGCTTTTCAGGACAGGTGCAGAGCACATGGCCTGCTTCAGCTCCGCAAAAGCTTTCTGACAGTTTGCTGTCCATAATACCTTTTTAGGCATCTTTTTGGAAGTGAGGTCATTAAGAGGGGCTGCAATGGAGCCATAGTTCTTAATGAACCTCCTGTAATACCCAGTGAGGCCCAGGAAGGCTCTCACCTGAGTCTGTGTAGTAGGGGGAACCCAATCAATAATTGTTTGGATTTTCCCCTGTAGTGGTGCAATCTGTTCCCCACCAACAAGGTGTCCCAAATAAACCACCTTACCCTGCCCTATTTGGCACTTTGAAGCCTTGATAGTGAGGCCTGCCTTTTGCAGAGCCTCCAAAACTTTCCATAGGTGGACCAGGTGATCATCCCAGCTGGAGCTAAAGACAGCTATATCGTCCAAATATGCTGCACTGAAAGCTTCCAGCCCTTGCAGGACTGTGTTCACCAACCTCTGAAAAGTGGCAGGTGCATTTTTCAAACCAAAAGGCATTACAGTAAACTGGTAATGTCCTCCAATGGTTGAAAATGCAGTCTTAGGTTTAGCATCTTCTGACAATTTGATCTGCCAATACCCTGCAGTCAAATCAAAAGTGCTTAGATACTTGGCAGATGCCAGTGTATCTATGAGCTCATCTGCCGTGGGTATAGGGTCAGCATCAGTTTTGGTTACCAAGTTGAGACCTCTATAGTCTACACAAAACCGCATTTCCTTCTTTCCATCTTTGGAATGGGGTTTTGGTACAAGTACAACAGGAGAGGCCCATGGACTTTCAGAGTGCTCAACCACTCCTAGTTCTAACATTTTCTGGACCTCTTGCTTTATGCAGTCCCTGACATGGTCAGGCTGCCTATAGATCTTACTTTTGACAGGTAAACTGTCTCCAGTATCTATAGTGTGCTCACACCAAGAAGTGGTACCTGGCACAGTAGAGAAGAGTTCAGAGAATTGATCTAGGAGATTTATGCAATTGTCTTTCTGCTCAGCAGTAAGACAATCAGCCAAAACTACACCTTCCACAAGAGCATCTTGTTCTGTGGAAGAGAAGAGATCAGGTAGAGGATCACTGTCTTCTTCCTGTCCCTCATCTGTTGCCATGAGCAGGGTGAGATCAGCCCTGTCATAGTAGGGTTTCAGGCGGTTGACATGGAGCACCCTAAGGGGACTCCTGGCAGTGCCTAAGTCAACTAAATAGGTGACTTCTCCCTTCTTTTCAACAATTGTGTGGGGTCCACTCCATTTATCTTGGAGTGCTCTTGGGGCCACAGGCTCCAAGACCCACACTTTCTGCCCTGGTTGGTACTGAACCAAAACAGCCTTCTGATCATGCCATTGCTTCTGGAGCTCTTGGCTGGCCTGAAGGTTTTTACTGGCCTTTTTCATGTACTCAGCCATTCTTGATCTGAGGCCAAGTACATAATCCACAATATCCTGCTTAGGAGCTTTTAAAGGTTGTTCCCAACCCTCCTTTACAAGTGTGAGTGGACCCCTAACAGGGTGTCCAAAAAGAAGTTCAAAGGGGCTGAAGCCCACTCCTTTCTGGGGTACCTCCCTGTAGGCAAAAAGGAGGCATGGTAGAAGGATATCCCATCTCCTGCGGAGTTTTTCAGGGAGACCCATAATCATGCCTTTGAGAGTTTTATTAAATCTCTCCACCAGTCCATTTGTTTGTGGATGATAGGGTGTTGTGAACTTGTACGTTACACCACACTCCTTCCACATGGCCTTTAAGTATGCAGACATGAAATTGCTTCCCCTGTCTGATACTACTTCCTTTGGGAAGCCCACCCTGGAAAATATTCCCAGGAGGGCCTTTGCCACTGCAGGTGCTGTAGTGGTCCCTAAAGGAATAGCTTCAGGATATCTTGTGGCATGGTCCACTACCACCAAGATAAACCTATTGCCTGAAGCAGTAGGAGGGTCAAGGGGGCCAACTATGTCAACCCCTACCCTTTCAAAGGGAACCCCAACCACAGGCAGTGGGATAAGGGGTGCCTTTGGGGTGCCACCTGTCTTGCCACTGGCTTGACAGGTTTCACAGGACTTACAAAATTCCTTTGTGTCCTCAGACATTCTAGGCCAATGAAACACGGGAACAAGCCTGTCCCAAGTTTTCATTTGTCCTAGATGCCCAGCTAGGGGAATGTCATGTGCCAGGGTTAGGAGGAACTTTCTGTACTCCTGAGGAATCACTAATCTCCTGGCAGCTCCAGGTTTAGGATCCCTATGCTCAGTGTACAAGAGATTGTCCTCCCAGTAAACTCTGTGAGAGTCACTGACATCCCCATTAGCCTGTTTGACAGCTTGCTGTCTGAGACCCTCTAATGTGGGACAGGTTTGCTGTGCCACACTCAGCTCCTCCCTGGCAGGCCCCCCTTCACCCAAAAGCTTAGCAGTGTCTGCTTGAAGCTCCTCTGGTGTAGGTTCTGCACAGGGAGGGAATTCTTCTTCCTCAGAAGTAGAATCCACTGTAGAGGGAGGGATAGTAGGAAGTGGTTTGCTTCTACTAGCCCTAGCTTTAGGGAGCACTTGGTCCATTGTCCCAGGATCCAAGCTTCCCTGTCCTTTTTGCTTTTTGGCCTGAGCCCTTGTCAAAGCAAAAATATGCCCTGGGATGCCCAGCATTGCAGCATGGGCCTCCAACTCCACATCTGACCAAGCTGATGTCTTCAAATCATTCCCTAATAGACAGTCTACAGGTAAATCTGAAGCTACCACAACTTTCTTTGGACCAGTAACCCCCCCCCAGTTGAGATTAACAACAGCCATGGGGTGGCTAAGTGTGTTGTTGTGAGCATCGGTTACTTGGTACTGGTGACCAAGTAGGTGTTGTTCAGGGTGGACCAGTTTCTCTATGACCATAGTCACACTGGCACCAGTGTCCCTGTAGGCCTGAACCTCAACACCATTTATTAGGGGTAGCTGCTTGTACTTATCCATATCAAGGGGACAAGCAACTAAGGTGGCTAAATCAATAGCCCCCTCAGAGACTAACACAGCCTCTGTGGCCTCCCTAACAAGGCCAACCCCAACTAAGTTACCAATAGTGAGCCCAGCTACTCCCTTGGATTGGCTATTAGTAGGTTTGCTCCCACCACCACTGCTATTAGTAGGGACACTAGGGGTAGCAGTAGGGGTTGTAGTGGTAGGAGCATTGGTGCTTTTCTTTGGACAACTGGGATCTGTTGTCCAATGGCCTTTTATTTTACATAAATAGCCCCATGGTTTCTTTTCCTTGTTCTGATTAAAAGAGGATTTGGGCCCACCACCCCCACCAGAGTGTTTTTGTGGGCCTGATGAAGACTCATTTTTAGATTTGTCCCCACCCTTGTCAGAAGACTTACTTGTTGCCATCTTTGTCACCCCCTGTATGAACGTTTCTGTTCACCCTTGTTCTGACCCATTTGTCTGCCTTCTTTCCCAATTCTTGGGGAGAGGTCAGATCAGAGTCCACCAAGTACTGGTGCAACAAATCAGACACACAATTATTAAGAATATGCTCTCTCAGGATCAAGTTATACAGGCTGTCATAATCAGTAACTTTACTGCCATGTAACCACCCCTCCAAGGCCTTCACTGAATGGTCAAAGAAATCAACCCAGTCTTGTGAAGACTCCTTTTTGGTCTCTCTGAACTTTATCCTGTATTGTTCAGTGGTTAAGCCATAACCATCCAGGAGTGCATTCTTAAGAACTTGGAAATTATTAGCATCATTTTCTTTCACAGTAAGGAGCCTATCCCTACCTTTTCCACTAAATGATAGCCATAGGATAGCAGCCCACTGCCTTTGAGGGACATCCTGTACAACACAGGCCCTCTCAAGTGCAGCAAACCACTTGTTAATGTCATCCCCCTCCTTATAAGGGGGAACTATCTTGTGCAGATTCCTGGAATCATGCTCTTTTGCAGGATGACTATGGGGAATACTGCTGCTGCCACCATGGGTTTCTAAACCCAACTTCTGTCTTTCCTTCTCTAGTTCAAAAGACTGTCTATCCAAATCCAGCTGTTGCTTTTTAAGCTTCAGTCTGGTTTGTTCCACCCTCAACTTATTGAGTTCCCTCTCTAACATTCTGTCATCAGGGTTGGTGGGAGGGACATTCCTAGATACAGACGTATGATGGGAATAAACAGAAGGAGACCTGTCCCTTACAGAAGCCACCCTAACAGCTTGGCTAACAGAAACATTACTACCAGTATGGTGAGAATAAATGCTTTTGCTATGATGTGAGACAACACTATTTGTATGGTGTGGCTCATCATCATTACCAACTATGCTAGACTGTCTAGTAATGGGCAGGCTAGGAAGTTTCTTTCCTGAATCTTTTCCTGGGGGAGTCCCTGAATCAGATTGGGAACTATTAGGTACTTTTTCAACAGATGGGGCACCTATAGCCTTATCTTGTTCTCTAAGCATGTTAAGTAACAGGTTCCAAGGAAGGATTCTTCCCTACACTCAAACCTCTCTCTATGCAGAGACTCCTTGCTCCTTTCCAGCTAAGGTGAACATATGCAAGTTTGGACAGATCAACATTTTGGCCTGTGCCAGACATTTTTAGAGAGAGTTAAAGTGATAGAAAAAGAGAAAAAAGTTTGTCAGAGTTTTTAGAAAGACAGAGAAAAAAACTTTTAAAACTTTTTAGAAAGTTAGAAGTACTTTTCAGCACTTAGAAAAGAGTGAAAAGAGGAAATGCAAAACTTTTTGGCTATGTGTATATACACTGACCTTGTTTTGTATATTTTTCTCTTATGAAAAGTACAATGACAAGAGTGGTAAGTAGTCTCAAAGCACTTATCCCACCGCTGCACAACCAATGTAGGAGGCTGGACTGGCTTGTAGTAAGTACCTAGGGGTACTTGCACCTTGCACCAGGCCCAGTTATCCCTTATTAGTGTATAGGGTGTCTAGCAGCTTAGGCTGATAGATAATGGTAGCTTAGCAGAGCAGCTTAGGCTGAACTAGGAGACATGTGAAGCTACTACAGTACCACTTAGTGTCATATGCACAATATCATAAGAAAACACAATACACAGTTATACTAAAAATAAAGGTACTTTATTTTTATGACAATATGCCAAAGTATCTTAGAGTGTACCCTCAGTGAGAGGATAGGAAATATACACAAGATATATGTACACAATAGCAAAAATATGCAGTATAGTCTTAGAAAACAGTGCAAACAATGTACAGTTACAATAGGATGCAATGGGGAAACATAGGGATGGGGGCAACACAAACCATATACTCCAAAAGTGGAATGCGAACCACGAATGGACCCCAAACGTATGTGACCTTGTAGAGGGTCGCTGGGACTATTAGAAAATAGTGAGAGTTAGAAAAATAACCCTCCCCAAGACCCTGAAAAGTGAGTGCAAAGTGCACTAAAGTTCCCCTAAGGACAAAGAAGTCGTGTTAGAGGAATAATGCAGGAAAGACACAAACCAACAATGCAACAACTGTGGATTTCCAATCTAGGGTACCTGTTGAACAAGGGGACCAAGTCCAAAAGTCACAAGCAAGTCGGAGATGGGCAGATGCCCAGGAAATGCCAGCTGCGGGTGCAAAGAAGCTTCTACTGGACAGAAGAAGCTGAGGTTTCTGCAGGAACGAAAAGGGCTAGAGACTTCCCCTTTGGTGGACGGATCCCTCTCGCCGTGGAGAGTCGTGCACAAGTGTTTTCCCGCCGAAAGAACGCCAACAAGCCTTGCTAGCTGCAAATCGTGCGGTTAGCATTTTTGGACACTGCTGTGGCCCTGGAGGGACCAGGAGGTCGCAAATTGGACCAGGAGAGAGAGGGGACGTCGAGCAAGACAAGGAGCCCTCTCAGCAGCAGGTAGCACCCGGAGAAGTGCCAGAAACAGGCACTACGAGGATGCGTGAAACAGTGCTCACCCGAAGTCGCACAAAGAAGTCCCACGTCGCCGGAGAACAACTTAGGAGGTCGTGCAATGCAGGTTAGAGTGCCGTGGACCCAGGCTGGACTGTGCACAAAGGATTTCCGCCGGAATAGCACGGAGGCCGGAGTAGCTGCAAAAGTCGCGGTTCCCAGCAATGCAGTCTAGCGAGGTGAGGCAAGGACTTACCTCCACCAAACTTGGACTGAAGAGTCACTGGACTGTGGGGGCCACTTGAACAGAGTTGCTGGATTCGAGGGACCTCGCTCGTCGTGCTGAGAGGAGACCCAAGGGACCGGTAATGCAGCTTTTTGGTGCCTGCGGTTGCAGGGGGAAGATTCCGTCGACCCACGGGAGATTTCTTCGGAGCTTCTGGTGCAGAGAGGAGGCAGACTACCCCCACAGCATGCACAAGCAGGAAAACAGTCGAGAAGGCGGCAGGATCAGCGTTACAGAGTTGCAGTAGTCGTCTTAGCTACTTTGTTGCAGTTTTGCAGGCTTCCAGCGCGGTCAGCAGTCGATTCCTTGGCAGAAGGTGAAGAGAGAGATGCAGAGGAACTCGGATGAGCTCTTGCATTCGTTATCTAAGGAATCCCAAGAGACAGAGACCCTAAATAGCCAGAAAAGAGGGTTTGGCTACCTAGGAGAGAGGATAGGCTAGCAACACCTGAAGGAGCCTATCACAAGGAGTCTCTGACGTCACCTGGTGGCACTGGCCACTCAGAGCAGTCCAGTGTGCCAGCAGCACCTCTGTTTCCAAGATGGCAGAGGTCTGGAGCACACTGGAGGAGCTCTGGACACCTCCCAGGGGAGGTGCAGGTCAGGGGAGTGGTCACTCCCCTTTCCTTTGTCCAGTTTCGCGCCAGAGCAGGGCTAAGGGGTCCCCTGAACCGGTGTAGACTGGCTTATGCAGAATTGGGCACATCTGTGCCCAACAAAGCATTTCCAGAGGCTGGGGGAGGCTACTCCTCCCCTGCCTTCACACCATTTTCCAAAGGGAGAGGGTGTCACACCCTCTCTCAGAGGAAGTTCTTTGTTCTGCCATCCTGGGCCAGGCCTGGCTGGACCCCAGGAGGGCAGATGCCTGTCTGAGGGGTTGGCAGCAGCAGCAGCTGCAGTGAAACCCCAGGAAGGGCAGTTTGGCAGTACCAGGGTCTGTGCTACAGACCACTGGGATCATGGGATTGTGCCAACTATGCCAGGATGGCATAGAGGGGGCAATTCCATGATCATAGACATGTTACATGGCCATATTACCATTTTGGGGTTCCAGGAGATCCCTATGGGCTGCAGCATTTCTTTTGCCACCCACAGGGAGATCTGACAATTCTTACACAGGCCTGCCAGTGCAGCCTGAGTGAAATAACGTCCACGTTATTTCACAGCCATTTACCACTGCACTTAAGTAACTTAGAAGTCACCTATATGTCTAACCTTCACCTGGTGAAGGTTGGGTGCAAAGTTACTTAGTGTGAGGGCACCCTGGCACTAGCCAAGGTGCCCCCACATCGTTCAGGGCAAATTCCCCAGACTTTGTGAGTGCGGGGACACCATGACACGCGTTCACTATGCATAGGTCACTACCTATGTATAGCGTCACAGTGGTAACTCCGAACATGGCCATGTAACATGTCTAAGATCATGGAATTGTCACCCCAATGCCATTCTGGCATTGGGGAGAAAATTCTATGATCCCCCGGGTCTCTAGCACAGAACCCGGGTACTGCCAAACTGCCTTTCCGGGGTCTCTGCTGCAGCTGCTGCTGCTGCCAACCCCTCAGACAGGTTTCTGACCTTCTGGGGTCCAGGCAGCCCTGGCCCAGGAAGGCAGAATAAAGGATTTCCTCTGAGAGAGGGTGTGACACACTCTACCTTTGGAAATAGGTGTGATGACTGGGGAGGAGAAGCCTCCCCCAGCCTATGGAAATGCTTTGATGGGCACAGATACTGCCCATCTCTGCATAAGCCAGTCTACACCGGTTTAGGGATCACCCAGCCCTGCTCTGGTGCGAAACTGGACAAAGGAAAGGGGAGTGACCACTCCCCTGACCTGCCCCTCCCAGGGGAGGTGCCCAGAGCTCCTCCAGTGTGCCCCAGACCTCTGCCATCTTGGAAACAGAGGTGTTGCTGGCACACTGGACTGCTCTGAGTGGCCAGGGCCAGCAGGTGACATCAGAGACTCCTTCTGATAGGCTCTTACCTTTCTTACTAGCCTATCCTCCTTCCTAGGGAGCCAAACCTCCTTTTCTGGTTATTTAGGGTCTCTGCTTTGGCAAATTCTTCAGATACCGAATGCAAGAGCTCACCAGTTCCTCTGCATCTCCCTCTTCACCTTCTGTCAAAGGATCGACCGCTGACTGCTCAGGATGCCTGCAAAACCGCAACAAAGTAGCAAAGATGACTACTGCAACCTTGTATCGCTTCATCCTGCCGGCTTTCTCGCCTGTTTCCAGGTGGTGCATGCTCTGGGGGTAGCATGCCTCCTTCTTGCACCAGGAGCTCTGAAGAAATCTCCAGTGGGTCGACAGAATCTTACCCCTGCAACCGCAGGCAACAAAAGACTGCATCACCGGTCCTCTGGGTCCCCTCTCAGCACAACAAGCGTGGTCCCTGGAACTCAGCAACTCTGTCCAAGTGACTCCCACAGTCCAGTGACTCTTCAGTCCAAGATTGGTGGAGGTAAGTTCTGGCCTTCCCACGGTAGACTGCATTGCTGGGTACCACGTGATTTGCAGCTGCTCCGGCTCCTGTGCAATCTTCCAGGATTTCCTTCATGCACAGCCAAGCCTGGGTCCCCGACACTCTAACCTGCAGTGCACAACCTTCTGAGTTGTCCTCCGGCGTTGTGGGACTCCTTTTTCTGACTTCGGGTGGACTCTGGTTCACTCCTCTTCTAAGTGCCTGTTCTGGTACTTCTACGGGTGCTGCCTGCTTCTGTGAGGGATCCCTGATGTGCTGGGTACCCCCTCTGTCTCCTCATCCAAGTGGTGACATCCTGGTCCCTCCTGGGCCACAGCAGCATCCAAAAACCCTAACCGCGACCCTTGCAGCTAGCAAGGCTTGTTTGCGGTCTTTCTGCATGGGAACACCTCTGCAAGCTTCTTCACGACGTGGGACATCCATCCTCCAAAGGGAAAGTTCCTAGTCCTCTTCGTTCTTGCAAAACACCAAGCTTCTTCCATCCAGTGCCAGCTTCTTTGCACCCTCAGCTGGCATTTCGGGGCTCCTGCCCACTCTCGACACTGTTGTGACTCTTGGACTTGGTCCCCTTGTCTTACAGGTACTCAGGTCTTGAAATCCACTGTTGTTGCATTGCTGGTGTTGGTTTTCCTTGCAGAATCCCCTTATCACGACTGCCATGCTCTCTGGGGGTTGTAGGTGCACTTTACACCTACCTTATAGGGTCTTGGGGTGGGCTATTTTTTTTAACCCTGTCTGTTTTCTTACAGTCCCAGCAACCCTCTACAAGCTCACATAGGTTTGGGGTCCATTTGTGGTTCGCATTCCACTTTTGGAGTATATAGTTTGTGTTGCCCCTATACCTATGTGCTCCTATTGCAATCTATTGTAACTTTACACTGCTTGCATTACTTCCTTTTGCTATTACTGCATATTTTTGGTATTGTGTACATATATCTTGTGTATATTTGTCATCCTCATACTGAGGGTACTCACTGAGATACTTTTGGCATATTGTCATAAAAATAAAGTACCTTTATTTTTAGTATATCTGTGTATTGTGTTTTCTTATGATATTGTGCATATGACTCCAGTGGTATAGTAGGAGCTTTACATGTCTCCTAGTTCAGCTTTTTCTATCAGCCTAAGCTGCTAGAACACCTCTTCTACACTAATAAGGGATAACTGGACCTGTTACAGAGTGTAAGTACCCCTTGGTACCCACTACAAGCCAGGCCAGCCTCCTACACATGAGTAGTGTAGGGATGCCTCTGCCAACATCCTCGAAATGTGCATTGTCTGCCTTGCAGACAGTGCGTATTCCATGGGTGCTGTTGTGCCACGGCATTGGCCTTGGTTCCCTTAAGGGAGCCGAAGCCAATGCCCCAGCACTGTTTTCTCCGGGCTGATCATAAGATGTTTCCGCTGGTCACTGCAGTGGTAACATCTTAATTTGACTAGGGGTATGATGGTAGCATCCTTCCCGCGGTTTTGGTGGTCAGCTCATTCAACCACCAAAGTCGTAATGAAGCCCTAAGTGTTATTTAAATAATGGGATCAAGTGTGATAAAGTGCCGTTTTTTATTATTTGGGGATTCCATTTGATCTTACTTATAATTGGGGTTACTTTATTATTATTACTTCTTAACAACTCCATAGATCTTTTGAAGGAAACTTCAGTTTATTGTCTAGATTAGGCTTCAAACCAAGAAAGGAATTAATCCAGGTGTAGAAGAGCAAATGCATCCCCGTAGTTCTCTATGGTGCTGGGCATGTGAACGTTGATATTTTTACCTGTCTACTGACATTACTGCATTCTGTGTCATCAATAAATGGTCACACAGAATTTGGTTTCAAGTTGAAGTTCACATTGCCCCACTACTGCTTTGAGTTAAGATCTGAAGGATGCCTGAAGGAGCCTTTTCAATATCTGTCCTGAATGACTACTTGGGTCTTGTGAAATTGGGGGAGATTCTTTGGTTAAGGTATGTGAAGAGGACGCTTGAACAGTTGGACATTACAGAACTTTTTATTAAGCTGACCGTGGTTATGCCTGTAAGAAAAGAGCAAGTGAATACCCTTTATTATGACCACTGCTCAACTGTTCCTGCTTTGAAGGCCCAACCATTGCCCACGGTTACAAACCTGGTTACTACTGCAACCCCAGAATTATAGCTTCTTTAGTACGCAACCTGCAACATAAGCTTTATCTCACCAAGTTAAGACAGAGCACTGTACACTTTCTTATTGCATTCCCTGTACAGGGCAATTGTCCCAGATCTCTCCCTGTAGTACATCACAACAATCTGCGGTACATTTCATGTTATTTTGCACACTTTATATATCCCTGTGCTCTAGATTCGTGGTCCCAATTGTGTGGGGCAGGAATTTGATAAACTTTAGTACTTCTTTAGTTTATCTAGAACAGCTTGGCTCATCTGAAGTGTGCTATGGAGTATTGAACTTCATGGGGCCGCATTGGTAGTAAGGCGTTGTTATGGGATGTAAATTTGGGACTAAGGGCCAGATGTAGCAAAGGTATTTCACCATTCTGTGTCTATGGGAAAAAGTGTTTGTACATATGGACCTAAGTAATTTAGATTCTCAGGATGTTTTATGAAAGATATATATTTTTTAACTTACTCTTTTTGACTGAGTATTTTATAATTTCGGTACTAATGTAACTTTAATTAAATTTTATAAGCCCCTCGAAACAGTTTAATTGAGATAAGCAATGTTTTTATTGGTAACTTAGAATACCCTTGTCAGCTCAGCGAAGCCATTTTTGAGGTTTTTGCTGTCAGGTTATTGTGTGAATTAATCTTTGATTGCACTTTTTAACTATCATTCGCAGGTGGATTTGGAGTTTATTTGTATATTGTGCTGTTTAATTAAATCTTTGATGATTTTTAATGATTTGTAATCTATTTACGATTGATTGTGTACTTTTATGGCTGGTTAAGCTGAATAAAGTAAACTTTAACTTGGCTTGGCCAAAAAATACAACTTTATAATTAAAGAGGGCTCTAAAGTACAATTCTTTAGACACCAAACTCAAAATTCTGACCTTCTCCCAATTGAAAGTTAGCACTTATTAAATGCAATAAGGTAACACAGTGTTATCCTATGGGAGAGGTAGGCCACACAGTAGTGAAAATAAAATTAGGACATTTTCACTACCAGGACATGTAAAAGTTAAAAGTACATGCCCAACTGTTTAAATATACCACAACCTGCCCTGTGGGCTGTTCAGGGCCTACTGTAGGGGTAACCTATATGTAATAAATAGGGAGGGTTTGGCCTGGCAAACGGTTTATTTTGCCAGGACAAAATGGCAGTTTAAAACTGTGCACACAGACTGCAGTGGCATGCCTGAGAAATGTTTAAAGGGCTACCAAAGTGGACAATGAGCGCTACAGGCACACTAATAGTGTTTATTTTATAGGCCCTAGGCCGCAGTGGTCTTCAAAGTGTGGGCCGCGACCCCCACGGGGGTCATGAAGTCAATCAAACGGGGTCGCGCATCCCGCACTTCTGCTGCCTGGAACTGCCTTGAACTGGAATCAAAAACGGTTGCTCTTCGTTTTGGATTCCAGAGAGTGGCATTTCATTCTGCATTCTCTCTGATTGAAGGACGTTGGAAAATAATGAAACGTCATTGACAACTATCCTCCAATCAGAGAGAATGCAGAATGAAAACAAGGAAATGCCGGGAACTTGAGCCATAAATACGAAGCTGTGCAATGCTTTGTAGAGGAGAATTTTTTTTCCCTGCTGCCTTGCACTCCGTCCTGCTGCTTTTCCTGGACTTCATCCCTGCAGAACTGGTAAGTAGCACATCTCTCCTTCACGATCTGCTGAAAACCAAATCGGCGTTATTCTATGAGATTTCATAATTCGAAGCAGGGGAGGTGTGAAAGCCCTCCTTCGATTCTTTCAGCATGGACACACTTTTAAAAACTTTACAGAGTCCGGTATTTACAAACAGTATTAATCAGTTCATTTGTATGGATGGCACTTTCATAGCAATGTAAATATTAGTAATGTATTTCCCTTTAATAAAAAGATTAGGGCCCATATTTATACTTTTTTAGTGGCGCATTTGCGTCGGTTTTTTATGCAAAATCGGCGCAAACTTACAAAATACAATTGTATTTTGTAAGTTTGCGCTGCTTTTGCGTAAAAAAATGACGCTAATGCGGCGCTAAAAAAGTATAAATATGGGCCTAGGTTCGATCTGATGTGTGCTGCTTCTATCGGGAGTGAAAGTCATTCCAAATGTGAAGAGATGGCCTAAAGCCGTCAAGCAGAAACAAGTTTATCATATCGTAAGTGGCCAATAACTAACTGTTAGCCTGCCGAGCATGAGTATGCCTGCTCCAATTGAAAGGAGCAGCAGTTTAACAAAGGCGTCCTAGAAAACACAAACAGGCAGCATCTTACTTGTAACTGCATTTTGTTTTTGCTTTCAGTTGTACATATGTTTGTTTTTCCTTTCCCAACTGACTTGTCTCATAATAAGGCATAGATGAGTCATAGGACTGCGCTCAAGAGTCTTCCAAGTGTCGATGCAGGTGTCTATCTGCCCCTTCTGTGTACATTTGCCGTCTCTCCGTTTTATCTCCCTTCCTCAGTTTGGGAGTCAGATGTGGCTTTCACAAGGTAACCACAGAACTGACAGCGCCTAATAAATCATGTGTAACGCTGTGCTGAAAACCAGGGGACAGCTTGTACATTGACAAATATTGCTGACAGCCTGAGTCCTCACCTGGTTGTTGGGAGGAGGAGGTATTCCAAGAAAGGGAAATACATGCTGAGAAAGTGAGATCTCTAGGAGTTCTTAAAAAAGAAGAGAGGCTTGCCAACTATCCCAACCAATAAAATTGCACATGCAGAGTGGCAAGAGAGGAAACAAATCTAGTCAGATTGGCACAGATGTACTATTTAACGTTAGCAAAAACCAGGTCTCAATTTGTGGGCAGTATATTTTCAATCAGGAAAAAAAAAACAGTAGCAGATTGCTGGTTCTTTGGATGTTTGTGGCAAGGTATATTTGCTATTTTTAGGATTGTAGGATGCTGGCCTTTAGATAGGAGCAAAACTTTGGGTTGTTATGTGCAGGTGTTGGGTTTTGGTTTCGGATTGTGAATACCAGGATGTTAGGTGCTTGTTGATATTTTGTTATGTGTTGGTTGTTGCATTGATATTTGCTGCTTTATGTGTACTGATGCTGACAACTGCATTTTTCTTTATTGAATGTGCTAATTCTTTTTTGCAGAGTTCATAGGTGATGGTGTTTTGGGTCACTAGGTGCAGACCCTTGCATTGTTTGGTGCCATATTATGATCTATAATGTGAAAACATCCGTACGCACATGTAGTAAACCGTCTGGAGTAATGGGTTCACTGCAATGCAAGACTCTGGCTGTATTTTTTAGTAACTTTTGAACAGCTTGTCCAGGGGAAAGAGGAAGCATTTTTTGTTAACATTTGCAGATTATGCAGCAGATAATTATTTGTCTTGCAAATGTGTAAAATTCTTAATTATGTGGAAAAGTAGAAAAACAAAATTGCCTAATTCCAGTGTCCTGCCTATGGAGGACACAGAGTATTAGCATAGATTGGTAGTTTTCTTTTGGGTTGGCTCTTTACATTCAAAATCTAGACCTCTTGCCCCTGGACATCACCTGCATGCAGCTACCCATCCACCTCTGCTCCAGATAACCTGCTTATGCAGTGCTTAATTTGTAAATAAAAACGTGTCGGTGCCCAAAGCCCTCCTCTCCAACATGCGGCTGCTGCAATTTCTGTTTTAATCACGTGGAAGGAACTGACTGTGTTATTTGTGTTTTTAAAGAAAATAAGAAGATTTTTTGAGACATTCTGAGAACTGCAAAGAGTTTTTTGAAAAAAGACAGCTATTCCGCATGTAGCAGCAAGTCTGAGCTATTCAGTAATATTGAACTTTGGAATTTTGTACCGTAGGTCAAACATACATTTGCCATGGATCGTTTCCTGCTGTATAAAGATGGTACGACATTCAAACGAAAGGCTGAAACAGACGGTGAGAAAAGACCCGGAAAAATTAGGTCATATGATATCTCCTACATGAATTTTGGATTCACCTGCATCACCATAAATGGCGAAATCAGGCCACAGTGTGTGGTTTGTGGCATGACCTTTGCTAACGGAATTCTGAAACCAAACAAATTAAAGCGTCACTTGGAAACTACACATGGGTTACTGGCAGGAAAAAATACAGATTTTTTTGCCAGAAAGCTGGAAGACATCATCCACCAAAAAGACACTGTGAAAAATCTGGTCTCCACGCCAACAAATGCCTTGAAAGCATCTTACCAAGTGGCATACCACATTGCCAAAAACAAAAAGCCTTTTACAGATGGGGAAAAAGTGATTCTTCCAGCAATTCTTGACATGGCCAGGACAATGCTTGGTGAAAAAGAAGCGGAGAAGTTTAAAATGGTACCCATCTCAGACACAACAGTTTGCCGTCGCATCTATGACATGTCAGAGGACATCCACAGACAACTCATAGCACGCTTGAAATCCAGTTTGTTTGCTTTGCAATTGGATGAAGCAACTGACTTATCCGAGGAAGCTCATTTAATTGCTTATGTCCGATACTGCCACAAAACTGTAATATTGGAAGATTTTTTATTCTGTAAGCCAATCAAGGGACATGCAACATCAGCAGCCCTGTTTGATATTCTCAATGACTTCCTGTGCTCCAATGACTTAAATTGGGAGAGCTGTGTTGGGATCTGTACCAATGGTGCTCCTTCCATGTGTGGGGCTAGGGCAGGCCTAAAAGCTAAAGTGTTGAAAGTGGCTCCTCATATTCTATGGACCCACTGTATGATACACCGGGAAGCCCTTGCAGTGCGAAACATGGATAGAGAACTTGGGGAAGTGTTGAATTCTGCTGTGAAAATTGTTAATTTCATAAAGGCACACCCAACTAGAGCTCGTCTGTTTGCAATTGTATGTGCCGAAATGGGAGCCGAAGATGATGGTTTGCTTTTCCATACAGAAGTCCGATGGTTATCCAGAGGGAAGGTTCTGAATCGTATTTTTGAATTAAGAAACGAAGTACGACAGTTCCTTCTGGATGTGGACCCCTACAAAGCAGAACAGCTATGTAATCCCCGTTGGCTTGTGCTTTTAGCATACCTTGCAGACATCTTTGATAAATTAAATTCCTTGAATTTGTCTTTGCAAGGAGCTGAAAGTACGTCTTTCACCATGTACAAAAAAACATCTGCCTTCAAGAAGAAACTGGAGTTGTGGAGAAGACTAATTCAAGATGGCCTGCTTGAGGTATTCCCCTGTTTAGCAGAAGCTCTTGAGGACACAGGATATGAACTTGAAAGTGCTGCTGAGGTCATAATAAATCACTTGACTTCTCTCAGGGACAGTTTAGAAAAGTACTTTCCTGAGGAAACTGATCATGTCAATGACTGGGTCTTTCAACCTTTCCTAGTGGGTGCAGGTACTCGTCTTCCAGTACACCTTCAGGAAGACCTAATTGAGGTCCAGAGTGACCGTATTCTCCAGATGCAGTTCAACAAAATCTCACTGGGAGAATTTTGGCTGGCAATGTCTGAAGAACATTCAGGTTTGTCAAAAATTGCAGTCAAGGTTCTTCTGGCTTTTAGCTCATCATATTTATGTGAGATTGGGTTCTCATCATTGGCAGTATTAAAGACGAACTACCGTTCAAGACTAGAGTTGGAGCACAACCTGAGGATGGCAGTAGCAAGAATACATCCACAAATTGACCGTCTCTCTGGAGAAAAACAGGCACACCCAACACACTAGTTCAGAAATGTGTTATCATCCAAATAAGTTTTGTTAAATTATGATTTGATTGAGAAAAATAAAGTACCATTGCATATTTTTGGGCACTTCTTTTGGTAGATTTTTTGTTTGAACTGTGTAGTAAGTCTCTGACTCCAAACCACAGACACCCACAAACCTTTGATTTGCTAAATACTGTCTACTAATATTCCCTTACCATAAAAATGAATTGCCATGGATATTGGGGGCGTTTATACTTGTCGCTGATGAGGAGTATCAAGTTCTAGAATGTTTTTTGACAGGAAGGGGTCCTCACACCTGAAAACTTTGACAAGGGGGTCCCGGCATCCAAAAGTTTGAAGACCTCTGCCCTAGGGACATGTAGTACCACCTTCCTAGGGACCTAGAAAAAAAGCCAATGTTACCATGTTCAAATGAGAGAGCACAAACACTTTAGCACTGGTTAGCAGTGGTAAAGTGCCCGTAGTTCTACAGTTCTCCATCCTTGATAGTTATGAATCTGACCAATTGTTTAGATATACCACTCATTTGAGCTGCTCACTTTGCAGCAGGAACCACCCAAGGTGCAAGTGTAAAGACTCACTGCAGGAATGAGGCTGCTTGTCTGATTAAAAATGGGCCTACAATTTCTGACGTTGAATCTGTCAGAGTTCCACAACAAACTTGTCTATTCTGCATGGTTAAAAAAATGTATTAACACCTTTCAAATTTGCATGTTTCAGGAAACTTGCTCTATTGATCCCATGCACAGGCTGGGATTTTTCAGTTATTGTGTGGATGCTCATCCACCAAAGGCAGATGATCCTTCAGAGGGACTGATTATTTAGTTAAATAATTATTTAAACTGATACATCAAAAGATTATACATAAATTCCCCAGATGTTCTTGGGCTGAATATTCTGGCAACAAATGTGTTTTCTATGAACCTATACATCACCCCTAATTACTCCCTTCCCAAAAATAGAGTCTTCAAAATTAACTTTTTTATATTATCATCTGTGAAGCATTTCTGACAGAGCCCGTTTGATGTTAACAGGAAATTTTAATGTCACCCATTAGCCCCTAGACTGAATACCTGCTGTCACAGAACATGAAGATGAAGCCAGTAGCATTCATACTTTAGATACCGATCTAATCACATCTTGGCCATTGGTAGCTACCAAGCATGCTTATCTGACACTTTCTTACGGCCTGCTCACATGCAATGGCCACACCTTAAAGGATTTGAATAGACAATGCACGTTCCTGATGAGGTGCCATAGAAACAGAACTGACTACTTTATTTTGGATGTAGCTTTATGGTACAAATGAATGGATTTTAGAATAGTACCCAGAATGAATAGTGACCACAATGAATTACACTTAACTGTGTCCGAAGAAAATGATACACAACATTTCTGTTATTAGTGGACCACCTCTCATGGATCTAACCATCAGGAACAATTGAACATCAACTAAATGGTCTAGAGTGAAAACAAATGTAGACACTCTTACAAAAGTGTAATGTTTTCAATACTGCTTTTGCTCCTTTTTTCCATTGCCCAATATATGATATTCCAATCACTGTGAATCATTGCTTACTTTTTAGGTCACTGAAGGAACTTTTCCAAGAGACCTCCAGACGATTGTTATAGAAAAATCCTAGGACTGCACTGCAGTATAGAAGCAAATGCAGTGAGGCAAATTTCCAGTTGAATTTAGTGATCACATCATGTGAGCCCTCAGCAGTCTGAACCACAAGAGAGTCTTATAAATAGGCTCTTGATATCATCAAGAGGAACTGTGATGATGCCAACTAGTCATACCTTTTTAGTGCATTAAAAGGAAGAGTTAACACATCCTTTTGGCTTACCATCGCATATGGTAGCTTAGAAGGAAGCACTCCGACTGATCATTTTATACAACCCCAAATTTGGGCACCACATTTTGCAGATCTGTACTGCATCTATATTCGTGAAGACAGTCTGGCTCCATCCCACCTCTATACTTCCACAGATATTCCTTCTAACATCAACTCTGTCTTCTCGCTTCTTAATTCCACGCATCAGGCTTTCAAGAGCATGAGCCCAATGACAGAGTCTCGAATCACATCTCTTGACATTATCAGCATCTCACCCCTTGCATCTCGCATCTAAAGTTTTAGCCCCTTGTCATGACTTTTTATGAGAGTTTTTCAGTCCATCCCCCTAATTCCTAATTGGTCAGTCAAACACCAGTTATTACTCTCACCAAACCAATCTACGAATTCTACTATTTCATCGTTCTCAGTTCACTGATTGGTTCACTGTCTGATGTCCTCATCATCCGGCTCGTCAGGTTTCGAAAATGTTGCATCTTCCTCTTCAGTCAGTGTCCTATTGTTCAAGTCCTGGAAAAGTACATCCAACCTACTCTACACATAATTGTATCAATTTGATTCCATCATCTCCTGTCCGTCGGTACATTGCAGAAAACTCTAGCAAAGCAAATATTTAGTAAACAGCATACAGTTCATGGTCAGTTCAATGCACCAGCAACTTCTACATTGTGCATCTATTAATTAAGCTCCTGCATGAGGCCTGGAAAGACTAGGCCACAACTTTGGCTACGTTAACTCTACAATATAATGCAAAACATAGGTTAAACATCTCAATATAACATACTATTACATTATTATAACATATTTCATTAGTTCACGCATTTTTAATTATTTTAGTACAAGTTCGTATGAGTGGATGCCATTCTCCGTGGGCACATTTTCAAACGTGCACAGTATTTTCTCTTCAATTAATTTCCCTATGAGCTTTTTGTTAATTAAAACACATAAACATTCATTAATCATTTCTAATTAGCATATCTGCTTCAACTGTCCCTCCTCTGATGACTAAATATGTCATCACACCTTTCTTTACCATCATTTCACAAATCAGTTTCTGCTGTATTTTGTCTTCCCCTCAAATCTTCCCTATAAATTATTTCCCTGTTTCGTTCTTCCCTCCTCTGGTTATTTGTAGATCTTTTAAATTTTATTGTTTGACATAATTTACATGAACCCCATATTCCTAATATGCAAGCAATCACAATTAATATTCTCTGAATGATTTTTAATAATACCCCATTCCAAATTTGACTAAGCCAATTTCCCACTGAAGCAAATCCCTTTCCAACCTTCTCCCAAACGCCTGGTTCTTTCACGTCCTTCAAATCCTTACTTGAGTTAGTTAGGTTAGTGAGTAAGGGCCATATGTATGAACACATTTTCCCATAGACGCAGAATGGGTAAAACCCTTTGATACATCTGGCCCTAAGGGGGTTATTCTAACTTTGGAGGAGTGTTAATCCGTCCCAAAAGTGACGGTAAAGTGACGGATATACCACCAGCCGTATTACGAGTTCCATAGGATATAATGGACTCGTAATACGGCTGGTGGTAAATCCGTCACTTTTCCGTCACTTTTGGGACGGATTAACACCTCCTCCAAAGTTAGAATAACCCCCTAAGTCTCTTATCTCCTTACTATTATCAGGTATGTAAGAACAACAATGCCTAGAGGTAATCATCTTACAGACTCCACCGTCTTTTGCTAAAAGAATGTCTAAAGCAAGCCTATTTTGAAGCGTCATAGCTCTATCCGCGGCTAATTCAGTATCTTTCAGGAGTATTGCCCCTGTAAGCTTTGTCAGGATCTTATCTACAATAGTAGACACCTTTCGTATCTTGATCGAAATCAGAATGACTCCCACTGAAGGAATCAGTGCACCAAAGATATCTCCCACAATTGCAGAAGAGGTTTCCCTCCTCTGTCCCTCGTGATGTAATTAAGTCAATTTTGGAAACTTCTTTAAGTCATCTATCTGATAAATCTTTGGGAAAACTATCCCCAAATAACATGTCCCATACCATCCTCTTGGAAGACGGTAATAAGCATATAGGGCCAGATGTATCAAGAATCAATTTTGCGATTCTCAAATAGCGATTTTTAAGAAATGGTATGTATCATATTTGTGATTCGGTAATAGATTTCTTAAAAATCGCAAATGCTATTACCAAATCACAAATAGCGATTCTGACCCCATTCGCACCTATGGGCCTGTAGGCCCATATTTGCAATTTATTTGCATTTCCCAAATTGCGAATTCCTAACTGGAATTTGCAATTTCGGAAATGCAAACCCCAGAGTGCTGGGGGCCTAAGGTCCCCTCTGCTGCACCCCCAAAAATTATTTTAGGACATGTAAGGTGCACACATGCCAAAGGGGCATGTGTGTGTTACATGTCAGTTTTAAAAATGCATTTTTAATGCATTTTTTAAATTTGCACATGGTTACCACCAAATTGTATTTGGTGGTAATTGCGATTCCTTAATGCCCAATTCGCATTAAGAAAAAGCTTGATACATGTGCTTTAGAAATCGCAAAAAAGGATTCCTTATTTGGGATTTCTTTTTTAGAGAATCGCAATTTGCGATTCTCTAAACGGGGTCGCAATTTTAATTTAAGCAATTGCTGTTTTAGCGATTCCTTAAAATTGCATAGCCAATGCCTTTCATACATACTGAAAGGCATTTTTGCATTCGCAAATGGCCATTCGCATCGTTTGCGAATGCAAAAAGCTTTGATACATCTTGCCCTTAGTCCACAGATAAAATAAATCCCAGGTATCGCAGGGTCCTGACCATTCAACATAAAAGTCAATTTACTCTGAAAAAGAAACACATACCTACATTCACTCGTTCCCACAAATAAAGTGTCAGTGCGTGATTTTGGCCTATATATACAAAGCTTCCCTATGTGTAATGCATCTAATGCTAATTTCCATTGCGTTTTAATAGCAGTGTAAGCATAATCATTCTTGTAAGTCCTCTTCTCTAAACCCTTTTCTAATCTCTCTTTTATTGCTTTTCTCCTATCATCAGTATGCCCTATGAAGCTTTTCTCTAAACGTATAAGCAAGCACATTAGGGTGTTATGATGCACATTGGCTGTCCCAAATGTTAATGTAGGCTCAAAGAATTCTCTAACTAGTATTGTATCTGCTTTCTAGCTATCTTACTCAGGTATCTAATAATAGGAACAAATGAGAATACAACATTGTGGTTGGAATAAAAGTACTGTAGATACTTTTGGTTATAGAACCTTGTTAGTAGCAAACTACAGCTTATTCCATAGGTTAGCAGAAGACAATGGTACGTAATTCCTTCCTCTTCTGATGAAGGAATTTGTGTACACACAAGACAATTCCTCGCATCCATTTTTTGACATACTCACTCAACAAGCGATAGAAAACAGTAGAAGAAAGCTCTCCTTGTGCATTAGTATAGTCATGCAAGTACTTCCAGGAACACTTTTCCTTGTCAAATCAATTAGCAGCTTGTCACATCCGGTTTTCAGTTTCAATCAGGTTATCAATGTCGCTTTCGGTTTTATTTTCAAAACAGTCTTTTTTCTTAGGTTTTCAGATTAGCTCAACAAATCAGCTTCTTGCTCACCTTCAGGTTACATCAAAGTACTGACTCGGAACTTCTCTATCAAAACAAAAAGTCATAAACTCATGTTGCCATTCATTGGAAGTTGCATACACCCATTCTGGACCTGTGTAACGTTGACTTGCTATTCTCTTTCTTTTCAACTTTCGATCACCACTCAATTCTCCTTGACTCATTATTCTTTTCTCATAGTATCTACTTCTTCCTCTATTGTTTCATTTATGACCAATTCCTTTTTCTTCCCAATCTGCAATTCAGGCCAATTATCTCCTTTTCTTGATCCTTCAGTTAATATTCTTCTCAAGATTGGACTTTTCTCTTTCTCTATGGTGTTTTCTCTTGATGGACCTGCAACGGGCTCAGGAGGAGTCAGATCACCTTGACTTTGATCTGTCTCAACTCTTTCCCCCTCTTGGTCTGGCACTTGCTCTGTCTGCTTTTTAGCGCCGTCTGCTTCTGAGAGAACCTCTGCTGAGCTAGGCTCTCCTGATGTATCCTTCTAGACAGTTTTTTCCGCACCCTCCTGTAATTCTTCACTATCGTCTCTTACAGGGGTGATAGAACCATTTTCCACAGGCTCTGGTTCAACTTCAGGCTCTATTGGCTCTTTTTCTGGCTCAGGTGTGCCGACCTGTTTCGCTGTTGTTGGTGCTTTCAACAATGCTTCTTCATGATCCGGTGATCATATCACTCTCTTTGTGTGGTTCGCGTGTATCCAGTTCGGGAGTCCTGCACACTTCACAGCTGTCGTAGTTGTTAACACCACCTGATAAGTACCCCTCCAACGCGGCTCCAAACAGGTCTTGCTAACATGCTTTCTGACAACAAACCAGTCATCGGCTCTCAGATTGTGCCTTGGATCGTGGATGGGTGGCAGGGTGGTGGCCTGCACCTGCTGAGAGAAAGAGCAAACCACTTCAGCCAGACCCTTGCAGTAATCCAACACAATATCATTTGTAATGTTTACAAGTGCATTGGCTGGAACTGCTGGTAACCTCATTGCTCTGCCCATGAGGATATTGTGGGGCGACAGCCCCGTCTTCCTGTCAGGTGTTTTTCTCATTGACATCAACACCAAAGGCAATGCATCTGGCCATTTCAGATTCGTAGCTGCACACATCTTTGCAATTCTTGATTTCAAGGTAGCATTCATCCGTTCCACCAGTCCTGATGCTTCAGGGCAATAGCTACAATGCAACCTTTGCTCGATGTTTAGTGCTGCACATAAGAGTTTAATCATTTTGTTATTGAAGTGAGTTCCCCTATCTGATTCTAAAGCGATTGGAAACCCGAAACGTAGTATAAACTCCCTAAGCAACAACTTTGCTACTGTGAGACTGTTATTCCTTCTTGTAGGGTATGCTTCAATCCAGTGACTAAAAACACACACAATCACCAACACGTACTTCAAACCCTCATACACAGGCATCTCAATGAAATCCAATTGCATTCTGCTGAATGGACCTCCTGCATTTCCAATGTGGCTCAAGTTCACCGATGTCCCTTTTCCCACGTTTAGCTGCTGACAAATTATACAGCGATGACATACTGCCTCTGCTGCCTGCCTGAACTTGGGATTGAACCAGTCTATTATGAACAAACGAACCATGGCATCCCTCCCATTGTGAGCCTGGCCATGATAATACCTGGCCATTTGTGACAGTAAACTATTGGACAGGACCATCTGACCCTCCTCTGAAACCCAAATCTCATCAGGACGTTGGACACATTTCAATTTGGACCAGAGACATTTCTCTTCTTTGTCAACATTACTTTGCAATATTTTCAATTCTTCCACAGTATCAATCACTTTCAGTGCAAAACTTGTATGTGTGTCATCTTCTTCTGACATCAATTCCCACTTTTCTTTGAAATGATAGACAGTTCAATGTGCAAAACCTTGCGACTTGATCCGCATATCCATTTCCTAGTGAGATGTAATCCTGTGCCTTTTGATGTGCACTGCATTTCACCACTGCAATTTCTTCAAGTAACTGTATTGCATACAACATCTCTTTTATCTTGTCGCCATTTCTCACTGGTGTACCCGTAGAGGTCAGGAAACCTCTTTGCTACCACAATTGACCAAAATCATGAACAATTCCAAATCCATACTGTCTGTCAGTATAGATTTTGACTCTCAGTCTCACAGAAACTTGTCACGCTCTAGTAAGAGCTACCAATTCTGCCACTTGTGCAGAATATATACCTCAAGGCCAGGAAGCTTCTAATGTACCTGTGATTGTGCATACAGCATATCCTGCTCTCAATGTCCCTGTACCATCTCTGAGACATGAACCATCAACAAAGACAATTTGATCATTTTCTTCCAATCGGTTATCTCTGATATCAGGCCTTGGGTTTGTACACAGTTCAGTTACCTCAAGACAATCATGCTCAATGTCTTCCTCCTTTTTAATTTCAACAGTATCACTTGGAAGTAATGTTGCCGGGTTCAAACTGTATATCTTTTCATTGTTACACTTGGAGCACCTAGTATGCTCGTCTCATACCTAGTCAGTCTTGCACCAGTCAAATACTGCGTTTTCGTCCTTGTCAGTAAAATCTCAACAGAGTGAGGTACCATTACCCTAAAAGGGTATCCCATCACTCCTCCCTTACATTGAGAAAGGCTTTGACCAACTGCGGCAACTGCACACAGACAACCTGGTAAAGCTGCTGTGACTGGGTCCAAGGTAGCTGAAAAATAGGCTACTGGGCGATAAGCACCTCCATGGACCTGCGTCAAGACTGACAAAGAACAAGCATCACGTTCATGACATAACAATGTGAATGGCTTTGTGTAATCAGGCATTCCCAACGCTGGAGCTCTGCACAAACTCTCTCTCAACTCAGCAAGCGCTTTCAGCTGATCTTCATCTAGCGTAATGGGGTCAGTAAAGTCCTTATGTGTCAGTTGCTGCAATGGTTTGGCAATCTCAGCAAAATTTGGAATCCACTGACGACAATAACCTACCATTCCCAGAAAAAAATTCTGACATCTCTCTGTGAAGTCGGAGGAGTTCTCTGCAGTATAATTGTAATCTTCTCTCTGGAGATTCTCCTCGACCCTTTCTCAATCTGGTGTCCCAAGTATTTCACTGACTTCTGACAGTACTGCAATTTCAAAGGTAACACTTTATGTCCAAACTTTCACAAATGATTCGACTGGGCAATCGAGTCGTACTTACACTCGTCCCTTGTCCTGGATGCAATTAACAAATCAACAGTGTAATGCACTAGAGTCGATTGGTAGGGTAGTTCCAATGACTCCAAGTTCTTTTTCAAGATATGATTGAACAGAGATGGTTATTCTGTGTACCCTTGTGGAAGTCTGCACCAGCTGTAGACTCTGTCTAGGAATTTGAAACTAAAAAGAAACTGACTATCCTCATGAAGAGGCACAGAAAAGAAGGCTTGTGACAAGTCAACCACTGTGAACCACTCTGCGTCGCATGGAATCTGAAACAGTATCACTGCTGGGTTTGGCACTACAGGACAGCATTTGACCACCATGTCATTCACTTTTCGCAAATCCTGCACAATGCACACTTTCCCACATGGCTTCTTCAAGCTCATCATCAGTGAATTACATGGAATGCTCAACACCTTTTTTAAAACCCCTTGTTTCAGAAAATCTACAATTATCTGCACCACTTTCATCAGAACATCTTGTGCCATGATATACTGTGGAAACTGCGGAAACACTACATTCGGTTTCAGAGTAATCGTAATTGGTTCCACTCCCTTGATCAAGCCCACTTCTTTACCTGTCAGGTCCCACACATTCTCTTGTACTGTTCAGTGCAAGTCTGCATGCAATTCTTTCACAGTAAACATCGGGAAAAACTCAATCAGCGGGTACTCTTCGTTAATATTTTCCTTCTCAGTTTCAGGTGCCTGTTCTTCCTCTTCATCACTATTAGTCTGAACCTCTATTCCTGCATTCGAACAACTAATGGAACGTTTGGTCTTGCACAACAAGTCCCTTCCCAATAGAGATACTGGAATGGAGTTGCAAACTACAAACTTATGAAGTCCCCGGAAGTTGCCAATCTCAACCTGTACTGGATCTGTGGTCGGATTTGTCAATTGTCTGTTTGCTACCCCCACAACCTGGACTGTTCTACCTGAAGAGGTAAGTTCAGAACTTCTGCACTTCTCACTGTAGAGAGTATAGCTCTCGTGTTCACTAGAAATGAGACTCTGTGTCCCATCACCTTTCCCTTCACAAAAGGTCCTCTCTGATCTACCTCTAAGGACGCTGCAAGCATACCTGGCTCTTCATCCGAACTAATACTCATCCAATCATAATTTATTTCATTCTCACTCTGTAATGGGAATTGGTGCACTGTGTCATTACTTCTGTCTTTTCTCTGACCTGTGACCTGCCAAAGGGGCATGTGTGTGTTACATGTCAGTTTTAAAAATGCATTTTTAATGCATTTTTTAAATTTGCACATGGTTACCACCAAATTGTATTTGGTGGTAATTGCGATTCCTTAATGCCCAATTCGCATTAAGAAAAAGCTTGATACATGTGCTTTAGAAATCGCAAAAAAGGATTCCTTATTTGGGATTTCTTTTTTAGAGAATCGCAATTTGCGATTCTCTAAACGGGGTCGCAATTTTAATTTAAGCAATTGCTGTTTTAGCGATTCCTTAAAATTGCATAGCCAATGCCTTTCATACATACTGAAAGGCATTTTTGCATTCGCAAATGGCCATTCGCATCGTTTGCGAATGCAAAAAGCTTTGATACATCTTGCCCTTAGTCCACAGATAAAATAAATCCCAGGTATCGCAGGGTCCTGACCATTCAACATAAAAGTCAATTTACTCTGAAAAAGAAACACATACCTACATTCACTCGTTCCCACAAATAAAGTGTCAGTGCGTGATTTTGGCCTATATATACAAAGCTTCCCTATGTGTAATGCATCTAATGCTAATTTCCATTGCGTTTTAATAGCAGTGTAAGCATAATCATTCTTGTAAGTCCTCTTCTCTAAACCCTTTTCTAATCTCTCTTTTATTGCTTTTCTCCTATCATCAGTATGCCCTATGAAGCTTTTCTCTAAACGTATAAGCAAGCACATTAGGGTGTTATGATGCACATTGGCTGTCCCAAATGTTAATGTAGGCTCAAAGAATTCTCTAACTAGTATTGTATCTGCTTTCTAGCTATCTTACTCAGGTATCTAATAATAGGAACAAATGAGAATACAACATTGTGGTTGGAATAAAAGTACTGTAGATACTTTTGGTTATAGAACCTTGTTAGTAGCAAACTACAGCTTATTCCATAGGTTAGCAGAAGACAATGGTACGTAATTCCTTCCTCTTCTGATGAAGGAATTTGTGTACACACAAGACAATTCCTCGCATCCATTTTTTGACATACTCACTCAACAAGCGATAGAAAACAGTAGAAGAAAGCTCTCCTTGTGCATTAGTATAGTCATGCAAGTACTTCCAGGAACACTTTTCCTTGTCAAATCAATTAGCAGCTTGTCACATCCGGTTTTCAGTTTCAATCAGGTTATCAATGTCGCTTTCGGTTTTATTTTCAAAACAGTCTTTTTTCTTAGGTTTTCAGATTAGCTCAACAAATCAGCTTCTTGCTCACCTTCAGGTTACATCAAAGTACTGACTCGGAACTTCTCTATCAAAACAAAAAGTCATAAACTCATGTTGCCATTCATTGGAAGTTGCATACACCCATTCTGGACCTGTGTAACGTTGACTTGCTATTCTCTTTCTTTTCAACTTTCGATCACCACTCAATTCTCCTTGACTCATTATTCTTTTCTCATAGTATCTACTTCTTCCTCTATTGTTTCATTTATGACCAATTCCTTTTTCTTCCCAATCTGCAATTCAGGCCAATTATCTCCTTTTCTTGATCCTTCAGTTAATATTCTTCTCAAGATTGGACTTTTCTCTTTCTCTATGGTGTTTTCTCTTGATGGACCTGCAACGGGCTCAGGAGGAGTCAGATCACCTTGACTTTGATCTGTCTCAACTCTTTCCCCCTCTTGGTCTGGCACTTGCTCTGTCTGCTTTTTAGCGCCGTCTGCTTCTGAGAGAACCTCTGCTGAGCTAGGCTCTCCTGATGTATCCTTCTAGACTGTTTTTTCCGCACCCTCCTGTAATTCTTCACTATCGTCTCTTACAGGGGTGATAGAACCATTTTCCACAGGCTCTGGTTCAACTTCAGGCTCTATTGGCTCTTTTTCTGGCTCAGGTGTGCCGACCTGTTTCGCTGTTGTTGGTGCTTTCAACAATGCTTCTTCATGATCCGGTGATCATATCACTCTCTTTGTGTGGTTCGCGTGTATCCAGTTCGGGAGTCCTGCACACTTCACAGCTGTCGTAGTTGTTAACACCACCTGATAAGTACCCCTCCAACGCGGCTCCAAACAGGTCTTGCTAACATGCTTTCTGACAACAAACCAGTCATCGGCTCTCAGATTGTGCCTTGGATCGTGGATGGGTGGCAGGGTGGTGGCCTGCACCTGCTGAGAGAAAGAGCAAACCACTTCAGCCAGACCCTTGCAGTAATCCAACACAATATCATTTGTAATGTTTACAAGTGCATTGGCTGGAACTGCTGGTAACCTCATTGCTCTGCCCATGAGGATATTGTGGGGCGACAGCCCCGTCTTCCTGTCAGGTGTTTTTCTCATTGACATCAACACCAAAGGCAATGCATCTGGCCATTTCAGATTCGTAGCTGCACACATCTTTGCAATTCTTGATTTCAAGGTAGCATTCATCCGTTCCACCAGTCCTGATGCTTCAGGGCAATAGCTACAATGCAACCTTTGCTCGATGTTTAGTGCTGCACATAAGAGTTTAATCATTTTGTTATTGAAGTGAGTTCCCCTATCTGATTCTAAAGCGATTGGAAACCCGAAACGTAGTATAAACTCCCTAAGCAACAACTTTGCTACTGTGAGACTGTTATTCCTTCTTGTAGGGTATGCTTCAATCCAGTGACTAAAAACACACACAATCACCAACACGTACTTCAAACCCTCATACACAGGCATCTCAATGAAATCCAATTGCATTCTGCTGAATGGACCTCCTGCATTTCCAATGTGGCTCAAGTTCACCGATGTCCCTTTTCCCACGTTTAGCTGCTGACAAATTATACAGCGATGACATACTGCCTCTGCTGCCTGCCTGAACTTGGGATTGAACCAGTCTATTATGAACAAACGAACCATGGCATCCCTCCCATTGTGAGCCTGGCCATGATAATACCTGGCCATTTGTGACAGTAAACTATTGGACAGGACCATCTGACCCTCCTCTGAAACCCAAATCTCATCAGGACGTTGGACACATTTCAATTTGGACCAGAGACATTTCTCTTCTTTGTCAACATTACTTTGCAATATTTTCAATTCTTCCACAGTATCAATCACTTTCAGTGCAAAACTTGTATGTGTGTCATCTTCTTCTGACATCAATTCCCACTTTTCTTTGAAATGATAGACAGTTCAATGTGCAAAACCTTGCGACTTGATCCGCATATCCATTTCCTAGTGAGATGTAATCCTGTGCCTTTTGATGTGCACTGCATTTCACCACTGCAATTTCTTCAAGTAACTGTATTGCATACAACATCTCTTTTATCTTGTCGCCATTTCTCACTGGTGTACCCGTAGAGGTCAGGAAACCTCTTTGCTACCACAATTGACCAAAATCATGAACAATTCCAAATCCATACTGTCTGTCAGTATAGATTTTGACTCTCAGTCTCACAGAAACTTGTCACGCTCTAGTAAGAGCTACCAATTCTGCCACTTGTGCAGAATATATACCTCAAGGCCAGGAAGCTTCTAATGTACCTGTGATTGTGCATACAGCATATCCTGCTCTCAATGTCCCTGTACCATCTCTGAGACATGAACCATCAACAAAGACAATTTGATCATTTTCTTCCAATCGGTTATCTCTGATATCAGGCCTTGGGTTTGTACACAGTTCAGTTACCTCAAGACAATCATGCTCAATGTCTTCCTCCTTTTTAATTTCAACAGTATCACTTGGAAGTAATGTTGCCGGGTTCAAACTGTATATCTTTTCATTGTTACACTTGGAGCACCTAGTATGCTCGTCTCATACCTAGTCAGTCTTGCACCAGTCAAATACTGCGTTTTCGTCCTTGTCAGTAAAATCTCAACAGAGTGAGGTACCATTACCCTAAAAGGGTATCCCATCACTCCTCCCTTACATTGAGAAAGGCTTTGACCAACTGCGGCAACTGCACACAGACAACCTGGTAAAGCTGCTGTGACTGGGTCCAAGGTAGCTGAAAAATAGGCTACTGGGCGATAAGCACCTCCATGGACCTGCGTCAAGACTGACAAAGAACAAGCATCACGTTCATGACATAACAATGTGAATGGCTTTGTGTAATCAGGCATTCCCAACGCTGGAGCTCTGCACAAACTCTCTCTCAACTCAGCAAGCGCTTTCAGCTGATCTTCATCTAGCGTAATGGGGTCAGTAAAGTCCTTATGTGTCAGTTGCTGCAATGGTTTGGCAATCTCAGCAAAATTTGGAATCCACTGACGACAATAACCTACCATTCCCAGAAAAAAATTCTGACATCTCTCTGTGAAGTCGGAGGAGTTCTCTGCAGTATAATTGTAATCTTCTCTCTGGAGATTCTCCTCGACCCTTTCTCAATCTGGTGTCCCAAGTATTTCACTGACTTCTGACAGTACTGCAATTTCAAAGGTAACACTTTATGTCCAAACTTTCACAAATGATTCGACTGGGCAATCGAGTCGTACTTACACTCGTCCCTTGTCCTGGATGCAATTAACAAATCAACAGTGTAATGCACTAGAGTCGATTGGTAGGGTAGTTCCAATGACTCCAAGTTCTTTTTCAAGATATGATTGAACAGAGATGGTTATTCTGTGTACCCTTGTGGAAGTCTGCACCAGCTGTAGACTCTGTCTAGGAATTTGAAACTAAAAAGAAACTGACTATCCTCATGAAGAGGCACAGAAAAGAAGGCTTGTGACAAGTCAACCACTGTGAACCACTCTGCGTCGCATGGAATCTGAAACAGTATCACTGCTGGGTTTGGCACTACAGGACAGCATTTGACCACCATGTCATTCACTTTTCGCAAATCCTGCACAATGCACACTTTCCCACATGGCTTCTTCAAGCTCATCATCAGTGAATTACATGGAATGCTCAACACCTTTTTTAAAACCCCTTGTTTCAGAAAATCTACAATTATCTGCACCACTTTCATCAGAACATCTTGTGCCATGATATACTGTGGAAACTGCGGAAACACTACATTCGGTTTCAGAGTAATCGTAATTGGTTCCACTCCCTTGATCAAGCCCACTTCTTTACCTGTCAGGTCCCACACATTCTCTTGTACTGTTCAGTGCAAGTCTGCATGCAATTCTTTCACAGTAAACATCGGGAAAAACTCAATCAGCGGGTACTCTTCGTTAATATTTTCCTTCTCAGTTTCAGGTGCCTGTTCTTCCTCTTCATCACTATTAGTCTGAACCTCTATTCCTGCATTCGAACAACTAATGGAACGTTTGGTCTTGCACAACAAGTCCCTTCCCAATAGAGATACTGGAATGGAGTTGCAAACTACAAACTTATGAAGTCCCCGGAAGTTGCCAATCTCAACCTGTACTGGATCTGTGGTCGGATTTGTCAATTGTCTGTTTGCTACCCCCACAACCTGGACTGTTCTACCTGAAGAGGTAAGTTCAGAACTTCTGCACTTCTCACTGTAGAGAGTATAGCTCTCGTGTTCACTAGAAATGA
This sequence comes from Pleurodeles waltl, assembly GCF_031143425.1. Classification (NCBI taxonomy): domain Eukaryota; kingdom Metazoa; phylum Chordata; class Amphibia; order Caudata; family Salamandridae; genus Pleurodeles; species Pleurodeles waltl. The sequence goes on from NC_090444.1 coordinate 839,375,401, forward strand.
GACTCTGTGTCCCATCACCTTTCCCTTCACAAAAGGTCCTCTCTGATCTACCTCTAAGGACGCTGCAAGCATACCTGGCTCTTCATCCGAACTAATACTCATCCAATCATAATTTATTTCATTCTCACTCTGTAATGGGAATTGGTGCACTGTGTCATTACTTCTGTCTTTTCTCTGACCTGTGACCTGCTGAGTAAGCATCATCTGTTTCTGTTCCTCCAGGGCTTGAGGTATCATTGTCATTGTCGTTGTCAATTTATTGATCAGTTAATTAAAACCATAACAAATACTAGTAAAAGAAAAGAAAACAAAAAAAAAGCCCATGTGAATCAGGAACATTTTAAAACAATTAGGCTTGAAACGGTGAAAGAAATAAAAGACTAAGGTGGTCATTATGACCCTGGCGGTATTATAACCGCAGGCCCAAAACGACGGGAGCACCGCCAACAGGCTGGTAGTGCCTCCCAGCATATTTTGACCGCGGCGGTAGCGCCGCGGTCGCACCGCTGGGGCCAGCGGTTTACCGCCACAATGGCCCCGGCGGATGTAATCCGCCAGGGCAGCGCTGCCCAGGGGATTACGAGTCCCCGACCGCCAGCCTTTTTCTGGCGGTCTGAACCACCAGGAAAAGGCTGGCGATACGGGGAGTAGTGGGGCCCCTGGGGGCCCCTGCACTGCCCATGCCACTGGCATGGGCAGTGCAGGGGCCCCCTGAGAGGGCCCCATGCGGCTTTTCACTGTCTGCACAGCAGACAGTGAAAAGCGCGACGGGTGTAACTGCACCCGTCGCACGGCCGCAACACCGCCGGCTCCATTTGGAGCCGGCTCCTCTGTTGCAGCCGTGATCCCCTCTGGGCCAGCGGGCGGAAACCAGGTTTCCGCCCGCCGGCCCAGCGGGGATCTCCAAATGGCCGCGGCGGGGGTGCGGCCGCATTGGTGGCCGCATGGCGATCAGATCTTGGCGGGCGGCTGATGCCACCCGCCAATGTCGTAATGACCCCCTAAGGGGGTTATTACAACTTTGGAGGAGGTGTTAATCCGTCCCAAAAGTGACGGTAAAGTGACGGATATACCACCAGCCCTATTACGAGTTCCATAGGATATAATGGACCTTGTCACTTTACTGTCACTTTTAGGACGGATTAACACCTCCTCCAAAGTTGTAATAACCCCCTAAAAGTTATGTGCTCTGCTGGCTACTCCGTTACCTGGGCAAGTGCCCTACTGAGTGCTGTCATATATTTTGCACAGCTTGCCAAAGCCCAGGGAGCAGAGTGTGAAAAGCAAATGTTAGATACCTCCCTACAGGACTGAGCTCCCAGAGCCAATGCCAATGGTACTATTAGTTGTCTTCTTTCGGCGGCTAGTCCAGGACAGCAGCACAGCAGGTGTAGCTAGGTTTCTAGTGGGTATGAGCAGAGTCTACAGGTGCTTTTTTTCTTGTGTGTGGGCCAGGAAGGATTAAGGGCCAGATGTACGAAAGCTTTTTCCCATAGACACAGAATGGGTAAAATCCTTTGGTACATCTGGCCCTAAAATCCTTAGTTGGGAGGGCTAATGTTCTCATGTAGAGGATTTGGCGCTGAATACTTGCATTTATTGCTACTAGGAGGTATGGTTGAGGGGCTCCAACCAAATAGGAGTCATTTAGCACAGGCACCGTTATGGGTGATTTGACTAACGCTAAGTCGGACTCGCAGGATAGTTCCTTTGCTCTTTTGTTAATTAATGTTTTACAAGCAGCATAAGTCCATGTGTCTGATAGCTGGATGGATTCGCCCGTTTCGAAGGTCTTCAGTGCCTTACTTTATTGGATGTGCCATGAGTTGCCAGGGGTCGCGAATATCGTTCTCAGGTATGGTTTTAGTGTGAGCAAGTTGGCCTTCCTGAGGCTAATGTAATATTTTAAGGTTCCCGCTTGGCAGTCTATTAGTTGTGATTTTAGGCCCTTTTCCAATCTTAGTCTGGTGCGACGTGCGTACTTTGGTTGTTGTAAGATTTGTAAGCATGCCCTGCAATGGGCCTGTTCTATAGTAGATTCCAGGGACCCCGGGAATGCCAGGTGACCATATTGCAGAGCAGGTAGTAAGGTCGCCTTTGTTACTCTCAGAATTGGTGCAGCCGAGGCGCTTCTGAGTTGCTTATTCAGTTTGGCAAGCTTGTATGAGATGACAGCAGCTTTCTGTCTGATTGTGTTTTTCTGTGCCCCTGTCGTGTTTTTTCTGTGAATCACAACCCCAAATAGTTGTATTTCCTGGCTGTGCGGATAATGTAACTGCCCAATTGCCACGTTGTGAGTTTTTTATGCTTGTACCTTCCGAATATTAGGACTTTGGTATTTTCATGATTGATCTGCAGCTGATTGTCCTTGTTAAAGTTATTCAGGGCATTTAGAGATCGCTGTAAGCCAGTTTTCGTACGGTCCATTATCACGATGTCGTCCGCATACTGGATGATTTGGAGTCTTGTGGGGCCTAACTTCGGTAGACCCAAAAAGCTACCTTTCAAGTATTTCCCTAAATCTGCAGTATACAGGTTGAACAGTAGCAGGGCCAGGACACAACCCTGCTTTAGGCCTCTGTTTGTTTCTATTTTCCGTGATAGTGATGCGAGCCCGGTACAGACCCGGACCCAGGTACCTGAATAGAGTGAGGTGATGGCTTTTAGGAGGTGTGCCGGAATGCCCCAGAGTGATAACTTTTTCCACAGGGTATTATGATCGACCTTGTCGAAAGCCGCACTGTAATCAACAAAACAGCAAAATAGCGGCTGGCGACCTTAGTTGACTGCCTGATGCTGTAACTATCCAAGTACCACGATGTTGTCCACTGTTGAGGCCCTCGCTCTGAAACCAGATTGAAAGAATGGCTGGATTTGGCGCTCTTCTACCCAGGCTTCCAGCTGATCCAGCAGTAGTTGGGCATACATTTTGGCATCCACATCCAGGAGGGCATTTAGTCGGTAGTTTGTTGGTAGGGAGCGGTCCCCCTTTTTGTAGACTGGAAAAAGTATAGAACCTCTCCAGGACTCTGGGACTGTGGTTAGGGAATAAGCATTATTAATTATAATAGCTTCTCTGCCCAGGCCGATGGGGCATATTTAAACAACGTAGCAGGTATACCATTGGTTCCCGGCGCCCCGTCCTTCCTAGTCCTTTTTATGATGTTCTCAGTCATGCTCTTAGAAAAGGTGGTTACTGCTGTCGGCGAGAGATTGTCGCTTTTGGGGGTCAGCGGGTACTGAACACTATCCCAACTGTTGCTGGCAAAACCTGAAGATGAGTCGCGTTCGTGTGTAGGGTGGTTACATGCAAAACCCATGCATGCTCTGATACCCAGTTCTCTCTTGACTTATGGTTATTTCGTAGTTTGTTTACATAGTCCCAGAAGCGGGTGTGATTGGGGTCTTTGAGAAGCTGGAATAGGGTATCCTATTCCTTCCTGTCTTTTTCCCCCTTGTGCTTCCATACCAGTTTCTTGAGGGAAGTTCTGCTGTTTGATACCTGCACCGGTGTATCTGGTTTGGGCTTTTGCTTATGTCTACGTAGGGCTCTGCAGAGTTCCCGCCTTTTTCCGAGCAAAGTGTTGTCCATGTGTGTTATTGTGCCTCCTTGGGCCGGGAGGGTGGCATGAGTGTGCCCCAAATTGCACAGCAGCAGCTTGTGCAGATCGTCCACCACCTTTATCCACCATTCTGGAGATGTGGTTGGTGCCTGGGGCTGGGCACTTAGCCATAGGGTTATTTTGGATGCATCTTCAGGTCTCCGTTTTATTCTTTTCACCAGATGAACTTGCTCTGTGCCCGTTGAAACCCTTACCACCATCTGCTGTTCAGCTGCTTGAGCTTGAAGTTCAATTGTACATTTCAGTGGATTGTGGTCGCTCTCCACCCTCTCAGTAATTTGAACCATCTGCTGTTCAGCTGCTTGAGCTTGAAGTTCAATTGTACATTTCAGTGGATTGTGGTCGCTCTCCACCCTCTCAGTAATTTGAAAGTGGCTGACGCTCTGCTTGAGCTTTTCTGATAGGTAGATGTAATCGATGGTGGAGCCACCCTGAAATGATGGAGGAAGGAGACACCCAATCCGATTATCCCTTAGCTCCTGTCGGCTGACAATAGACTAAAGGTTGTGAAGAAATTTTCGAGTAGCTGACGGCCTCTGTCCAAAGGGGCTTCCTCTGTGTTTGCATCAAGCCCCTGTATGTTAAAATCACCCATCATAATTATTTTGTGACCGGGGTGTCTGAAAATGACCATTTCCAAGCTTTTCAGGAGTTCAAGAATTAATTCTGCTTTAAATTTGCTTGGCGCATGTACGTAGCAGTTGATTAATATGTGATCCACATTTTGCTGGTCAATGGTCACACCACTAATTGTTATTGCTTGGGCCATTTTGCTCTCGATGTTGAGCTCAGTGGTTGCCAGGCGAACCGTGTGTTTTATGAAGATGGATAGTCCGCCAGATGGTCGACCAAAAATGCTGGGGTGCGTGGCTGGCTGGAAGATTTCGTAATAGCCTGGCAATAGAGAAGGAGCACATTCCCAGGTTTCTTGCATGCAAACAATGTATTTTGGAGTTTAGATAGAACAAAGCGGCGCCGGATCTGCAGATGCTCCTGATGCCAGCCACATTCCATGACAGAAATGACAGAGTTTTCTGTGCTTGTGTGGGGTGGTGCTCTGTAAACCCCATGGTGCTAGGGCCAATACCTTGGATCCTCCTGATCCCTCTGCTTGCTTTGTGGACGTGTTTGGGTAACCGTGTGAACTTCTCTTCTGTTTTGAGCGCAGACTATGGTAATGGTCTGTGGCACCACAGTTGTGTTAATCGCATGATTCTGCCCCCCACATGAGCCTTTAAAGACCGATTTCCGCTCTAGTGAGGAAGCAGTGTTTAAGAGGATATGTGGATACTTATCAGGCGAGGGGATGTGTAGTTCGATGCCCCAGTCTGCGAACCGCTCCCTTGCTTCCCACACTGCGGTCCTCTGTCCTGCCGTTTTCCAAGATGTTTTAGTGATCTTGTTTTTTCCATTCAGTACCGGGGCACAAACCTTACCCATTCCATATCTTCTGAGGTAATATGCCTGAGAGAAGGCATTTGAGTAAATAGATGCAATAAGTTCCCTCTGTTTAGAGTATCTATGAGTCCTTTTGAGATAAAATGTGGAATAAACATGAGGTCCAAAGAATCCTGCTCCACAGGGTCTAATGTAGCTTGGCCCACTAGCAGTGCTTCCGAGCTGGCCGAGTGGGTGGGACTTCTCCTGTTGGGGGCATAGTGAATTGAGTTTACCACTGAGGCAGTAATTTGAGCTGTTTCTGTGGGTTGAAATGGTTGTGCCCTCCTTGTGGCCATTTGCTGCTCTTCGTAATTGGTCTGTGTGTTATATGACCTGGTATTCTCTCTTGCCCCTTCCGTGGGGGTACAATGTATTGTAAGCTTTGTCGAAAATGGTAGCGGGGGCCTTGCATGTAGAGTCTTTTGATCCTTAAAGGAGAGCTGGGCCCCTTGGCTGGTGGATAAAGCGAGTGGGCCGCTATTCCTGTTAGCTGAGGTCACGCCCGACTCGATTGTTTCACCTGCGTTGAGGCCCCCGGAGGTCCGCGTTATTTGCGCTACTGTTTGATTTTGTAATTGAGCCTGGGGAGAAGACCGCGAAGAGGGAGATGAGACTTTCCCTTCCCCGTGTTGGATGGCCATCACCAGTTCCGCCTCGTGTTCTTGTTGCTGGGCTATAGGTGAGGTGTGTCCCTGAAACATTGGGAAGTACTTCACACTGCCCTTGGTTTCTGTTGCTTCTGAGACGTTGCTTATTTTGGGCCCTTTGGCTGATCTGACTTAGGTCCTGTGCTTCCTGGCTTGTTTTTTTAATTTCTTTCTTGCTCTCTTTGTGAGGGTTGTGGATGGCTCTTGAGTGGACTTGATGGGGTGGGTGCATGATATCGTGGGTTCGCCGAGAGTTGTAATCACATCTTTGGCAGTGATTGTCAATTGTTCCCCTGGGCTGAGTATGGCGCCCAAGGGGAGACCATCCACCCCAAGGTCTTGAAATGGTGGGCTAATTGTGTTTGTTCTCGCTAAGGTGATCTTTTGGCCTTGGATGTGAGCTGTTTGGGCGAGATAACCCCTTTGGAGGGGCAAGGTGGATTTTGTAGCCTTGTCGGTGCTTGGTGTTGGCTTGACTGTTTCCACTAATTCTCGCAGAATAATCGGTAGGTCACATAACTTTTCAAGGATCGGAGAGGATGGACATTGAGATCCCTTCGTTGTAGTAGCAAGGAGCTTCTCGATGTTTGTTACTTTTGTTCTGACATCCAGCAGATATGTGGCCAGCTACTGAAATAGGTCTAGTTGGAGCTCCATCTTGTTTGACTGACATATGAGTGCCCTGGCCATGATGTCCTGGGAGGCTCTGATGGCCGCCAGCTCATGTGCATTTGTGGGGCACTCATGAGTTGTGATAACTGATAGGCCATCTCCATCGTCGTCCTTTTCATAGTGTTTTGTTTGTTGCTGTTGCTGTCACTGCTGTTACTGTTGTAGTAAGAGAGAGAGTTCTGTTAATCTGCTCCTCTAGGTTATTGAGGAGCTGCCCTGGATAGTGCCCCTAGCTCCTGGTCTGTAATGCTAGACCTCCCTTTGGCGATTGGCAAAATTGTTGATTTGCCACAAGCTGAGAGCTCTGGGAGGTTGACTGTCTCCATCTGCTCTGCTTGTACCACTTGCACTGGGGACTACTCAAATCCGCCAATTACTTGTGCAATTGTGGTGACATTGTTCATTGCTGGTTTGTGTTCCTCTAATTTTTTGGCATGCTGGTTGGCCGTGTCTGCTATAACAAATAGGTCTTTGTACAATAATGCTTGTGGAGAGACCACTGGAGGGAGGCAATACACAGCGGAATCGAAACACTGAAAGGCAGTGTCTGCTATGGTGGGAAAGACACTGGTCATGAGTGGCAGTGGTGCAGCGCAAGCTTGTGACAGGGAGGCGTCAAAGTCGTCATAGTCTGCTGAGTCGTGGTGGCCAGTTGTTAGCAGAGCTGGACATGAAAGGGATCTGTGGGCTCTGATCCCTTCTGTGGGACTGTCTGTGTCTGTGGATATGTCTTGCAAGCTCATGCCTTATGCAGGAATTTGTTACTCTGTGCTGGTCCGGCTGTCGGCTTCCTCCTCTGCTGCATGCAACCTTACCTCCTTTCTTCCCCATTTTGGGCTCCCTGTTGCCTTTCTGCGTAGGAAGTGGACTATGGAGTCCCTTCCTTCAAGTTGGGCCTGACTGGCCTGTGCAAGCGCCTGTTCTGACAGCGGCTCCTCCTCCTCGGGCTCCCTTTCGGCTGACGGCTGACGGGTTGGCAGCGCGCCCTCCCGGGCGTTTTGGTTGGGGGTCTGGCAATCCCCCATTCCTTGTCCTTGTCGATGAGTATTGTATTTCCTTTTGTGCATTGCCCTCTGGGTCACAGGTCACTATGGAGGTTGGTGTGCAGGGTGGTCTTGAGACTCCGCATGTAGCGAGCTCCTGGCCCCTGGCTCCTCCCGTCGCTGTCTCTGTCTCTTTGGTACACTGTGTGCTTTGGCTGTGCCGGCTTACGTTGCTGAGCGTCCCCTCTCCTCCACGTCTGTGAGCGCCAGTCACTCAGTGAGTAGTGGAGACCGTGGAGGGGCACGAGCACGCTGCCTGGAACTATGGCCAGGCAGTGGGTCGGTGTGTAAATGCGCCGACAGACAGGACGGAGAGGTATGTGGGGGAGAGCAGCAGCACTGTCCTGGCTGCGCTGCGCCCTGCTCCCGGCCCTTCAGGCTCTTTCCCTTTTCCTGGCACTGGCGGGGACCACGAGGGGCCACAAGAGGCCTCTCCCTACCCCTGCTTCTCCCCGCGGGCTGCGACCTGCAACATGCGACCTGCTCCGAAGGCAGGGCTGAGCAGGGCTGTGCTGGGCTGTGCGGTGATGCTCTGCGGCCCCAGGGACCAGGGGCCAAGTGCACAAGGGGCTGCCTTGGACTGGGGCCACACTCTGGACTCTGGGGTCACACTCTAGACCTCTGGGCCTCTGGAGGACGGCAGGGATGCAGGCGTGCAAGGGAGAGGCTGTTGGTGGCAGGGCCCCGCTCCCCGCAAGCCGCACCCAGTCGGGCCGCTTCCGCGGGAGTCTGCGGGGTTGCTACTGCAGTTAGGGCTACAGGAGCCCCTCGAGGCACAGTGCGAACCGCGGGGTCTCTGACCTTCCTCCACGGAGTGCTGCGGCTCCGCTGGGCGTCTCCTCGTCTGCCGCTCCTGGTGCCTGGTGTACTGGTGCGGCGCGCCGCGGTGCGGTGCGCAGTGCGTCTCTGTTTCCGGTACCAGATCACTGCGTTGGATATGGTATCTGCATTTGCTGTTTAGGCACCATAGGAACCTACTGGTGCATCGGTTGCAACTGTGTCAATTGTGCACGCAGCACTTGCACCTGCTGCATGGGTTGAAAATTCTGTACTTGATTATGAACATTTGGATTAAGTCCTCTCATTCTAGGGACTTTCACAGTTTGAAATGTATTGATATCACCACTTTGCTGAACAACACCATCCTGCACCATCAACGGACACTCCTGCTTCCAGTGTCCCACGTTTCTGCACAGATGACACAGTAACATCTTTTTCATCCCTTGCACATCATTCTGGACCACTACAGTACTCAAATCCAAACCACGAGTCATATTGACTCCACGACCTCTACCTCTCATCTGAGGTTGGAACATGACAGTTACCTGCTGCTGCGGTATCTGTTGCACTAAAGCTTCTTGCACTCCTGTCTGAGCTGCCTTAATTTGCATCACCATCGCTTTCTCCTTCAACTTTTTCCTGCTTCAATTCAATCTCATCACTACAGTATTAAGCATACTGCAACACCGCTTTAATCGATTTCACTTGCCAACAGATCAAATGGATCTTAATCATTTGCCCTATTTTAGGTCTCAATCTTTCGACGAACCTAAACACAAAATGCAACATGTCTTTCGGTTCTATTGCTTCTTTACCACTGTACTCCTTGAACGCTTTCAACAATCTCTCATAGTAGGTATGTATTGACTCTTTCACCTCCTACACTGTCCTGTCAATCCTCTGCCAGTCAATATCTTTAGGCGAAATTCTCATCTTCAGGAACTCAATCACCTTATAATAATGTTTCATTGCTTCAGGTGATGGTGCACCTGTAACCCTACCCCTTTCTGGTTCACTCGTTGGCCAATCCACTGCTCTCTTACATTTAACCCACAAGTCAGCTGGAACCACTATTTCCAACAAATTATTCAAGTCTTCCCATAGACATATAGAAAGCTTCACAAATCTATCTGCTGGTACCACTAAACCGGTTTCTCTCTCAGTTTTGGATAATCAGTTGTAAATTACAAAATATCACTCCTGTGTCATGGGACATGAACAAAATGCCCTCCTGGAATTTCCTTCATCTGTAAAAGTTTTACTGGATCCTTTTCTTTCTGAACACTTTCAGACCCTTCTTGTGAATCTCATTTCCGTTATTCCTTCTTCTTCACCCATCTGCCTTCCCACTTTTTTAATGCTCCCCAAATCTGAGCACTCTGCAATAACTCTTTAAGATGCGCTTTCATCCCTGCTGACCTCATGTGTTCAAAATCCTTTGCCTCGAAATCTAACCTGTAACTCCTTTTCAAGTGTTTTGTTCTCTCAATCTCTATGTCATGTTTGTCTGCTAGATCTGTCAATTTCTGATGTAGCTTGCCCACTTCTCTTGTAATTCTCGGATACAAGTACCTCAGCTCTTCTTCTGTATAGGATTCTAACCTATTCAGTCCCATTGTTCCCTCAACTAGTTTGGTTATTTCAGTAGCCAACCTCACACAATTTATCTGCTCTTCACCCTTGGACGCATTTTGAGGACTATTCAAACTATCCAACCACTCATTTAACTGCTGTGCTGTCAATCCCTGCAACAAGATATTACTTGCATTCGGCATTAGCACCTGCTGTACCACTGCACCTGTAGTCTGCGGCATCAAAAGCTTGAAGCTCTGACTTGCACTCAGACCATTTACTGCATCAGGAAGTGCAACAAGTGGACTAAGATCCAATAATGGTCAAGATCCATCAAAGGTCTGACCCATAGATGATATCACCTGCACATGATCTCTCAATCCTCTCCTTACGAGGCTTTGTGACATTTCACCCTATTCTCCTGCGATCCTGTGCAAATAATGGTACCGATGGACCAACCGTAATCGGCAGCGATAATGCATCTGATATTGCTCTGACTCTCGCATTTTGTGGAAGGGCTACTCCCATGTTCTGGTTCATCACTGGTGTCACATCTGACTGTGTCCCTGTCATTGGTGTGAATTTTGTCAAACCCAGTGGCTGTGCCTGAGGCAACAATGTTGGAGTCGGCTCAGTCTGAACTAGCATTGGCCTCAGAACCACTTGCTCTGATGGCACACTAAGGCCCATATTTATACTTTTTTAGCGCCACATTTGCATCATTTTATGACTCAAAAGTGGCAGAAACTTAATGTAGGAAAGTACCATCTTGCCTGGCATGTTACCCCCATATTTCACTGTATATATGTTGTTTTAGTCTATGTGTCACTGGGACCCAGCCAGGCAGGGCCTCAGTGCTCATAAGTATGTGCCCTGTATGTGTTCCCTGTGTGATGCCTAACTGTCTCACTGAGGCTCTGCTAACCAGAACCTCAGTGATTATGCTCTCTCTGCTTTCTAAATTTGTCACTAAACGTCTATATGTAGCCGTTAATTCTGTATCTAAATGACGAACTGCAGCCACCGCCAACTGAGCAACCGCTGGATGTAGTGTATATGTAGCTGTGAGAAAGTAGCCTCTTTCTAGCCTTGTTACCCCCACTTTTAGCCTGTTTGTGAGTGTATGTCAGGGTGTTTTCACTGTCTCACTGGGATCCTGCTAGCCAGGCCCAGTGCTCATAGTAAAAACCCTATGTTTTCAGTATGTTTGTTATGTGTCACTGTGACCCTGCTAGTCAGGACCCCAGTGCTCATAAGTTTTAGCCTATATGTATGTGTTCCCTGTGTGATGCCTAACTGTCTCACTGAGGCTCTGCTATCCAGAACCTCAGTGGTTATGCTCTCTCATTTCTTTCCAAATTGTCACTAACAGGCTAGTGACCAATTTCACCAATTCACATTGGCATACTGGTACACCCATATAATTCCCTAGTATATGGTACTGAGGTACCCAGGGTATTGGGGTTCCAGGAGATCCCTATGAGCTGCAGCATTTCTTTTGCCACCCATAGGGAGCTCTGACAATTCTTACAGAGGCCTGAGTGAAATAACGTCCACATTATTTCACAGCCATTTACCACTGCACTTAAGTAACTTATAAGTCACCTATATGTCTAACCTTCACCTAGTGAAGGTTGGGTGCAAAGTTACTTAGTGTGTGGGCACCCTGGCACTAGCCAAGGGGCCCCCACATCGTCCAAGGCAAATTCCCCGGACTTTGTGAGTGCGGGGACACCATTACACGCGTGCACTGTACATGGGTCCCTACCTATGTACAGTGTCACAATGGTAACTCCGAACATGGCCATGTAACATGTCTAAGATCATAGAATTGTCACCCCAATGCCATTCTGGCATTGGGTGGACAATTCCATGATCCCCCGGGTCTCCAGCACAGAACTCGGGTACTGCGAAACTGCCTTTCCGGGGTCTCCACTGCAGCTGCTGCTGCTGCCAACCCCTCAGACAGGTTTCCGACCCCCTGGTTTCCAGGCAGCCCTGTCCCAGGAAGGCAGAACAAAGGACTTCCTCTAAGAGAGGGTGTAACACCCTCTCCCTTAGGAAATAGTTGTGAGGGCTGGGGAGGAGTAGCCTCCCCCAGCCTCTGAAAATGCTTTGATAGGCACAGGTGGTGCCCATCTCTGCATAAGCCAGTCTATACCGGTTCAGGGGTCCCACAGCCCTGCTCTGGTGCGAAACTGGACAAAGGAAAGGGAGTGACCACTCCCCTGACCTGCACCTCCCAGGGGGGGTGCCCAGAGCTTCTCCAGTGTGTCCCAGACCTCTGCCATCTTGGAAACAGAGGTGTCTGTGGCAAACTGGACTGCTCTGAGTGGCCAGTGCCAGCATGTGACGTCAGAGGCTCCTTCTGATAGGCTCTTACTTCTCTTGGTAGCCAATCCTCCTTCCTAGGTAGCCAAACCTCCTTTTCTGGCTATTTAGGGTCTCTGCTTTGGGGATCTCACCAGATAACGAATGCAAGAGCTCATCAGAGTTCCTCTGCATCTCCCTCTTTACCTTCTGCCAAAGGATCGACCTCTGACTGCTCAGATCGCCTGCAAAACCGCAACAAAGTAGCAAGACGACTAATAGCAACCTTATATCACTTCATCCTGACGGCTTTCTCGACTGTTTCCAGGTGGTGCATGCTCTGGGGGTAGCCTGCCTCCTCTCTGCACCAGGAGCTCTAAAGAAATCTCCCGTGGGTCGACGGAATCTTCCCCCTGCAACCGCAGGCACCAAAAGATTGCATCACTGGTCCTCTGGGTCCCCTCTCAGCACAACGAGCATGGTCCCTGGAACTCAGCAACTCTGTCAAATTGACTCCCTCAGTGCTGTGACTCATCAGTCCAAGTTTGGTGGAGGTATGTCCTTGCCTCCCCACGCTAGACTGCATTGCTGGGTACCACGTGATTTGCAGCTGCTCCGGCTCCTGTGCACTCTTCCAGGATTTCCTTCATGCACAGCCAAGCCTGGGTCCCCGACACTGTAACCTGCAGTGCACAACCTTCTGAGTTGTCCTCCGGCATCGGGGGACTCACTTTTGTGACTTCGGGTGGACTCCGGTTCACTTTTCTTCCAAGTGCCTTTTCAGGTACTTCTGCGGGTGCTGCCTGCTTCTGTGAGGGCTCCCTGACTTGCTGGGCGCCCCCTCTGTCTCCTCCTCCAAGTGGCAACATCCTGGTCCCTTCTGGGCCACAGTAGCACCCAAAAAACTCTACTGCGACCCTTGCAGCTAGCAAGGCTTGTTTGTGTTCTTTCTGCATGGGAACACCTCTGCAAGCTTCATCGCAACGTGCTACATCCTCCTTCCAAAGGAGAAGTTCCTAGTCCTCTTCTTTCTTGCGGAACTCCAAGCTTCTTCCAACAGGTGGTAGCTTCCTTGCAACTTCAGCTGGCATTTCCTGGGCTCCTGCCCACTCTCGACACTGTCGCGACTATTGGACTTGGTCCCCTTGTCTGGTCTGGAAATTCACTGTTGTTGCATTGCTGGTGTTTGTTCTTCTTGCAGAATCCCCCTATCACGACTTCTGTGCTCTCTGGGGGTAGTAGGTGCACTTTACACCTAACTTTGAGGGTCTTAGGGTGGGCTATTTTACTAACCCTCACTGTTTTCTTACAGTCCCAGCGACCCTCTACAAGCTCACATAGGTTTGGGTCCATTCGTGGTTCGTATTCCACTTTTGGAGTATATGGTTTGTGTTGCCCCTATACCTATGTGCTCCTATTGCAATCTACTGTAACTTTACACTGCTTGCATTGCTATTCTTGCTATTATCCGCATAATTTTGGTTTGTGTACATATATCTTGTGTATATATCTTATCCTCATACTGAGGGTACTCATTGAGATACTTTTGGCATATTGTCATAAAAATAAAGGCCCGTATTTATACTTTTTTTACGCCGCATTTGTGTCGTTTTTTGACGCAAAATCGGCGCAAACATACAAAATACAATTGTATTTTGTGAGTTTGCGCCGCTTTTGCGTCAAAAAACGACGCAAATGCGGCGCTAAAAAAGTATAAATATGGGCCAAAGTACCTTTATTTTTAGTACTTCTGTGTATTGTGTTTTCTTATGACATTGTGCATAAGACACCAATGGTATAGTAGGAGCTTTACATTTCTCCTAGTTCAGTCTAAGCTGCTTTGACATAGCTACCTTCTATCAGCCTTAGCTTCTAGAAACACCTCTTCTACACTAATAAGGGATAACTGGACCTGGCATAAGGTGTAAGTACCTCTGGTACCCACTACAAGCCAGGCCAGCCTCCTACAGTACCTCAAGGAACAGTGAGGGAAATTAGCATACTGTGTAATCCACCATGGTACCATGATGTCACTCATAATCTAGTGATGTCACTTCGAATACAAGTAGATCATTCAAAACAGTGGGGTAAATTAGCATCCAATGCAATCACCTACTGATGCCATCACGGACAGCCTATGCTGGCTATGTTTGCTAGAGGAAGAAAGCATTTTTCATCATTCTGCCTTCTGCACCCATTAGAGGTACATAAAAATAAGCATCTTATGCTCGTGTTGAATCGGGTAATTAATATACTCTAATTTTCTGAAAATGCTAAACATTATGTTCAAATAAAAGCAATTCATAGATTTCTTTTTATTACGATTTTTTATGTTTGGTATACCTTGTCTTAAATATTAATATTTCCTTTGTGTTTGAATTAATTCTTGGTGGTTTCTATGAAACTAAAAAAATATGAAAAATTGAAAAAATCGTTATGATTCTATCACACCACACAGAGATGATCCATCAACGGAATTTGGGCTGAAAACCTATTCTAAGTCCAAAGATGTGCAAGCTGCCATAGAAAGGATCCAGCAGAAGGGAGGACTTTCCAATGTGGGTAGGTCATGATAGAGTTTAATGTCTACAATACATGAGCATGTTGGCAGCCAGTTAAGGTCAAATGCAGAAATGGGTGCTTTGAGTCAGCCGATCTAAAACCTACCTCTCCTTCTCCCCTAGTTCCCACTAATTCTTCCACACTTGTGCCTACTTGTATTCCTACAAATACACTATTTACCATGCTCCTACCCCTATCATATTTACATTAGTTTTACCTTATCCAGAGTCTTACTTTACCTACTGTTACCCCTATGTGTACTCCTTTTCCCCTACCATTTGCCATACTCCTTTCTCTTGTCCTCTCTGACCCTCGTACTTTGCTCCTCATCACAGTCAGTAGACTTGTGCTTAGACAGCAGTTTCGTAGAATGTTGATGTTTAACCTACGGAAGCAGAAGTATATCTAATGTCCCGTTCTTATGACTTGCCATCCTCTTTGAGACAGGCTTACTTAAATCTCACCACTTTGTATGGAAATTAGTCAACACTCTGCAACTCGCAACATATCTGCAAAACTCTCAAGTGAAATCACCATTGTTTGACTCAACCAATGAACTCAATAATGTGCCTACATCCATTCCTTACCTCTGTCACGCCTACTTGTGCCCCAAAAGCTTTCACTCCAAACTCGCAAACAAAAACAGCCTTATCCATATCAAATACCTAATAATAGTAATAATAATGCTAAAAGGATTAATAATAATATATTTATGCTGCTCTTCGTACAGCACGTGTGCTGCTTCCAACCACCAGCACTGTAAATAACAAATGTTACTATTACCTAATTTTATGATATTCACTTAAACAACCTTCGAAGTGTACAAGGCTGTAGCTGCCTTAGCAGAAGTTAACGTGTGACTTTCACAGAAATGCATATGTCAGCAGTAAGAATGAAAATCGCTAAGCCTCCCTCCCCGTTATATGTACTTAGGCCCGTATTTATACTTTTTGACGCTAAACTGCGCTAACGCAGTTTAGCGCCAAAAAATGTTGCGCCAGCTAACGCCATTCTGAAGCGCCATGCGGGCGCCGTATTTATTGAATGGCGTTAGCCGGCGCAAGCAGACCGGCGCTGCCTGGTGTGCGTGGAAAAAAACCACGTACACCAGGCAGCGCCGGCGTTGGGAAAAATGGCGTTAGGGCGTCTTAAAATGGCGCAAGTCAGGTTGACGCTAAAAAATCGTCTTAACCCGATTTGCGCCATTTTAAACGACGCCCAGACGCCATTTACATGACTCCTGTCTTAGTAAAGACAGGAGTCATGCCCCCTTGCCCAATGGCCATGCCCAGGGGACTTATGTCCCCTGGGCATGGTCATTGGGCATTGTGGCATGTAGGGGGGCACAAATCAGGCCCCCCTATGCCAAAAAAAAATATAGTTTTTTTTTTTTTTATACTTACCTGAACTTACCTGAATGTCCCTGGGATGGGTCCCTCCATCCTTGGGTGTCCTCCTGGGGTGGGCAAGGGTGGCAGGGGGGGTCCCTGGGGGCAGGGGAGGGCACCTGTGGGCTCATTTTGAGCCCACAGGCCCCTTAACGCCTAACCTGACCCAGGCGTTAAAAAGTGGCGCAAATGCGGGGTTTTTTGACCCGACCACTCCCGGGCTTGATTTTTGCCCGGGAGTATAAATACGACGCATTTGCGTCGCCGTCATTTTTTTACACGGGAACGCCTTCCTTGCATCTCATTAACGCAAGGAAGGCGTTCACGCAAAAAAATTACGCTATTTGCCCATACTTTGGCGCTAGACGCGTCTAACGCCAAAGTATAAATATGGCGTTAGTTTTGCGCCGAATTTGCGTCGAAAAAAACGACGCTAATTCGGCGCAAACGGAGTATAAATATGCCCCTTACAATCATACATTTCCAGTCAAAGCACTAAATGGAATCCGATATGCATGATTCTTAATACCATTTTTGCCAACATTGATCATCATAAAATCTTCAATCTCATTTTGAACACAGAATTTCCATTTATGAAAAACTTGATAGTACTTGATAGTACTTCGTGGAAACAATACGTTTTTTGTTGACAGGCCATGTAAAAGTAGGGTTGCATTGCAGTTTTTTTTTCTCAATGGCATTCTCAAATACAGATCTATTTCCACACACACTTAGGGGCATATTTATAATCCCCTAGCACCACCTTGTGCCACATTTCGGTCATTTATTTTAACGCTAATGTGGCCCAACAAGGCAATACATGCATTGTGCCAATTTGTAATCCTTTGCGCTACATTATGCATGCGCCAGGCATTCTGGATGCAAAGGGGGCATTCCCCCGTTAGGGAGGGCCAAAAAATGGCACAAGGAAATCTAAGAGATTTCCTTGCGTCATATTTTGTGGCACTTTTAATGCCTGCTCAGAGCAGGTGTTAAAAGGGAGCATGCCATTGAATACAATGGCCCCTATGTACTCTGCAGGAGTAAAGCCAATATTTTGGCACTACTCCTGCAGAGTACATCACTACCATCATAAAAAAATGATGTTATTGCCCACTACTCTGCACCATGGTGCACCGTATTTTAAATATGGCACACACATGATGGTGGTAGGGCAGACGGTAAAGGGTGCCAGAAAAGTGGCACTGCACATAGCGCAGCACCACTTGTCCTAAATGTGTCCCTTAATGACAAGCTTGAAAGGTTTAAATTTGTGGTGGTATTATCCCCCTCCAGAACCTATCTATCTGCACACAAATTTGAAAGTCTACGAATTCCAACATAATGATGTGTTCTTTTACAACTGGTTCTAGCATTCCTCCCAGCCAACGCACTAGTCAAGCACAATTCTCAATATCTTCTTCACCATTCCAGACAATATCAAATGCTTCTCGTCTTTCCTATTTGACTTTTCTGAGTACTTTCACATTCCCTTCCACATTCCTGCCTCCACTTCAACCATGACCTGTTCTCACGAAAAGCTGGATTTGCACTGTAAGATTATGATAAATTACCATACACCTAGTTCTCATCGCAACTAAGATAAAGCAACTGGGCCTATTGGCTGACATTAATGATACTGTCAAGAATTATAATAATAACTAACATTCAGTAGTGAACTCAGCGGCCCATCTCCAATGAAAGGAATCTGTCCGACCACCTCTTGACAAGATAGAAGAATTGCATTATGGGCACAGCCATGATGACTGAGACCAAAGGCAAGATTGAAAGGGATCCCCTTTGCTGAAATTTTCGAACGCATCAGGCAGGCGATGGTCTCTGGAGCAAGAAGAAGTGAGGTAACAAAGTACCAGCCCTTCAAGAGTGGATGACAAAAATGGAGACTGATGCAGTAAGTGCCGAGGACAGCGCAGCCACCCTTGTCGATAAACAGTGTGCCCAAGGCGTGCCGACTACTGCTCTTTGGGGGAGAGATAGGGTGGGGCAGCTGAAGGCCAGAGGTGCAGGACTGTGCCTTAACTGGGGAATGAAAGGTGCTGCGAACTCAGGCGGAGAACCTGGCGGCAAAACAGGACACGCTGGTAGACTGCAAATGAGTCAGAGTGAACATAAACTGCTCATATGACGGTAAAATATTCGGTTAGTATCTGGAGTCAGGGTTCAGGGGAACGGCTGTGGCGCTTAACCCAGAGCTAAATGTAAAAGTTTCTAGGTCTTCCCTGGACATGAAGTCTGATGTTGACATCTCACCACAACTGTATTCTGATAGGCCCCACCCATGAAAAATGATTGCTAAAGAACCACATTGTCAGCATAAACCACTGAACAGACTAGTGCTGAAGGTGGGAAATCTTCCCTCGACCTACATGTCAAGAGATTTTTTTTTTGACACGTTCATTATAAAAGAACTCTCCTGAAGGATACAGGCGAGATCTTCTACTAATGGTACTTGTTAGAAATGGGGTCTCTAGGAAGCAGAGGTATACACCCTTGTCTAAGTAGGTGTAGCAGGGTGGCCTGGTTTGTAGTGGGTACCTAAGGTAAAACTGTAAATGTAGGCAGTGTCTAGCAGCTTAGGCTGTCTAGAGGTAGCTGTAGCAGAGCAGCCAAGGCTGAACTAGGAGACATGGAAAGCTCTTGCAATACCACTATAATCATACAGTACTTATACACAACAAAAGACAATACTCAGTGTTACCAAATATAAAGGTACTTAATTTTAGTGACTCAAGGCCAAAAATATCTTAGAGGCAATACTCCTTCTGGAGGTAAATATTATTCACAATATATACACTAGTAACCAAAATCAGGTAAGTACACAGTAAGTAAATAGTGCAAACAGTGAAAAACAGGTTACAATAGGCCTAGAGGTAACACAAACCATATACTAAAATAGTGGAATGTGAATGACGAATTCCCCCCTAGGCAAGTGTAGAGGGGCACTGGGAGTGTAATAAAACACGAAAGGTAAGTAGAATACCCCACCCCAGAGCCCAGGAAAACAGGAGTAAAGTACAGCAAGTTTCCTCAGGACACACTTGAAGTCGTGATGAAGAATTATGCAAGATCCAAGCAAGACTGCAAGCAACCAATGATGGATTCCTTAAGAGTCCAGGAAGAATAGGAGCCCCTGTCAACCAGGAAGAAGGTGCAAAAGTGGATTCTCCGGTTGGAAGAAAAGTACAGAAATGCACCAAAGAAGATAGCTGCGGGTTCCTGCTTGGTGCAGATGTCCCACGTCGAGTTGTTGGGTGCAGGCTGTTTGCATGGCTGGATTCTGCCAACAAGCCTTGGTTCACGCAAGAACGCGTTTTGCGTCAAAGAGGAGCTGCCTGAACCCAGGAGGGACCTGGGGGTCCCAACTCGGACTGAGGAGACAGAGTGGGCTCTGAACACTTCAGAGATCTCTCAGAAGACAAGGCAGCACCCACAGGAGTCCCAGGACACGGGGATAAAGGAGTTGCAAAGTGCTGTCATCACAGCAATACACAAAAGGATCCCACGCCGCTGGAGAACAACTCAGGGAGCTGAGCGTCGCAGGATAGAGTGCTGGGGACCTGGGCTACTCTGTGCATGAAGGACTTTTGGAAGAAGTGCACAGAAGCCCAAGGAGCTGCAGAGGATGCGATGCACAGCGGTACTGTTGGGCACGGGGAGGCAAGCCCTTAACGCCACCAAATTTGGACAGCTGGACCTTTGGAGAGACAGGATCACTTCGGTCCATAACCTGTGTTCCAGGAGTCATGCTCGTTGACAGGAGAGGAGTCCCAGCATACAGGTCGTGGTTGCAGAGAGGTGCCTGCTGAAGCAGGGAAGTGACTCTGTCACTCCAGAGGAAATTCCTTCAGTTCTTCTGATGGAGGGTGAAGACCGGCAGTTCTCAGAGCGTGCACAACCTGGAAACTGTTGCAGTTGCTGGCTGGAGCTGAAGTTGCAGGTCACAGTAGCCTTCCTGGATACTTTGTTGCAGTTCCAGCGGTTCCTGGAGCAGTCTGCGGTTGATCTGAAGGTCAGAATCTGAAGCGGAGGATGCAGAGGAGCCCTGGTGGAGTCTTGCAAACCCAATTTGAGAAAACACAGAGAGGAGAGACCATAACTAGCCCTGAGAGTGGGATTGGCTACCTACCCAGGTATGCACCTATCAGGAGGGGTCTCTGATGTCACCTGCTGGCACTGGCCACTCAGATGCTCCCAGGGGGTCCCCACACCTTGGATTCCAAGATGGCTAACACCAGGGACACTCTGGAAGAGCTCTGGGCACCACCCCAGGGGTGGTGATGGACACCGGAATGGTCACTCCCCTTTCTTTTGTCCAGTTTCGCCCCAGAGCAGGGACTGGGTGTCCCTGAACTGGTGTAGACTGGATTATGCATGGAGGGCACCGTTTCTGCCCTTCAAATAAATTCCAGACTCTCTGGCAGGCTACCTATTTCCAAAGAGAGAGGGTGTAACACCCCTCTCCTGAAGGAAATGCATTGTTCTGCCTTCCTGGGATTGAGCTGCTCAATCCCCAGGAGGGCAGAAACCTGTCTGTGAGGTGGCAGCAGCTAGAGCTGCTGTGGAAACCTCAGAGAGCTGGTTTGGCGGGACTGGGGGTCCACAGTGGAGCCCCCAAGGTGCATGGAATTGGCCCCTCAATACCAGATTTGGATTGGGGGTTCAATTTCACAATCTTAGACACCTCACATGGCCATATTCGGAGTTACCATTGTGAAGCTACATATATGTTTTGACATATATGTAGTGCAAGCTTATAATGGTTTCCCCGCACTCACGATGTCCGGAAAATTGGTCCTGTACAATGTGGGGGCACCTCTGCTAGTGCAAGGGTGCCCTCGCAATTAGTAACTTTGGAAGCGGGCGTTGTTGCTGCTGTGAGGAGGAGAGCAGGAGCCCTTTAAATTGGAGGATGCGCTCCCACCTCGCGGAAAGCGTGCGTTGTTGCTGCTGTGAGGAGGAGGGCAGGAGCCCTTTAAATTGGAGGACGCGCTCCCGCCTCGTGGGACGCACGCGGGCGGCGCCCGGGCAAAGCCTGGGCCAAGGGCGGGCCCGTCCTTCGCCCGTCAACGCCAGGAAGAGACTGGGCTGGGCCCCCTCCCTTTAATTTTTTCTTTATCTACTGGAGGCCCTGGTTTTATGGAGAGCTGCTGACTTAAGGAAGGCAGAGAGGAGTCTTCGCCATCTGTGACTTGGGTATTTAAAATTTACTTTTAATTTAGTTCGTCCTTTGTACCCTGCTGATTTATATACGCGCAATACGCGCTCGGCGACAGCAAGGCCTACAGTGCTACAACTTGAGGGGGTTTGGTGTGGCAGGAAGTTGTGGCTGGACAATTTCCCCCAAGACAGAGGATAGGTCCTGAGTATAACTCGGCTTTACTTCTTCCTAGCCTGGGGCACTGAGACCAATACACCTATTAAAGAAATATACGGCGCCTCTTTCTTGGATAAAGGATTAGCATGCCTTAATGGGAAAACGTAAAGGAGACAATGGGGGAAGGGATACCATTCAGGAGGCCCCCCACCTAGTTTGATAACAAGCTACCTAACTTCAGTAATGGGCGCCATTGAGACGGAGATAGGGAGAGTAGAAGCCACTCTAGAGTCGTCTCTTGAGTAAGCAGGAAAGGGTGGGGGGGAGGGAAGGATTTTGCCTGTAATATCTTCATTAAGCAAGACTAAGACAGGAAACTCTTGTGTAACAACAGAAATTGATTTAATTACTCCCACAACTCCAGAGAGTCCAACCCAAAAAAAAGCAGGCAAGTAATTCCCCCCCATACTGCAGTAACACCCATAGATCAAGTTGGATCTCCTGCAGACAGGTATGCCTTTGGAAAGCCCCTATCAGGAACTAAGAAGAACAAGAGGAAATGTCTATCTAACCCTCTAAAAAAACAAATTATAGGGAAACAGCCAAAAGATTGTAAAAATCCGGATCCAATTATAACTTGTTTCTCTCAGATTGAAGATCAACTTAGAGATATAAAAAAGCTGTGTTCATCAGTTCTGGAGAGATTGGCTATCCTCGAGCAGAAGGTTGAGCTTATAATAAACATAAACCCTATACCATTGAGGGCAGAACCTCAGAATAATCATTCCGTCCCTGAATGCTTACCAGCTCCGCCCATTTACCAGCACCAAAACTATAGATTGACTCCTGCCCAGAACCCAACCCAAAAACCTCTGAATTCAGAGGTAGTCCAGGATTCTATAAAAGTACAGTCTCAGTGGGGTACAACCAAACGGGAAGGCTTAGTGGGTCATGAGATTACAAGAACTCAAATAGCCTGCCCGAGGATTCCGCTGGCATGTGCCCCCTATATTTTAATCCTGGAAAATTTCCCTATACTAGAAAATACTCACCACGAGTCCCATGTGTCACTGTTAAACAAAGTGACTCATTGGGTAGGAAAGCATTCGGGAGGGTGGGTAGATTTCCATAGGGACATTTTAACTGCAAGAAGGGTCCCTTGGGTTGGCTCATCCCCTAAAGCATCATCTAGGGACTGTATTATAATAAACTTTAGGAGTCCCTGGACTGTCAATGCTTTGTATCCCCATCTTTCGACTATGAGACCATCTGTAGGGCCTATAAGAGTACAACGTTTGACTAAGTTTATTGTTCCGACATTAAATCCATGCTATCCTGATCCAACTCATCCTGGGAATCAGAATTTTAGCAACCCTGGTCCCTCTAACTCCCCTTATACTGTCTTGACACTGTCTAACAGGTATGAGCCTCTGACCTCACTAGAGCAGTTAGATTGACCATCAGTAATTGAGCCTTTATTTCAAGGCCCTTTGGAGACAAAATACTGCCACAGTCCTTCACGCAATCCAAGGGAGCCCCCGATATATATGACACACAGGGTATGACAGCCCTAGGGATTATTTCCTGGAACGTTGCAGGTTTAAAATAAAAAATTGGAAACCCTGACTGGATAAAATTAGTGACGGAAAATCTTTTTATCTGCTGCCAGGAGACCTGGCTCACAGAATCCCCGCATAGTAATGGTTATACCACATATAGGGGGTTATTCTAACTTTGGAGGAGGTGTTAATCCGTCCCAAAAGTGACGGAAAAGTGACGGATTTAC
Source organism: Pleurodeles waltl (assembly GCF_031143425.1). Lineage (NCBI taxonomy): Eukaryota > Metazoa > Chordata > Amphibia > Caudata > Salamandridae > Pleurodeles > Pleurodeles waltl. The sequence continues at coordinate 839,398,559 of NC_090444.1, forward strand.
CACCAGCTGTATTACGAGTCCATTATATCCTATGGAACTCGTAATACGGCTGGTGGTATATCCGTCACTTTACCGTCACTTTTGGGACGGATTAACACTCCTCCAAAGTTAGAATAACCCCCATAGTGTTCCTGCAACTAAGGCCTCCGCAGGTAGAGCTAAGGGCGGCCTGGTTACTTTTCTATCTGTAGAGGCCAGAGGGATGGAAGCACGTGTTATGGGCACATCTCCTTTTTTTCTGGCTTTATCTTTTAAATTAGTAGAGCCATTTTATATACTACTGATAAACTATTATAATAATACCTTTGACAGTTCTGATATAAGTGTGGTTAGTAGTTTGGAGACGTTAAAACATAAGGTAACAACTATTAGCAAAAAGGACCTAAGAATAGTCTGGGCTGGTGATTTTAATGCCCACCTGTGTGAGCCAGAGCTCTTGGATTGCTGTGGACTTTTGGACGAAAATGATAATCCCATTCAACATTTTAAACACTCCACATATGGGAATGCTCTTAACTCTCTGATAACAGCAAATTATCTTTTTTTCCCCATAATAGTTATTAGAGGGATACCAACATTTGTAAGGGGGGATACTCATACTACTATTGATTATATTATTTATTCTAGAGAATTATCCTCTATTGCAGGACAATTCAGGGTGACCCCGACCTGTATTAGTGACCATAACCCCTTATCTATTGTGATTAACTTGGACCTGACGAGCGATTCAAGAAGAGGGAAGCGACACCCCGCTATGAAGCTCTCATCCCAAAAAGGACTCACAATCAAATGGGGAAAGATAAATAGTAACACCTTCTTTAAGGATTTATTCCTGAATAAATGGTCAGATGTTATGACATCCCTGGATGAAGATAGGGCCCCCCATGAAATTGTCCGTGCATTTTCCTCTTTGACAAAGTATATGGCGGAGAAATTACAGCCCTCTCGCACTAACAAAGTCAATGGCTCAAGATGGTTTAATCATGCATGTACCACATACTTAAGCAAGTTAAAGAAAACAATCAATGCTTCTCCCGAAGATCGAAAATCAATTAAAATTGCTAGGAAAAATTATAAAGAAGCACTTGCCAAAAGGAAAGTCGAACTAAGGGAATCTGCGTGGGAGGAATTGATGGATGCAAGTAAAATTAAAGACACAACTGCATTTTGGCGTGTGGTTAACTCATCATTGTTGAATGATAAACGTGAGACATCTATGGATACTGTCATTCCAGCCAAGACTTGGGTGGATGTAGGAGGCTGGACTGGCTTGTAGTGAGTACCAAGGGGTACTAGCACCTTGCACCAGGCCCAGTTATCCCTTATTAGTGTATAGGGTGTCTAGCAGCTTAGGCTGATAGATAATGGTAGCTTAGCAGAGCAGCTTAGGCTGAACTAGGAGACGTGTGAAGCTACTACAGTACCACCTAGTGTCATGTGCACAATATCATAAGAAAACACAATACACAGTTATACTAAAAATAAAGGTACTTTATTTTTATGACAATATGCCAAAGTATCTTAGAGTGTACCCTCAGTGAGAGGATAGGAAATATACACAAGATATATATACACAATAGCAAAAATATGCAGTATAGTCTTAGAAAACAGTGCAAACAATGTATAGTTACAATAGGATGCAATGGGGAAACATAGGGATAGGGGCAACACAAACCATATACTCCAAAAGTGGAATGCGAACCACGAATGGACCCCAAACCTATGTGACCTTGTAGAGGGTCGCTGGGACTATTAGAAAATAGTGAGAGTTAGAAAAATAACCCTCCCCAAGACCCTGAAAAGTGAGTGCAAAGTGCACTAAAGTTCCCCTAAGGACAAAGAAGTCGTGTTAGAGGAATAATGCAGGAAAGACACAAACCAACAATGCAACAACACTGGATTTCCAATCTGGGGTACCTGTGGAACAAGGGGACCAAGTCCAAAAGTCACAAGCAAGTCGGAGAGGGGCAGATGCCCAGGAAATGCCAGCTGCGGGTGCAAAGAAGCTTCTATTGCACAGAAGAAGCTGCGGTTTCTGCAAGAACGCAAAGGGCTAGAGACTTCCCCTTTGGAGGACGGATCCCACTCGCCTTGTAGAGTTGTGCAGAAGTGTTTTCCCGCCGAAAGAATGCCAACAAGCCTTGCTAGCTGCAAATAGTGCGGTTAGCGTTTTTGGATGCTGCTGTGGCCCAGGAGGGACCAGGAGGTCGCAGATTGGACCAGGAGGGAGAGGGGACGTCGAGCAAGACAAGGAGCCCACTTAGCAGCAGGTAGCACCCGGAGAAGTGCCAGAAACAGACACTACGAGGATGCATGAAATGGTGCTCACCCGAAGTCGCACAAAGAAGTCCCACGTCACCGGAGAACAACTTAGGAGGTCGTGCAATGCAGGTTAGAGTGCCGTGGACTCAGGCTGGACTGTGCACAAAGGATTTCCGCCGGAAGTGCACGGAGGCCGGAGTAGCTGCAAAAGTCGCGGTTCCCAGCAATGCAGTCTAGCGAGGTGAGGCAAGGACTTACCTCCACCAAACTTGGACTGAAGAGTCACTGGACTGTGGGGGTCACTTGGACAGAGTTGCTGGATTCGAGGGACCTCGCTCGTCGTGCTGAGAGGAGACCCAAGGGACCGGTAATGCAGCTTTTTGGTGCCTGCAGTTGCAGGGGGAAGATTCCGTCGACCCACGGGAGATTTCTTCGGAGCTTCTAGTGCAGAGAGGAGGCAGACTACCCCCACAGCATGCACCACCAGGAAAACAGTTGAGAAGGCGGCAGGATCAGCGTTACAGAGTTCCAGTAGTCGTCTTTGCTACTTTGTTGCAGTGTTGCAGGCTTCCAGCGCGGTCAGCAGTCGATTCCTTGGCAGAAGGTGAAGAGAGAGATGCAGAGGAACTCGGATGAGCTCTTGCATTCGTTATCTAAAGTTTCCCCAGAGACAGAGACCCTAAATAGCCAGAAAAGAGGGTTTGGCTACCTAGGAGAGAGGATAGGCTAGCAACACCTGAAGGAGCCTATCACAAGGAGTCTCTGACGTCACCTGGTGGCACTGGCCACTCAGAGCAGTCCAGTGTGCCAGCAGCACCTCTGTTTCCAAGATGGCAGAGGTCTGGAGCACACTGGAGGAGCTCTGGACACCTCCCAGGGGAGGTGCAGGTCAGGGGAGTGGTCACTCCCCTTTCCTTTGTCCAGTTGCGCGCCAGAGCAGGGCTAAGGGGTCCCCTGAACCGGTGTAGACTGGCTTATGCAGAATTGGGCACATCTGTGCCCAAGAAAGCATTTCCAGAGGCTGGGGGAGGCTACTCCTCCCCTGCCTTCACACCATTTTCCAAAGGGAGAGGGTGTAACACCCTCTCTCAGAGGAAGTCCTTTGTTCTGCCATCCTGGGCCAGGCCTGGCTGGACCCCAGGAGGGCAGCTGCCTGTCTGAGGGGTTGACAGCAGCAGCAGCTGCAGTGAAACCCCAGGAAGGGCAGTTTGGCAGTACCAGGGTCTGTGCTACAGACCACTGGGATCATGGGATTGTGCCAACTATGCCAGGATGGCATAGAGTGGGCAATTCCATGATCATAGACATGTTACATGGCCATATTCGGAGTTACCATTGTGAAGCTACATATAGGTAGTGACCTATATGTAGTGCACGTGTGTAATGGTGTCCCCGCACTCACAAAGTCCGGGGAATTGGCCCTGAACAATGTGGGGGCACCTTGGCTAGTGCCAGGGTGCCCTCACACTAAGTAACTTTGCACCTAACCTTTACCAGGTAAAGGTTAGACATATAGGTGACTTATAAGTTACTTAAGTGCAGTGTAAAATGGCTGTGAAATAACGTGGACGTTATTTCACTCAGGCTGCAGTGGCAGGCCTGTGTAAGAATTGTCAGAGCTCCCTATGGGTGGCAAAAGAAATGCTGCAGCCCATAGGGATCTCCTGGAACCCCAATACCCTGGGTACCTCAGTACCATATACTAGGGAATTATAAGGGTGTTCCAGTAAGCCAATGTAAATTGGTAAAATTGGTCACTAGCCTGTTAGTGACAATTTGGAAAGAAATGAGAGAGCATAACCACTGAGGTTCTGATTAGCAGAGCCTCAGTGAGACAGTTAGTCACTACACAGGTAACACATTCAGGCACACTTATGAGCACTGGGGCCCTGGGTTACCAGGGTCCCAGTGACACATACAACTAAAACAACATATATACAGTGAAAAATGGGGGTAACATGCCAGGCAAGATGGTACTTTCCTACAGAGACAAATGTTCAATCAGAAATGTTAAACTGTCTGAAGCTTGCTGGAAATGATCAGCTAAGTCTGGCATTCAGCAAAATTATAAGTGTGGACGATGTTAAACAAGCCATTCAAGACTGCCCCTCTGAGAAAGCCCCTGGCCCAGACAGAATTCCTGCCGATTTATATTAAGCACTTCCAGATTTCTGGGGACCATTGTGAGAAGGTAGCCTCTTTCTAGCCTTGTTACCCCCACTTTTGGCCTGTTTGTGAGTGTATGTCAGGGTTTTGTCACTGTTTTCACTGTCTCACTGGGATCCTGATAGCCAGGCCTCAGTGCTCATAGTGAAAACACTATGTTTTCAGTATGTTTGTTATGTGTCACTGGGATCCTGCTGGTCAGGACCCCAGTGCTCATAAGTTTGTGGCCTATATGTATGTGTCACTGGGACCCTGTCACACAGGGCCCCAGTGCTCATAGGTGTGCATGTATATGTTCCCTGTGTGGTGCCTAACTGTCTCACTGAGGCTCTGCTAACCAGAACCTCAGTGGTTATGCTCTCTCATTACTTCCAAATTGTCACTGACAGGCTAGTGACCATTTTTACCAATTTACATTGGCTTACTGGAACACCCTTATAATTCCCTAGTATATGGTACTGAGGTACCCAGGGTATTGGGGTTCCAGGAGATCCCTGTGGGCTGCAGCATTTCTTTTGCCACCCATAGGGAGCTCTGACAATTCTTACACAGGCCTGCCACTGCAGCCTGAGTGAAATAACGTCCACGTTATTTCACAGCCATTTTACACTGCACTTAAGTAACTTATAAGTCACCTATATGTCTAACCTTTACCTGGTAAAGGTTAGGTGCAAAGTTACTTAGTGTGAGGGCACCCTGGCACTAGCCAAGGTGCCCCCACATTGTTCAGAGCCAATTCCCTGAACTTTGTGAGTGTGGGGACACCATTACACGCGTGCACTACATATAGGTCACTACCTATATGTAGCTTCACCATGGTAACTCCGAATATGGCCATGTAACATGTCTATGATCATGGAATTGCCCCCTCTATGCCATCCTGGCATTGTTGGTACAATTCCATGATCCCAGTGGTCTGTAGCACAGACCCTGGTACTGCCAGACTGCCCTTCCTGGGGTTTCTCTGCAGCTGCTGCTGCTGCCAACCCCTCAGACAGGCATCTGCCCTCCTGGGGTCCAGCCAGGCCTGGCCCAGGATGGCAGAACAAAGAACTTCCTCTGAGAGAGGGTGTGACACCCTCTCCCTTTGGAAAATGGTGTGAAGGCAGGGGAGGAGTAGCCTCCCCCAGCCTCTGGAAATGCTTTGTTGGGCACAGAGGTGCCCAATTCTGCATAAGCCAGTCTACACCGGTTCAGGGACCCCTTAGCCCCTGCTCTGGCGCGAAACTGGACAAAGGAAAGGGGAGTGACCACTCCCCTGACCTGCACCTCCCCTGGGAGGTGTCCAGAGCTCCTCCAGTGTGCTCCAGACCTCTGCCATCTTGGAAACAGAGGTGCTGCTGGCACACTGGACTGCTCTGAGTGGCCAGTGCCACCAGGTGACGTCAGAGACTCCTTGTGATAGGCTCCTTCAAGTGTTAGTAGCCTTTCCTCTCTCCTAGGTAGCCAAACCCTCTTTTCTGGCTATTTAGGGTCTCTGTCTCTGGGGAAACTTTAGATAACGAATGCATGAGCTCAGCCGAGTTCCTCTGCATCTCCCTCTTCACCTTCTGATAAGGAATCGACCGCTGACCGCGCTGGAAGCCTGCAAACCTGCAACATAGTAGCAAAGACGACTACTGCAACTCTGTAACGCTGATCCTGCCGCCTTCTCGACTGTTTTCCTGCTTGTGCATGCTGTGGGGGTAGCCTGCCTCCTCTCTGCACCAGAAGCTCCGAAGAAATCTCCCGTGGGTCGACGGAATCTTCCCCCTGCAACCGCAGGCACCAAAAAGCTGCATCTCCGGTCCCTTGGGTCTCCTCTCAGCACGACGAGCGAGGTCCCTCGAATCCAGCGACACCGTCCAAGTGACCCCCACAGTCCAGTGACTCTTCAGCCCAAGTTTGGTGGAAGTAAGTCCTTGCCTCACCTCGCTGGGCTGCATTGCTGGGAACCGCGACTTTGCAAGCTTCTCCGGCCCCTGTGCACTTCCGGCGGAAATCCTGTGTGCACAGCCAAGCCTGGGTCCACGGCACTCTAACCTGCATTGCATGACTTTCTAAGTTGGTCTCCGGCGACGTGGGACTCCTTTGTGCAACTTCGGCGAGCACCGTTTCACGCATCCTCGTAGTGCCTGTTTCTGGCACTTCTCCGGGTGCTACCTGCTTCAGCGAGGGCTCTTTGTCTTGCTCGACGTCCCCTCTCTCTGCAGGTCCAATTTGCGACCTCCTGGTCCCTCCTGGGCCCCAGCAGCGTCCAAAAACGCCAAACGCACGATTTGCATGTAGCAAGGCTTGTTGGCGTCCATCCGGCGGGAAAACACTTCTGCACGACTCTCCAAGGCGTGGGGGATCCATCCTCCAAAGGGGAAGTCTCTAGCCCTTGTCGTTCCTGCAGTATTCACAGTTCTTCAGCCTAGTAAGAGCTTCTTTGCACCAACCGCTGGCATTTCTTGGGCATCTGCCCATCTCCGAGCTGCTTGTGACTTTTGGACTTGGTCCCCTTGTTCCACAGGTACCTTCAGACAGGAATCCATCGTTGTTGCATTACTGATTTGTGTTTTCCTTGCATTCTCCCTCTAACACGACTATTTTGTCCTTAGGGGAACTTTGGTGCACTTTGCACTCACTTTTCAGGGTCTTGGGGTGGGTTATTTTGCTAACTCTCACTATTTTCTAATAGTCCCAGCGACCCTCTACAAGGTCACATAGGTTTGGGGTCCATTCGTGGTTCGCATTCCACTTCTGGAGTATATGGTTTGTGTTGCCCCTATCCCTATGTTTCCCCATTGCATCCTATTGTAACTATACATTGTTTGCACTGTTTTCTAAGACTATACTGCATATTTTTGCTATTGTGTATATATATCTTGTGTATATTTCCTATCCTCTCACTGAGGGTACACTCTAAGATACTTTGGCATATTGTCATAAAAATAAAGTACCTTTATTTTTAGTATAACTGTGTATTGTGTTTTCTTATGATATTGTGCATATGACACTAAGTGGTACTGTAGTAGCTTCACACGTCTCCTAGTTCAGCCTAAGCTGCTCTGCTAAGCTACCATTATCTATCAGCCTAAGCTGCTAGACACCCTATACACTAATAAGGGATAACTGTGCCTGGTGCAAGGTGCAAGTACCCCTTGGTACTCACTACAAGCCAGTCCAGCCTCCTACATTGGTTGTGCAGTGGTGGGATAAGTGCTTTGAGACTACTTACCACTCTTGTCATTGTACTTTTCATAAGAGAAAAATATACAAAACAAGGTCAGTGTATATACACATAGCCAAAAAGTTTTGCATTTCCTCTTTTCACTCTTTTCTAAGTGCTGAAAAGTACTTCTAAACTTTCAAAAAGTTCTTAAAAGTTTAAAAAGTTTTTTTCTGTCTTTCCAAAAAGTTCTGAAAACTTTTTTCTCTTGGTCTATCACTTTAACTCTCTCTAAAAAATGTCTGGCACAGGCCAAAAAGTTGAACTGTCCAAACTTGCATATGATCACCTTAGCTGGAAAGGAGCAAGGAGTCTCTGCATAGAGAGAGGTTTGAGTGTGGGGAAGAATCCTTCTTTAGAACTGTTAATTAATATGCTTAGAGTACAGGATAAGGCCATAAGTGCCCAATCTGTAGAAAAAGTAGCTAATGGTTCTCAATCTGATCCAGGGACTCCCCCAGGAAAAGGTTCAGGAAAGAAACTTCTCAGCCTGCCCATTACTAGACAGTCTAGCATAGTTGGTACAGAGGTTGAATCACATCATACTGATGATGTGCTCTCACATTATACTGGTAGCCAAGCTGTTAGGGTGCCCTCTGTAAGGGACAGGTCTCCTTCTGTTCATTCCCATCATACCTCTGTATCTAGAAATGTCCCTCCCACCCACCCTGATGACAGATTGTTGGAAAGGGAGCTCAATAGATTGAGAGTGGAGCAAACCAGACTGAAGCTCAAGAAGCAACAGCTGGATTTGGATAGACAGTCTTTAGAAATAGAGAGGGAAAGACAGAAAATGGGTTTAGATACCCATGGTGGCAGCAGCAGTATTCCCCATAGTCATCCTGCAAAAGAGCATGATTCCAGGAATCTGCACAAGATAGTTCCCCCTTATAAGGAGGGGGATGACATTAACAAGTGGTTTGCTGCACTTGAGAGGGCCTGTGCTGTACAGGATGTCCCTCAAAGGCAGTGGGCTGCTATCCTATGGCTATCATTTAGTGGAAAAGGTAGGGATAGGCTCCTTACAGTGAAAGAAAATGATGCCAATAATTTTACAGTTCTTAAGAATGCACTCCTGGATGGTTATGGCTTAACCACTGAACAATACAGGATAAAGTTCAGAGAGACCAAAAAGGAGTCTTCACAAGACTGGGTTGATTTCATTGACCATTCAGTGAAGGCCTTGGAGGGGTGGTTACATGGCAGTAAAGTTACTGATTATGAAAGCCTGTATAACACAATCCTGAGAGAGCATATACTTAATAATTGTGTGTCTGATTTGTTGCACCAGTACCTGGTAGACTCTGATCTGACCTCTCCCCAAGAATTGGGAAAGAAGGCAGACAAATGGGTCAGAACAAGGGTGAACAGAAAAGTTCATACAGGGGGTGACAAAGATGGCAATAAGAAGAAAGATGGTGAAAAATCTCAAGATAAGCATGGGGATAAGGGTAAAACCAAACATCCCACTTCAAATCTTAAACACTCTTCAGAGGGTGGGGATAAAACAAATTCTTCCTCTTCTTCCCAACCTGCACACATTAAAAAGCCTTGGTGCTTTGTGTGTAAAAATAGAGGCCATAGGCCAGGGGATAAGTCCTGTCCAGGTAAACCCCCTGAGCCTACCACCACTAATACATCAAGCTCTAGTGCCCCTAGCAGTAGTGGTACTAGTGGTGGGACTGCTGGCAACAGTCAAGCAAAGGGTGTAGTTGGGTTCACTTATGGGTCCATAGTGGAAACTGATGTCATCAGTCCCAAGACAGTTTCTGTCACACCTAGTGGCATTGGCCTTGCCACACTGGCTGCTTGTCCCCTTACAATGGATAAGTACAGGCAGACAGTTTCAATAAATGGTGTTGAGGCCTTGGCCTACAGGGACACAGGTGCCAGTTTCACTTTGGTGACTGAAAACCTAGTGCCTCCTGAACAACACATCATTGGACAACAGTATACAATTATTGATGTCCATAACTCCACTAAGTTTCTTCCCTTAGCTATAATTCAGTTTAGTTGGGGTGGAGTTACTGGCCCTAAGCAGGTGGTGGTATCACCTAGCTTACCTGTAGACTGTCTCTTAGGTAATGACCTAGAGGCCTCAGGTTGGGCTGATGTAGAGTTTTATGCCCATGCAGCCATGCTGGGCATCCCTGAGGAATTGTTCCCTCTCATTTCAAGTGAAATGAAAAAGCAAAGGAGAGAAGGCCTGAAAACTCAGGATCCCTCTCCATCAACAGGTAAAAAGGGTATCACAGTATCCCCTAACCACCCTACCATTCAGGATACCATTCCTGTGGTGGGAGAAACCTCTCCTGGGGTGGCACCTGTTCCAAGGGAATCATCAGTTGGCAAAACTGTACTCCCTGAGGTGGAAGTACCTCTCTGTGGGATAACTAACATTGGTGAGAAAAAGAGCACCATTTTAGTTAACATGGAGCATCCCTCCAACCCTCCCAGAGAAACTTTAGTGCAGAAACCCTGTACTGCCTCACAACACTTAGGACAGCATCCCTGCCCTAGTGTGGAGCTCATAGGACAGCATCCCTGCCCTGCTCCAACTCAAGAGAAACAGCATCCCTGTTCTCTCTTCCAGCCAAATGGACAACGTTTTTGCCCAGCTATGGCTTTACTGAGACAGCATCCCTGTCTGGCATTTCCATCATTACAAATAGGTTCAGTGGATAATTCCCACTGCTCTCAACTAAAACTTACTGATAGAAACTCTGAAAATACATCTTCACATTGTTGGTTAGCTAAAAAACTTCAAACAGGGTGGTTTACATCCCCACAGGGAAGTAACCATATAGTGGATGATAAAGGGAGTAACCAGTCTATTGCAGAGCTACTCTCTACTTATCACCACTTAGACAATAAAGTCTCAACTGGCCAAGGTTAGCCTTATTGTCCTTCGTTTGGGGGGGGGTTGTGTGAGAAGGTAGCCTCTTTCTAGCCTTGTTACCCCCACTTTTGGCCTGTTTGTGAGTGTATGTCAGGGTTTTGTCACTGTTTTCACTGTCTCACTGGGATCCTGATAGCCAGGCCTCAGTGCTCATAGTGAAAACACTATGTTTTCAGTATGTTTGTTATGTGTCACTGGGATCCTGCTGGTCAGGACCCCAGTGCTCATAAGTTTGTGGCCTATATGTATGTGTCACTGGGACCCTGTCACACAGGGCCCCAGTGCTCATAGGTGTGCATGTATATGTTCCCTGTGTGGTGCCTAACTGTCTCACTGAGGCTCTGCTAACCAGAACCTCAGTGGTTATGCTCTCTCATTACTTCCAAATTGTCACTGACAGGCTAGTGACCATTTTTACCAATTTACATTGGCTTACTGGAACACCCTTATAATTCCCTAGTATATGGTACTGAGGTACCCAGGGTATTGGGGTTCCAGGAGATCCCTGTGGGCTGCAGCATTTCTTTTGCCACCCATAGGGAGCTCTGACAATTCTTACACAGGCCTGCCACTGCAGCCTGAGTGAAATAACGTCCACGTTATTTCACAGCCATTTTACACTGCACTTAAGTAACTTATAAGTCACCTATATGTCTAACCTTTACCTGGTAAAGGTTAGGTGCAAAGTTACTTAGTGTGAGGGCACCCTGGCACTAGCCAAGGTGCCCCCACATTGTTCAGAGCCAATTCCCTGAACTTTGTGAGTGTGGGGACACCATTACACGCGTGCACTACATATAGGTCACTACCTATATGTAGCTTCACCATGGTAACTCCGAATATGGCCATGTAACATGTCTATGATCATGGAATTGCCCCCTCTATGCCATCCTGGCATTGTTGGTACAATTCCATGATCCCAGTGGTCTGTAGCACAGACCCTGGTACTGCCAGACTGCCCTTCCTGGGGTTTCTCTGCAGCTGCTGCTGCTGCCAACCCCTCAGACAGGCATCTGCCCTCCTGGGGTCCAGCCAGGCCTGGCCCAGGATGGCAGAACAAAGAACTTCCTCTGAGAGAGGGTGTGACACCCTCTCCCTTTGGAAAATGGTGTGAAGGCAGGGGAGGAGTAGCCTCCCCCAGCCTCTGGAAATGCTTTGTTGGGCACAGAGGTGCCCAATTCTGCATAAGCCAGTCTACACCGGTTCAGGGACCCCTTAGCCCCTGCTCTGGCGCGAAACTGGACAAAGGAAAGGGGAGTGACCACTCCCCTGACCTGCACCTCCCCTGGGAGGTGTCCAGAGCTCCTCCAGTGTGCTCCAGACCTCTGCCATCTTGGAAACAGAGGTGCTGCTGGCACACTGGACTGCTCTGAGTGGCCAGTGCCACCAGGTGACGTCAGAGACTCCTTGTGATAGGCTCATTCAGGTGTTAGTAGCCTTTCCTCTCTCCTAGGTAGCCAAACCCTCTTTTCTGGCTATTTAGGGTCTCTGTCTCTGGGGAAACTTTAGATAACGAATGCATGAGCTCAGCCGAGTTCCTCTGCATCTCCCTCTTCACCTTCTGATAAGGAATCGACCGCTGACCGCGCTGGAAGCCTGCAAACCTGCAACATAGTAGCAAAGACGACTACTGCAACTCTGTAACGCTGATCCTGCCGCCTTCTCGACTGTTTTCCTGCTTGTGCATGCTGTGGGGGTAGCCTGCCTCCTCTCTGCACCAGAAGCTCCGAAGAAATCTCCCGTGGGTCGACGGAATCTTCCCCCTGCAACCGCAGGCACCAAAAAGCTGCATCTCCGGTCCCTTGGGTCTCCTCTCAGCACGACGAGCGAGGTCCCTCGAATCCAGCGACACCGTCCAAGTGACCCCCACAGTCCAGTGACTCTTCAGCCCAAGTTTGGTGGAGGTAAGTCCTTGCCTCACCTCGCTGGGCTGCATTGCTGGGAACCGCGACTTTGCAAGCTTCTCCGGCCCCTGTGCACTTCCGGCGGAAATCCTGTGTGCACAGCCAAGCCTGGGTCCACGGCACTCTAACCTGCATTGCATGACTTTCTAAGTTGGTCTCCGGCGACGTGGGACTCCTTTGTGCAACTTCGGCGAGCACCGTTTCACGCATCCTCGTAGTGCCTGTTTCTGGCACTTCTCCGGGTGCTACCTGCTTCAGCGAGGGCTCTTTGTCTTGCTCGACGTCCCCTCTCTCTGCAGGTCCAATTTGCGACCTCCTGGTCCCTCCTGGGCCCCAGCAGCGTCCAAAAACGCCAAACGCACGATTTGCGTGTAGCAAGGCTTGTTGGCGTCCATCCGGCGGGAAAACACTTCTGCACGACTCTCCAAGGCGTGGGGGATCCATCCTCCAAAGGGGAAGTCTCTAGCCCTTGTCGTTCCTGCAGTATTCACAGTTCTTCAGCCTAGTAAGAGCTTCTTTGCACCAACCGCTGGCATTTCTTGGGCATCTGCCCATCTCCGAGCTGCTTGTGACTTTTGGACTTGGTCCCCTTGTTCCACAGGTACCTTCAGACAGGAATCCATCGTTGTTGCATTACTGATTTGTGTTTTCCTTGCATTCTCCCTCTAACACGACTATTTTGTCCTTAGGGGAACTTTGGTGCACTTTGCACTCACTTTTCAGGGTCTTGGGTTGGGTTATTTTGCTAACTCTCACTATTTTCTAATAGTCCCAGCGACCCTCTACAAGGTCACATAGGTTTGGGGTCCATTCGTGGTTCGCATTCCACTTCTGGAGTATATGGTTTGTGTTGCCCCTATCCCTATGTTTCCCCATTGCATCCTATTGTAACTATACATTGTTTGCACTGTTTTCTAAGACTATACTGCATATTTTTGCTATTGTGTATATATATCTTGTGTATATTTCCTATCCTCTCACTGAGGGTACACTCTAAGATACTTTGGCATATTGTCATAAAAATAAAGTACCTTTATTTTTAGTATAACTGTGTATTGTGTTTTCTTATGATATTGTGCATATGACACTAAGTGGTACTGTAGTAGCTTCACACGTCTCCTAGTTCAGCCTAAGCTGCTCTGCTAAGCTACCATTATCTATCAGCCTAAGCTGCTAGACACCCTATACACTAATAAGGGATAACTGTGCCTGGTGCAAGGTGCAAGTACCCCTTGGTACTCACTACAAGCCAGTCCAGCCTCCTACAACCATTGCTTACCAATGTCCTGAGATCGGCTGTGGCAGGCCCTTTAGTATATTCTTGGAAAGAGGCGATCATCGTCCCGATTTTTAAGATCGGCAGATCCCTTGTGCTATCGCCCAATTTCTTTATTGGATAGTTAAGTCCAAATTTTAGGTCGAGTGATCCTAAACAAGCTAGAAGAATGGGCGACCGAATCTCACTCCCTCCTAGAAATACAATTTGGCTTTCGGCCAGGTGTGGGCACACTAGAACAAACTCTTAACTTGACCCTCATAGTCCAGAAATATACCAAAGTCAAAAGGTGCTGTATACATCTAGCATTCATGGATCTGTCCTGTGCCTTTGAAACAGTTAACAGGGAGAAATTGTGGATGGTAATGCTGGATATGGGCGTGGATAAAGATTTAGTCATCTTACTTAGCAAACTTCCTGCCTGTACAGAGGCTCGGGTCCATTATTCCCGGGAGGGATGTATGACAGAGAAATTTCCCTCACTAAAGGTGGTTAGACAGGGTTGTGTCCTTGCCCCTTTCCTTTTTCTCTTGTATATAAACGGGTTAGAGAAATTTCTCTGTGAATCAGGGAAGGATTCCCCAGTCATCAATAATTCTCCAATCTCTGTACTCTTGTATGCGGACGATGCTGTACTCATTTCAAGGACAGCAAATGGCCTCCAGATTTTATTAAACGCTTTTAATACTTTTATGGGGAACCTCGGTCTTAAAATTAACAGAACTAAGTAATTTGTGATGAAGACCGGACCCAAATTAGCAAAAACAAAAAAATGTGTTTTAGATGGGCATGAGATACTCAAGGTCCCACATTTTACGTATCTGGGGGTTCCCATTGATGTAGATTTTAATTGGAAATTTTTAGTTAATATACGTTCAATACAATTCCAAAAAGCCATTGAAGCAATTTTTAGGTTCGCGAAAAGACTCCGACATAAACCTGTTAAGGAAATGATGACTGTCGTCTCCTCTAAGTGTCTTTCTATTGCGACATTTGGAGCCGGGGTTTGGGGGCATGCAGAATGTACAGGACTTCAGACTATAGAAAATAAATTTTTAAGAAGGTTATTAGCAATCCCCCAATCTACACCAGTAATGTTCTGTCCTAAAGAAGTAGGTTTGAGATACATATCTAGCTATATAAAACTTCAACCTGTAATATTGTGGGTAAAAATTTGGACTAAGCCAGAAGCGTTTTTATGTAGAAAGGTGATACAGGACTGTCTCCTCTTGTCACGATTTCTGGATATACCCTGGCTTAGATATGTTTATCTCTCTCTCCTATCATTAGGATTAGGAGAATTTTTTCTTAAACCAGATACTCTAACAAGACAGGACATTAAGAAGGTTAAAGACACATTCTGGCAGAAAAATCAGGCCATGGAGCCAGCCTCTGGTGTAATGAGATTATGGATGAGGCATGAGACACAACAACTTCAACCAAAGCTGTATCTGACCATTATCAATCACGAGCGACAAAGGTTTTTACTCACGAGGCTGCGTTTAAATATCTTACACTACCTGGTAGCATTTCCAGTATGTGGAACCTGGTTCAAGAACCTTCCTCCTTGTCGCTGTGATGGAAAGACACCTCAGAGTACATCAAATTTTATGCTTTTTTGCACTTTATATGCTGTTCCAAGAAAAAGTTTTTTACGTCCGTTATTTCTGTCTAACAGTATTAGAACTAGCCAGCTTGCTTATTCCCACTTACATAATCTGGGAAATATGGACCTAATTCAGGCTGTGTTAAATTTCATATATGCTGCTCATGGTATTCGGAAAATGTATTAATAAAGTTTTTTAGAAAATTTTATGATTGAGAAATTTGTATGTTTTATTTATTTGATGTCTTTTATGGTCTTTTTGTACCGAATAAAGTAATGAATGATGAATGATAGTAACTATGCACCTAGCCTTCAGTAAATGAAGGTTAGACATATTAGTGACTTATAAGTTACCTAGTGCATTGAAAATGGCTGTGAAATAGTGTGTGCACTATTTTACTCAGACTGCAGTGGCAGGCCCGAAGAAAGGTTTGTATGAGCTCCTTATGGGTGGCAAGAGAAATGCTGCAGCCCATAAGGATCTCCTGGGACGACAATGCCCTGGGTACCTAGGTACCATATACTAGGGACTTATAAGGGGGGCCCAGTGTGCCAATCAGAATTGGAATATGGACTCACTAAACCAGTGGTTCCCAACCTTTTGACTTCTGTGGACCCCCATTTTATCAATACTGGAGCCCGGGCACCCCCACTGAATCATTATTGGAACCTGGGGCCCCCCACTGATTCATTACTGATAGCTGGAACCTAATATTATTAAATTTTCTAAGGAGGCGCGGACCCCCTAAGGAGACTTCGCAGACCCCCAGGGGTCCCCAGCCCACAGGTTGGGAACCACTGCACTAAACTATAGTGACAAATTTGGTACAAAGAGAGAGCATAAGCACTGGAGTTCTGGTTAGCAGAACTCCAGTGACACAGTCAAGCATACTTACAACATGTGTAGGCCACATACTATGAGCACTGGTGTCCTGACTAGCAGGATCCCAGCGAGACAGTAAAAACACACTGACAAACAGGCAGAAATTGGGGTTAACATGCCAAGAAAGGTGGTACGTTCCTCTAGTAGGGACTGCAGTTCTAGTCAGGTTAAGTCAACACAGTCCAAATTATGCTGTGCCCAACCTCTGGTAACTAGGCACTGATCAGTCAGGCTGAACTTAGAAGGCAATGTGTAAAGTATTTGTGCAATAAATCATACAGTAACACAGTGAAAACACCACAAAAACACCACACAGGATTAGAAAAATAGATAATATTTATCTGAATAAAATAAGATCAAAACAACAAAGATCCAATAAGCACAAGTTGAAATTTTACTTTAAAAAGGTTTAACAGAGTCACAATCCTTAGAAATCAATAGTTGTTTCTTTGTTACACACAGTACCTGGGATGCATCAAAAATAACAACGCAAGGGGTCCGCAGAGGAGGAGATGCGTGGAAAAATTAGGTGGAGAGTCAATCCAAGTGTTTGGAGAGCACTTCAGGAGGAAGGTAGAGTCCTTCCCGCAGAGTCAGAGGGCAGCACGGCACCAAGCAGAGCAGCAGTCCTTCTGAGTAAAGCAATCCAGATGAGTCCTTTGGTCAGCTAGGCAGTTCCACTGACAAGTCCAGAAGTGTCGATTTGGTGGGGTCAGAGAACCAGTTTATATACCCCAAAATGCCTTAAACTGGAGGAAACTTCAGAGTGGTTTTGAAGTGCACAAGTTCCCCTTTCAGCCCAGTCATGCCTGCCAGGATGCCTGTGGGGTATTTTCAGTCCTTTGTGTGAGGACAGGCCACTGGCTTTGAAATGTAAGTGTGAGCCCCTCCATCCTTCCTGCCCAGGAAGACCCATTCAGCATTCAGATGAATGCAGATATGACTGAGTGCCCTATGTTTATGGTTGTCTGGATGGAATGCACAAGGGGAGCTGTCAACCAGCACAGACCAGACATGGATTGGAGACAGGCTGTAAGGCACAGATAATAGTAAGTGCAAATAAATGCCCTCTTCCTAAAAGAGGCATTTCTAAAATTGTAATATTAAATCCAAATTCACCAGAAAGCAGGATTCTCAATTACCAATCTGGTAATACCAAACAATGCATGGCTATTCCTTCCAGATCACAATCTACCACTTAAAGAGTATATAAGGGCAGTTCTAATGCTGGTCTATGGGAGGAGCAGGCCTCACAGTAGTGGAAATCGAATTCATGAGTTTTTCACTACCAGAACATGTAAAACACAAAAGTATTTGTCCTGCCTTTTACCTACATAGCACCCTGCCCTATGGGTTACCTGGGCCTACCTTAGGGGTGACGTATATGTAGAAAAAGGGGTGTTTAAGGCTTGGCAAATTGTTTTAAATGCCAAGTCGCAGTGGCAGTGAAACTGCACACACATGCCTTGCAATGGCAGGCCAGAGACATGATCAAGGGGCCACTTATGTAGGTTACACAATCAGTGCTTCAGGCCCAGTAGTAGCATTTAATTTACAAGCCCTGGACACATGTAGTGCACTTGACTGTGGTCTTACAGGTAAATTAAATATGGCAATAGGGTAGGAACCAATGTTAAGGGGAAAGAGTATATGCACTTTAGCACTGGACAGCAGTGGCAAAGTGCGCAAAGCCCTAAAACCAGCAAAAACTGTGATGGAACAATGGAGTAAGGCAGGCAAAAAGTTGGAGGTTGACCCACCTAAGGCTGTCAGATCTAACATGTGCCCCCCCCCCAGCTGAAAGTTGGGAGAGCTACCCAACCCCCTGGGAGCTCTCATCACTAAGGCAGAAGAATCTGGAGAGACTGCCAGCATTTGCGTGGTCAGTCCCCAAGCGTTACTTCACCGTAAAGTCCATTACCTGTAGGGAGATGGACCACCTCAAGAGTTTAGGATTTTCCCTCCTCATCTGCATGAGCCATCTGAGGGGCCTGTAGTCTGTCTGAACTCAGAAGTGTGCCACAAACAGGCATGGTCTCAGCTTTTTCAGTACCAAAACATCAGCAAATGCTTCTCTTTCAATGGAACTCTGTAGGAGGCTGGCCTGGTTTGTAGTGGGTACCTTGGGTACTTACACCTTACACCAGGTCCAGTTATCCCTTATTAGTGAACTGTAGTAGTGTTCTGGCAGCTTAGGCTGATAGAGGTAGCTATAGCAGAGGAGCTTAGGCTGAATTAGGAGACATGAAAAGCTCCTGCAATACCACTTATAGTTACACAGTACTTATACACAAGTAAAGACAATACTCAGTGTTACCAAAAATAAAGGTAGGTTATTTGGGTGACACAAGGCCAAAAATATCTTAGAGGCAATACTCCTTCTGGAGGTAAGTATTATACACAACATATACACTAGACACCAAAATAGGGTAAGTAATTAGACATAGAATAGTGCAAACAATAGGAAATGCAATAGAATGCAATGGGAGAAAATAAATCTAGAGGCAACACAAACCATATACTATGAAAGTGGAATGCGAATCACAAATTCCCCCCTAGACAACTGTAGTGTGTGCAGAATCGCTGGGAGAGTAAAAATAGAGCAAAGGTAAGTAAAATAGGCCACCCCAGAGCCAAGGAAAGTAGGAGTAAAGTACTGCAAGTTTCCTTAGGACACACTACAAGTCGTGATTAGAGTTATTGCAAGAACCAAGCAAGACTGCAAACAGCAAATGGTGGATTCCTGGACCTGAAGACCTGCAAAGGAAGGAGACCAAGTCCAGAAGTCGGAAGAAGTTCCAGGAAGGACAGGAGCCCCTGCCAACTTAGAAGAGGGTGCAAAAGAAGAGTCCCCGGTTGGACGAAGACTGCAGAAATGCACCCAAGGAAGATGTCAGCAGGTTCCTGCATGATCCAATGGATGTCCCACGAAGAGATGTTGGATGCAAGCGAGTTTTGTCGCTGGATTCGTCCAACAAGCCTTGATTCCGGCAAAGTCACGTTTTGCATCAAAGTGGCGCTGTCTGGACCCAGGAGGGACATGGGGGCCTCAACTCGCATGACACGGGGGATCATAGCACTTCAGAGAGCCCTCTTTCGACTAGAGAGCACCAACGGGAGTCCCAGGACATGGGGACAAAGGAGGTGCAAAATGCGGTTGGTGCAGCACTACAAGGGAAGGTCCCATGCCGCTGGAAGACAACTCAGTGAGTTGAGCGTGACAGGATAGAGTGCTGGGGACCTGGACCAGGCTGTGCACGAAGGATTCTTGCAAATAGTGCACAGATGCCTCAGGAGGTGAAGATGACTGTAGGAGGCTGGCCTGGCTTATAGTGGGTACCTGATGGTACTTACAACTTGTGCCAGGTCCAGTTATTCCTTAATAGTAGATTAGTAGTGTTCTAGCAGCTTAGGCTGATAGAGGTAGCTATAGCAGAGCAACTTAGGCTGAACTAGGAGACATGCAAAGCTCCTACTATACCACTTATATCAAATAGGTACTACATCATAAGAAAGACAATACTCAGAGTTACTAAAAATAAAGGTACTTTATTTTAGTGACCATGTGCCAAAAATATCTCAGAGGATATACTCCCTTAGGAGGTAAGTTAAATACACAAAATATACACACAAACCAAAATCAGGTAAGTAAAACAGTCAGAAAGTAGTGCAAGCACTGTAGAATACAATAGGATGCAATGGGCCTAGGGGCAACACAAACCATATACTAAGAAGTGGAATGTGAACCACGAATGGACCCCTAGGCTAGTGTAGTGTGTAGAGAGCCACTGGAAGTGTAAGAAGACACTAAGGGTGTCCAAGATACCTCACCCCAAGACCCTGGAAAGTAGGACTAAAGTACATTTATTTCCCCAGAAACACACTAAACTTGTGATAGTGGATTTTGCAAAGACCACAACAGACTGCAAAGCACTGAAGACAGATTCTTGGACCTGAGGACCTGCAAAGGAAGGGGACCAAGTCCAAGAGTCGTGAAAGTGTCCCGGGGGGGCAGAAGCCCACTAAACCCCCAGAGGAAGGTGCAAAATGGCTGCCTCCATATGGAAGAAGCTGAAGATTCTGCAACAATGAAAGGTTCTAGGAACTTCTCCTTCATGCAGAAGATGTCCCACGGAGGGCCGGAGGAAGCAGAGTTGTTTATTTGACAAAAGAACGCAAACAAGCCTGAACATGGGTTCAAGAAGTCTGAACACAGTGGTCGTCTCAACACTGCAAAAGAGGGTCCCACAAAGCCGGAGATCAACTCAGGGAGCTGAGCATTGCAGGACAGAATGCTGGGGACCTGGGCTTGGCTGTGCATGGAGGATTTCTTGGAAATATGCACAGAAGCCCTAGTAGCTGCAGTTTACGCGGTGCACAGAATTACTATCTGGAAAGGGGAGGCAAGGACTTACCTCCTCCAAATTTGGACAGTTGGACTACGGGAAGTCTCGGTCACTTGGGTCCACCACATGTATTCCAGGGGCCATGCTCGTCAGGATGAGAGGGGTCCCAGAGTACAGGTGACACTGAAGTTTGGTGCCTGCTGGAGCAAGGGTAAGATTCCGTCAACACACAGGAGATTTCTTCGTGGCTCCCAGTGCAGGATGAAGGCAGGCAGCCCCCAAAGCATGCACCACCAGGAAACAGTCGAGAAAGCCGGCAGGATTAGGCGCTACAATGTTGCTGGTAGTCTTCTTCCTGCTTTGCTGCAGGTTTGCAGGCATCCTGGAGCAGTCAGCGGTCGATCCTTGGCAGAAGCCGAAGAGAGAGGTCCAAAGGAACTCTGGTGAATTCTTGCAAGTCGTTATCTGAGGAAAACCTCGCTAGAGAGACCCTAAATAGCCCTCAGAGGAGGATTGCCCACCTTTTGAGGTAAGCACCTATCAGGAGGGATCTCTGATGTCACCTGCTGGCATTGGCCACTCAGAGGCCTCCAGAGTGCCCTCACAGCTCTTGATCCAAGATGGCAGATGTCTGGGACCCACTGGAGGAGCTCTGGGCACCACCCCTGGGGTGCTGATGGACAGGGGAGTGGTCACTCCCCTTTCCTTTGTCCAGTTTGTCGCCAGAGCAGGGATTGGGGGTTCCCTAAACCGGTGTAGACTGGCTTATGCAAGGAGGGCTCCATCTGTGCAGCTCAAAGCATTTCCAGAGGCTGGGAGAGGCTACAGCTCCCCATCCTTTAACACATATTTCCAAAGGGAAAGGGTGTAACACCCTCTCTCAGAGGAAATTCTTTGTTCTGCCTTCCTGGGACGGGGCTGCCAATACCCCAGGAGGACAGAACCCTGTCTGTGGGGTGGCAGCAGCGGTAGCTGCAGAGAAAACCCCAGAGAGCTGGATTGGCAGTACCAGGGGTCCATAGTGGAGCCCAAGAGATTCATGGGATTGGCACCCCAATACCAGATTTGGCATGGGGGAACAATTCCATGATCTTAGATGTGTTACATGGCCTTATTCGGAGTTACCATTGTGAAGCTACATATAGGTATTGACCTATATGTAGTGCACGCGTGTAATGGCATCTCCGCACTCACAAAGTCAGGGGAAATGGCCCTGAACTATTTGGGGGCACCTTTGCTAGTGCAAGGTGTCTTCACACTTAGGGCCATATATATACTCTCTTTGCGGCGAATGTGCGTCAAAATTTTTGACGCACAATCGGCGCAAACACTGCCCCATATTTATACTTTGACGTCCGACGCAGCGGGCGTCAAAGTTCCACCATTTGCGTCATTTTTTAGAAGGGGGAACCAGACTTGCGTTAATTATATGCAAGGTAGGCGTTTCCTTCCAAAAAATGCGCCTTATTTATACTGTGACGTCATTTTGAAGCACAGGAGGGGGCAGGCCTTAAAAAACGGCGCCCAGCCGTTTTTTAACGCCTGGGTCAGGGCAGGCGTTAAGGGACCTGTGGGCTCAGAAGGAGCCCAGATGTGCCCTCCCATGCCCCCAGGGACACCCCCTGCCACCCCTGCCCACCCCAGGAGGACACCCAAGGATGGAGGGACCCATCCCAGGGAAGTTGAGGTAAGTTAAGGTAAGTTTTTTTCCGTATTTTTTTTGTGGCATAGGGGGGCCTGATTTGTGCCCCCCTACATGCCACTATGCCCAATGACCATGCCCAGGGGACATAAGTCCCCTGGGCATGGCCATTGGGCAAGGGGGCATGACTCCTGTCTTTGCTAAGACAGGAGTCATTTCAATGAGGGTTGGGCGTGAAAAAAAATGGCGCAAATCGGGTTGAGGCCAAAATTTTGCCTCAGACCTGACTTGCCCCATTTTTTGACTCCCAAGCTCCATTTTCCCCTACACCGGCGCTGCCTGGTGTGAGTCATTTTTTTTGACGCACACCAGTCCACAGCGCCAGCTAACGTCATTCAATAAATAAGGCGCCCGCATGGCGCTTTGGAATGGCGTTAGCCGGCGTTAAACTTTTTGACGCACAACTGCGTTGGCGCAGTTGTGCGTCAAAAAGTATAAATATGGGCCTTAGTAACTTTGCACCTAACCTTCAGCAAGTAAAGGCTAGACAAATAGGTGACTTATAAGTTACTTAAGGGCAGTGAAAAATGGCTGTGAAATAACGTGTGCGTTATTTCACTCAGGCTGCAGTGGCAGTCCTGTGTAAGATTTGTCTGCGCTCCCTATGGGTGGCAAAAGAAATGCTGCAGCCCATTGGAATCTTCTGGAACCCCAATAC
This sequence comes from Pleurodeles waltl, assembly GCF_031143425.1. NCBI lineage: Eukaryota > Metazoa > Chordata > Amphibia > Caudata > Salamandridae > Pleurodeles > Pleurodeles waltl. Next base: position 839,421,454 of record NC_090444.1, read on the forward strand.
CCTGGATACCTAGGTACCACATACTAGGGAATTATAAGGGTATTCCAGTGGTAAAAATAGTCACTAGCCTATAGTGACAATTTTAAAGGCAGAGAGAGCATAAGCACTGAGGTTCTGATTAGAAGAGCCTCAGTGACACAGTTAGTCACTACACAGGTACACACATTCAGGCCACAAACTATGAGCACTGGGGTCCTGTCCAGCAGGATCCCAGTGAAACAGGCAAAAACAAACTTACGTACATGTAAAAATGGGGGTAACATGCCAGGCAAGATGGTACTTTCCTACAATGACGCGATGCACAAGGATACTGTCGCTAACGGGGAAGGCAAGCTCTTACCTCCTCCAAATTTGGACAGAAGGACCTTAGGACAGTCTGTGTCAAAGGGGTCCACCGCCTGTGTTCCAAGGATCACGCTCGTCACCAGGAGATAAGTCCAAGAGAACCGGTCGTCGACTTGGAAGGTGCCTGCAAGAGCAGTGAAGTGACTCCGTCACTCCACAGGAGATTTCTTTGGTCCTTCTGGCGCAGGGTGAAGACACGGAGTCCCCAGAGCATGCACATCGTGGGAACTCTTGCAGGTGTTGTCGGGAGCTGAAGCTGTAGAGAACAAGCTGCCCTTCTGGATACTTTGTTGCTGTTACAGCAGATCCTGGAGCAGTCTGCGGTCGATCCGAGGTCAGAGGATAAAGTAGTAGTTGCAGAGGATTCCTGCTGGAAACTTACAAGTAGAATCTGAAGAGAAACCCACAGGAGACTCTCAATAGCCCTGAAAGGGGTAATGGCTACCTTATCAGGTATGGACCTATTAGGAGGGGTCTCTGATGTCATCTGCTGGCACTTGCCTGGCAGAGGCCTCCAGAGTGTCTCCACACCTTGGAAAACAAGAGGGCTGAAGTCTGGGACACACTGGAGGAGCTCTGGGCACCACCCCTGGGTTCCATGATCTTAGATGTGTTACATGGCCATATTCGGAGTTACCATTGTGAAGCTACATATAGGTATTGACCTATATGTAGTGCACGCGCGTAACGGCATCCCTGCACTCACAAAGTCTGGGGAATTGGCCCTGGACTGTGTGGGGGCACCTTTGCTAGTGCAAGGATGCCCTCACACTTAGTAACTTTGCACCTAGCCTTGAGTAAATGAAGGTTAGACATATAGGTGACTTATAAGTTACACAAGTGCAGTGAAAATGGCTGTGAAATAATGTGAGCACTATTTCACGCAGGCTGCAGTTACATTCCTGTGAAAAGGTTTATCTGAGCTCCTTTTGGGTGGCAAAAGAAATGCTGCAGCCCATAAGGATGTCCTGGAACCCCAATGCCCTGGGTACCTAGGTACCATATACTAGGGACTTATAAGGGGGGTTCAGTGTGCCAATTGAAATTGGTAAAAGAAGTCACTAGCCTATAGTAACAAATTTAAAAGCAGAGAGAGCATAAGCACTGAGGTTCTTGTTAGCAGAGCCTCAGTGAACAGTTAAACACAATACAGACACACAGATTAGGCCATAAACTATGAGCACTGGGGTCCTGACCAGCAGGATCCCAGTGAGACAGGCAACAACATACTGACATACAGGTGGGGGTAACATGCCAAGAAAGGTGATACTTTCCTACACAACCCCATCCCCCCACCAAACGACGGACAATAAGGCTAACCTTGCCCAGGTGAGTCTTCATTGTCTAACTGGATATATCTGGAGAGTCCATTTGCATTGGAGTGGGTACTCTGGGTTCCACTGTAAAGTCCATACCCTGTAGGGAAATGGACCACCTCTACGATTTAGGGTTTTCACCTTTCATTTGTTTAAGCCATATTAGAGGTTTGTGGTCGGTTTGAACAATGAAGTGACTCCCAAAAAAGTAGGGTCTCAGCTTCTTCAAGGCCCATACCACAGCAAAGGCCTCCCTCTCTATGGCAGACCAATGCTGTTATCTAGGTGTCAACCTTTTGCTGATAAAAGCAAGAGGTTGATCCTGGCCCTCTGAATTAAGTTGTGATAGTACTGCCCCTACCCCTAATTCAGAAGCATCTGTTTGGACAATGAATTTTTTTGGAGTAATTTGGGCTTTTCAAGACAGGTGCAGAGCACATAGCCTGTTTAAGCTCCTCAAAAGCTTTCTGACAGCTAACTGTCCACAATATCTTTTTAGGCATTTTCTTAGAGGTGATGTCATTAAGACGGACAACAATGGAGCCATAATTCTTAATGAATCTCCTGTAAGACCCAGTGTAAGAAGGCTGCGACCAGTGTCTGTATAGTAGGTGGAGCTCAGTCCAAAATGGCCTCAATTTTCCCCTGTAGTGGTTCAATCTGTTCTCCACCTACTGGGTGGCCCAGATAAACCTCTTTCCCCTGCCCTATCTGGCACTTTGAAGCCTTGATAGTTAGGCCTGCCTTTTGCATGGCCTCCAAAACATTCCATAGGTGGACCAGGTGGTCATCCCAGCTGGATCTAAATACAGCAATATCATCTAAGTATGCTGCACTGAAAGCTTCCAAACCTTGGAGGACAGTATTCACCATCTTCTGGAAAGTGGGAGGTGCATTTTTCAAACAAAAGTGCATAACAGTGAATTGATAATGCACCCCTATGGTAGAAAATGAAGTTTTTGCTTTAGCATCCTCTGATAACTTGATCTGCCAATACCCTGCCGTCAAATCAAAGGTGCTTAGATACTTGGCAGACACCAGTGTATCTATAAGATCACCTGCCGTGGGTATAGGGTGAGAATCAGTTTTGGTTACAGTATTAAGACCCCTATAGTCCACACAAAACCGCATTTCCCTCTTTCCTTCTTTGCTATGCGGTTTGGGGACAAGCACCACTTGGCTGGCCCAAGGTGTATCATAGGGTTCAATAACTCCCAGATCCAACATTTTCTGTACCTCTGTTTTAATGCATTCCCTGACATGGTCAGGTAGCCTGAAAATGTTACTTTTGACAGGTAAACTGTCTCCAGTATCAATTGAATGTTCACACCAGGTAGTTGTACCAGGTATGAGAGAAAAGAGGTCAGAAAACTGTCCTAGTACATTTTTGAAGTCCTCCCTGTGCTTAGCAGAGAGACAGTCTGCGAGAACCACTCCATCTGTTGTGTAGCCATTTTAGTTATAGCTCCATACACGTTATTTTAACACACTAGGCCGCTGTGCACTTTCAACTTCATTTTATTATTGTTACAATAACCATTTTTACGGTCTTGTTTTAGTTTCCGTTTATCTAACTGTTTTTGCCTAGGCCAGCACTCTGTTCTCAAACAAGACATTCTTGATCACTCTGTGCTTCTTCCAAGGCTACAGAACAGTACATTGCTGGTGAATGTGGTAGAAGTTTAGTCTCCAACATTCGCAGAAAATACACATCCTTACGTAGGGAGATTTTCTCAGAATATTAGCTGTGTTATTATAAAACACTTCCTAGTCCCTTACACGTTAGAGGGAGATTCCAGCCAGGGAACCACAACTGTATGCTGATTACTGAATGCTTTGCTACAGATGCTAACACAGACCGCAGGCCTTTGCTCAGATATGGGGGTTGATGTCTTCCCAGGGGAACCTGAAGGGCAGAATTAGAGCTTAACATGCTGTGCTCTGTCCTAGCCTCGGTAGGAGCCAGTCCATTGATTATAGTGACAATATGATAGCGTTGTTTTTATGCTTCACTCTTCTCGTCACAATTTTAATACTGTCATGTTGTGTCGTCCTAGTTATTGCAGCTCACGCTTTGATATCCAAGATGCAGTAATTTTATTAAACCCTTTATTGAAACATATACTTCCTCTGTATGTCATTTTTATATGAGACTGAATTGTAAATGAAAGAAACGGATGAGATGTGAGTGACCACCTCTTCCCTGAGAAGTTAGGTATGTCATGCATCCGGCTGCCTAGTCATCTCTATTCTTGGGTGGAGATGAGGCACTGCTAGTTAGCTGGAGCAAAACCCGGATTGGAGCAACAGGTGTCACCCGCAGTGGGTTAGACTTAGTCTCCCACACTGCGGGCAATTCTGACTCTCAAAATCCAGTAGTCTCATTAGAATAATGAGAGCCTACGCGACATGGTGCCCAACGTTTGGTCAGGCTCAAATTTTCGGGTCCTCCGGAGTATCTCTGTCTCATTATATACAATGACACCTCAATGCCGTATACAGAGACGTCCGTGGTACTGAGGATTTCCACCCCAGCTACGTATGGTATCCTATTTGTAGCTGGAGGTTGTTCAAGCTTCAACTTTAAAAAGAAAAACCCCATTTGGCATGCCTTCTCTGAACATATAGTATGTCTATGATGGCAAATCCACAGCAGATACAAATAGCAGTTAATATGAGACAACCTCTGACTGCACATTTATTAGCAAATGGCCTAACGTTCCAGGGGGGTCGAGTCACATATTTGTGGCGGATGCCCATGCAGCTTATAGAACAGAACTTTTTTATTCTTGGGTCACATGTCCAGCAGTTGATGGGAACACAAATACATTTCATCATTATACACTTGCAAATGAGCCTCGACAATACAGAGCATACGCATATTTAGAAATACCATTATCTTATCAAGAACATAATAATTAGCCTGATCGGGCCCTAACCCACACAATGTTACCAGTAAGGTTAGGTCCTCAAAGTAACGATGCTCCGTCCTGGCTTTTATTGGCCACCTACACACCACATCCTGCAGTTGCAAATTTAGCGGTAGCTGAGGTTTGTCACTTATGTACAGAGTTAACAGCGATATATAGATGATTAGTACAATTCGTAATGCAAACATTAAATACAAACCCAGCACGAGCTGCTCCAGCACATCCACATGCAGTAACGCTAGGTATAAATCCTGCGACTGTACATTCAATCATGGGAAAAGAAGCCGCCAAACAAGAGAAAACTCAGTTTTGGTTAGCACAAAAAAATGAATATGCTGGAGGCAGTATTTCCCTAAAGGAGACCTCACGATAAACATAGAATATTAACAATGTGCTTGCCTTTTGGGATGGTCCCTACAGTAGATAACTGTAATACCTGGGGCACGGTATTTGCCGCGCTCTATACAACCGCACACGGTACACCAACACTTGCCAATTTACCAGAGGTGTTGAAACAAATTCAAGATGAATACGAGGCTGCCCCGGCCCAAGATTTGGGGATGCAATTGATGGGCAATTTTGCCACAGTATCTTCAATCATTTTAAGTAACCTTAAAGGGGAAGTGGTCGCACTTTCAGTGCGCATGCGGCTCCGTGACGTTCCGCAACAGGATCAGGAAAGCGAACTGCCTAAGATAATTGCAGAGACTTATTCTAGCATTGGTCTAGACAGTTTAGGGGCCAGACCATCTAAACCACAATTTCAAGGCAAATTGAATAAAGATTTTCCCAAGCAAGCACCTGAGGATAACAAGAAACGCTGGGATAAAAAACAACAACCTCCTAAAAAAGAGAGGGGAGAATCTCCGCGTACGGAGACACCGCAGAATAGATATAATCTCAGAAATGGAGATAATTTAAAAACACCTGATAGATATCAATACACTGATACACGCCAATCTCGTCCTTTCAGGACTCATCGGAAAAATTAAATGAGAGAGGTAGGCGATCAGAGCGAAGAACAGAGTATGTGAAACCGAGACAGGAATCACAATGCTCTTCTTTCAACAAAAACCCCAATTTAAAAAGAAAAAAGTGGCAGTAGTCGCAGTTCGACATGCCACTCGGGAGGAGGGTCCACTTGAAGAACAGGAAGTGGGCTCTAGCACTGCTAGACAGCGCAGCAGACGTGACAATAATTCGCCGGAGTCTTCTAGAGCATCTGGAGGTGAAAGCAACTGATGACTTTCTACAAGTAGAAACTGCGGACATGCATGTCTCCACGCCTGATAGGGTGTATAAAGTAACGCTACAGTTAGAAGGAGACAATGAGCGCATAATAGACGCAATCTTTTGGGATTGCGTAGTAAAAATATATGATGTTTTGTTGGCCGAACAAGATTGGCCACCTGAGTTTGTCCGTACCTGCCCATATGGAGAAGATGTTACTAAGCCTTCCTTCTCGCCCCTTGTTCCAGAGGAACTCGCTGAATCCTGTGCCATTGATTGGGCTTTTGCACAGGCACCTGTATTATTCCGAAATCATGTAGGATGGGATAGAGAATCCGCCTACCATGTAATTCCAATTACAAATGAACCTCAATCGCAGCATCCAATAAAACATGAAGCAAAAGTATCTGTGAGAGAGATACTCACACAATTAGAGTACCAAGGCGTAATTGAACCCCGTGTCTCCCCAATGAATGATCCATTATTCCCAGCAGCCAAACCAGACCATTCATATAGAATAGTCTTAGACTACAGACACTTAAACAGTCATACACGCACATATGCTATACAAAATTCACATAGCACAGCACTAAGGAACAATATAGTGCATAAAAAATACAAAACAACATTGGACATTTCCAATGGGTTTTTCTGCCAGAATATAGCGCCTGAAAGTAGAGACTTAACAAGTTTCAGCGCACTAGGTTCCCAGAAAAAAATCTGTTGTTTATCTCATGGGTATAAAAACAGCCCAGGACTGTTCGCAGCTCGTGTGACAGCAATTTTGCACAAGATTGATCCTGAAGCATTGTCCTATGTAGATGATATCTATCTTACGGATGATGAATTGCTACAACATTTAAGATGGGTAGCCCGCATTGTTGTAGGATTTGCTGAATTTGGCTACAAATCAAATTTAAAAAATTTTAAAAAATTGCCATCCTCAGCGTCCTGTTTTTGGGATATGAGCTGTGAAGTGAAGGAAAGAGCCTAGCGCTACAATTCTTAGAAAAATGCGCACAGTTAGAACCACCGAAAACGATTAAAAAACTCAAATCTCTGTTGGGTTTCCTAAATTTTGGCAGAACTTACATTCCAGACTATGCTACACGCATAAAACTTTTATATGATTTGATACGCCCCGATTTATCAAGTACATTCTGGACAACTGAACATAGACACATTCTTCAAGATTTGCAAACAGACATGCTTGCAGCACAACACTTACATACAAGGGAAAACAAAACACATTTGCTCATCAGAGTAACAGCTGGTGCCGTCAGTTTCACCTATGTGACATTTAACAAAGGTGAGACAGTCCTGATTGCATACAAATCACTCTTATATTCAGCGGCAGAACAACGCATTTCTCCCACTGAGAAAATACTCACTGGCTGTGATTAAAGAACGACCTCTTGCCCAAGGAAAACGCATTATTGACGTTTCTCCAACCCCAGCCCTAGAGGTTGTTACAAAAGCCAGCGTTCCAAATGCAAAAGCATTACATCCACGTTGGATACAATGGGCTACGTCTTTGACAGCCACTGATGTAGACTACATTTTTGACCCAAAATTACAAACTCAAGAATTTTTGCAGTATGAAATGGAATACCCAGTTCCAGCAAATACTTTGCCCATTGAACAATATCATGGAGTCACGTACACTGATATCTCAGCACAATCTGCAATTGGCACTAAACACCAATATTCTGCTGCTTGCGCTGTCGTTAGCGGCTACATGGAGGGTGATGAATTTTGTCCCGTACATACATTTACGCAAACCCTAGGGGATTGCACAGCACAGTTAGCAGAGCTAAAGGCTCTGGTGATGGCACTCGAACACACGGATCCTGCACAGCATACGCTGATTGTTTGTGATTCATATTATTGTGTCCAGTCCTTCAAAGAATATCTGCACTACTGGCGCCAGAATGGGTTCAGAGATTCAAAGGCAACACCATTAAACACAGACTTCTGTGGAGGAAAACAGCAGATCTGAAGGAGACCCTTGGACACCAGTGTGTTGGAATACACATTGCTGGAAATACACTGGCTGATGAAGCCGCAAAGCCAGCAGTGGCTGTGGCCGCTGTAGCTCCTGTAACACATTCAAGTACGAAACCGGACTGTAGGAAAGAACCATCTTGCCTGGCATGTTTTTACATGTATGAACATTTGTTTTTGCTTGTCTCACTGCTAGCCAGGACCCCAGTGCTCATAGTTTGCGGCCTGAATGTGTGTATCTGTGTTGTAACTAACTGTGTCATTGAGGCTCTGCTAACCAGAACTTCAGTGCATATGCTCTCGCTGCCTTTAAAATTATCGCTATAGGCTAGTGACCATTTTCACCAATTCTAATTGGCACACTGGAACACCTTTATAATTCCCTAGTATTTTGTGCCTAGGTACCCAGGGTATTGGAGTTCCAGGAGATCCCTATGGCCTGCAGTATTTCTTTTGCCACCCATAGGGAGCTAAGACAAATCTTACACAGGGCTGCCACTGCAGCCTGAGAGAAATAACACACACGTTATTTCACAGCCATTTTACACTGCACTTAAGTAACTTATAAGTCACCTATATGTCTAGCCTTCACTTAGTGAAGGTTAGGTGCAAAGTTACTAAGTGTGAGGGCACCCTGGCACTAGCCAAGGTGCCCGCACATATTTCAGGGCAATTACCCCGGTTTTTGTGAGTGCGGGGACACCATTAAACGCATGCACTACACATAGGTCAATACCTATATGTAGCTTCACGATGGTAACTCCGAATATGGCCATATAACATGTCTAAGATCATGGAACTGTCCCCCCATTCCAAATCTGGTATTGGGGTTTCATTCCCATGCTTCCCCGGGGCTCCTCTATGGACCCCAGGTACTGCCAAACTAGCTCTCTGGGGTTTTCTCTGCAGCTATGGCTGCTGCCAACCCACAGACAGGCTTCTGCCCTCCTGGGGTCTGGGCAACCCAGTCCCAGGAAGGCAGAACAAAGAATTTCCTCTGAGAGAGGGTGTTACACCCTCTCCCTTTGGAAATAGGTGTTAAGGGCTGGGGAGGAGTGGCCTCCCCCAGCCTCTGGAAATGCTTTGAAAGGCACAGATGCTGCCCTCATTGCATAAGCCAGTCTACACCGGTTCAGGGAACCCTAAGTCCCTGCTCTGGCGTGAAACTGGACAAAGAAAAGGGGAGTGACCACTCCCCTGTTCATCACCACCCCAGGGGTGGTGCCCAGAGGTCCTCCAGTGTGTCCCAGAAATCTGCCATATTGAATCCAGAGGCTCCTCCAGTGTGTCCCAGAAATCTGCCATCTTGAATCCTTAGGTGTGAGGGCACAATGGAGGCCTCTGAGTGGCCAGTGCCAGCAGGTGTCGTCAGAGACCTGTAGGAGGCTGGCCTGGCCTATAGTGGGTACATGATGGTACTTACACCTTGTGCCAGGTCCAGTTATCCCTTATTAATAGATTAGTAGTGTTCTAGCAGCTTAGGCTGATAGAGGTAGCTATAGCAGAGCAGATTATGCTGAACTAGGAGACATGCAAAGCTCCTACTATACCACTTATATCATATTGCACTATGGGCCAGATGTAGGAAACTCTGATTTTGCTAATCGGAAATTGCAAATCAGTCTGACTCACAATTTCCGATTCGCAAAATCGGATGCAGAACGGTGTCTCAGACACCGTCTGCGAATCGCTATGGGGTCACAAAGACCCACCTCATTAATATTAATGAGGTGGGTCGCATTTTGCGACCCCATTGCGAGTCCCTGCACTCACAGGGATGGTGGCCTGCTGAAGTCAGCAGACCACCATGTCTGTGACTGCTTTTTAAAGAAAGCAGTTTATTTTTGTATTTCAGCCCGTTTTCCTTAAAGGAAAACGAGTTGCAATACAAAAAAAATAACGAAACCATTTGGTCTAGTTTTTTCAGAGCAGGCAGTGGTCCACTGGACCACTGCCTGCTCTGAAAAACATTTTTGGCAACATTCACAAAGGGGAAGGGGTCCCATGGGGACCCCTTCCCTTTTGCGAATGGGTTACCAACAGGGTGACACTGGTGGTAACTGCGAATTGCTTTGCAACCGTGTTCGCGGTCCACAAAGCAATTTAGCATTGCGGTGCGAGTCGCAAATAGGAAGGGGACACCCCTTCCTATTTGCGAGTCGCATTCACATTTTGCGACTCGGTACCGACTCGCAAAATGTGAATGAGCATCGCGATGAGCATTTTGCATGGCGCAAACTGCGATTTTCGCAGTTTGCACAATGCAAAATGCTTCCTACATCTGGCCCTATATCATAAGAATCACAATACTCATAGTTACTAAAAATAAAGGTACTTTATTTTAGTGACAATGTGCCAAAAATATCTCAGAGGATATACTCCCTTAGGAGGTAAGTAAAATACACAAAATATACACACAAACCAAAATCAGGTAAGTAAATAGTTAGAAAGGTACTGCAAACACTGTAGAATAAAATAGGATGCAAAAGGCCTAGGGGCAACACAAACCATGTACTAAGAAAGTGGAATGCGAACCACTTAGGGACCCCAGGCCTAGTGTAGTGTGTAAAGGGTCGCTGGGAGTGAAAGAAAACACTAAGGGTGTCCAGGATACCTGTAGGAAAGTACCATCTTGCCTGGCATGTTACCCCCATATTTCACTGTATATATGTTATTTTAATCTATGTGTCACTGGGACCCTGCCAGGCAGGGCCCCAGTGCTCATAAGTATGTGCCCTGTATGTGTTCCCTGTGTGTGTGAACCTCAGTGGTTATGCTCTCTCTGCTTTCCAAATTTGTCACTAACAGGCTAGTGAATAAATTCACCAATTCACATTGGCATACTGGTACACCCATATAATTCCCTAGTATATGGTACTGAGGTACCCAGGGTATTGGGGTTCCAGGAAATCCCTAGGGGCTTCAGCATTTCTTTTGCCACCCATAGGGAGCTCTGACAATTCTTACACAGGCCTGCCAGTGCAGCCTGCGTGAAATAACGTCCACGTTATTTGACAGCCATTTACCACTGCACTTAAGTAACTTAGAAATCACCTATAGGTTTAACCTTCACCTGGTGAAGGTTGGATGCAAAGTTACTTAGTGTGTGGGCACCCTGACACTAACCAAGGTGCCCCAACATTGTTCAGGGCAAATTCCCCAGACTTTGTGAGTGTGGGGACACCATTACACGCGTGCACTATACATAGGTCACTACCTATGTATAGCATCACAATGGTAACTCCGAACATGGCCATGTAACATGTCTAAGATCATGGAATTGTCACCCCAATACCATTCTGATATTGGGGGGACAATTCCATGATCCCCCGGGTCTCTAGCACAGTGTCCGGGTACTGCCAAACTGCCTTTCCGGGGTCTCCACTGCAGCTGCTGCTACTGCCAACCCCTCAGACAGGTTTCTGCCCTCCTGGGGTCCAGGCAGCCCTGGCCCAGGAAGGCAGAACAAAGGATTTCCTCTGAGAGAGGGTGTTACACCCTCTCCCTTTGGAAATAGATGTGAAGGCTGGGGAGGAGTAGCCTCCCCCAGCCTCTGGAAATGCTTTGATGGGCACAGATGGTGCCCATCTCTGCAAAAGCCAGTCTACACCGGTTCAGGGATCCCCCAGCCCTGCTCTGGCGCGCAACTGGACAAAGGAAAGGGGAGTGACCACTCCCCTGACCAGTACCTCCCAGAGTAGGTGCCCAGAGCTTCTCCAGTGTGTCCCAGACCTCTGCCATCTTGGAAACAGAGGTGTTGGGGGTACACTGGACTGCTCTGAGTGGCCAGTGCCAGCAGGTGACGTCAGAGGCTTCTTCTGATAGGCTCTTTCCTCTCTTAGTAGCCAATCCTCCTTCCTAGGTAGCCAAACCTCCTTTTCTGGCTATTTAGGGTCTCTGCTTTGGAGAATTCTTTAGATAACGAATGCAAGAGCTCATCAGAGTTCCTCTGCATCTCCCTCTTCACCTTCTACCAAAGGATTGACCGCTGACTGCCCAGGACACCTGCAAAACCTCAAGAAAGTAGCAAGACGACTACTAGCAACCTTGTATCGCCTCATCCTGCCTGCTTTCTCGACTGTTTCAAGGTGGTGCATGCTCTGGGGGTAGCCTGCCTTCACCCTGCACCAGAAGCCCCGAAGAAATCTCCCGTGGGTCGACTGAATCTTCCCCCTGCTAACGCAGGCACCAAAGACTGCAACACTGGTCCTCTGGGTCCCCTCTTATCCTTACGAGCGTGGTCCCTGGAACTCAGCAACTCTGTCCAAGTGACTCCCACAGTCCAGTGACTATTCAGTCCAAGTTTGGTGGAGGTAAGTCCTTGCCTCCCCACGCTTGACTGCATTGCTGGGTACCGTGTGATTTGCAGCTGCTCCGGCTCCTGTGCACTCTTTCAGGATTTCCTTCATGCACAGCCAAGCCTGGGTCCCCGACACTCCTTCCTGGAGTGCACAACCTTCTGAGTTGTCCTCTGGCGTCGTGGGACTCCCTTTTGTGACTTCACGTGGACTCCTGTTCACTTTCCTTCCAAGTGCCTGTTCAGGTATTTTTGCGGGTGCTGCCTGCTTCTGTCAGGGCTCCCTGCGTTGCTGGGCGCCTCCTCTGTCCTCTCCTCCAAGTGGCGACATCCTGGTCCCTCCATTGCTACAGCAGCACCCAAAAACCTCTAGTGCAACCCTTGCAGCTAGCAAGGCTTGTTGGCGGTCTTTCTGCGTTGGAACAACTCTGCAAGCTTCATCGCGACGTGCGACATCCGTTTTCCCAAGGAGAAGTCCCTAGCTCTCTTCTTTCTTGCAGAAATACAAGCTTCTTCCATCCAGTGGCAGCTTCCTTGCACCCTCAGCTGGCATTTCCTGGGCTCCTGCCCACTCTCGACACTGTCGCGACTATTGGACTTGGTCCCCTTGTCTTACAGGTACTCAGGTCCGGACATCCACTGTTGTTGCATTGCTGGTGTTTGTTCTTCCTGCAGAATCCCCCATCACGACTTCTGTGCTCTCTGGGGGTAGTAGGTGCACTTTACACCTACCTTTCAGGGTCTTGGGGTGGGCTATTTTTCTAACCATCACTGTTTTCTTACAGTCCCTGCGACCCTCTAACAAGCTCACATAGGTTTGGGGTCCATTTGTGGTTCGCATTCCACTTTTGGAGTATATGGTTTGTGTTGCCCCCATACCTATGTGCTCCTATTGCAATCTACTGTAATTCTACACTGCTTGCATTATTTTTCTTGCTATTACTTACCTAATTTTGGTTTTTGTACATATATCTTTGGTATATAACTTATCCTCATACTGAGGGTACTCACTGATATACTTTTGGCATATTGTCATAAAAATAAAGTACCTTTTTTTTTTGTAATTCTGTGTACTGTGTTTTCTTATGATATTGTGCATATGACATCAGTGGTATAGTAGGAGCATTACATGTCTCCTAGTTCAGCCTAAGCTGCTTTGCCATAGCTACCTTCTATCAGTCTAAGCTGCTAGAAACACCTCTTCTACACTAATAAGGGATAACTGGACCTGGCACAAGGTGTAAGTACCTCTGGTACCCACTACAAGCCAGGCCAGCCTCCAACAATATCCCATGAAGAGATGTTGGATGCAGGCGAGTTTTGGCGCTGGATTCGTCCAATGAGCCTTGATTCCAGCAAAGTCGCGTTTTGCGTCAAAGTGGCACTGGCTGGACCCAGGAGGGACCTGGTGTAGGACAGACAGGTTTCTGCCCCCCTGGGGTCTGGGCAGCCCAGTCCCAGGAAGGCAGAACAAAGGATTTCCTCTGAGAGAGGGTGTTACACCCTCTCCCTTCGGAAAGAGGTGTGAAGGGCTGGGGAGGAGTAGCCTCCCCCAGCCTCTGGAAATGATTTGATGGGCACAGATGGTGCCCATCTCTGCGTAAGCCAGTCTACACCAGTTCAGGGATCCCCCAGCCCTGGCACGAAACTGGACAAAGGAAAAGGGAGTGACCGCTCCCCTGTCCTGCACCTCCTAGGGGAGTTGCCCAGAGCTCCTCCAGTGTGTCACAGTCCTCTGCCATCTTGGATTCAGAGGTGTTGGTGCACAATGGACTGCTCTGAGGTGCCAGTACCAGCAGGTGATGTAAGAGACCCCTCCTGATAGATGCTTACGTCTTTCAGTAGCCAAGCCTCCTTTCTTAGTAGCCAAACCTCCTTTTCTGGCTATGTAGGGTTTCTCCTCTGGGCTATTCCTCAGATAACGAATGCAAGAGCTCACCAGAGTTCCTCTGCACTTCCCTCTTTGACTTCTGCCAAGGATCGACCGCTGACTGCCCCAGGACGCCTGCAAAATCGCAACAAAGTAGCAAGAAGACTACCATCAACATTGTAGCACCTCATCCTGCCAGCTTTCTCAACTGTTTCCTGGTGGTGCATGCTCTGACGGCTGTTTGCCTTCATCCTGCACTGGAAGCCAAGAAGTAATCTCCTGTGGGTCGACAGAATCTTCCCCCTGCTACCGCAGGCACCAAACTTCTGCATCACCGATCCTCTGTGTCCCCTCTCATCCTGACGAGCGTGGTCTCTAAAAACACAGGAGCTGGGTCCAAGTGTGTACCACAGTCCAGTCGCCCTTCTGTCCAAGTTTGGTGGAGGTAAGTCCTTGCCTTCCCATGCCAGACAGTAATCCTGTGTACTGCGTGATCTGCAGCTGCTCTGGCTTCTGTGCACTTTTCCAAGGATTCCTTTGTGTACAGCCTAGCCTGGGTCCCCAGCTCTCCGTCCTGCATTGCCCAACCCGCTGAGTTGAAATCCGACGTTGTGGGACCCTCCTTTGTGACTCTGAGTTGACCGCTGTCCTCAGATCTTCTAAGTGCCTGTTTTGGTACTTCTGTGGGTGCTGCCTGCAGGGGCTCTCTCAGTTGCTGAGCACCCTCTCTGTCTCCTCCTCCAAGGGGCAATATCCTGGTCCTTCCTGGTCCCCAGCAGCACCCGAAATTGCCAACTGTGACTCTTGCAGCTAGCAAGGCTTGTTTGTGGTATTTCTGCATTGAAACACTTCTGCAGCCTTCAGCACGCCGTGGGACATCTTCTCACCAAAGGGGAAGTTCCTGGCTCCTTCCGTTGTTGCAGAATCTTCGGCTTCTTCCACCCACAGGCAGCCCTTTTGCACCTTCATCCGGGGTTTAGTGGGCTCCTGCCCCCCCTGGACACTTGCATGACTCTTGGACTTGGTCCCCTTCATTTACAGGTCCTCAGGTCCAGGAATCCTCTTCAGTGTTTTGCTGGTGCTTGTGGTTCTTGCAGAAGCCCCTATCACGACTATTCTGTCTTTCTGAGGTAGTAGGGTAACTTTACTCCTACTTTTCAGGCTCTTGGGGTGGAGTATTTTGGACATCCTTACTGTTTTCCTACAGTCCCAGCGACCCTCTACAACTTCCCATAGGCCTGGGGTCCATTCGTGATTTGCAGTCCACTTTTGGAGTATATGGTTTTTGTTGCCCCTAGGCCTATGCCTACCTATTGCATTCTATTGTGATTCTGCATTGTTTGCACTACTTTTCTTACTGTTACTTACCTGTTTTGGGTTTGTGTACATATAATTTGTGTATATTACTTATCTCCTAAGTGAGGGTATCCTCTGAGATACTTTTGGCATATTGTCACGAAAATAAAGTACCTTTATTTTTAGTAACTCTGAGTATTGTGTGTTCTTATGATATTGTGCTATATGATATAAGTGGTATAGTAGGAGCTTTGCATGTCTCCTAGTTCAGCCTAAGCTGCTTTGCCATAGCTACCTCTAACAGCCTAAACTGCTAGAAACACCTCTATTCTACTAATAAGGGATAACTGGACCTGGCACAAGGTGTAAGTACCACAAGGTACCCACTATAAGCCAGGCCAGCCTCCTACAAGGTGGAAATGACATGGTGCACTGGGGTACTGTCGCTAATGGGGAGGGCAAGCTCTTACCTCCTCCATATTTGGACAGCAGGACCTCAGGACAGTCTGGCCCTCATTCTGACCCTGGCGGTCGGTGATAAAGCGGCGGCCAAGCCGCCAACAGACCGGCGGTCTAAAATATGCAATTCTGACCCTGGCGGGAACCGCCAACACAGCCCGCCGTATTAACACTCCGCCCGCCACGGCGGTACAAACAAACAGCGCGGCGGTCCCCGCCAACAGCCAGGCGGCAGACAATGTACCGCCCACCCTATCACGACCCACCAATCCGCCACCTTTTCCGGGGCGGGAGCACCGCCGATAAGAACACGGCGGAAACAGACTACGAACGGGAAAACGCTCACCTCTACGCACTCCACGCGAGATTCCGGCAGTATGGAACCAGAGTTGCAGGTCATCCCCGCACTCGTATACCTGCTCATATACCAGGAGCACGCCCGGCGGCGCGGAAGACATCGGTGAGTACTGCACCTACGACACAGGGGAGGGAAAAGATTACCGGCACACACCCACCCACCCACACCCACTACAACACACACATCAATGCATTCCCACAGATCACTGTCACAACCCACAAACCCCCCCCCTCCGAAATAATGCAAAGACCAAAAGAAGAGATCATAAACGGGCAGATATATTGAAATATGTACACCAGTAATCCCAATAAATAAATAAACTATGTACAAAATATACACAGCTACTAAATGTAGTCCAACCACTGTCCGTGGATCACAGGGGTCCTGTGCAAAGGGGCAAGGCCCAGTCCCACGACAAGAACTCCACGGAGAGAACACTGCAGGGGCATCAGAAAGAAAATAGGACAGGCACCTCAGGGGGAAGGGAAGGGGGGGCACCTCAGCCACTTGAGTACACGACGCCAGATCCACGAGGGGACTCCATGACCACTGGGCCATCCTGGGGAGTGCTAAGCCACAGTCCAAACAGTCCATACAGTGAGTGGCCTGCCCACTGGGCCATCCTGGGGAGTGCAAAGCCACAGTCCATACAGTCCATACAGTGGGTGGCCTGCCCACTGGGCCATTCTGGGGAGTGCAAAGCCACAGTCCAAACAGTCCATACAGTGGGTGGCCTGCCCACTGGGCCATCCTGGGGAGTGCAAAGCCACAGTCCATACAGTCCATACAGTGGGTGGCCTGCCCACTGGGCCATTCTGGGGAGTGCAAAGCCACAGTCCATACAGTCCATACAGTGGGTGGCCTGCCCACTGGGCCATCCTGGGGAGTGCAAAGCCACTGTCCATACAGTCCATACAGTGGGTGGCCTGCCCACTGGGCCATCCTGGGGAGTGCAAAGCCACTGTCCATACAGTCCATACAGTGGGTGGCCTGCCCACTGGGCCATCCTGGGGAGTGCAAAGCCACAGTCCAAACAGTCCATACAGTGGGTGGCCTGCCCACTGGGCCATCCTGGGGAGTGCAAAGCCACGGTCCATACAGTCCATAACAGACCCCACTGCCATTGGAGGAGGCAAGTTGGCCAGAGGACATCCTGCAGCCCTGTCCGAGATAGATCCTGCCCTGCCACGTCTGCCAAAGGGCCAGCGGTTCTTGCCTTGAAGGGCCCAGTTCAGCGGTTCTTGAGACGGCGGGGCCCAGCGGAGCGGTGCTTGAGACGGCGGGGCCCAGTTCAGCGGTTCTTGAGACGGCGGGGCCCAGTTCAGCGGTTCTTGAGACGGCGGGGCCCAGCGGAGCGGTTCTTGAGACGGCGGGGCCCAGCGGAGCGGTGCTTGAGACGGCGGGGCCCAGTTCAGCGGTTCTTGAGACGGCGGGGCCCAGTTCAGCGGTGCTTGAGACGGCGGGGCCCAGTTCAGCGGTTCTTGAGACGGCGGGGCCCAGTTCAGCGGTTCTTGAGACGGCGGGGCCCAGTTCAGCGGTCCTTGCCTTGAAGGGCCCAGTTCAGCGGTGCTTGAGACGGCGGGGCCCAGTTCAGCGGTTCTTGAGACGGCGGGGCCCAGTTCAGCGGTGCTTGAGACGGCGGGGCCCAGTTCAGCGGTGCTTGAGACGGCGGGGCCCAGTTCAGCGGTTCTTGAGACGGCGGGGCCCAGTTCAGCGGTGCTTGAGACGGCGGGGCCCAGTTCAGCGGTCCTTGCCTTGAAGGGCCCAGTTCAGCGGTTCTTGAGACGGCGGGGCCCAGTTCAGCGGTTCTGGAGACGGCGGCCGGTCTATGGCCAACTGCTCATTGCCTGGTGGTGCCCTCCTGGGCAGCGGGGATGGTGCTCCTTCAATGCCCACCTGGGCTGTGGGTGGTGGGGCCCTCCTGGCCAGCTGGGCTGGGTCCTCCCTGGGCAGCGGCTATGGGGGTGGTGGGCTCTCCCGGGGCAGCTGTGCCGGTTCCTCCCGGGGCAGCGGCTATGGGGGTTGTGGGCTCCTCCTGGGCAGCAGGCCTGCTGCCTGACCTCTCCGACTTGCTGCCCTTGCCCTCCTTAGTCGTGGGCCTGTGGCCCTTTCCTCCCTTTGGAGCTGTGGCTGGTGACTGTCTCTGGGTGGTGTCCGGGGGGGATGTAGAAGGCGGGCTCCTGCGGCGCCCCTTCCGCCTTCTGCTCCTCTTCCCAGGGGGTGGGCTGGCTGTCCCCTTGCTGCTGGGCGAAGATCCAGACATGCGGGCTGGCGGGCTCCAATACCCCTGCACCCTTGTCAAGGGGGCTGCAGGGCTGGTGGTGGCTGAGGTGCTCTTCTTACCCCGACGAGAAGGAGGGGGGGGCTCAGGGTCAGGAAAGAAGTTAGTAGTGGCGAGGAAGAGTTTCTTGGGACAATGGAGAGTGGTAGGTACAGTGGGAATGGGAGTGGAGGGAGAGGATGTGGTTGTAGGTGAGTCACGTTTGCTGTCTTTGGGTGCAGGTGCAGGAGGGATAGGCTGTCGTGAGGTGGATGGCTGTTGGGTGGGTGGGTGGCTGCGTTTGTGTGGTGTGGAAGAGGGGGTGACAGACACAGTGGGAGAGGACACAGGGGACGTGTAAATGGCAGTGGGGGTGGTGACTGCACGTGTGCGGACTGGAGTGGAGGGTGTGCTGGTGATGGAAACACTGGCTGATGGGGAGGTGAATGGAGGTGTGAGTGTAGACGTCACAGGGAGGGAGGAGGGAGACGAGGAGGTGGGGGTCACAGAGGTGGTAGTGACTGTTGGCATGTCTGCATCGGAATGTTGCGTGTGTGAATGTCTGCGTGATCTGTGGTGCTTATGTTTGGATGAGCTTCTCTTGGGTGTTGAGGTGTGTGCAGGCTGGTCTGATGGTGTGGGTGGGACAGGCAGAGGAACAGGAGACTGGGAGGAGGGAGTTAGTAGAGGGAGGCAGGAGACAGGGACAATGGCTGCCGTCAGTGCTGAGGCCAGAGCCTGGAACGATCGCTGATGGGCAGCCTGACCCGAATGAATGCCCTCCAGGTACGCATTGCTGCGATGAACCTCCCTCTCCACCCCCTGGATGGCATTCAAAAGGGTAGTCTGCCCAACAATGAGCGTTCGGAGGAGGTCAATGACCTCCTCACTGAGGGCAGCGGGGGTAACAGGGGCAGGGCCTGAGGTGCCTGGGGCGAAGGAGATGCCCGGCTTCCTGGCAGAGCGGGCACGGGGTGAACGCTGAGGGGCTGCTGGGAGGGCGGAGATGGTGCGCTGGGTGGCGGCTGTACCTGTAATGGCGGGGGGCACGGATGGTGCCACCCCCGCAAGGGAGCCCCTTCCGAGGACGTGTCCGTGTCGCTGCAGGGTCCAGTCGTCCCCGTCGTGGAGCTCCCCTCGCCCTCCGTCTCACTGGTCCAGTCTGACTCTGTGGCATGGCCCTCCTGGGCCATGTGAGATGCAGCTCCCTCCTGCCCCGATGCCACTTCTCCTCCGCCTGATGATGCTGATGCACACAAGCACAGAAAGACAAACAAAAAGGGGGGGGGAGAGAGAAATAAAGGGATATTGAGTACATGGACCTCCGGTACAGTTAGCGGACATGACAGACACAGATGCCCCCTGCACTAAGTTGCGCACTTGTGGTCCGCTACGCATTCCGTGGAACATGCCCTACACGCCTAGAGTTGACAACTGCACCCATGGATGACACGGCCCAGGGATGGCTGTACTGACAAACTACTGAGGGTGGTGGCTGGGGACACAGGGGCTTACGGGGGTGCCCAGCCTACAGATATCGCCCTGGCCTAGGGGGACCCCCAGCCCTCCTCCCCCACCCAGACACCTCCACTGCGCGACAACAGAGTAGATAATGCTTGTACTCACCCCCTTGTGTCTGCTGTGCTGCCCTCACGCGCCCATCCAAATCAGGGTAGGCCACCGCCAGGATCCGGAACATCAGGGGGCTCAGTTGACGGCAGGCACCCCGCCTACGTTGGGAGGCCATCCCCAGCAGAGACTCGCCGGTCTTCTTGGTCCCGCGGCGGATGTCCTCCCACCTCTTGCGGCAGTGGGTGCCCCGTCGATGGTGGACCCCCAGGGTCCGGACTTCCTTGGCGATGGCACGCCAAATCCTGATCTTCTCATGGGCGCGGACCTATGTGACACGTACAGGGAGGGAGAAATACCACGTTCAAGTTTGTCAGCATTTTCCTTGCCAGTGGCCCAACGCCCCCCATCCCCGCCAGGCCCCCCGCCATGCCCCCCGCCAGGCCCAACATGCCCCCCATCCCCGCCAGGCCCCCCGCCATGCCCCCCGCCAGGCCCAACATGCCCCCCATCCCCGCCATGCCCCCCGCCAGGCCCCCGCCAGGCCCAACATGCCCCCCATCCCCGCCAGGCCCCCCGCCATGCCCCCCGCCAGGCCCAACATGCCCCCCATCCCCGCCATGCCCCCCGCCATGCCCCCCGCCAGGCCCAACATGCCCCCCATCCCCGCCAGGCCCCCCGCCAGGCCCCCAAGCCAGCCAGTGGCCCCAAATCCAGATTGAATTAAACTCACTTGTTGGTCTGGAGGACCGTAGAGTAGCGCATACTGGGGGAGGACCCCATCCACAAGTTTCTCCAACTCCTCTCCAGTGAAGGCAGGGGCCCTTTCCCCAGGCGCAGCAGCCATTGTCCCTTCCAGACCGAGGTCACAGCAACACTTGCAGTATAGGTCCTCTCCTGTGAAAGTTCAAGTCGCAAGTGGATAAGTAGATAGAAAATGGCGGTCACGTCCGCGGCGGTGCGTACCGCGGCGGTGCGTCCCGCCACCGCCGGCGCCCTTCGCCATTGGCTCCTGAAACCCATAGGCTTCAATGTTAACCAATGCGGCTTCGCGCCGCGGTCTTCGCCCGCCGCCCGCCGCGGTGTGCCACGCCAGCGCATTGACCTCACATCCCATTGTCACACTTCACAGGTCAGGCAGCCGCCATTTCCAGGGCCCACATGGCTCAATTTCAACTGCGTCACACAGGCCTAGGCCTTGCATAGCCACTCAGACACGCCATTCACTGCATAGAGAATCGTTTACTGTGCTAGCTGTGAGTACGTACCTGTGGGTTGCTTGACTGTGTGCTCCATGTTGTCCTTCCTAGGCACCGTCCGCTGGGTTGGGCGAGGAGACGGATGAATCCTCCCGTGTACCGACCGCTGGTGGACCTGTCGACAATGGAAGAACGCCACATTATCCTGACCTACCGTCTTAACCGTGCCACTATCCATGAACTGTGTGCCCAGCTGGAGCCCGACCTGATGTCCCCCATCCGCCAACCCACAGGGATTCCCCCTCTGGTGCAGGTCATGTCAGTACTCCATTTCTTGGCAAGTGGGTCATTTCAGACAACAGTGGGAATTGCTTCTGCAATGTCTCAGCCCATGTTTTCGAAGGTGTTATCCAGAGTGTTGTCTGCCCTGATGAAATCCGTGAGGAGCTACATCATTTTCCCTGAGGTGGGCGAATTGGCTACAGTGAAGGGTGATTTCTACGCCCTTGGACATATTCCCAACGTCATTGGTGCCATTGATGGGACCCATGTGGCTTTGGTTCCCCCAAGAGACAGGGAGCAGGTGTACAGGAACAGAAAAAGTTACCATTCAATGAACATCCAGGTGGTGTGTTTGGCTGACCAGTACATCTCGCATGTAAATGCCAAATTCCCAGGGTCAGTGCATGACGCCTACATCCTAAGGAATAGCAGCATCCCTTACGTGATGGAACAGCTACAGAGACACCGTGTATGGCTAGTGGGGGACTCTGGGTACCCCAACCTGTCGTGGCTACTGACCCCAGTAAGGAATCCCCGGACCAGGGCAGAGGAACGGTACAATGAGGCCCATGGGCGTACTAGGAGGGTGATCGAACGCACCTTTGGCCTCCTAAAGGCCAGGTTTCGGTGCCTGCATATGACAGGTGGATCCCTAATGTACTCACCTAAGAAGGTGTGTCACATCATCGTGGCCTGCTGCATGCTTCACAACCTGGCTTTGCGCCGCCAGGTGCCTTTCCTGCAGGAGGATGGTCGAGACGGTGGTGTTGTGGCAGCTGTGGAACCTGAGGAGAGTGACGAGGAGGAAGACGACGGGGCTGAAACAGACAACAGGGACAGAATCATTGAACAGTACTTCCAATAGGTCACAGGTAACATTTCAAAGATAATTTAGTAAATGTGAACTACTCTCCTGCATCTCTGCTGCCTGTCTATTTGCCCCAGTGTATGATGACTGAGTTGTGGCTTTTCCCTCCCTATTTCAGATCTGGGGTCCCCACTACGAGTCCTGTGTTTCGTTTCCCCATGGACTACAGCTTTGTGGCAGCTGTTTGTTGACTTCACTATGTACAAGGACATATTTGCACTGTCATGTCAATTACAATATATTGAAATCACAGCCAGACTCCAGATAGTTTTGTGCAAAATAGGTGTTTATTTAAGTGCTCAAAATGGGATGGGTGGTTTCAAGTGGGTGGGGGCTATGGTGAAGGAATGTCCATGGCAGAGTCCAGAGTAACAGTCACACAGGTGCATTGTCCAGAGGCCTGTGGAGAGATGGAGCATGGGCAGTTCAAGGATGGACAGGGTGACAATGTGGGACAGTGGGATGACATCAGGTGGTATCCATTGCTGGCGGGGGTCTTGACATCCTACTCTGTCTTCTTGCGAGATCTCAGGGCCCTCTTGCGGGGTGGTTCTTCTCCTGCAGGAGGTGGGGGTCTGGTGGGCTGCTGCTGTGCGGGGGCCTCCTGTCCACTAGCGCCGGCGGAGGTGGTTGGCTGTTCTTGGTCCAGGCTAGTGGCAGGGGCCCTTGGGTGTTGTTGAGTGTCCGCCCTGGTGTTGACGAAGTCCTGCAGCA
Organism: Pleurodeles waltl; assembly: GCF_031143425.1. NCBI lineage: Eukaryota > Metazoa > Chordata > Amphibia > Caudata > Salamandridae > Pleurodeles > Pleurodeles waltl. The sequence goes on from NC_090444.1 coordinate 839,444,451, forward strand.
GCCCTACCATGGTAACCAGGGTGGTGTTGAGGGCTCTGATGTCCTCCCTGTAACCCCGATAGTGTTCCTCCTGCAGTACCTGGATCTCCTGGAACCGGGCCAGTACCGTCGCCATCGTCTCCTGGGAGCGGTTGTATGCTCCCATGATGGTGGTGAGGACCTCGTGGAGAGTGGGTTCCCTGGGCCCGTCCCCCCCCTGTCGCACAGCTGCCCTCCGAGTTGCCCTGTTTCCCTGGGCCTCTGCCCCCTGGCCGGTGTGCCCACTACCACTGCCCCCAGGTCCCTGTTGTTGTTGGGGTGGTGGGTTATCCTGGGTGCCCTGTAGTGGTAGACACACCGCAGATTGACGCGCCCTGGAGACAGAGGCATGGGCCCGCTGGGTGGGAGCTGTGCTGGTGTTCCCAGAGGGGTTTGGGTCTGTAGTGGCCTGGGCCTGTGTGAGGGGAACCGACTGTCCAGAGGTCCCCGATGGTCCGGGCTGGTCATCGGTGTCCAGGTCGACAGAGCTGCTGTCATCGCTGACGGCCTCTTGGGTGGGGGGTGTGGAGAATTCTGGCCCCTCCGCCGCGGTGTGTTGACGGTCGGGTCCTGCAGGGGTATAGAGGTATGGTTATAGTTTCAATGTGTGGCATATGGGTGTATCTATGGGTTCTCGTGTCCCCAAGTGCTGGCATTCGTGTGTGGGGGCTTTGGTGAGGGTGGCTTGTGGGGGGGATGTGTATATGCATTGGGCATGCTTTGGTGATGGGTGTCCATGCTTAGTGGACGCATGCAGGCCTAGGTTTTGGGATGTGTGAGTTGTGATGGTGAGACATTGGCGGGGAATAGGTGTGCTGGGGGTGGGGGTGAGGATGGTGGTGGGGGTGAGGATGGTGGTGGGGGTGAGGGTGGGGGTGAGGATGGGGGTGGGGGTGAGGGTGGGGTTCGAGGATGGGGGTGAGGGTTGGGGTATGATTTGGCATGCAGGTGGGGGGGAAGCAGTAGTGAAGCTTCAACTTACCAGTATCCATTCCTCCGCCGACTCCTGCAAGGCCGTCAGGATGCAGGATGTTCAAGACTTCCTCCTCCCATGATGTGAATTGTGGGGGTTGAGGTGGGGGTCCTCCGCCAGTCTTCTGCACGGCGATGTTGTGCCTGGATACCATGGAACGCACCTTCCCCCGTAGGTCGTTCCATCGCTTCCTGATGTCTTCCCGATTTCGTGGATGCTGTCCCACAGCGTTGACCCTGTCGACAATCCTCTGCCATAGCTCCGTCCTCCGGGCAATGCTGGTGTATTGTATCTGTGTGCCGAACAGCTGGGGCTCTACCCGAACGATTTCCTCCACCATGACCCTGAGTTCTTCGTCTGTGAAGCGGGGTTGTCTTTGGGGTGCCATGGGGTGGTGTGTATGATGTGTGGGGTGGAGTATGTGTAGTTAAGTGTGTTGAGTGTGGTGGTGTGTGTTGTTTTGTGTGTGGATAGTGTGTGGGTGATGGTGTTGAGTGGCTGTGGCTGCTAGTTTGTGGATGCTGGTGTCTCGCTCTGGCCTTCTTTCAGAATTCTTTGGCGTAGGGGTTTGTGGGTGATGTGGGTGTGTGTTTTATATTGTATTGTGTGTGTGGGAGTGGTGTGTGTATGTGTATCAGGTGTGTGGGATTCAAATCGTCCAATGTGGCTGAGTTTTGTTCGTTTGTGTGTATTCTGACCGCGGCGGTGTGTCCCGCCAATGGAATACCGCGTTTGAATGACCGCCGCGTGGATTCGTGGGTCGTAATGGCATGGGCGTATTTCTGTTGGCGTGGCGGTGGAGGTTTTGTCACCTCCACCTTTCCGCCGACCGCTGGTCTGGCGGTTGGTTGTGGCTGTCGGATTTTCGGAGGTTTGCCTTCTGCGGGTCAGAATGACCGTGGCGGGTTTCCGCGGCCGCGGCAGTGTTATGGCGGTCTTCTGACCGGCGGTAAGTGCATTTTACCGCCGGGGTCAGAATGACCACCTCTGTGTCGGAGGGGTCCACCACCTGTGTTCCTAGGAGCAGGCACACCACCAGGAAAGGAGTCCAAGAGAACCGGTCATCAACTCTGAAGGTGCCTGCAAGATCAGGGAAGTGACTCCATCAATCCACAGGAGATTTCTACTGTCCTTCTGGTGCAGGGTGAAGACATGGAGTCCCCAGAGTGTGCACACCATGGAAACTGTTGCAGTTCCTGACGGGAGCTGAAGCTGCAGAGGAAAAGTAGCCCTTCTGGATACCTTGTTGATGCTACAGGGGTTCCTGGAGCAGTCTGCGGTCGATCCGAGGTCAGAGGATAAAGTAGTAGTTGCAGAGGATTCCTGCTGGAAACTTGCAAGTACAATCTAAAGAGAAACCCACAGGAGAGACCCTAAATAGCTCTGAGAGTGGAATTGGTTACCTTATCAAGTATTGACCTATCAGGAGGGGTCTCTGAAGTCACCTGCTGGCACTGGCCACTCAGAGGCCTCAAGAGTGACCCCACACCTTGCAAAACAAGATGGCTGAAGTCTGGGACACATTGGGGGAGCTCTGGGCACCACCCCTGGGGTGGTGATGGACAGGGGAGTGGTCAATCCCCTTTCCTTTGTCCATTTTCATACCTGAGCAAAGACTGGGGGTCCCTGAACTGGTGTAGAATGGCTTATGCAAGGAGGGCACCATCTGTGCCCTTCAAATCATTTCCAGAGGCTGGGTGGGGCTATCCATCCCCAGCCTGTTGCTCCTATTTCCAAAGAGAAAGGGTGTAACGCCCTCCTTCTAAAAGAAATGCTTTGTTCTGCCTTCCTGGGACTGAGCTGCTCAGACCCTAGGAGGGCAGAACCCTGTCTGTGAGGTGGCAGCAGCTGTAGTGCAAGTCTCAGAGAGCTGGTCTGGCAGTACTGGGGTCCATGGTGGAGCCCCCAGGATGCATGGGATTGGCTCCCCAATACCAGATTTGGAATGGGGGGACAATTCCATGATCTTAGACACCTTCATGGCCATATTCGGGGTTACCATTGTGAAGCTACAAATAGATATTGACCTATATGTAGTGCACGTGTGTAATGGCGTCCCGCACTCACAAAGTGAGGGGAATTGGCCCTGGACTGTGTGTGGGCACGTTTGCTAGTGCAAGGGTGCCCTCACACTTAGTAACTTTGCACCTAGCCTTCAGTAAATGAATGTTTGACATATAGGTGACTTATAAGTTACTTAAGTGCAGTGAAAATGGCTGTGAAATAATGTGTGTACTATTTCACGCAGGCTGCAGTGGCAGTCCTGTGAAAGGGTTTGTTTGAGCTCCTTATGGGTGTCAAAAGAAATGCTGCAGCCCATAAGGATCTCCTGGAACCCCAATGTCCTGGGTACCTACATACCATATACTAGGGACTTAAAAGGGGGGTCCAATGTGCCAATTGAAATTGGTAAATGAAGTCACTAGCCTATAGTGACAAATTAAAAAGCAGAGAGAGCTTAAGCACTGAGGTTCTGATTAGCAGAACCTCAGTGACACAGTTAAGCACTATTCACAACACACACATTAGGCCATAAATTATGAGCACTAGGGTCCTGACCACCAGGATCTCAGTGAGACATGCAAAAACATACTGACATACAGGTAAAAATGGGGGTAACATGCCAAAAAAGATGGTACTACAAACTTCACTTCCGTTCCTGTGGAAGTAACCTACTGCTAATGAAGGCTACCAGTTGGTCTAGGCCCTCCTCATTCAGCTGTGCTAATACTGCCCCTATGCTGTGCTCAGTAGAGTCCATCTGCACTATGAATTCCTTGGAGTTATCAGGGGGCTGAGAACAGGTGCTGTGCATATGGCTTCCTTGAGAGGATCAAAGACTTTCTGACAAGCCTCTGTCCAGATCACCATCCTGGGCTGCTTTTTGGAAGTCAACCCAGTTAAGGTGGCCACCATGGTGCAATATCCCTTAACAAATTTGCGGTAGTAACCAGTGAGGTCTAGGAAGGCCCTCACTTCAATTTAAATGTTAGGTGGTTGACAGGCCATGATTGTTTCAATCTTGGCCTGGGGATGCTGCACCTTGCCCCCACCTACTTGGTGTCCGAAGCGCACCACAGAACGCTGCCCAATCTGGCACCTACTGGCCTTACTTGTCAGTTCTTCCTGTTGCAGGGCCTGGATCACCTCTTGGAGGTGGAGCAGGTGTTCCTCCCAGCTGGCACTGTAGATGGCAATGTCGTCTTAGTAGGCAGTACAGAATGCCTTTTTACCAGCCAGGACCCTGTTAACAAAATGTTGGAAGGTAGCAGGGGCATTCTTCAAGCCAACAAGCATCACTGGAACTGGTAATGTCCATCAGAGGTTGAAAATGCTGACCTCTCTTTTGCCCCCTCAGTCAAGGTGATCTGCCAGTACCCTGATGTTAAATCAAAGGTACTGAGGAATTTGGCAGCACCTAGTCTTTCAATGAGCTTATCAGCTCTGAGGATGGGGTGTGCGTCAGTCTTTGTGATGTCATTTTTACCTTGGTAGTCCACACAGAACCGAAGTTCTGGTTTGGCACCAGGTAGGGCAGCCTTTGGTACCAATACCACTGAGCTGGCCCAGTGACTGCTAGATGTTTCAATCACCCCTAAAGATAGCATCTTGGCAACTTTATCCTTGATGCTGGCCTTCATCCTGTCTGACTAACTGTAAATTGTATTCTTTACAGGGGGACTGTTTCATGTGTCAATATCATGGACCCACAGCTGTGTGAATCCAGGGGGGAGGGAAAACAGGGAAAAAAACTGCTCCAGTAACTGGTAATAGTCACCTCGCTGATCTAGGATCAGAGAGTCAGAAAGGGTGACACCCTCCATCGACCCATCACTTTCCTGTGCAGAGAGGAGGTCAGGGAGAGGTTCACTCTCCTCTTCCACACCCTCATTTGTCACTTGGAGCATGCTGACTTCAGACCTCTCAGTGAAGCTTTAGTCCGTTTACATGGAGCACCCTTAGGGCCTTTCTAGGGGGTTCCTAGGGGTCTGGAGGTCCTCCAAGTAAGTGCCCCCCCCTTTGCGCTCATTTATCTCATATGGGTCCGTCCAGCGATCCTGAAGAGCTCTGGCTCTACTGGTTCCATGACCCATACTTTTTCTCCAGGTTGAAACTCTACCGAAGTGGCCTTCTGGTCACACCAACCGTTTTTTACCTCTTGACTAGCCTCAAGGTCGCTTATGGCCTTTTTACAGAAGCGGTGTATCTGGATGCAGAGGGCCAAGATGTAGCTGACCACATCCTGGGGGGGTTCTTGGAGCTTTCTCCTACCCCTCCTAGACAATGCTTAAGGGCCCCCTGACAGGGTAGGCATAGAGAAGCTCAAAGGGACTAAACCCTACCCCCTTCTGGAGCACCTCTCTGTAAGCAAAGAGAAGTTCTGGCAAGAGGACGTCCCACTTACACAGCATGACCTTAGGTAGGACTGCAATCATACCCTTCAAAGTTTTGTTGAACCTCTCAACTAGACCATTAGATTGAGGGTGATAGGGTGTGGTGAACCTGTAGGTTATACCACACGCATCCCACATGAACTTCATGTATGCAGACATGAAGTTAGTGCCTCTGTCAGATACTATTTCTTTGGGGAACCCCATACGGGTAATGATCCCCATCAAGGTTTTAGTCACCATAGTGCAGTCACCATCCTCAGAGGGATTGCCTCTGGGTAGCGGGTGGCATGGTCCACTAAGACCAGGATGAACATGTTGCCTAAGGCTTTCTTGGGGTCCAATGGACCAATGACGTTGATGGCCACTCTTTTAAAGGGGGGTGCCAATGGTTGGAAGTGGGATCAGGGGAGCCTTCAGCTTTTTCCCTGACTTCCAACTGGCCTGGAAGGTGGGACAGGACCTGCAGAATGTATCTGAGGCTGTCCTTATTCGGGACCATTAACATTGAGTGGTAAGCCTGGTAAAGGCCTTGTCTTGCCCTAAATGTCTTGCCAGGAGTATGACATGAGCCAAACCCAGTAGGAAGGCCCAGTAACACGGAGGGATCCCCAGCACAATTGCTGCCCTAGTACCCGGACCCTTAAGCTCACTATATAGGAGATCATTCTCTCAGTAAATTAGGCAATCCCCAGAGGCGTCACCTGCTGCATGGGCTGAGGTCTGTTCCCTCAAGCCCTCAAGAGTAAGGCACTCCTTCTGTGCTATGCAGAATACCTCCTGGTGGGCCCACCCTCAAAGTGCCAGCCAGCAACCTCAGGTAGGTCACCTAGGTTTCCAATGTCCTCCCGGGTTGGCTCAGGGGCCTCCTCCTCAGGGACCTCGTCAACCTCCACCGTGGGAACTTGTGGGACTGGTTTCCCGTGCCCCTTGCCCACCTCTTTGGCAGCTACCTGGGGCATTCTTCCAGGCTCCAGATGTCCTTGACTTCCCTCCTGGGCAGCCATGGACCATGTGATCATGCAGACCCACTCAGGCAATCCCATAATCTCCAAGTGAGACCTAAGCTCTACTTCCCTCTAGGTAGTGGTCTCAAGGTCATTGCCTAACAGACAATCTACAGGCATGGCAGCACTCACAGCCACATTCAGAGGACCTGAAACCCCCCCACTCAAAGGAAACCAGAGCCACAGATGGATGTCTCTCTCGATTGTCAGAGACTATGACTTGGTGGAATGTGTTCAGCAGGACCTGCTCTGCTGACACTAGCTAACCCTTGGCAGTAGTTATGCTGGCTCCTGTGTCATGCAGAGCCTCTACCTGTTGCCTATTAATGGTGGCCCACTATACTTATAAGTATTGGCAGGCATGAGGGGTTTTGGCACCATTTCTACATCCCCCAGGGACACTAGGGATACCTCCGTCTGCGCCCCAAAGCTAACTGAGACTAACTCCTCCCTGAGATCTACATTAGCCAACCCCGGTCTCTGCCCACCAGTGGCATTTTAGGACATTTGGAGTCACCCTTAGAGTGATCATACTTGAAGAGTTCTGCACATTGGGGTACAAACCTCCCTGTCTTATGATCAAAGAACCCTTTCTTCATAGGATCAGACTGGGATTGGTAACTCCTATTCCCTTGAAAATTATTTTGGGGGACTTTAGAGAACTCCTTTTTTTAAGACTTTTTCCCCCTCTTTCTTCTGTTGGGAACCCTGGCCACCTTTGTGGGGTTCCCCTCCCAGGTACCTTTGTGGACACTGTGGTGCTAGCCCAGAGGTTCACCTCCTCAGCAAGCTACCTGGGATCAGTCAGCTTACTGTCAACTAGATGCTGGTGAAACTCTGTAAACCAAATACTGAGCATATTCTCTATCAGGATTAAATTGTACAACCCAACATAATCACTGACTATGCTGCCTCGCACCCAGCCATTCAGTGCCTTACTGGAAAAATCAATAACATCTACGCAGGTTTGGTTGGGGAGCCTGCTACTTTCCCTGAATCTTTGGCTAAACTTTTCAGGGGTCAGACCAAATTTGCTTTTATGGGTGTGTACTTTTTCTGGTCCCCAACCTCTAATGTCAGAAGTGTGTCCCTCCCATGTGTAGGCACGTGTTTCCACAGACCTGCCTCACAGTGCTCTTCAGGAACCCCATGTGCCGTCAGTGCAACTTCATAGGCAGTAAACCACTTATCAATATCATCTCCTACCACATAACTTGGCACCAAATCCTTGGGTCTACAAACCTTCTTGTCTCCATCAGGTGCTTTATGTATGCTGCCACCATCACTGCTGGACTCACACAGAATTGAGCTGAGGTCCAGCTCTTTTAGACTCGGTGCATGAGCCAGAAGTAGTTTCTTTTCTGCTAAGGCTCTCTCAACTTCCCTCTCAGCCTACCTCTCCATTGCTTCTAATTTTAGTCTTGCCAACTGCAGCCTGATCCCTCTCTTGTTAGAAATGGGGTCTCTGGTTGGCAGTCAGTTTGCACTCTGTCCAAGCAGGGACCCTCAATCTAGTCAGGGCAATGGAGATACACACTTGGATAACCCCTGCTCACCCCTTTGGTAGATTGGCACAAGAAGTCAGGCTTATCTCAAAGGCAATGTGTAAAGTATTTGTACCAACATACACAGTAATACAGTGAAAACACTACAAAATGGACACCACACCAGTTTAGACAAATAGCCAATATTTATCTAAATCAAACAAGACCAAAATGACAAACATCCAACATACACAAGTCAAGATATGAATTTTCAAAATAATAAGAGTCTAACTCATAGAAAACAACGGAAATGTTGTTGTTACACAAAGTACCTAGTTTGCATCAAAAATAAAGCCGCGTGCGTAAAAAAAAACAGCGATGTGTCGATTTCTCACTTGCAAGCGAGACCATATGTAATTTCTTCTCTGGTCGGGTCGGCGATGCGTCGCTTTCAGGACGTGGAACCTCGGATCTGCGCAGGCTTGTGTTAATTTTTGACGCCCAGCAATTATGTGTGAGAAATCTGGTCGCACAGGGTTTGGGAAACCTCGCTGTGTGGGGTTTACGTCATTATCAGCAACCTCAAGCAGGTGTTGCATTGTTTCCCCAGCTGTGATGTGTTGATCTCCCAGCCGTGATGCAGGTGGAGTGCCGATTTTAGCTGTGAAGTTGGTTGCGTGTCGTTCGTCAGGTGCAGGTGGTGTATCTAAATTTTCCCTGCATGGTGTCCTGTGCGTGGATTATAGTCCTTGTTCTGCCAACCTAACCTTTCAAGGGTCCAGGGACTGGATTGGGGACCACTTGGTGGGGCAGGAGTCTCAGCAAAGAGTCCATTTGCTGGCAGAGGAAGTCTTTGATGGCCCTGAGACTTCAAAACAGGAGGGAAGCTCAGTCCAAGCCCTTGGAGATTCTTCTGAAGCAGGAATATACCACAAAGTCCAGTCTTTGTCCCCTTTCACAGGCAGAAGCACCAACTGCAGGGTAGCCCAACAAAGTACAGACAGGGGCAGCAGTTCTCCTCAGCTCTTCTACTTGCCAGAGGTCCCTCTTGGTTCCAGAGGCACATCTGAAAATCTGCGGTTTTGTGTTCACTACTTATACCCATTTCTGCCTTTGAAGTAGGCAAACTTCAAAGGAAAGTCTCTGTTGCTCATAAGATCCTGCCTTGTCCAGGCCTGGCTCCAGACTCACACCAGGGGGTTGGAGACTGCAATGTGGGAGGGCAGGCACAGCCCATTCAGGTGTAAGTGACCACTCCTCCCTCCACTCTAGCCCAGATGGCTCATCAGGATATGGAGAATACACCCCAGCTCCCTTTGTGTCACTGTCTAGAGGGGATTCACAAACTGCCTGTAGGAAAGTACCATCTTGCCTGGCATGTTACCCCCATTTTTCACTGTATATATGTTGTTTTAGTTGTATGTGTCACTGGGACCCTGGTAACCCAGGGCCCCAGTGCTCATAAGTGTGCCTGAATGTGTTACCTGTGTAGTGACTAACTGTCTCACTGAGGCTCTGCTAATCAGAACCTCAGTGGTTATGCTCTCTCATTTCTTTCCAAATTGTCACTGACAGGCTAGTGACCATTTTTTCCAATTTACATTGGCTTACTGGAACACCCTTATAATTCCCTAGTATATGGTACTGAGGTACCCAGGGTATTGGGGTTCCAGGAGATCCCTATGGGCTGCAGCATTTATTTTGCCACCCATAGGGAGCTCTGACAATTCTTACACAGGCCTGCCACTGCAGCCTGAGTGAAATAACGTCCACGTTATTTCACAGCCATTTTACACTGCACTTAAGTAACTTATAAGTCACCTATATGTCTAACCTTTACCTGGTAAAGGTTAGGTGCAAAGTTACTTAGTGTGAGGGCACCCTGGCACTAGCCAAGGTGCCCCCACATTGTTCAGAGCCAATTCACTGAACTTTGTGAGTGCGGGGACACCATTACACGCGTGCACTACATATAGGTCACTACCTATATGTAGCTTCACCATGGTAACTCCGAATATGGCCATGTAACATGTCTATGATCATGGAATTGCCCCCTCTATGATATCCTGGCATTTTTGGTACAATTCCATGATCCCAGTGGTCTGTAGCACAGACCCTGGTACTGCCAGACTGCCCTTCCTGGGGTTTCACTGCAGCTGCTGCCAACCCCTCAGACAGGCAGCTGCCCTCCTGGGGTCCAGCCAGGCCTGGCCCAGGATAGCAGAACAAAGAACTTCCTCTGAGAGAGGGTGTGACACCCTCTCCCTTTGGAAAATGGTGTGAAGGCAGGGGAGGAGTAGCCTCCCCCAGCCTCTGGAAATGCTTTGTTGGGCACAGATGTGCCCAATTCTGCATAAGCCAGTCTACATCGGTTCAGGGACCCCTTAGCCCCTGCTCTGGCGCGAAACTGGACAAAGGAAAGGGGAGTGACCACTCCCCTGACCTGCACCTCCCCTGGGAGGTGTCCAGAGCTCCTCCAGTGTGCTCCAGACCTCTGCCATCTTGGAAACAGAGGTGCTGCTGGCACACTGGACTGTTCTGAGTGGCCAGTGCCACCAGGTGACGTCAGAGACTCCTGCTGATAGGCTCCTTCAGGTGTTAGTAGCCTTTCCTCTCTCCTAGGTAGCCAAACCCTCTTTTCTGGCTATTTAGGGTCTCTGTCTCTGGGGAAACTTTAGATAACGAATGCATGAGCTCAGCCGAGTTCCTCTGCATCTCCCTCTTCACCTTCTGATAAGGAATCGACCGCTGACCGCGCTGGAAGCCTGCAAACCTGCAACATAGTAGCAAAGACGACTACTGCAACTCTGTAACACTGATCCTGCCGCCTTCTCGACTGTTTTCCTGCTTGTGCATGCTGTGGGGGTAGCCTGCCTCCTCTCTGCACCAGAAGCTCCGAAGAAATCTCCTGTGGGTCGACGGAATCTTCCCCCTGCAACCGCAGGCACCAAAAAGCTGCATCACCGGTCCCTTGGGTCTCCTCTCAGCACGACGAGCGAGGTCCCTCGAATCCAGCGACGCTGTCCAAGTGACCCCCACAGTCCAGTGACTCTTCAGCCCAAGTTTGGTGGAGGTAAGTCCTTGCCTCACCTCGCTGGGCTGCATTGCTGGGAACCGCGACTTTGCAGCTACTCCGGCCCCTGTGCACTTCCGGCGGAAATCCTTCGTTCACAGCCAAGCCTGGGTCCACAGCACTCTAACCTGCATTGCACGACTTTCTAAGTTGGTCTCCGGCGACGTGGGACTCCTTTGTGCAACTTCGGCGACCACTGTTTCACGCATCCTTGTAGTGCCTGTTTCTGGCACTTTTCCGGGTGCTACCTGCTTCAGTGAGGGCTCTTTGTCTTGCTCGACGTCCCCTCTCTCTGCAGGTCCAATTTGCGACCTCCTGGTACCTCCTGGGCCCCAGCAGCGTCCAAAAACGCCAAACGCACGTTTTGCATGTAGCAAGGCTTGTTGGCGTCCTCCGGCGGGAAAACACTTCTGCACGACTCTCCAAGGTAAGAGGGATCCGTCCACCAAAGGGGAAGTCTCTAGCCCTTTTCGTTCCTGCAGAAACCTCAGCTTCTTCTGTTCAGTCGAAGCTTCTTTGCACCCGCAGCTGGCATTTCCTGGGCATCTGCCCATCTCCGACTTGCTTGTGACTTTTGGACTTGGTCCCCTTGTTCCACAGGTACCCTAGATTGGAAATCCACAGTTGTTGCATTGCTGGTTTGTGTCTTTCCTGCATTATTCCTCTAACACTACTCTTTTGTCCTTAGGGGAACTTTAGTGCACTTTGCACTCACTTTTCAGGGTCTTGGGGAGGGTTATTTTTCTAACTCTCACTATTTTCTAATAGTCCCAGCGACCCTCTACAAGGTCACATAGGTTTGGGGTCCATTCGTGGTTCGCATTCCACTTTTGGAGTATATGGTTTGTGTTGCCCCTATCCCTATGTTTCCCCATTGCATCCTATTGTAACTATACATTGTTTGCACTGTTTTCTAAGACTATACTGCATATTTTTGCTATTGTGTATATATATCTTGTGTATATTTCCTATCCTCTCACTGAGGGTACACTCTAAGATACTTTGGCATATTGTCATAAAAATAAAGTACCTTTATTTTTAGTATAACTGTGTATTGTGTTTTCTTATGATATTGTGCATATGACACTGAGTGGTACTGTGGTAGCTTCACACGTCTCCTAGTTCAGCCTGAGCTGCTCTGCTAAGCTACCATTATCTATCAGCCTAAGCTGCTAGACACCCTATACACTAATAAGGGATAACTGGGCCTGGTGCAAGGTGTAAGTACCCCTTGGTACTCACTACAAGCCAGTCCAGCCTCCTACACTGCCCAACCGTCAGTCTGACCCAGACAGGGAATACACAAGCAGTCACAGAATGGTTTAAGCAAGAAAATGCCCAATTTCTAAAAGTGGCATTTTCAAACTCACAATTTAAAAACCAACCTTACCAAAAGATGTATTTTTAAATTGTGAGTTCAGAGACCCCAAACTCCTCATCTCTGTCTGCTCTCAACGGGAAACTGCACTTAAAGGATGTTTAAAGGCAGCATCCATGTTAACCAATGAGAGAGATACGCCTTGCAACAGTGAAAACCGAATTTGGTAGTATTTCACTGTTAGGGCATATAAAACATATCAATACATGTCCCATCTTTAACATACACTGCACCCTGCCCATGGGGCTACCTACGGCCTAACTTAGGGAGGCCTTACTGGTACAAAAAGGAAAGTTTTGGGCCTGGCAAGTGTGTACACTTGCCAGCTCAAATTGGCAGTTTAAAACTACACACACAGAGACTGTAGTGGTAAGTCTGAGCCATGTTTACAGAGCTATTCATGTGGGTGGCACAATCAGTGCTGTAGGCCCACTAGACTAGCAGCATTTGGTTTACAGGCCATCGGCACCTGTAGCGCACTTTACTAGGGAATTACTAGTAAATCAAATATGCCAATCATGGAAAAGCCAATTGCACATACAATTTACACAGAGAGCATATGCACTGGTTAGCATTGGTAAAGTGCCCAGAGTTCTAAACCCAACATAAACTGGTCAGAACAATTAGGAGGAAGGAGGCAAAAACTTTGGGCATGCCCGTGTAAAAAGGGCCAGGTCCACCATCTCTCCTCTCTCCTTTCCTCTGCAGTCAGGCCGTGACTTGAGACACTGCTCCCTGGTTTAGCAGGGGCACAAATCCAGGGGTGTCATCCCCCACTGTTGGCAGCTCCCCTGGAGAGCCATCCACTTGCTCCCCCAACTCACCATGCTCTTGTGAGCAGGCTTCTGCCCAGTGTAGGAGGCTGGCCTGGCTTGTAGTGGGTACTAAGGGGTACTTACACTCTGTACCAGGTCCAGTTATCACTTATTAGTGTAGAAGAGGTGTGCTAGCAGCTTAGGCTGATAGGAGGTAGCTATAGCAGAGCAGCTTAGGCTGAACTAGGAGACATGCAAAGCTTCTACTATACACTGGTGTCATATGCACAATATCATAAGAAAACACAATTAACAGATATACTAAAAATAAAGGTACATTATTTTTATGACAATATGCCAAAAGTATCTCAGTGAGTACCCTCAGTATGAGGATGCCAAATATACACAAGATATATGTACACAATACCAAAAATATGCAGTAATAGCAAAAGTAAGTAATGCAAGCAGTGTAAAGTTACAGTAGATTGCAATAGAGGCACATAGATATATCTGCTAATCAGAACCTCAGTGGTTATGCTCTCTCATTTCTTTCCAAATTGTCACTAACAGGCTAGTGACCATTTTTACCAATTTACATTGGCTTACTGGAACACCGTTATAATTCCCTAGTATATGGTACTGAGGTACCCAGGGTATTGGGGTTCCAGGAGATCCCTATGGGCTGCAGCATTTCTTTTGCCACCCATAGGGAGCTCTGACAATTCTTACACAGGCCTGCCACTGCAGCCTGAGTGAAATAATGTCCACGTTATTTCACAGCCATTTTACACTGCACTTCAGTAACTTATAAGTCACCTATATGTCTAACCTTTACCTGGTAAAGGTTAGGTGCAAAGTTACTTAGTGTGAGGGCACCCTGGCACTAGCCAAGGTACCCCGACATTGTTCAGGGCCAATTCCCCGGACTTTGTGAGTGCGGGGACACCATTACACGCGTGCACTACATATAGGTCACTACCTATATGTAGCTTCACAATGGTAACTCCGAATATGGCCATGTAACATGTCTATGATCATGGAATTGTCCCCTCTATACCATCCTGGCATAGTTGGCACAATCCCATGATCCCAGTGGTCTGTAGCACAGATCCTGGTACTGCCAAACTGCCCTTCCTGGGGTTTCACTGCAGCTGCTGCCAACCCCTCAGACAGGCATCTGCCCTCCTGGGGTCCAGCCAGGCCTGGCCCAGGATGGCAGAACAAAGGACTTCCTCTGAGAGAGGGTGTTACACCCTCTCCCTTTGGAAAATGGTGTGAAGGCAGGGGAGGAGTAGCCTCCCCCAGCCTCTGGAAATGCTTTCTTGGGCACAGATGTGCCCAATTCTGCATAAGCCAGTCTACACCTGTTCAGGGGACCCCTTAGCCCTGCTCTGGCGCGAGACTGGACAAAGGAAAGGGGAGTGACCACTCCCCTGACCTGCACCTCCCCTGGGAGGTGTCCAGAGCTCCTCCAGTGTGCTCCAGACCTCTGCCATCTTGGAAACAGAGGTGCTGCTGGCACACTGGACTGCTCTGAGTGGCCAGTGCCACCAGGTGACGTCAGAGACTCCTTGTGATAGGCTCCTTCAGGTGTTGCTAGCCTATCCTCTCTCCTAAGTAGCCAAACCCTCTTTTCTGGCTATTTGGGGTCTCTGTCTCTGGGGAAACTTTAGATAACGAATGCAAGAGCTCATCCGAGTTCCTCTGCATCTCTCTCTTCACCTTCTGCCAAGGAATCGACTGCTGACCGCGCTGGAAGCCTGCAACACTGCAACAAAGTAACAAAGACGACTACTGCAACTCTGTAACGCAGATCCTGCCGCCTTCTCGACTGTTTTCCTGGTGGTGCATGCTGTGGGGGTAGTCTGCCTCCTCTCTGCACTAGAAGCTCCGAAGAAATCTCCCGTGGGTCGACGGAATCTTCCCCCTGCAACCGCAGGCACCAAAAAGCTGCATTACCGGTCCCTTGGGTCTCCTCTCAGCACGATGAGCGAGGTCCCTCGAATCCAGCAACTCTGTCCAAGTTGCCCCCACAGTCCAGTGACTCTTCAGTCCAAGTTTGGTGGAGGTAAGTCCTTGCCTCACCTCGCTAGACTGCATTGCTGGGAACCGCGACTTTTGCAGCTACTCCGGCCTCCGTGCACTTCCAGCAGAAATCCTTTGTGCACAGTCCAGCCTGGGTCCACGGCACTCTAACCTGCATTGCACGACCTCCTAAGTTGTTCTCCGGCGACGTGGGACTTCTTTGTGCGACTTCGGGTGAGCACCGTTTCACACATCCTCGTAGTGCCTGTTTCTGGCACTTCTCTGGGTGCTACCTGCTGCTAAGAGGGCTTCTTGTCTTGCTCGACGTCTCCTCTACCTCCTGGTCCAATTTGCGACCTCCTGGTCCCTCCTGGGCCACAGCAGCATCCAAAAACACTAAGCGCATGATTTGCAGCTAGCAAGGCTTGTTGGCATTTTTTCGGCAGGAAAACACTTCTGCACGACTCTGCAAGGCGAGAGAGATCCGTCCTCCAAAGGGGAAGTCTCTAACCCTTTGCGTTCCTGCAGAAACCGCAGCTTCTTCTGTCCAGTAGAAGCTTCTTTGCACCCGCAGCTGGCATTTTCTGGGCATCTGCCCATCTCTGACTTGCTTGTGACTTTTGGACTTGGTCCCCTTGTTCCACAGGTACCCCAGATTGGAAATCCAACGTTGTTGCATTGTTGGTTTGTGTCTTTCCTGCATTATTCCTCTAACACAACTTCTTTGTCCTTAGGGGAACTTTAGTGCACTTTGCACTCACTTTTCAGGGTCTTGGGGAGGGTTATATTTCTAACTCTCACTATTTTCTAATAGTCCCAGCGACCCTCTACAAGGTCACATAGGTTTGGGGTCCATTTGTGGTTCGCATTCCACTTTTGGAGTATATGGTTTGTGTTGCCCCTATCCCTATGTTTCCCCATTGCATCCTATTGTAACTATACATTGTTTGCACTGTTTTCTAAGACTATACTGCATATTTTTGCTATTGTGTATATATATCTTGTGTATATTTCCTATCCTCTCACTGAGGGTACACTCTGAGATACTTTGGCATATTGTCATAAAAATAAAGTACCTTTATTTTGAGTATAACTGTGTATTGTGTTTTCTTATGATATTGTGCATATGACACTAGGTGGTTATGTAGTAGCTTCACCCGTCTCCTAGTTCAGCCTAAGCTGCTCTGCTAAGCTACCATTATCTATCAGCCTAAGCTGCTAGACACCCTATACACTAATAAGGGATAACTGGGCCTGGTGCAAGGTGCAAGTACCCCTTGGTACTCACTACAAGCCAGTCCAGCCTCCTACACAAACTAGAAAGATAAAAAGGCTAGAAACATAAAAACCTATATGTCAGTGTGCTTTGCCTGTCTCACTGGGATCCTGCTAGCCAGGACCCCAGTGCTCATAGTTTACGGGCCAATGTGTATGCCTGTGTACTGCCTAACTGTATCAATGAGGCTCTGCTAATCAGAACCTCAGTGCTCATGCTCTCTCTGCTTTTAAATTTGTCACTGTAGGCCAGTGACTTCACTTACCAATTTCAATTGGCATACTGGACCCCCCTTATAAGTTCCTAGTATATGGTACCTAGCTAGCCAGGGCATTGGGGTGCCAGGAGATCCATATGGGCTGTGGCATTTCTTTTGCCACCCATAAGGAGCTCAGAAAAACCCTTACACAGGACTGCCATTGCAGCCTGCGTGAAATAGTGCACACACTATTTCACAGCCATTTTCACTGCACTTAAGTAACTTATAAGTCACCTATATGTTTAATCTTCACTTTCTGAAGGTTAGGTGCAAAGTTTCTAAGTGTGAGGGCATCCTTGCACTAACAAAGGTGCTCCCACATAGTTCAGGGCCAATTCCCCGGACCTTGTGAGTGTGGGGACGCCATTACACACGTGCACTACATACAATTCAATACCAATATGTAGCTTCACAATGGTAACTCCGAATATGGCCATGTAACATGTCTATGGTCATGGAATTATCCCCCTATTCCAATTTTGGTATTGGGGAGCCAATTCCATGCATCCTGGGGGCTCCACCATGTACCCCCAGTACTGCCAAACCAGCTCTCTGAGGCTTCCACTGCAGCTGCAGCTGCAGCTGGGGCCACCTCACAGACAGGGTTCTGCCCTCCTGGGGTCTGGGCAGCCCAGTCCCAGGAAGCCAGAACAAAGCCTTTCCTCTGAGAGCAGGGTGTTACACTCTCTCCCTTTGGAAATAGGTGTTACAGACTGGGGAGAGGTAGCCTCCCCCAGCCTCTGGTAATGCTTTGATGATGGTGCCCTCCTTGCATAAACCAGTCTACAGTGGACCCCTTCTCCCCTGCTCTGGTGGGAAACTGGACAAAGGAAAGGGGAGTGACCACCCCAGGGGTGGTGCCCAGAGCTCCTCTAGTGTGTCTCAGACTTCAGCCATCTTGCTTTGCAAGGTGTGGGGCACTCTGGAGAGTGCCAGCAGGTGACGTCAGAGACCCCTCCTGATAGGCTCTTACATGGTTAGGTAGCCAATCCTCCTCTGAGGTCTAGTTAGGGTCTCTCCTGTGGGTTTCTCTTCAGATAACGAATGCAAGAGGTCACCAGAGCTCCTCTGCACTTCTCTCTTCAACTTCTGCCAAGAATCGACTGCTGACTGCTCCAGGACGCCTGCAAAACCGCAACAAAGTAGCAAGACGACTACCAGCAACCTTGTATCGCCTCATCATGCCGGCTTTCTCAACTGTTTCCAGGTGGTGCATGCTTTGGGGGTAGCCTGCCTTCACCCTGCACCAGAAGCTCCGATGGAGCTCCCTTGGATCTCCCGTGGGTCAACGGAATCTTCCCCCTGCTAACGCAGGCACCAAAAGACTGCAACACTGGTCCTCTGGGTCCCCTCTGATCCAGACGAGCGTGGTCCCTGGAACTCAGCACCTCCGTCCAAGTGACTCCCACAGTCCAGTGACTATTCAGTCCAAGTTTGGTGGAGGTAAGTCCTTGCCTCCCCACACTAGACTGCCTTGCTGGGTACTGCGTGATTTTCAGCTGCTCCGGCTCCTGTGCACTCTTCCAGGATTTCCTTTGTGCCCAGCCAAGCCTGGGTCCCGACACTCCTTACTGCAGTGCACAACCTTCTGAGTTGTCCTCCGGCGTCGTGGGACTCTCTTTTGTGACTTCACGTGGACTCCGGTTCACTCTTCTTCCAAGTGCCTGTAATGGTACTTATGTGGGTGCTGCCTGCTTCCGTGAGGGCTCCCTGAGTTGCTGGGCGCCCCCTCTGTCTCCTCCTCCAAGTGGCGACATCCTGGTCCCTCCTGGGCCACAGCAGCACCCAAAAACCTCTACCGCGACCTTTGCAGCTAGCAAGGCTTCTTTGTGGTCTTTCTGCGTGGAAACACACATGCAAGCTTCATCGCGACGTGAGACATCCGTCTTCCAAAGGAGAAGTCCCTACCTCTCTTCTTTCTTGCAGAACTCAAAGCTTCTTCCATCTGGTGGCAGCTTCCTTGCACCTTCAGCTGGCATTTCCTGGGCTCCTGCACACTCTCGACACTGCCGCGACTATTGGACTTGGTCCCCTTGTCTTACAGGTACTCAGGTCTGGAATCCACTGTTGTTGCATTGCTGGAGTTTGTTCTTCCTGCAGAATCCCCCCATCACGACTTCTGTGCTCTCTGGGGGTAGTAGGTGCACTTCCCATCTACCTTTCAGGGTCTTGGGGTGGACTATTTTTCTAACCCTCACTGTTTTCCTACAGTTCCAGCGACCCTCTACAAGCTCACATAGGTTTGGGGTCCATTCGTGGTTCGCATTCCACTTTTGGAGTATATGGTTTGTGTTGCCCCTATACCTATATGTTCCTATTGTTATCTATTGTAATTCTACACTTCTTGCATTACTTTTCATGCTATTACTTACCTAATTTTGGTTTGTGTACATATATCTTGTGTATATAACTTATCCTCATACTGAGGGTACTCACTGAGATACTTTTGGCATATTGTCATAAAAATAAAGTACCTTTATTTTTAGTATATCTGTGTATTGTGTTTTCTTATGATATTGTGCATATGACACCAGTGGTATAATAGGAGCTTTACATGTCTCCTAGTTCAGCCTAAGTTGCTTTGCCATAGCTACCTTCTATCAGCCTAAGCTGCTAGAAACACCTCTTCTACACTAATAAGGGATAACTGGACCTGGCACAAGGTGTAAGTACCCCTGGTACCCACTACAAGTCAGGCCAGCATCCTACATTGGTTGTGCAGCGGTGGGATAAGTACTTGTAACTACTTACCACTTTGTCATTGTGTACTTTTCATAAGAGAATAATATACAAAACAGTTCAGTGTATGTACACCTAACCAAAAAAAATGCTTTTCTCCTCTAAAACTTTTTAAAAAGTTTTGAAAAGTTACTCTAAACTTCTAAAAGTTTACTAAAAGTTAAAAAAGTTTTTTTTTTCTCTGTTCTTTAAAAAGTTCTGAAACTTTTTCTTCCTTCTCACTATCTCTAAACTTTTTGCTGTCATGTCTGTGGTAGATTCTACTCTTAAAATGGACAATCCTACTTATGACAATTTGAATTATAAGAGCCTAAGGAGTCTCTGCTTAGACAGAGGTTTAGTGATAGGAATGAACCCTACAAAAGAGTTTCTATTTAACATTCTTATTGTGAGTGATGAGTCCCAAGCAGGCATATCAAATGAGAGGTTTATAGAAGGTCCCCATCCTGACTCAGGAGATCTCCTTGAGGGAGGTGGGGGGGTCTGAACCGGATCTGCCCCCTAGGAGGACACCCAGTAATGTTGGTAGTAATGGAGGTTCCCATCACAGTAGGGGAGTCTTTATTCCTAGAGGCCATGTTGCTAGGGTCCAGTCAGTTAGGGACAGATCCCCCTCTGTTGTTTCCAATTTTTCTTCTGTGTCCAAGCATTCCCAACCCACCCACCCTGAGGATAACTTTTTAGAAAGGGAACTCAAAAAGTTGAGGGTTGAAGAGACCAGACTGAAGTTTAAACAGCAGCAGCTGGCCTTACATAGGGAATCTCTAGACCTGGAGAAGGAAAGACAGAGATTGGGGTTTGGACCCCATGGTGGAAGCAGCAGTATTCCTGATAGTAATCCTGTTAGAGACCATGATTCCAGGAATCTGCAAAAGATAGTCCCCCCTTACAAGGAGGGGGATGACATCAACAAGTGGTTTGCTGCACTTGAAAGGGCCTGTATGGTACAGGGGGTCCCTCAAAGGCAGTGGGCTGCTATATTGTGGCTATCTTTCACTGGAAATGGTAGGGATAGACTCCTTACGGTTAGAGAAAGTGATGCTAACAATTTTGTAGTTTTGAAGGATGCACTCTTAGATGGATTTGGCTTAACCACTGAACAATACAGGATTAAGTTCAGAGACACCAGAAAAGAGTTCTCACAAGACTGGACAGACTTTGTAGACTGTTCAGTGAAGGCCTTGGAGGGGTGGTTACATGGCAGTCAAGCATTTTACTATGAAAGCCTGTATAATCTTATTCTGAGAGAGCATATTCTGAATAACTGTGTCTGACTTGCTACACCAATATCTAGTGGACTCAGATCTGACCTCTCTCCAAGAATTGGGAAAGAAGGCAGACAAAGGGGTCAGAACAAGAGTGAACAGAAAAGTTCATACAGGGGGTGACAAGGATGGCAAGAAGAAGGATGGTAAGTCTTCTGACAAGGGTGGGGACTAAAGTAAAACTGAGTCTTCATCACACCCACAAAAATCCTCTGGTGGGGGTGGTGGGTCCAAATCCTCTTCCAATAATCAACTTAAAAAGCCTTGGTGTTATTTGTGTAAAGTCAAAGGCCATTGGACAACTGATGCCAGTTGCCCAAAGTAAAACACCAAACCTCCCACTACCACAACCCCTGCTGCAAATTCTTTTGCCCCTAGTAATAGCAGTGGTGGTGGGAGCAAACCTACAAATAGCGAAACCAAGGGAGTAGCTGGGCTCACTATTGGTAATGTAGTTGGGGTTGGTCTTGTTAGGGAGACCACAGAGGCTGTGTTAGTCTCTGAAGGTGCCATTGATTTGGCTACCTTGGTTGCTTGTCCCCTTAATATGGATAAGTACAAGCAAATTCCCCTAATACACGGTGTAAAGATTCAGGCCTACAGGGACACAGGTGCCAATGTTACCATGGTGATATAGAAACTGGTGCACCCTGAACAAGACCTACTTGGTCAGCAGTACCAAGTGACAGATGCTCATAACAACACTCTTAGCCACCCCATGGCTGTTGTGAATCTCAACTGTGGTGGGTTACTGGTCCAAAGAAAGTTGTGGTTGCTTCAGATTTACCCGTAGATTGTCTACTAGGAAATGATTTAGAGACATCAGCTTAGGCAGAAGTGGAGTTGGAGGCTCATGCAGCAATGCTGGGCATTCCTGGGCATATTTTTACTTTGACAAGGGCTCAGGCCAAAAAACAAAAAATACAGGGTAACTTGGATCCTGGAACAATGGACCAAGTGCTCCCTAAAGCTAGGGGTAGCAAGAGTAAATCCCTACCCACTATCCCTCCCTCTACAGATGATTCTCCTTCTGAGGAAGAAGAATTTCCTCCCTGTGCAGAACCTTTACCAGATGAGCTGGCAGCAGACACTGCTGAGCTTTTGGTTGGAGGGGGGCCTGCCAGGGAAGAGCTGAGTGTGGCACAGCAAACCTGTCCCACATTAGAGGGGCTCAAACAGCAAGCTGTCAAACAGCAAAATTGGGATGTCAGTGACTCACATAGAGTTTACTGGGAGGACAACCTCTTGTACACCGACGCAAGGGACCCAAAACCTGGAGCAGCCAGGAGATTGGCCATCCCCCTGCAGTACACAGAGTTCCTCCTAACTCTTGCACATGCCATTCCTTTGCCTGGGCATTTGGGCCAGATCAAAACATGGGAAAGGCTTGTCCCCCTGTTTCACTGGCCTAGGATGTCAGAGGACACTAAAGATTTTTGCAAGTCTTGTGTGACCTGCCAAGCCACTGGCAAGAGTGGTGGCACTCCAAAGGCTCCCCTTATTCCACTACCTGTGATTGGGGTGCCATTTGAAGGGGTAGGGGTTGACATTGTTGCCCCCCTTGACCCTCCTACTGCTTCAGGCAATAGGTTTATCTTGGTGGTTGTGGACAATGCCACAAGATATCCTGAAGCAATTCCTCTAAGGACCACTGCAGTTCCTGCAGTGGCAAAGGCCCTCCTGGGAATCTTTTCCAGGGTCGGTTTCCCTAAAGAGGTTCTATCAGACAGGGGTAGCAACTTCATGTCTGCATACTTGAAAGCAATGTGGAAGGAATGTGGTGTAACCTACAAATTCACCACTCCTTATCATCCACAGACTAATGGAATGGTAGAGAGGTTCAATAAAACTCTCAGATGTATGATAATGGGACTCCCTGAAAAACTCAGGAGGAGATGGGCTGTCCTGTTACCTTGCCTCCTTTTTGCTTACAGGGAGGTACCCCAGAAAGGAGTGGGCTTCAGCCCCTTTGAACTCCTCTTTGGACACACTGCAAGAGGTCCACTAACATTTGGGAAAGAGGGTTGGGAACAACCTTTAAAAGCTCCCAAACAAAACATAGTGGACTATGTACTTGGCCTAAGATCCAGAATGGCCGAGTACATGAAAAAGGCCAGTAAAAACCTTCAGGCCAGCCAGGAACTCGAGAAGAAATGGCATGACCAGAAGGCTGTTCTGATTCACTACTAACCAGGACAGAAGGTGTGGGTATTGGAGCCTGTGGCCCTAAGATCACTCCAACACAAATGGAGTGGACCCCATCTCATTGTTGAAAAGAAGGGTGAGGTTACCTATCTGGTAGACCTGGGCACTGCCAGGAGTCCCCTTAGGGTGATTCATGTCAACCGTCTAAAACCCTACTATGACAGGGCTGATCTCACCCTGCTCATGGCAACAGATGAGGGACAGGAAGAAGAGAGTGACCCTCTCCCTGATCTCTTTTCCACCACTGAAAATGATGCTTTAGTGGAGGGAGTAGTTTTGGCAGATTGTCTAACTGCAGAACAGAAAGACAACTGCATAAATCTCCTTGGACAATTTTCTGAACTCTTTTCAATTGTGCCAGCTACCACATCCTGGTGTGAACACACAATTGATACTGGAGACAGCTTGCCTGTCAAAAGTAAAATCTATAGGCAGCCTGACCATGTCAGGGACTGCATAAAACAAGAGGTTCAGAAAATGCTTGATCTAGGAGTGGTTGAACCTTCTGAAAGCCCATGGGCGAGTCCTGTGGTGCTTGTACCAAAGCCTCACTCAAAAGATAGAAAAAGGGAGATGAGGTTTTGTGTAGATTACAGAGGTCTCAATCAGGTAACAAAAGATGATGCTCACCCTATACCCAGGGCAGATGAGCTCATAGATACACTGGCATCTGCCAAGTATCCAAGCACCTTTGATTTGACTGTAGGGTATTGGCACATCAAATTGGCTGAGGATGCTAAACCCAAAACTGCATTTTCAACTATAGTAGGGCACTACCAATTTACAGTGATGCCCTTTGGGTTGAAAAATGAACCTTCCACTTTTCAGAGGTTGGTGAATACAGTCCTGCAAGGGTTGGAGGCTTTTAGTGCAGCATATCTAGACGATATTGCTGTCTTTAGCTCCACCTGGGATGAGCACCTGGTCCACCTTTGGAAAGTTTTGGAGGCCCTGCAAAAGGCAAGCCTTGCTATCAAGGCCTCAAAGTGCAAGATAGGGCAGGGTAAGGTGGTTTATCTGGGACACCGGGTAGGTGGAGAACAGATTGCACCACTTCAGGGGAAAATCCTAAAAAGCCTGTGTTACTTCAAGAAATTCATTGTTCAAACTGATGAATCAGAATTAGGTGTAGGGGCAGTCTTATCACAACTGAATTCTAAGAGCCAGGATCAACCAGTTGCTTTTATCAGCAGAAGGTTGACCCCTAGAGAAAAGCGTTGGTCTGCCATAGAGAGGGAGGCCTTTGCTGTGGTCTTGGCACTGAAAAAGTTGAGGCCATACCTGTTTGGCACTCACTGTATTGTTCAGACAGACCACAAACCTCTACTTTAGCTAAAACAAATGAAAGGTGAAAACCCCAAATTGCTGAGGTGGTCCATATCTCTACAGGGAATGGACTATACAGTGGAACATAGACCTGGGAGTACCCACTCTAACGCAGATGGACTCTCCAGATATTTTCACTTAGACAATGAAGACTTATCAGGTCATGGCTAGTTTTATTGTCCTTCGTTTGGGGGGTTGTGTAGGAAATTACCATCTTGCCTGGCATGTTACCCCCATATTTCACTGTATATATGTTGTTTTAGCCTATGTGTCACTGGGACCCTGCCAGCAGGGCCCCAGTGCTCATAAGTATGTGCCCCGTATGTGTTCCCTGTGTGATGCCTAACTTTCTCATTGAGGCTCTGCTAAGCAGAACCTCAGTGGTTATGCTCTCTCTGCTTTCCAAATTTGTCACTAACAGGCTAGTGACTAAATTTACCAATTCACATTGGCATACTGGTACACCCATATAATTCCCTAGTATATGGTACAGAGGTACCCAGGGTATTGGGGTTCCAGGAGATCCCTATGGGCTGCAGCATTTCTTTTGCCACCCATAGGGAGCTCTGACAATTCTTACACAGGCCTGCCACTGCAGCCTGAGTGAAATAATGTCCACGTTATTTCACAGCCATTTACCACTGCACTTAAGTAACTTATAAGTCACCTATGTGTCGAACCTTCACCTGGTGAAGGTTGGGTGCAAAGTTACTTAGTGTGTGGGCACCCTGGCACTAGCCAAGGTGCCCCCACATCGTTCAGGGCAAATTCCCTGGACTTTGTGAGTGCGGGGACACCATTACACGCGTGCACTATACATAGGTCACTACCTATGTATAGCGTCACAATGGTAACTCCGAACATGGCCATGTAACATGTCTAAGATCATTGAATTGTCACCCCAATACCATTCTGGTATTGGGGGGACAATTCCATGATCCCCCCGGTCTCTAGCACAGAACCCGGGTACTGCCAAACTGCCTTTCCGGGGTCTCCACTGCAACTGCTGCTGCCAACCCCTCAGACAGGTTTCTGCCCTCCTGGGGTCTAGGCAGCCCTGGCCCAGGAAGGCAGAAGAAAGGACCTCCTCTGAGAGAGGGTGTAACACCCTCTCTCTTTGGAAATAGGTTTGAGGGCTGGGGAGGAGTAGCTTCCCCCAGCCTCTGGAAATGCTTTGATGGGCACAGATGGTGCCCATCTCTGCATAAGCCAGTCTACACCGGTCCAGGGATCCCACAGCCCTGCTCTGGCGCAAAGCTGGACAACGGAAAGGGGAGTGACCACTCCCCTGACCTGCACCTCCCAGGGGAGGTGCCCAGAGCTCCTCCATTGTGTCCCAGACCTCTGCCATTTTGGAAACAGAGGTGTTGGGGGCACACTGGACTGTTCTGAGTGGCCCGTGCCAGCAGGTGACATCAGAGGCTCCTTCTGATAGGCTCTTACCTCTGTTGGTAGTCAATCCTCCTTCCTAGGTAGCCAAACCTCCTTTTCTGGCTATTTACGGTCTCTGCTTTGGGGAATTCTTTAGATAAGAAATGCAAGAGCTCATCAGAGTTCCTCTGCATCTCCCTCTTCACCTTCTACCAAAGGATCGACCGCTGACTGCTCAGGACGTCTGCAAACCCACAACAAAGTAGCAAGACGACTACTAGCAACCTTGTATCGCCTCATCCTGCCGGCTTTCTCAACTGTTTCCAGGTTGTGCATGCTCTGGGGGTAGCCTGCCTTCACCCTACACCAGTAGCTCCGAAGAAATCTCCCGTGGGTCGACGGAATCTTCCCCCTGCTAACGCAGGCACCAAAAGACTGCAACACTGGTCCTCTGGGTCCCCTCTCATCCTGACGAGCGTGGTCCCTGGAACTCAGCAACTCTGTCCAAGTGACTCCCACAGTCCAGTGACTCTTCAGTCCAATTTTGGTGGAGGTAAGTCCTTGCCTTCCCATGCTAGACTGCCTTGCTGGGTACTGCGTGATTTGCAGCTGCTCCGGCTCCGGTGCACTCTTCCAGGATTTCCTTCGTGCACAGCCAAGCCTGGGTCCCCGACACTCCTTCCTGCAGTGCACAACCTTCTGAGTTGTCCTCCGGCGTCGTCTTCTTCCAAGTGCCTGTTCAGGTACTTCTGCGGGTGCTGCCTGCTTCTGTGAGGGCTCCCTGAGTTGCTGGGCACCCCCTCTGTCCCCTCTTCCAAGTGACGACATCCTGATCCCTCCTGGGCCACAGCAGCACCCAAAAACCTCGACCGCGACCCTTGCAGCTAGCAAGGCTTGTTTGCAGTCTTTCTGTGTCGGAACACATCTGCAAGCTTCATCGCGACATGGGACATCCGTCTTCCAAAGGAGAAGTCCCTAGCTCTCTTCTTTCTTGCAGAACTCTAAGCTTCTTCCAACCGGTGGCAGCTTCCTTGCACCTTCAGCTGGCATTTCCTGGGCTCCTGCCCACTCTTGACACTGTCGCGGCTATTGGACTTGGTCCCCTTGTCTTACAGGTACTCAGGTCTGGAAATCCACTGTTGTTGCATTGCTGGTGTTTGTTCTTCCTGCAGAATCCCCCTATCACAACTTAATGTGGGACAGGTTTGCTGTGCCACACTCAGCTCTTCCCTGGCAGGCCCCCTGCACCCAAAAGCTCAGCAGTTTCTGCTGCCAGCTCCTCTGGTGTAGGTTCTGCACAGGGAGAGGATTCCTCTTCCTTGAAAGGGGAATCATGTGTAGAGGGAGGGTTAGTGGATTGGGATTTACCCTTTCTACCCCTAGTTTTTTGGAGCACTTGGTCCATTGTTCCAGGATGCAAGTTTCCCTGTCCTTTTTGCTTTTTGGCCTGAGCCCTTGTCAAAGCAAAAATATGCCCAGCATTGCTGCATGAGCCTGCAACTCCACTTCTGCCCAAGCTGATGTTTCCAAATCATTGCCCAGTAAGCAATCTACAGGTAATTCAGTGGCTCCCACAACTTTCTTTGGACCAGTAACCACCTCCCCCACCCCCAGCTGAGATTCACAACAGCCATGGGGTGGCTAAGAGTGTTGTTATGAGCATCAGTCACTTGGTACTGCTGACCAAGTAGGTTTTGATCAGGGTGGACCAGTTTTTCTATCACAATAATTACACTGGATCCTGTGTCCCTGTAGGCCTCAACCTCAACACCATTGATTAGGGGTAGTTGCTTGTACTTACCCATATTAAGGGGACAAGCAACCAAGGTGGCAAAATCAATACCACCATCAGAGACTAAAACAGCCTCTGTGGTCTCCCTAACAAGACCAACCCCAACTACATTGCCAATAGTGAGCCCAGCTACACCCTTGGATTGGCTATTAGTAGTAGACTTCCCACCACCACTGCTATTACTAGGGGCACTAGAGGTTGCAGTTGGGGTTGTGGTGGTCGGAGGTTAGGTGTTTTTCTTTGGACAAGTGGAATCACTTGCCCAATGACCTTTTACTTTACACAAATAACACCAAGATTTTTTCTGATTGATTGAAGAGGATTTGGACCCACCACCCCCAGAGGATTTTTGTTGGCCTTATGAAGACTCGGAACGTTTACTTTTGTCCCTACCCTTGTCAGAAGACTTACCATCCTTCTTCTTGCCATCCTTGTCACCCCCTGTATGAACTTTTCTGTTCACCCATGTTCTGACCCATTTGTCTGCCTTCTTTCCCAATTCTTGGGGAGAGGTCAGATCAGAGTCCACTAGGTACTGGTGTAACAAATCAGACACACAATAGTTAAGAATATGCTCTCAGAATAAGATTATACAGGCTTTCATAGTCCGAAACTTTACTGCCATGCAACCAACCTTCCAAAGCCTTCACTGAACAGTCAACAAAATCTGTCCAGTCTTGAGAGGACTCCTTTCTGGTGTCTCTGAACTTAATCCTGTATTGTTCAGTGGTTAAGCCAAATCCATCCAAGAGTGCATCTTTCAAAACTTTGTACTTATTGGCATCACTTTCTCTGACAGTAAGGAGCCTATCCCTACCCTTTCCAGTGAAAGATAGCCACAAAATAACAGCCCACTGCCTTTGAGGGACCAACTGTACCATACAGGCCCTCTCAAGTGCAACAAACCACTTATCAATGTCATCCCCCTCCTTGTAAGGGGGGACTATCTTGTGCAGATTCCTGGAATCTTGCTCTCTAACAGGATTGCTATCAGAAATACTGCTGCTGCCACCATGGGGAACTAACCCCAACCTCTGTCTTTCCTTCTCTCTGTCTAAGGATTCCCTATCTAAGGCGAGCTGCTGCTGTTTGAGCTTCAGTCTGGTCTCTTCTACCCTCAGCTTTCTGAGTTGCCTTTCCATTAAGTTATCCTCAGGGTGGGTTTGTTGGGAATGTTTGGACACAGAG
This sequence comes from Pleurodeles waltl, assembly GCF_031143425.1. Lineage (NCBI taxonomy): Eukaryota > Metazoa > Chordata > Amphibia > Caudata > Salamandridae > Pleurodeles > Pleurodeles waltl. The sequence continues at coordinate 839,472,976 of NC_090444.1, forward strand.
GAAATGTGGGAAGTTTCAGAGGGAGACCTGTCCCTGTTTGGACCCTAGTAACCTGGCCTCTAGGGGTGAAAGATGCCCTACTTGTGTGGGACCCTCTAACAGTACCAGTGTCACTAGGTTGCCTGCTAAGGGGCAGGACTTTGCAAGAACCCTCCCCAGCATCTTCAGGGAACTCCTCTGATTCTGACTGGGAAGCCTCCCCTTTTTCCACCCTCTCCTGAGATGGGCCAGACTGGTTCTGGTCATCCTGCAAGAGCAGATTAAAGAGAAACTCTTTTGTTGGATTCTTACCTATGCTTAAACTTCTATCCAGGCAGAGACCAATCAAACTCTTGTAGTTTAAACAACCTTGGAAGTAGCCTCTACTGTAGACATGATAGAAAAAGGTTTAAGACAGAGAGAGAAAAAGTTTTACAACTTTTGAAAGTACAGAGAAAAAACTTTTTCAAACTTTTGGAAAACTTTTAAAAGTTTTCAGAACTTTTCAGAAACTTAGTAGTAAGTTTTAGAATAGAAAAGTAAACTGTTTTGGTTAAATGTACATATACTGAACTATTTGGTATATGATTTGCTTATGAAAAGCACCAAATGACAAAGTGGTAAAGCAGTTACAGGTACTTATCCCACCGCTGCACCACCAATGTAGGAGGCTGGCCTGGCTTATAGTCGGTACCTTTTGGTACTTACACCTTGTGCCAGGTGCAGTTATCACTTATTAGTAGAATAGAGGTGTTTCTAGCAGCTTAGGCTGTTAGAGGTAGCTATGGCAAAGCAGCTTAGGCTGAACTAGGAGACATGCAAAGCTCCTACTATACCACTTATATCATATAGCACAATATCATAAGAAAACACAATACTCAGAGTTACTAAAAATAAAGGTACTTTATTTTAGTGACAATATGCCAAAAGTATCTCAGAGGATACCCTCATTTAGGAGGTCTATTATATACACAAACAATATGTACACAAACCCAAAACAGGTAAGTAACAGCAAGAAAAGTAGTTCAAACAATGTAGAATCCCAATAGGATGCAATAGGTATACATAGGCCTAGGGTCAACACAAGCCATATACTCCAAAAGTGGAATGCAAATCACGAATGGACCCCAAACCTATGGGAGATTTTAGAGGGTTGCTGGGACTATGAAAAAACAGTAAGGGTGTCCAAAATACCCCAACCCAAGACCCTGAAATGTAGGAGTAAAGTTACCCTACTTCCCCAGAAAGACAGAATAGTCGTGATAGGGGACTGTGCAAGAACCACAAGCACCAGCAAAACACTGAAGACGGATTGCTGGACCTGAGGACCTGTAAAGGAAGGGGACCAAGTCCAAGAGTCACGAAAGTGTCCAGGGGGGGCAGGAGCCCACCAAACCCCGGATGAAGGTGCAAAAGGGCTGCCTCTGGGTGGAAGAAGCCAAAGAGTCTGCAACAACTAAAAGGGCTAGGAACTTCTCCTTTGGAGGGAAGATGTCTCACTGCGTGCTGGAGGTTGCAGAAGTGTTTCCAGGCACAAATACCACAAACAAGCCTTGCTATCTGCAAGAGTTGCGGTTGAGGATTTTTGGTGCTGCTGGGGACCAGGAAGGACCAAGATGTGGTCCCTTGAAGGAGGAGACAAAGGAGGCACTCAGCAACTCAGAGAGCCCCCGCAGAAGCAGGCAGCTCCCGCAGAAGTACCAGAGCAGGCACATAGAAGTTCTGTGAACTCAGAGTCACAAAAGGAGGGTCCCACGACGTTGGAGTCCAACTCAGCAGGTTGAACACTGCAGGAAAGAGTGCTGGGGACCGAGGCTAGACTGTGCACAAAGGAATCCTTGGAGAAGTGCACAGAAGCTGGAGCAGCTGCATATCCCGTAATACACAGGTTTGCTGTTTGGTGTGGGGAGGCAAGGACTTACCTATACCAAATTTGGACAGAAGGGCCACTGGACTGTGGGAGATACTTGGACCCAGTTCCTGTGTTCCAGGGACCATGCTCGTCAGGATGAGAGGGGACCCAGAGGACCAGTGATGCAGAAGTTTGGTGTATGCGTTAGCAGGGGGAAGATTCCGTCGACCCGCGGGAGATTTCTTCTTGGCTTCCAGTGCAGGGTGAAGGCAGACAGCCCTCAGAGTATGCACCACCAGGAAACAGTCGAGAAAGCCGGCAGGATGAGGCGCTACAATGTTGCTGGTAGTCGTCTTGCTACTTTGTTGCAGTTTTGCAGGCGTCCTGGAGCAATCAGTGGTCGATCCTTGACAGAAGTCGAAGAGGGAAGTGCAGAGGAACTCTGGTGAGCTCTTGCATTCGTTATCTGAGGAATAGCCCAGAGGAGAGACCCTAAATAGCCAGAAAAGGAGGTTTGGCTACCAACAAATGAGGTTTGGCTACCAAGAGAGGTAAGAACCTATCAGGAGGGTTCTCTGACGTCAACTGATGGCACTGGCCACTCGGAGCAGTCCAGTGTGCCCACAAAACTTCTGAATCCAAGATGGCAGAGGTCTGGGACACACTGGAGGAGCTCTGGGCACCTCCCCTGGGAGGTACTGGGCTGGAGAGCGGTCACTCCCCTTTCCTTTGTCCAGTTTCACGCCAGAGCAGGGCTGGGGGATCCCTGAAACGGTGTAGACTGGCTTATGCAGAGATGGGCACCATCTGTGCCCATCAAAGCATTTCCAGAGTCTGGGGGAGGCTACTCCTCCCCAGCCCTTCACACCTATTTCCGAAGGGAGAGGGTGTAATACCCTCTCTCAGAGGAAATCCTTTTTTCTGCCTTCCTGGGACTGGGATGCCCAGACCCCAGGAGGGCAGAATCCTGTCTGAGGGGTTGGCAGCAGCTGCAGTGGTAACCCCGGAAAGGCAGTTTGGCAGCACCTGGGTACTGTGCTAGAGACCCAGGGGATCATGGAATTGTCCCCCCAATACCAGAATGGTATTGGGGTGACAATTCCATGATGTAAGTCATGTTACATGGCCATGTTCGGAGTTACCATTGTTACGCTATACATAGGTAGTGACCTATGTATAGTGCACACGTGTGACGGCGTCCCTGCACTCACAAAGTCCGGGGAATTTTCCCTGAACGATGTGGGGCACCTTGGATAGTGCCAGAGTGCCCACACACTAAGGCCCTCATTACAACTTTGACGGGCGGCGGAGGCCGCCCGCCAAAGTTGCGCCGCAGGAATACTGCACCGCGGTCTGAAGACCGCGGCCGTCATTCCAAGTTTTCCCCTGGGCTGGCGGGCGGCCGCCGAAAGGCCGCCCGCCAGCCCAGGGGAAAACGACCTTCCCACCATGAAGCCGGCTCGTAATCGAGCCGGCGGAGTGGGAAGGTGTGACGGGTGCTACTGCACCCGTCGCGTATTTCACTGTCTGCTATGCAGACAGTGAAATACAAGCGGGGCCCTCTTACGGGGGCTCCTGCAGTGCCCATGCCATTGGCATGGGCACTGCAGGGGCCCCCAGGGGCCCCGCGACTCCCCCTCCCGCCATCCGGTTCCCGGCGGGAGAACCGCCAGGAACTGGATGGCGGGAGGGGGAGTCGGAATCCCCAAGCCAGCGCAGCAAGCTGCGCCGGCTTGGAGGATTCCTTGGGGGCAGCGGGAAACCGGCGGGAGACCGTCGGTTTCCCTTCTCTGACCGCGGCTAAGCCGCCGCGGTCAGAATGCCCCGCGGGGCACCGCCGGCCTGTCGGCGGTGCCACCGCGTCCCGCGGCCCTGGCGGTTACAAACCGCCAGGGTCGTAATGAGGGCCTAAGTATCTTCGCACCCAACCTTCTCTAAGTGAGGGTTATACATATAGGTGACTTTTAAGTTACTTATGTGCAGTGACAAATGGCTGTGAAATAACGTGGACGTTATTTCACTCAGGCTGCAGTGGCAGGGCTGTGTAAGAATTGCCTGAGCTCCCTATGGGTGGCAAAATAAATGCTCTAGCCTATAGGGATCTCCTGGAACCCCAATACCCTGGGTACCTAAGTACCATATACAAGGGAATTTTATGGGTGTACCAGTGTGCCAATGAGAATTGGTTAATTTAGTCACTAGCCTGCAGTGACAAATTTAGAAAGCAGTGAGAGCATAAACACTGAGGGTCTGGTAAGCAGAGCCTCAGTGATACAGATAGGCACCACACAGGGAACACATACAAGGCACATACTATGAGCACTGGGGTCCTGCCTAGCAGGATTCCAGTGACACAAGGGCTAAAACAACATACATACAGTGAAAAATAGGGGTAACATGCCAGGCAAGATGGCACTTTCCTACACCTCTGTAATCTACACAAAACCTCATCCCTCTCTTTCCATCTTTGGTGCAAGGTTTTGGTACAAGCACAACTGGGCTAGCCCAGGGGCTTTCAGAAGGTTCATTCACCCCTAAGTCCAACATTTTCTGCACCTCATGGTCAGGCTGCCTATAAATTTAGCTTTTGACAGGCAGGCTGTCCCCAGTGTCAACTGAATGTTCACACCAGGATGTTGTACCTGGTACAAGTGAAAAGAGGTGTGAAAACTGACTTAAGAGATTGATGCAGTTGTATTTCTGTCCTGCAGTCAGACAATCTGCTAAGACTACTCCCTCCAGTAAGGCATCTGCTTCAGTGGTGGAGAAGAGATAAGGGAGAGGGTCACTCTCTTCCTCCTGTCCCTCATCTGTTTCCATGAGCAGGGTGAGACAGGTCTGTCATAGTAGGGTTTCAGGCGGTTGACATGAATCACCTTAAGGGGACTCCGGCAGTGCCTAGGTCTACCAAATAGGTAACCTCACCCTTCTTTTCAACAATGAGATGGGGTCCACTCCATTTGTCTTTGAGTGCTCTTGGGGCCACAGGCTCCAACACCAACACCTTCTGTCCTGGGTGGTACTAAGTCAGGACAGCCTTCTGGTCATGCCATTGCTTTTGCAGCTCCTGGCTGGCCTGAAGGTTTTTACTGGCCTTTTTCATATACTCAGCCATTCTGGATTTTACGCCAAGTACATAGTCCACTATGTCCTGTTTAGGAGCTTTTAAAGGTTGTTCCCAACCCGTCTTCACAAGCGCAAGTGGACCTCTTAATGGGTCCCTAAAGAGGAGTTGAAAGGGGCTGAAGCCCATTCCTTTGGGGGGTACCTCCCTGTAAGCAAAAAGGAGGCAAGGTAACAGGACATCCCATCTCCCCCTGAGTTTTTCAGGGAGTCCCATTATCATACCTTTGAGAGTTTTATTAAACCTCACAATCAGACCATTTGTTTGTGGATGGTAAGGGATGGTGAACTTGTAGGTAACAACACACTCCTTCCACATTGCTTTTGAGTATACAGACATAATGTTGCTACCTCTGTCTGACACCACTTCCTTAGGAAAACCCACCCTGGAAAAGATTCCCAGGAGGGCCTTTGCTACTGCAGGAGCTGTAGTGGTCCTTAAGAGTATGGCTTCAGGATATCTTGTGGCATGGTCCACTACCCCCAAGATAAATCTATTGCCTGAAGCTGTTGGAGGATCAAGGGGGCCAACTATATCAACCCCTACCCTTTCAAAGGGCACCCCAACCACTGGAAGTGGAATTAGAGGGGCCTTTGGAGTGCCACCAGTCTTGCCACTGGCTTGGCAGGTCACACAAGATTTACAAAAGTCTTTTGTGTCCTCTGACATATGAGGCCAGTGAAACAAAGGGACAAGCCTTTCCCAAGTTTTTGTCTGGCCCAAATGGCCAGCATAAGGAATGTCATGTGCTAGGGTGAGAAAAAACTCTCCGTACTGCGGGGGAGTGACCAATCTCCTGGCAGCTCCAGGTTTTGAGTCCCTTGACTCTGTGTGCAAGAGGCTGTCTTCACAGTACACCCTGTGACTGTCACTGACATCCCCATTCTGCTGTTTGACAGCTTGCTGTTTTAAACCCTCTAATGTGGGACAGGTTTGCTGTGCCACACTCAGCTCTTCCCTGGCAGACCCCCTGCACCCAACCTCTGGTGTAGGTTCTGCCAGGGAGACAATTCCTCTTCCTCAAAAGGGGAATCATCTGTAGATGGAGGGATAGTGGGTAGGGATTTACACTTGCTACCCCTAGCTTTTTGGAGTACTTGGTCTATTGTTCCAGGATCCAAGTTTCCCTGTCCTTTTTGCTTCTTGGCCTGAGCCCTTGTCAAAGCAAAAATATGCCCAGGAATGGCCAGGATTGCTGCATGAGCCTCCAACTCCACTTCTGCCAAAGCTGATGTTTCCAAATCGTTTCCTAGTAGACAATCTACAGGGAAATCAGTGGCTACCACAACTTTCTTTGGACCAGTAACTCACCCCAGTTGACATTCACAACAGCCATGGGGTGGCTAAGAGTGTTGTTATGAGCATCAGTCACTTGGTACTGCTGACCAAGTAGGTGTTGATCAGGGTGGACTAGTTTTTCTATCACCATAGTTACACTGGCTCCTGTGTTCCTGTAGGCCTCAACCTCAACACCATTGATTGGGGGAATTTGCTTGTACTTACCCATATTAAGGGGACAAGCAACCAAGGTGGCAAAATCAATACCACCATCAGAGACTAAAACAGCCTCTGTGGTCTCCCTAACAAGACCAACCCCAACTACATTGCCAATAGTGAGCCCAGCTACACCCTTGGATTGGTTATTAGTAGTAGATTTCCCACCACCACTGCTATTACTAGGGGCACTAGAATTTGCAGCAGGGGTTGTGGTGGTGGGAGGTTTGGTGTTTTTCTTTGGACAAGTGGAATCACTTGCCCAATGGCCTTTGACTTTACACAAATAACACCAAGGATTTTTCTGATTGTTTGAAGAGGATTTGGACCCACCACCCCCAGAGGATTTTTGTGGGCCTGATGAAGACTCAGAATGTTTACTTTTGTCCCCACCATTCTCAGAAGACTTACCATCCTTCTTCTTGCCATCCTTGTCACCCCCTGTATGAACATTTCTGTTCACCCTTGTTCTGACCCATTTGTCTGCCTTCTTTGCCAATTCTTGGGGAGAGGTCAGATCAGAGTCCACTAGGTATTGGTGCAACAAGTCAGACACACAATTGTTAAGAATATGCTCTCTCAGAATAAGATTATACAGGCTTTCATAGTCAGAAACGTTACTGCCATGTAACAACACTTCAAAGGCCTTCACTGAACAGTCCACAAAATCTGTGCAGTCTTGAGAAGACTCTTTTCTGGTGTCTCAGAACTTAATCCTGTATTGTTCAGTGGTTAAGCCAAATCCATCCAAGAGTGAATCTTTCAAAACTCAGTACTTATTGGCATCACTTTCTCTGACAGTAAGAAGCCTATCCCTACCCTTTCCAGTGAAAGATAGCCACAAGATAGCAGCGCACTGCCTTTGAGGGACCAACTGTACCATACAGGCCTTCTCAAGTGCAGCAAACCACTTGTTAATGTCATCCCCCTCTTTGTAAGGGGGGACTATCTTATGCAGGTTTCTGGAATCTTGCTCTCTAACAGGATTTCTATCTGAAACACTGCTGCTGCCACCATGGGGAACTAACCCCAGCCTCTGTCTTTCCCTCTCTATGTCTAGGGATTCGCTGTTCAAGGCCAGCTGCTGCTGTTTAAGCTTCAGTCTGGTCTCTTCTACCCTCAGCTTTCTGAGTTCCCTTTCCATTAAGTTATCCTCAGGGTGGGTAGGTTGGGAATGTTTGGACACAGAGGAAATGCGGGAATCTTTAGAGGGAGACCTGTCCCTAACTGTCTGGACCCTAGTAACCTGGCCTCTAGGAATAAAAGATGTCCTACTGACGTGTGACCCTCTAACACTACCAGTGTCACTAGGTACCCTGCTAAGGGGCAGGACTTTGTAAGAACCCTCCCCAGCTTCTTCAGGGAACTCCACTGAGTCTGACTGGGAAGCTTCCCCTTTTTCTACCCACTCCTGAGATGGGCAAGACTGGTTCTGGTCATATTTAATGAGCATGTTAAAGAGAAACTCTTTTGTAGGATTCTTACCTATACTCAAACCTCTATCCAGGCAGAGGCCCGTTACACTTTTATAGTTCAAACTCTCATATGTTGCATTAACAGTTTTGGGAGTGGGCTCTACTACAGACATGATAGAAAAAGGTTTAAGGATAGTGAGAGAAAACGTTTTAGAACTTAGAAAGCACAGAGAAAAAAACTTTTTCAAACTTTGGGAAAACTTTTAGAAGTTTTCAAAACTTTTCAAAAAATGTGTTAAAAGTTTTAGAGTAGAAAAGTAAACTGTTTTGGTTAAGTGTACATATACTGAACTATTTGGTATATGATTTTCTTATGAAAAGCACCAAATGACAAAGTGGTAAAGCAGTTACAAGTACTTATCCCACCACTGCACCACCAATGTAGGAGGCTGGCCTGGCTTATAGTGGGTAACTTGTGGTACTTACACCCAGTGTCAGGTCCAGTAAACCCTTATTAATAGAATAGAGGTGTTTCTAGCAGCTTAGGCTGATAGAAGGTAGCTATGGGAAAGCAGCTTAGGCTGAACTAGGAGACATGCAAAGCTCCTACGATACCACTTATATCATGTAGCACAATATCATAAGAAAACACAATACTCAGAGTTACTAAAAATAAAGGTACTTTATTTTAGTTACAATATGCCAAACGTATCTCAGAGAATACCCTCACCTAGGGGGTAAGTAATATACACAAGTTATATGTACACAAACCCAAAACAGGTAAGTAACAGTTAGAAAAGTAGTGCAAAAAATGTAGAATCACAATAGGATGCAATAGATAAACTTTGGTCTAGGGGCAACACAAACCATATACTCCAAAAGTGGAATGCAAATCATGAATGGACCCCAGACCTATGGGAGATTTTAGAGGGTCGCTGGGACTGTAAGAAAACAGTAATGGTGTCCAAAATACCCCACCGCAAGACCCTAGAAAGTAGGAGTAAAGTTACCCTACTACCTCAGAAAGAAACAATAGTCGTGATAGGGGGATTCTGCAAGAACAACAAGCACCAGCAAAACACTGAAGACGGATTCCTGGACCTGAGGACCTGAAAAGGAAGGGGACCAAGTCCAAGAGTCTTGATAGTGTCCGGGGGGGGGCAGGAGCCCATGAAACCCCGGATGAAGGTGCAAAAGGTCTGCCTCTGGGTTGAAGAAGCCGAAGATTCTGCAACAACAAAAAGGGTTAGGAACTTCTCCTTTGGATGGAAGATGTCCCACGGCGTGCTGGATGTGTCAGAAGTGTTTACACGTAGAAATACCGCAAACAAGCCTTGCTAGCTGCAAGGGTCGCAGTAGAGGTTTTTGGGTGCTGCTGGGGACCAGGAAGGACCAGGATGTCGCCCCTTGGAGGAGGAGACAGAGGGGGCGCTCAGCAACTCAGAGAGCCCCCGCAGAAGCAGGTAGCACCTGCAGAAGTACCAGAGCAGGCACTTAGAATATGTGTGTACTCAGAGTCACAAAAGGAGGGTCCCACGACATCAGAGTCCAACTCAGTGGGTTGAGCACTGCAGGACGGAGTGCTGGGGACCCAGGCTCGGCTGTGCATAAAGAAATCCTTGGAGAAGTGCACAGAAGCCGGAGCAGCTGCAAATAACGCAGTACACAGGTTTGCTATCTGGCGTGGGGAGGCAAGGACTTACCTCCACCAAATTTGGACAGAAGGGCCACTGGACTGTGGGAGACACTTGGACCCAGCTCCTGTGTTCCAGGGACCACGCTCGTCAGAATGAGAGGGGACCCAGAGGACCGGTGATGCAGTCTTTTGCTGCCTGCGTTAGCAGGGGAAATATTCCGTCGACCCACAGGAGATTTCTTCTTGGCTCCCAGTGCAGGGTGAAGGCAGACAGCCCTCAAAGCATGCACCACCAGGAAACCGTCGAGAAAGCCGGCAGGATGAGGCGCTACAATGCTGCTGGTAGTCGTTGTAGGAAAGTACCATCTTGCCTGACATGTTACCCCCATATTTCACTATATATATGTTGTTTTAGTCTATGTGTCACTGGGACCCTGTGTATGTGTTCCCTGTGTGATGCCTAACTGTCACAATGGTAACTCCGAACATGGCCATGTAACATGTATGGAATTGTCACCCCAATGCCATTCTGGCATTGGGGGGGACAATTCCATGATCCCCTGGGTCTCAAGCAGAGAGCCCGAGTACAGCCAAACTGCCTTTCCGGGGTCTCCACTCCAGCTGCTGCTGCTGCCAACCCCTCAGACAGGTTTCTGGCCTCCTGGGGTCCAGGCAGCCCTGACCCAGGAAGGCAGAACAAACAACTTCCTCTGAAAGAGAGTGTAACACCCTCTCCCTTTGGAAATAGGTGTGAAGGCTGGGGAGGAGTAGCCTCCCCCAGCCTCTGGAAATGCTTTGATGGGCACAGATGGTGCCCATCTCTGCATAAGCCAGTCTACACTGGTTCAGGGATCCCCCAGCCCTGCTCTGGCGCGAAACTGGACAAAGGGAAGGGGAGAGACCACTCCCCTGACCTGCACCCCCCAGGGGAGGTGCCCAGAGCTCCTCCAGTGTGTCTTGGAAACAGAGGTGTTTGTGGCACACTGGACTGCTCTGAGTGGCCAGTGCCAGCAGGTGACGTCAGAGGCTCCTTCTGATAGGCTCTTACCTCTCTTGGTAGCCAATCCTCCTTCCTAGGTAGCCAAACCTCCTTTTCTGGCTATTTAGGGTCTCTGCTTTGGGGATCTCACCAGATAATGAATGCAAGAGCTCACCAGAGTTCCTCTGCATCTCCCTCTTCACCTTCTGCCAAAGGATCGATCGCTGACTGCTCAGGACGCCTGCAAAACCGCAACAAAGTAGCAAGATAACTTCTAGCAACCTTGAATCGCTTCATCCTGCCTGTTTTCTCGACTGTTTCCAGGTGGTGCATGCTCTGGGGGTAGCCTGCCTCCTCTCTGCACCAGGAGCTCTGAAGAAATCTCCTGTGGGTCGACGGAATCTTCCCCCTGCAACCGCAGACAACAAAAGACTGCATCACTGGTCCTCTGGGTCCCCTCTCAGCACGACGAGCGTGGTCCCTGGAACTCAGCAACTCTGTCCAAGTGACTCCTACAGTCCAGTGACTTTTCAGTCCAAGTTTGGTGGAGGTAAGTCCTTGCCTCCCCACGCTAGACTGCATTGATGGGTACCGCATCATTTGCAGCTGCTCCGGCTCCTGTGCACTCTTCCAGGATTTCCTTCATGCACAGCCAAGCCTGGGTCCCTGACACTCTAACCTGCAGTGCACAACCTTCTGAGTTGTCCTCCGGTGTCATGGGACTCCCTTTTGTGACTTCGGGTGGACTCCGGTTCACTTTTCTTCTAAGTGCCTGTTCAGGTACTTCTGCGGGTGCTGCCTGCTTCTGTGACGGCTCCCTGCATTGCTGTTTGACCACTCTGTCTCCTCATCCAAGTGGCGACATCCTGGTCCCTCCTGGGCCACAGCAGTATCCAAAAACCCTAACTGCAACCCTTGCAGCTAGCAAGGCTTGTTTGCAGTCTTTCTGGGTGGGAATACATCAGCAAGCTTCTTCACGACGTATGACATCCATCCTCCAAAGGGGAAGTTCCTAGTCCTCTTCGTTCTTGCAGAACACCATGCTTCTTCCAACAGGAGGCAGCTTCCTTGCACCCTCAGCTGGCATTTCTTGGGCTCCTGCCCACTCTCGACACAGTAGTGACTCTTGGACTTGGTCCCCTTGTTTCACAGGTACTCAGATCCGGAAATCCACTGTTGGTGCATTGCTGGTGTTTGTTCTTCCTGCAGAATCCCCCTATCACGACTTCTGTGCTCTCTGGGGGTGGTAGGTGCACTTTACACCTGCCTTTCATGGTCTTGGGGTGGGCTATTTTTCTAACCCTCACTGTTTTCTTACAGTCCCAGCGACCCTCTACAAGCTCACATAGGTTTGGGGTCCATTTGTGGTTCGCATTCTACTTTTGGAGTAGATGGTTTGTGGTTCCCCTACACCTATGTGATCCTATTGTAATCTACTGTAACTTTACACTGCTTGCATTACTTCCTTTTGCTATTATCTGCATAATTTTGGTTCGTGTACATATATCTTGTGTATATATCTTATCCTCATACTGAGGGTACTCACTGAGATACTTTTGGCATATTGTCATAAAAATAAAGTACCTTTATTTTTAGTATATCTGTGTATTGTGTTTTCTTATGATATTGTGCATATGACACCAGTGGTATAGTAGGAGCTTTACATGTCTCCTAGTTCAGCTTAAGCTGCTTTGCCATAGCTATCTTCTGTCAGCCTAAGCTGCTAGAAACACCTCTTCTACACTAATAAGGGATAACTGGACCTGGCACAAGGTGTAAGTACCTCTGGTACCCACTACAAGCCAGGCCAGCCTCCTACATTGGTTGTGCAGTGGTGGGATAAGTACTTGTAACTACTTACCACTTTGTCATTGTGTACTTTTCATAAGGGAATAATATACAAAACAAGTTCAGTGTATGTACACCTAACCAAAAAGTTTTGCTTTTCTCCTCTTACACTTTCTACTAAGTGCTGAAAAGTACTCTAAAACTTCTAAAAGTTTCCAAAAAGTTGGAAAAAGTTTTTTTCTCTGTTCTTTAAAAAGATCTGAAACTTTTTCTTTCTTCTCACTGTCTCTAAACCTTCCTTTATCATGTCTGATGTAGAGTCTGCTCTTAAAATGGTCAATACTACTTATGACAATTTGAGTTACAAGAGCCTAAGGAGTCTCTGCTTAGATAGAGGTTTAGTGATAGGAAAGAACCCTTCAAAAGAGTTTCTATATAACATGCTGATTGTGAATGATGAGTCCCAAGCAGGCACTTCAAATGAGAAGTTAATAGGTGGCTCCCATTCTGACTCTGGGGACCACCTTGAGGGAGGTGGGGAGGGTTCTGTTTCAAATCTGCCCCTTAACAGACACACCTAGCAATGCTGGTAGTAATAGAAGCTCCCATCATAGTAGGGGTGTTTTTATTCCTGGAGGCCAGGTTGTCAGAGTCCAGTCAGTTAGGGACAGATCTCCCTCTGTTGTTTCCAATTTATCTTCTGTGTCCAAGCATTCCCAACCCACCCACCCTCAAGACAACATGTTAGAAAGGGAACACAAAAAGTTGAGAGTGGAAGAGACCAGACTGAAGCTTAAACAGCAACAGCTGGATCTAGATATGGAATCCCTAGACCTGGAGAAGGAGAGACAGAGATTGGGGTTTGGACCCCATGGTGGAAGCAACAGCAGTATTCCTGATAGTAATCCTGCTAGAGAGCATGATTCCAGGAATCTGCACAAGATAGTTCCCCCTTACAAGGAGGGGGATGACATCAACAAGTGGTTAGCTGCACTTGAGAGGGCCTGTATGGTACAGGGGGTCCCTCAACGGCAGTGGGCTGCTATATTGTGGCTATCGTTTAATGGAAAGGGTAGGGATAGGCTCCTTACTGTTATACAAAGTGATGCTAACAATTTTGCAGTTTTGAAGGGTGCACTCTTGGATGGATTTGGCTTAACCACTGAACAATACTGGGTTAAGTTCAGAGACACCAGAAAAGAGTCCTCACAAGACTGGAAAGACTTTGTTGACTGTTCAGTGAAGGCCTTGGAGGGGTGGTTACATGGCAGTAAAGTTTCTGACTATGAAAGCCTGTATAATCCTATTCTGAGAGAGCATATTCTGAATAACTGTGTGTCTGACTTGTTATGCCAATATCTAGTGGACTCAGATCTGACCTCTCCCCAAGAATTGGGAAAGAAGGCAGACAAATCGGTCAGAACAAGAGTGAACTGAAAAGTTGATAAAGGGGGTGACAAGGATGGCAAGAAGAAGGATGGTAAGTCTTCTGACAAGGGTGGGGACAAAAGTAAAACTGAGTCTTCATCAGGCCCACAAAAATCCTCTGGTGGGGGTGGTGGGTCCAAATCCTCTTCCAATAATCACCTTAAAAAGCCTTGGTGTTATTTGTGTAAAGTCAAAGGCCAATGGACAACTGATGCCAGTTGTCCAAAGAAAAACACCAAATCTCCCACTACCACAACCCCTACTGCAAATTCTAGTGCCCCTAGTAATAGCAGTGGTGGTGGGAGCAAACCTACTAATAGCCAATCAAAGGGAGTAGCTGGGCTCAGTTTTGGTAATTTAGTTGGGGTAGGTCTTGTTAGGGAGACCACAGAGGCTGTGTTAGTCTCTGAAGGTGCCATTGATTTGGCCACCTTGGTTGCTTGTCCCCTTAATATGGAACAAGTACAAGCAACTTCCCCTAATAAATGGTGTTGAGGTTCAGGCCTACAGGCACACAGGTGCCAGTTTTACCATGGTAATAGAGAAACTGGTACACCCTGAACAACACCTACTTGGTCAGCAGTACCAAGTGACAGACGCTCATAACAACACTCTTAGCCACCCCATGGCTGTTGTGAATCTCAACTGGGGGGAGTTACTGGTCCAAAGAAAGTTGTGGTTGCCTCAGATTTACCCGTAGACTGTCTACTAGGAAATGATTTTGAGACATCAGCTTGGGCAGAAGTGGAGTTGGAGGCTCATGCAGCAATGCTGGGCATTCCTGGGCATATTTTTGCTCTGACAAGGGCTCAGGCCAAAAAGTAAAAAGGACAGGGTAACTTGGATCCTGGAACAATGGACCAAATGTTCCCTAAAGCTAGGGGTAGCAAAGGTAAATCCCTACCCACTATCCCTCCCTCTACAGATGATTCTCCTTCTGAGGAAGAAGAATTTCCTCCCTCTGCAGAACCTTCACCAGATGAGCTGGCAGCAGACACTGCTTAGCTTTTGGGTGGAGGGGGTCTGCCAGGGAAGAGCTGAGTGTGGCACAGCAATCCTGTCCCACATTACAGGGTCTCAGACAGCAAGCTGTCAAGCAGCGAAATGGGGATGTCAGTGACTCACATAGAGTTTACTGGGAGGACAACCTCTTGTACACAGAGGCAAGGGACCCAAAACCTGAAGCAGCCAGGAGATTGGTCATTCCCGCTGCAGTACAGAGAGTTCCTCCTAACTCTGGCATATGACATTCCTTTGGCTGGGCATTTGGGCTAAATCAAAACATGGGAAAGGCTTGTCCCCCTGTTTCACTGGCCTAGGATGACAGAGGAACCAAAATATTTTTGTAAGTCTTGTGTGACCTGCCAAGCCAGTGGCAAGACTGGTGGCACACCAAAGGCTACCCTTATTCCACTACCTGTGGTTGGGGTTCTCTTTGAAAGGGTAGGGGTTGACATAGTTGGCCCCCTTGACCCTCCTACTGCTTCAAGCAATAGGTTTATCTTGGTGGTTGTGAACCATGCCACAAGATATCCTGAAGCAATTCCTCTAAGGGCCACTACAGCACCTGCAGTGGCAAAAGAAGCTCCTGGGAATCTTTTCCAGGGTGGGTTTCCCTAAAGAGGTTGTATCAGACAGGGGTAGCAACTTTATGTCTGCATACTGGAAAGCTATGTGGAAGGAGTGTGGTGTAACCTACAAATTCACCACTCCTTATCATACACAGACTAATGGACTGGTTGAGAGGTTTAATAAAACTCTCAAAGGAATGATAATAGGACTCCCTGAAAAACTCAGGAGGAGATGGGATGTCCTGTTACCTTGCCTCCTTTTTGCTTACAGGGAGGTACCCCAGAAAGGATTGGGCTTCAGCCCCTTTGAACTCCTCTTTGGGCAGCCTGTAAGAGGTCCGCTAAAACTTGTGAAGGAGGGTTGGGAACAACTTTTAAAAGCTCCCAGACAGGACATAGTGGACTATGTACTTGGCCTAAGATCCAGAATGGCTGAGTACATGAAAAAGGCCAGTAAAAACCTTCAGGCCAGCCAAGAGCTCCAGAAGCAATGGCATGATCAGAAGGCTGTTCTGATCCAGTACCAAACAGGACAGAAGGTGTGGGTATTGGAGCCGGTGGCCCCAAGAGCACTCCAAGACAAATGGAGTGGACCCCATCTAATTGTTTAAAAAAAGGGTGAGGTTATCTATCTGGTAGACCTAGGCACTGCCAGGAGTCCCCTTAGGGTGATTCATGTCAACCGTCTAAAACCCTACTATGACAGGGCTGATCTCACCCTGCTCATGGCAACAGATGAGGGACAGGAAGAAGAGAGTGACCCTCTCCCTTATCTCTTTTCCACCTTTGAAAATGATGCTTTAGTGGAGGGAGTAGTTTTGGCAGATTGTCTTACTGCAGAACAGAAAGACAACTGCATAAATCTCCTTGGACAATTCTCTGAACTCTTTTCAACTCTACCAGGCACCACATCTTGGTGTGAACACACAATTGATACTGGAGACAGCTTGCCTGTCAAAAGTAAAATTTATAGGCAGCCTGACCATGTCGGGGACTGCATAAAACAAGAGGTTCAGAGAATGCTTGATCTAGGAGTGTTTGAACCTTCTGAAAGCCCATGGGCGAGTCCTGTGGTGCTTGTACCTCACTCCGAAGATGGAAAAAGGGAGATGAGGTTTTGTGTTGATTACAGAGGTCTATCAGGTAACAAAAACTGATGCTCACCCTATACCCACGGCAAATGAGCTAATAGATACACTGGCATCTGCCACGTCTCTAAGCACCTTTGATTTGACTGCAGGGTATTGGCAGATCAAATTGGCTGAGGATGCTAAACCTAAAACTGCATTTTCAACTATAGGAGAGCACTACCAATTTACAGTGATGCCATTTGGGTTGAAAAATGCACTTACCACTTTTCAGAGGCTAGTGAACACAGTCCTGCAAGGGTTGGAGGCTTTTAGTGCAGCATATCTAGACGATATTGCTGTCTTTAGCTCCACCTGGGAAGAGCACCTGGTCCACCTTTGGAAAGTTTTGGAGGCCCTGCAAAAGGCAGGCCTCGCTATCAAGGCCTCAAAGTGCAAGATAGGGCAGGGTAAAAGTGGTTTATCTGGGACACCTGGTAGCTGGAGAACAGATTGCACCTCTTCAGGGGAATATCCAGACAATAATGTATTGGGTTCCCCCTACAACTCAGACCCAGGTGAGAGCCTTCTTAGGCCTCACAGGGTATTAAAGGAGAGTCTTTAAAAACTATGGCTCCATAGCAGCCCCTCTTAATGATCTCACTAGTAAAAAGATGCCAAAAAAGGTATTGTGGACAGCTAGCTGTCAGAAAGCTTTTGAGGAGCTCAAACAGGCCATGTGCTCTGCACCTGCCCTAAAAAACCTGTGTTACTCCAAGAAATTCATTGTTCAAACTGATGCATCAGAATTAGGTGTAGGGGCAGTCTTATCACAACTGAATTCTAAGAGCCAGGATCAACTGTAGGAGGATGGACTGGCTTGTAGTGAGTACCAAGGGGAACTTACACCTTGCACCAGACCCAGGAATCCCTTATTAGCGTATAGGGTGTCTAGCAGCTTAGGCTGATAGATAATGGTAGCTTAGCAGAGCAGCTTAGGCTGAACTAGGAGACAAGTGAAGCTCCTACAGTACCACTAGTGTCACTTGCACAATATCATAAGAAAACACAATACACAATACACAGATATACTAAAAATAAAGGTACTTTATTTTTATGACAATATGCCAAAATATCTCAGTGAGTACCCTCAGTATGAGGATAGCAAATATACACAAGATATATGTACACAATACCAAAAATATGCAGTATAGTCTTAGAAAACAGTGCAAACAATGTATAGTTACAGTAGGATGCAATGGGGACACATAGGGATAGGAGCAATGTAGGAGACTGGACTGGCTTGTAGTGAGTACCAAGGGGTACTTGCACCTTGCACCAGGCCCAGTTATCCCTTATTAGTGTATAGGGTGTCTAGCAGCTTAGGCTGATAGATAATGGTAGCTTAGCAGAGCAGCTTAGGCTGAACTAGGAGACGTGTGAAGCTACTACAGTACCACTTAGTGTCATATGCACAATATCATAAGAAAACACAATACACAGTTATACTAAAAATAAAGGTACTTTATTTTTATGACAATATGCCAAAGTATCTTAGAGTGTACCCTCAGTGAGAGGATAGGAAATATACACAAGATATATATACACAATAGCAAAAACATGCAGTATAGTCTTAGAAAACAGTGCAAACAATGTATAGTTACAATAGGATGCAATGGGGAAACATAGGGATAGGGGCAACACAAACCATATACTCCAGAAGTGGAATGCGAACCACGAATGGACCCCAAACCTATGTGACCTTGTAGAGGGTCGCTGGGACTATTAGAAAATAGTGAGAGTTAGCAAAATAACCCACCCCAAGACCCTGAAAAGTGAGTGCAAAGTGCACCAAAGTTCCCCTAAGGACAAAATAGTCGTGTTAGAGGGAAAATGCAAGGAAAACACAAATCAGCAATGCAACAACGATGGATTCCTGTCTGAAGGTACCTGTGGAACAAGGGGACCAAGTCCAAAAGTCACAAGCAGCTCGGAGATGGGCAGATGCCCAAGAAATGCCAGCGGTTGGTGCAAAGAAGCTCTTACTAGGCTGAAGAACTGTGAATACTGCAGGAACGACAAGGGCTAGAGACTTCCCCTTTGGAGGATGGATCCCCCACGCCTTGGAGAGTCGTGCAGAAGTGTTTTCCCGCCGGATGGACGCCAACAAGCCTTGCTACACGCAAATCGTGCGTTTGGCGTTTTTGGACGCTGCTGGGGCCCAGGAGGGACCAGGAGGTCGCAAATTGGACCTGCAGAGAGAGGGGACGTCGAGCAAGACAAGGAGCCCTCACTGAAGCAGGTAGCACCCGGAGAAGTGCCAGAAACAGGCACTACGAGGATGCGTGAAACGGTGCTCGCCGAAGTTGCACAAAGGAGTCCCACGTCGCCGGAGACCAACTTAGAAAGTCGTGCAATGCAGGTTAGAGTGCCGTGGACCCAGGCTTGGCTGTGCACGAAGGATTTCCGCCGGAAGTGCACAGGGGCCGGAGAAGCTTGCAAAGTCGCGGTTCCCAGCAATGCAGCCCAGCGAGGTGAGGCAAGGACTTACCTCCACCAAACTTGGGCTGAAGAGTCACTGGACTGTGGGGGTCACTTGGACGGTGTCGCTGGATTCGAGGGACCTCGCTCGTCGTGCTGAGAGGAGACCCAAGGGACCGGAGATGCAGCTTTTTGGTGCCTGCGGTTGCAGGGGGAAGATTCCGTCGACCCACGGGAGATTTCTTCGGAGCTTCTGGTGCAGAGAGGAGGCAGGCTACCCCCACAGCATGCACAAGCAGGAAAACAGTCGAGAAGGCGGCAGGATCAGCGTTACAGAGTTGCAGTAGTCGTCTTTGCTACTATGTTGCAGGTTTGCAGGCTTCCAGCGCGGTCAGCGGTCGATTCCTTATCAGAAGGTGAAGAGGGAGATGCAGAGGAACTCGGCTGAGCTCATGCATTCGTTATCTAAAGTTTCCCCAGAGACAGAGACCCTAAATAGCCAGAAAAGAGGGTTTGGCTACCTAGGAGAGAGGAAAGGCTACTAACACCTGAAGGAGCCTATCACAAGGAGTCTCTGACGTCACCTGGTGGCACTGGCCACTCAGAGCAGTCCAGTGTGCCAGCAGCACCTCTGTTTCCAAGATGGCAGAGGTCTGGAGCACACTGGAGGAGCTCTGGACACCTCCCAGGGGAGGTGCAGGTCAGGGGAGTGGTCACTCCCCTTTCCTTTGTCCAGTTTCGCGCCAGAGCAGGGGCTAAGGGGTCCCTGAACCGGTGTAGACTGGCTTATGCAGAATTGGGCACATCTGTGCCCAACAAAGCATTTCCAGAGGCTGGGGGAGGCTACTCCTCCCCTGCCTTCACACCATTTTCCAAAGGGAGAGGGTGTCACACCCTCTCTCAGAGGAAGTTCTTTGTTCTGCCATCCTGGGCCAGGCCTGGCTGGACCCCAGGAGGGCAGCTGCCTGTCTGAGGGGTTGGCAGCAGCAGCAGCTGCAGAGAAACCCCAGGAAGGGCAGTCTGGCAGTACCAGGGTCTGTGCTACAGACCACTGGGATCATGGAATTGTACCAACAATGCCAGGATGGCATAGAGGGGGCAATTCCATGATCATAGACATGTTACATGGCCATATTCGGAGTTACCATGGTGAAGCTACATATAGGTAGTGACCTATATGTAGTGCACGCGTGTAATGGTGTCCCCGCACTCACAAAGTTCAGTGAATTGGCTCTGAACAATGTGGGGGCACCTTGGCTAGTGCCAGGGTGCCCTCACACTAAGTAACTTTGCACCTAACCTTTACCAGGTAAAGGTTAGACATATAGGTGACTTATAAGTTACTTAAGTGCAGTGTAAAATGGCTGTGAAATAACGTGGACGTTATTTCACTCAGGCTGCAGTGGCAGGCCTGTGTAAGAATTGTCAGAGCTCCCTATGGGTGGCAAAAGAAATGCTGCAGCCCATAGGGATCTCCTGGAACCCCAATACCCTGGGTACCTCAGTACCATATACTAGGGAATTATAAGGGTGTTCCAGTAAGCCAATGTAAATTGGTAAAATTGGTCACTAGCCTGTTAGTGACAATTTGAAAGTAATGAGAGAGCATAACCACTGAGGTTCTGGTTAGCAGAGCCTCAGTGAGACAGTTAGGCACCACACAGGGAACATATACATGCACACCTATGAGCACTGGGGCCCTGTGTGACAGGGTCCCAGTGACACATACATATAGGCCACAAACCTATGAGCACTGGGGTCCTGACCAGCAGGATCCCAGTGACACATAACAACCATACTGAAAACATAGTGTTTTCACTATGAGCACTGAGGCCTGGCTATCAGGATCCCAGTGAGACAGTGAAAACAGTGACAAACACCCTGACATACACTCACAAACAGGCCAAAAGTGGGGGTAACAAGGCTAGAAAGAGGCTACCTTCTCACACAACCCCCCCCCAAACGAAGGACAATAAGGCTAACCTTGGCCAGTTGAGACTTTATTGTCTAAGTGGTGATAAGTAGAGAGTAGCTCTGCAATAGACTGGTTACTCCCTTTATCATCCACTATATGGTTACTTCCCTGTGGGGATGTAAACCACCCTGTTTGAAGTTTTTTAGCTAAGCAACAATGTGAAGATGTATTTTCAGAGTTTCTATCAGTAAGTTTTAGTTTAGAGCAGTGGGAATTGTCCACTGAACCTATTTGTAGTGATGGAAATGCCAGACAGGGATGCTGTCTCAGAAAAGCCATAGCTGGGCAAAAACTTTGTCCATCTGGCTGGAAGAGAGAACAGGGATGCTGTTTCTCTTGAGTTGGAGCAGGGCAGGGATGCTGTCCTATCAGCTCCACACTAGGGCAGGGATGCTGTCCTAAGTGTTGTGAGGCAGTGCAGAGTTTCTGCACTAAAGTTTCTCTGGGAGGGTTGGAGGGATGCTCCATGTTAACTAAAATGGTGCTCTTTTTCTCACCAATGTTAGTTATCCCACAGAGAGGTACTTCTACCTCAGGGAGTCCAGCTTTGCCAGCTGATGATTCCCTTGGAACAGGTGCCACCCTAGGAGAGGTTTCTCCCACCACAGGAATAGTATCCTGAATGGTAGGGTGGTTAGGGGATACTGTGATACCCTTTTTACCTGTTGATGGAGAGGGATCCTGAGTTTTCAGGCCTTCTCTCCTTTGCTTTTTCATTTCACTTGAAATGAGAGGGAACAATTCCTCAGGGATGCCCAGCATGGCTGCATGGGCATAAAACTCTACATCAGCCCAACCTGAGGCCTCTAGGTCATTACCTAAGAGACAGTCTACAGGTAAGCTAGGTGATACCACCACCTGCTTAGGGCCAGTAACTCCACCCCAACTAAACTGAATTATAGCTAAGGGAAGAAACTTAGTGGAGTTATGGACATCAATAATCTTATACTGTTGTCCAATGATGTGTTGTTCAGGAGGCACTAGGTTTTCAGTCACCAAAGTGAAACTGGCACCTGTGTCCCTGTAGGCCAAGGCCTCAACACCATTTATTGAAACTGTCTGCCTGTACTTATCCATTGTAAGGGGACAAGCAGCCAGTGTGGCAAGGCCAATGCCACTAGGTGTGACAGAAACTGTCTTGGGACTGATTACATCAGTTTCCACTATGGACCCATAAGTGAACCCAACTACACCCTTTGCTTGACTGTTGCCAGCAGTCCCACCACTAGTACCACTACTGCTAGGGGCACTAGAGCTTGATGTATTAGTGGTGGTAGGCTGAGGGGGTTTACCTGGACAGGACTTATCCCCTGGCCTATGGCCTCTGTTTTTACACACAAAGCACCAAGGCTTTTTAATGTGTGCAGGTTGGGAAGAAGAGGAAGAATTTGTTTTATCCCCACCCTCTGAAGAGTGTTTAAGATTTGAAGTGGGATCTTTGGTTTTACCCTTATCCCCATGCTTATCTTGAGATTTTTCACCATCTTTCTTCTTATTGCCATCTTTGTCACCCCCTGTATGAACTTTTCTGTTCACCCTTGTTCTGACCCATTTGTCTGCCTTCTTTCCCAATTCTTGGGGAGAGGTCAGATCAGAGTCTACCAGGTACTGGTGCAACAAATCAGACACACAATTATTAAGTATATGCTCTCTCAGGATTGTGTTATACAGGCTTTCATAATCAGTAACTTTACTGCCATGTAACCACCCCTCCAAGGCCTTCACTGCCTGGTCAATGAAATCAACCCAGTCTTGTGAAGACTCCTTTTTGGTCTCTCTGAACTTTATCCTGTACTGTTCAGTGGTTAAGCCATAACCATCCAGGAGTGCATTCTTAAGAACTTGGAAATTATTAGCATCATTTTCTTTTACAGTAAGGAGCCTATCCCTACCTTTTCCAGTGAATGATAGCCATAGGATAGCAGCCCACTGCTTTTGAGGGACATCCTGTACAGCACAGGCCCTCTCAAGTGCAGCAAACCACTTGTTAATGTCATCCCCCTCCTTGTAAGGGGGAACTATCTTATGCAGATTCCTGGAATCATGCTCTTTTGCAGGATGACTATGGGGAATACTGCTGCTGCCACCATGGGTATCTAAACCCAACTTCTGTCTTTCCCTCTCTACTTCTAAAGACTGTCTATCCAAATCCAGCTGTTGCTTCTTGAGCTTCAGTCTGGTTTGTTCCACTCTCAATCTATTGAGCTCCCTTTCTAACAATCTGTCATCAGGGTGGGTGGGAGGGACATTTCTAGATACAGAGGTATGATGGGAATGAACAGAAGGAGACCTGTCCCTTACAGAGGGCACCCTAACAGCTTGGCTACCAGCATAATGTGAGAGCACATCATCAGTATGATGTGATTCAACCTCTGTACCAACTATGCTAGACTGTCTAGTAATGGGCAGGCTGAGAAGTTTCTTTCCTGAACCTTTTCCTGGGGGAGTCCCTGGATCAGATTGAGAACCATTAGCTACTTTTTCTACAGATTGGGCACTTATGGCCTTATCCTGTACTCTAAGCATATTAATTAACAGTTCTAAGGAAGGATTCTTCCCTACACTCAAACCTCTCTCTATGCAGAGACTCCTTGCTCCTTTCCAGCTAAGGTGATCATATGCAAGTTTGGACAGTTCAACTTTTTGGCCTGTGCCAGACATTTTTAGAGAGAGTTAAAGTGATAGACAAAGAGAAAAAAGTTTTCAGAACTTTTTAGAAAGACAGAAAAAACTTTTTAAACTTTTAAGAACTTTTTGAAAGTTTAGAAGTACTTTTCAGCACTTAGAAAAGAGTGAAAAGAGGAAATGCAAAACTTTTTGGCTATGTGTATATACACTGACCTTGTTTTGTATATTTTTCTCTTATGAAAAGTACAATGACAAGAGTGGTAAGTAGTCTCAAAGCACTTATCCCACCGCTGCACAACCAATGTAGGAGACTGGACTGGCTTGTAGTGAGTACCAAGGGGTACTTGCACCTTGCACCAGGCCCAGTTATCCCTTATTAGTGTATAGGGTGTCTAGCAGCTTAGGCTGATAGATAATGGTAGCTTAGCAGAGCAGCTTAGGCTGAACTAGGAGACGTGTGAAGCTACTACAGTACCACTTAGTGTCATATGCACAATATCATAAGAAAACACAATACACAGTTATACTAAAAATAAAGGTACTTTATTTTTATGACAATATGCCAAAGTATCTTAGAGTGTACCCTCAGTGAGAGGATAGGAAATATACACAAGATATATATACACAATAGCAAAAACATGCAGTATAGTCTTAGAAAACAGTGCAAACAATGTATAGTTACAATAGGATGCAATGGGGAAACATAGGGATAGGGGCAACACAAACCATATACTCCAGAAGTGGAATGCGAACCACGAATGGACCCCAAACCTATGTGACCTTGTAGAGGGTCGCTGGGACTATTAGAAAATAGTGAGAGTTAGCAAAATAACCCACCCCAAGACCCTGAAAAGTGAGTGCAAAGTGCACCAAAGTTCCCCTAAGGACAAAATAGTCGTGTTAGAGGGAAAATGCAAGGAAAACACAAATCAGCAATGCAACAACGATGGATTCCTGTCTGAAGGTACCTGTGGAACAAGGGGACCAAGTCCAAAAGTCACAAGCAGCTCGGAGATGGGCAGATGCCCAAGAAATGCCAGCGGTTGGTGCAAAGAAGCTCTTACTAGGCTGAAGAACTGTGAATACTGCAGGAACGACAAGGGCTAGAGACTTCCCCTTTGGAGGATGGATCCCCCACGCCTTGGAGAGTCGTGCAGAAGTGTTTTCCCGCCGGATGGACGCCAACAAGCCTTGCTACACGCAAATCGTGCGTTTGGCGTTTTTGGACGCTGCTGGGGCCCAGGAGGGACCAGGAGGTCGCAAATTGGACCTGCAGAGAGAGGGGACGTCGAGCAAGACAAGGAGCCCTCACTGAAGCAGGTAGCACCCGGAGAAGTGCCAGAAACAGGCACTACGAGGATGCGTGAAACGGTGCTCGCCGAAGTTGCACAAAGGAGTCCCACGTCGCCGGAGACCAACTTAGAAAGTCGTGCAATGCAGGTTAGAGTGCCGTGGACCCAGGCTTGGCTGTGCACGAAGGATTTCCGCCGGAAGTGCACAGGGGCCGGAGAAGCTTGCAAAGTCGCGGTTCCCAGCAATGCAGCCCAGCGAGGTGAGGCAAGGACTTACCTCCACCAAACTTGGGCTGAAGAGTCACTGGACTGTGGGGGTCACTTGGACGGTGTCGCTGGATTCGAGGGACCTCGCTCGTCGTGCTGAGAGGAGACCCAAGGGACCGGAGATGCAGCTTTTTGGTGCCTGCGGTTGCAGGGGGAAGATTCCGTCGACCCACGGGAGATTTCTTCGGAGCTTCTGGTGCAGAGAGGAGGCAGGCTACCCCCACAGCATGCACAAGCAGGAAAACAGTCGAGAAGGCGGCAGGATCAGCGTTACAGAGTTGCAGTAGTCGTCTTTGCTACTATGTTGCAGGTTTGCAGGCTTCCAGCGCGGTCAGCGGTCGATTCCTTATCAGAAGGTGAAGAGGGAGATGCAGAGGAACTCGGCTGAGCTCATGCATTCGTTATCTAAAGTTTCCCCAGAGACAGAGACCCTAAATAGCCAGAAAAGAGGGTTTGGCTACCTAGGAGAGAGGAAAGGCTACTAACACCTGAAGGAGCCTATCACAAGGAGTCTCTGACGTCACCTGGTGGCACTGGCCACTCAGAGCAGTCCAGTGTGCCAGCAGCACCTCTGTTTCCAAGATGGCAGAGGTCTGGAGCACACTGGAGGAGCTCTGGACACCTCCCAGGGGAGGTGCAGGTCAGGGGAGTGGTCACTCCCCTTTCCTTTGTCCAGTTTCGCGCCAGAGCAGGGGCTAAGGGGTCCCTGAACCGGTGTAGACTGGCTTATGCAGAATTGGGCACATCTGTGCCCAACAAAGCATTTCCAGAGGCTGGGGGAGGCTACTCCTCCCCTGCCTTCACACCATTTTCCAAAGGGAGAGGGTGTCACACCCTCTCTCAGAGGAAGTTCTTTGTTCTGCCATCCTGGGCCAGGCCTGGCTGGACCCCAGGAGGGCAGCTGCCTGTCTGAGGGGTTGGCAGCAGCAGCAGCTGCAGAGAAACCCCAGGAAGGGCAGTCTGGCAGTACCAGGGTCTGTGCTACAGACCACTGGGATCATGGAATTGTACCAACAATGCCAGGATGGCATAGAGGGGGCAATTCCATGATCATAGACATGTTACATGGCCATATTCGGAGTTACCATGGTGAAGCTACATATAGGTAGTGACCTATATGTAGTGCACGCGTGTAATGGTGTCCCCGCACTCACAAAGTTCAGTGAATTGGCTCTGAACAATGTGGGGGCACCTTGGCTAGTGCCAGGGTGCCCTCACACTAAGTAACTTTGCACCTAACCTTTACCAGGTAAAGGTTAGACATATAGGTGACTTATAAGTTACTTAAGTGCAGTGTAAAATGGCTGTGAAATAACGTGGACGTTATTTCACTCAGGCTGCAGTGGCAGGCCTGTGTAAGAATTGTCAGAGCTCCCTATGGGTGGCAAAAGAAATGCTGCAGCCCATAGGGATCTCCTGGAACCCCAATACCCTGGGTACCTCAGTACCATATACTAGGGAATTATAAGGGTGTTCCAGTAAGCCAATGTAAATTGGTAAAATTGGTCACTAGCCTGTTAGTGACAATTTGAAAGTAATGAGAGAGCATAACCACTGAGGTTCTGGTTAGCAGAGCCTCAGTGAGACAGTTAGGCACCACACAGGGAACATATACATGCACACCTATGAGCACTGGGGCCCTGTGTGACAGGGTCCCAGTGACACATACATATAGGCCACAAACCTATGAGCACTGGGGTCCTGACCAGCAGGATCCCAGTGACACATAACAACCATACTGAAAACATAGTGTTTTCACTATGAGCACTGAGGCCTGGCTATCAGGATCCCAGTGAGACAGTGAAAACAGTGACAAACACCCTGACATACACTCACAAACAGGCCAAAAGTGGGGGTAACAAGGCTAGAAAGAGGCTACCTTCTCACACGCAACACAAACCATATACTCCAAAAGTGGAATGCGAACCACGAATGGACCCCAAAACTATGTGACCTTGTAGAGGGTCGCTGGGACTGTAAGAAAACAGTGAGGGTTAGAAAAATAGCACACACCAAGACCCTGAAAAGTGAGTGCAAAGTGCACTAAAGTTCCCCACAGAGCACAGAAGTCGTGATAGGGGAATTCTGCAGGAAAGACACAAACCAGCAATGCAACAACGATGGATTTCCAAACGAGGATACCTGTGGAACAAGGGGACCAAGTTCAAAAGTCACGACCAAGTCGAGAGTGGGCAGATGCCCAGGAAATGCAAGCTGTGGGTGCAAAGAAGCTGCTACTAGGCAGTAGAAGCTGAGGATTCTGCAGGAACGACAAGGGCTAGAGACTTCCCCTTTGGAGGATAGATGTCCCACATCGTGAAAAGTTGGGCAGAAGTGTTTCCCTGAAGAAAGACCACCAACAAGCCTTGCTAGCTGCAAATCGTGCGGTTAGGGTTTTTGGATGCTGCTGTGGCCCAGGAGGGACCAGGATGTCGCCAATTGTGTCAGGGGACAGAGGAGTCATCCTGCAAGACAAGGAGCCCTCTCAGAAGCAGGCAGCACCCGCAGAAGTGCCAGAACAGGCACTACAAAGAGGAGTGAAACGGTGCTCACCCGAAGTTGCACAAAGGAGTCCCACGCCGCCGGAGGACAACTTAGAAAGTCGTGCAATGCAGGTTAGGGTGCTGTGGACCCAGGCTTGGCTGTACACAAACAATTTCCGCCGAAAGTGCACGGAGGCCGGAGTAGCTGCAAAAGACGTGGTTCCCAGCAATGCAGTCTGGCGTGGGGAGGCAAGTACTAACCTCCACCAAACTTGGACTGAAGAGTCACTGGACTGTGGGAGTCACTTGGACAGAGTTGCTGGATTCAAGGGACCTCGCTCGTCGTGCTGAGAGGAGACCCAGGAGGGGACCGGTGATGCAGTTCTTTGGTGCCTGCGGTAGCAGGGGGAAGATTCCGTCGACCCACAGGAGATTTCTTCGGAGCTTCTAGTACAGAGAGGAGGCAGACTACCCCCACAGCATGCACCACCAGGAAAACAGTCGAGAAGGCGGCAGGATCAGCGTTACAGAGTTGCAGTAGCCGTCTTTGCTACTTTGTTGCAGTTTTGCAGGCTTCCAGCGTTGTCAGCAGTCGATTCCTTGGCAGAAGGTGAAGAGAGAGATGCAGAGGAACTCTGATGAGCTCTTGCATTCATTATCTAAGGAATTCCCCAAAGCAGAGACCCTAAATAGCCAGAAAAGAGGGTTTGGCTACTTAGGAGAGAGGATAGGCTAGCAACACCTAAAGGAGCCTATCAAGAGGAGTCTCTGACATCACCTGCTGGCCCTGGCCACTCAGAGCAGTCCAGTGTGCCAGCAGCACCTCTGTTTCTAAGATGGCAGAGGTCTGGAGCACACTGGAGGAGCTCTGGGCACCTCCCAGGGGAGGTGCAGGTCAGGGGAGTGGTCACTCCCCTTTCCTTTGTCCAGTTTCGCGCCAGAGCAGGGCTGAGGGGTCCCTGAACCGATGTAGACTGGCTTATGCAGAAATGGGCACCATCTGTGCCCATGAAAGCATTTCCAGAGGCTGGGGGAGGCTACTCCTCCCCTGCCTTAACACCTTTTTCCAAAGGGAGAGGGTGTAACACCCTCTCTCTGAGGAAGTCCTTTGTTCTGCCATCCTGGGCCAAGCCTGGCTGGACCCCAGGAGGGCAGAAACCTGTCTGAGGGGTTGGCAGCAGCTGCAGTGAAACCCCTGAAAAGGCAGTTTGGCAGTACCCGGGTCTGTGCTAGAGACCCGTGGGATCATGGGATTGTGCCAACAATGCCAGGATGGCATAGAGGGGGCAATTCCATGATCTTAGACATGTTACATGGCCATATTCGGAGTTACCATTGTGAAGCTTCACATAGGTAGTGACCTATGTGTAGTGCACGCGTGTAAAGGTGTCCCCGCACTCACAAAGTCCAGGGAATTTGCCCTGAACTATGTGGGGGCACCTTGGCTAGTGCCAGGGTGCCCACACACTAAGTAACTTTGCACCTAACCTTTACCAGGTAAAGGTTAGACATATAGGTGACTTATAAGTTACTCAAGTGCAGTGAAAATGGCTGTGAAATAATGTGTGCATTATTTCACTCAGGCTGCAGTGGCAGGCCTGTGTAAGAATTGTCAGAGCTCCCTATGGGTGGCAAAAGAAATGCTGCAGCCCATAGGGATCTCCTGGAACCCCAATACCCTGGGTACCTCAGTACCATATACTAGGGAATTATAAGGGTGTTCCAGTATGCCAATGTGAATTGGTGAAATTGGTCACAAGCCTGTTAGTGACAATTTGGAAAGAAATGAGAGAGCATAACCACTGAGGTTCTGGATAGCAGAGCCTCAGTGAGACAGTTAGTCATAACACAGGTAACACATTCAGGCACACTTATGAGCACTGGGGCCCTGGCTGGCAGGGTCCCAGTGACACATACAACTAAAACAACATATATACAGTGAAACATGGGGGTAACATGCTAGGCAAGATGGTACTTTCCTACATCAACCAGTTGCTTTTATCAGCAGAAGGTTGACCCCTAGAGAAAAGCGTTGGTCTGCCATAGAGAGGGAGGCCTTTGCTGTGGTCTTGGCACTGAAGAAGTTGAGGCCATACCTGTTTGGCACTCACTTTATTGTTCAGACAGACCACAAACCTCTACTTTGGCTAAAACAAATGAAAGGTGAAAATCCTAAATTGTGAAGGTGGTCCATATCTCTACAGGGAATGGACTATACAGTGGATCATAGACCTGGGAGTACCCTCTTGTAGGAGGCTGGACTGGCTTGTAGTGAGTACCAAGGGGTACTTGCACCTTGCACCAGGCCCAGTTATCCCTTATTAGTGTATAGGGTGTCTAGCAGCTTAGGCTGATAGATAATGGTAGCTTAGCAGAGCAGCTTAGGCTGAACTAGGAGACGTGTGAAGCTACTACAGTACCACTTAGTGTCATATGCACAATATCATAAGAAAACACAATACACAGTTATACTAAAAATAAAGGTACTTTATTTTTATGACAATATGCCAAAGTATCTTAGAGTGTACCCTCAGTGAGAGGATAGGAAATATACACAAGATATATATACACAATAGCAAAAATATGCAGTATAGTCTTAGAAAACAGTGCAAACAATGTATAGTTACAATAGGATGCAATGGGGAAACATAGGGATAGGGGCAACACAAACCATATACTCCAAAAGTGGAATGCGAACCACGAATGGACCCCAAACCTATGTGACCTTGTAGAGGGTCGCTGGGACTATCAGAAAATAGTGAGAGTTAGAAAAATAACCCTCCCCAAGACCCTGAAAAGTGAGTGCAAAGTGCACTAAAGTTCCCCTAAGGACAAAGAAGTCGTGTTAGACGAATAATGCAGGAAAGACACAAACCAGCAATGCAACAACTGTGGATTTCCAATCTAGGGTATCTGTGGAACAAGGGGACCAAGTCCAAAAGTCACAAGCAAGTCGGAGATGGGCAAATGCCCAGGAAATGCCAGCTGCGGGTGCAAAGAAGCTTCTACTGGACAGAAGAAGCTGAGGTTTCTGCAGGAACAAAAAGGGCTAGAGACTTCCCCTTTGGTGGACGGATCCCTCTCGCCTTGGAGAGTCGTGTAGAAGTGTTTTCTCTCCGAAAGAACGCCAACAAGCCTTGCTAGCTGCAAATCGTGCGGTTAAGTTTTTGGACGCTGCTGTGGCCCTGGAGGGACCAGGAGGTCGCAAATTGGACCAGCCGAGAGAGGGGACGTCGAGCAAGACAAGGAGCCCTCTCTGAAGCAGGTAGCACCCGGAAAAGTGCCAGAAACAGGCACTACAAGGATGCATGAAACGGTGCTCGCCGAAGTTGCACAAAGGAGTCCCACGTCGCCGGAGACCAACTTAGAAAGTCGTGCAATGCAGGTTAGAGTGCCGTGGACCCAGGCTTGGCTGTGCACAAAGGATTTCTGCCGGAAGTGCACAGGGGCCGGAGTAGCTGCAAAAGTCGCCGTTCCCAGCAATGCAGCCCAGCGAGGTGAGGCAAGGACTTACCTCCACCAAACTTGGACTGAAGAGTCACTGGACTGTGGGGGTCACTTGGACAGAGTCGCTGGATTCGAGGGACCTCGCTCGTCGTGCTGAGAGGAGACCCAAGGGACAGGTAATGCAGCTTTTTGGTGCCTGCGGTTGCAGGGGGAAGATTCCGTCGACCCACGGGAGATTTCTTCGGAGCTTCTGGTGAAGAGAGGAGGCAGACTACCCCCACAGCATGCACAAGCAGGAAAACAGTCGAGAAGGCGGCATGATCAGCGTTACAGAGTTGCAGTAGTCGTCTTTGCTACTATGTTGCAGTTTTGCAGGCTTCCAGCGCGGTCAGCAGTCGATTCCTTGGCAGAAGGTGAAGAGAGAGATGCAGAGGAACTCGGCTGAGCTCTTGCATTCGTTATCTAAAGTTTCCCCAGAGACAGAGACCCTAAATAGCCAGAAAAGAGGGTTTGGCTACCTAGGAGAGAGGATAGGCTACTAACACCTGAAGGAGCCTATCAGAAGGAGTCTCTGACGTCACCTGGTGGCACTGGCCACTCAGAGCAGTCCAGTGTGCCAGCAGCACCTCTGTTTCCAAGATGGCCGAGGTCTGGAGCACACTGGAGGAGCTCTGGACACCTCCCAGGGGAGGTGCAGGTCAGGGGAGTGGTCACTCCCCTTTCCTTTGTCCAGTTTCGCGCCAGAGCAGGGCTAAGGGGTCCCCTGAACCGGTGTAGACTGGCTTATGCAGAATTGGGCACCTCTGTGCCCAACAAAGCATTTCCAGAGGCTGGGGGAGGCTACTCCTCCCCTGCCTTCACACCATTTTCCAAAGGGAGAGGGTGTCACACCCTCTCTCAGAGGAAGTTCTTTGTTCTGCCATCCTGGGCCAGGCCTGGCTGGACCCCAGGAGGGCAGATGCCTGTCTGAGGGGTTGGCAGCAGCAGCAGCTGCAGTGAAACCCCAGGAAGGGCAGTTTGGCAGTACCAGGGTCTGTGCTACAGACCACTGGGATCATGGAATTGTGCCAACAATGCCAGGATGGCATAGAGGGGGCAATTCCATGATCTTAGACATGTTACATGGCCATATTCGGAGTTACCATTGTGAAGCTACATATAGGTAGTGACCTATATGTAGTGCACGCGTGTAATGGTGTCCCCGCACTCACAAAGTTCAGGGAATTGGCTCTGAACAATGTGGGGGCACCTTGGCTAGTGCCAGGGTGCCCTCACACTAAGTAACTTTGCACCTAACCTTTACCAGGTAAAGGTTAGACATATAGGTGACTTATAAGTTACTTAAGTGCAGTGTAAAATGGCTGTGAAATAACGTGGACGTTATTTCACTCAGGCTGCAGTGGCAGGCCTGTGTAAGAATTGTCAGAGCTCCCTATGGGTGGCAAAAGAAATGCTGCAGCCCATAGGGATCTCCTGGTACCCCAATACCCTGGGTACCTCAGTACCATATACTAGGGAATTATAAGGGTGTTCCAGTAAGCCAATGTAAATTGGTAAAATTGGTCACTAGCCTGTTAGTGACAATTTGAAATAAATGAGAGAGCATAACCACTGAGGTTCTGGTTAGCAGAGCCTCAGTGAGACAGTTAGGCACCACACAGGGAACACATACATATAGGCCACAAACTTATGAGCACTGGGGTCCTGACTAGCAGGGTCCCAGTGACACATAACAAACATACTGAAAACATAGGGTTTTCACTATGAGCACTGGGCCCTGGCTGTCAGGATCCCAGTGAGACAGTGAAAACACCCTGACATACACTCACAAACAGGCCTAAAGTGGGGGTAACAAGGCTAGAAAGAGGCTACTTTCTCACACCACTCCAACGCAGATAGACTCTCCAGATATTTCCACTTAGACAATGAATACTCATCAGGTCATGGCTAGTCTTATTATCCTTCGTTTGGGGGGGGGGGTTGTGTAGGAAAGTGCCAGCTTGCCTGGCATGTTACCCCCATTCACTGTATATATGTTGTTTCAGTCTATGTATCACTGGGACCCTGCCAGGCAGGGCCACAGTGCTCATAAGTATGTGCCCTGTATGTGTTCCCTGTGTGATGCCTAACTGTCTCACTGAGGCTCTGCTAAGCAGAACCTCAGTGGTTATCCTCTCTCTGCTTTCCAAATTTGTCACTAACAGGCTAGTGACTAAATTTACCAATTCACATTGGCATACTGGTACACCCATATAATTCCCTAGTATATGGTACTGATGTACCCAGGGTATTTGGGTTCCAGGAGATCCCTATGGGCTGCAGCATTTCTTTTGCCACCCATAGGGAGCTCTGACAATTCTTACACAGGCCTGCCACTGCAGCCTGAGTGAAATAACGTCCACGTTATTTCACAGCCATTTACCACTGAACATAAGTAGCTTATAAGTGTAGGAGGCTGGACTGGCTTGTAGTGAGTACCAAGGGGTATTTGCACCTTGCACCAGGCCCAGTTATCCCTTATTAGTGTATAGGGTGTCTAGCAGCTTAGGCTGATAGATAATGGTAGCTTAGCAAAGCAGCTCAGGCTGAACTAGGAGACGTGTGAAGCTACTACAGTACCACTTAGTGTCATATGCACAATATCATAAGAAAACACAATACACAGTTATACTAAAAATAAAGGTACTTTATTTTTATGACAATATGCCAAAGTATCTTAGAGTGTACCCTCAGTGAGAGGATAGGAAATATACACAAGATATATATACACAATAGCAAAAATATGCAGTATAGTCTTAGAAAACAGTGCAAACAATGTATAGTTACAATAGGATGCAATGGGGAAACATAGGGATAGGGGCAACACAAACCATATACTCCAGAAGTGGAATGCGAACCACGAATGGACCCCAAACCTATGTGACCTTGTAGAGGGTCGCTGGGACTATTAGAAAATAGTGAGAGTTAGAAAAATAACCCTCCCCAAGACCCTGAAAAGTGAGTGCAAAGTGCACCAAAGTTCCCCTAAGGACAAAATAGTCGTGTTAGAGGGAGAATGCAAGGAAAACACAAATCAGCAATGCAACAACGATGGATTCCTGTCTGAAGGTACCTGTGGAACAAGGGGACCAAGTCCAAAAGTCACAAGCAGCTCGGAGATGGGCAGATGCCCAAGAAATGCCAGCGGTTGGTGCAAAGAAGCTCTTACTAGGCTGAAGAACTGTGAATACTGCAGGAACGACAAGGGCTAGAGACTTCCCCTTTGGAGGATGGATCCCCCACGCCTTGGAGAGTCGTGCAGAAGTGTTTTCCCGCCGGATGGACGCCAACAAGCCTTGCTACACGCAAATCGTGCGTTTGGCGTTTTTGGACGCTGCTGGGGCCCAGGAGGGACCAGGAGGTCGCAAATTGGACCTGCAGAGAGAGGGGACGTCGAGCAAGACAAAGAGCCCTCACTGAAGCAGGTAGCACCCGGAGAAGTGCCAGAAACAGGCACTACGAGGATGCGTGAAACGGTGCTCGCCGAAGTTGCACAAAGGAGTCCCACGTCGCCGGAGACCAACTTAGAAAGTCGTGCAATGCAGGTTAGAGTGCCGTGGACCCAGGCTTGGCTGTGCACACAGGATTTCCGCCGGAAGTGCACAGGGGCCGGAGAAGCTTGCAAAGTCGCGGTTCCCAGCAATGCAGCCCAGCGAGGTGAGGCAAGGACTTACCTCCACCAAACTTGGGCTGAAGAGTCACTGGACTGTGGGGGTCACTTGGACGGTGTTGCTGGATTCGAGGGACCTCGCTCGTCGTGCTGAGAGGAGACCCAAGGGACCGGTAATGCAGCTTTTTGGTGCCTGCGGTTGCAGGGGGAAGATTCCGTCGACCCACGGGAGATTTCTTCGGAGCTTCTGGTGCAGAGAGGAGGCAGACTACCCCCACAGCATGCACAAGCAGGAAAACAGTCGAGAAGGCGGCAGGATCAGCGTTACAGAGTTGCAGTAGTCGTCTTTGCTACTATGTTGCAGGTTTGCAGGCTTCCAGCGCGGTCAGCGGTCGATTCCTTATCAGAAGGTGAAGAGGGAGATGCAGAGGAACTCGGCTGAGCTCATGCATTCGTTATCTAAAGTTTCCCCAGAGACAGAGACCCTAAATAGCCAGAAAAGAGGGTTTGGCTACCTAGGAGAGAGGAAAGGCTACTAACACCTGAAGGAGCCTATCAGCAGGAGTCTCTGACGTCACCTGGTGGCACTGGCCACTCAGAGCAGTCCAGTGTGCCAGCAGCACCTCTGTTTCCAAGATGGCAGAGGTCTGGAGCACACTGGAGGAGCTCTGGACACCTCCCAGGGGAGGTGCAGGTCAGGGGAGTGGTCACTCCCCTTTCCTTTGTCCAGTTTCGCGCCAGAGCAGGGGCTAAGGGGTCCCTGAACCGGTGTAGACTGGCTTATGCAGAATTGTGCACATCTGTGCCCAACAAAGCATTTCCAGAGGCTGGGGGAGGCTACTCTTCCCCTGCCTTCACACCATTTTCCAAAGTGAGAGGGTGTCACACCCTCTCTCAGAGGAAGTTCTTTGTTCTGCCATCCTGGGCCAGGCCTGGCTGGACCCCAGGAGGGCAGCTGCCTGTCTGAGGGGTTGGCAGCAGCAGCAGCTGCAGTGAAACCCCAGGAAGGGCAGTCTGGCAGTACCAGGGTCTGTGCTACAGACCACTGGGATCATGGAATTGTACCAACAATGCCAGGATGGCATAGAGGGGGCAATTCCATGATCATAGACATGTTACATGGCCATATTCGGAGTTACCATGGTGAAGCTACACATAGGTAGTGACCTATATGTAGTGCACGCGTGTAATGGTGTCCCCGCACTCACAAAGTTCAGGGAATTGGCTCTGAACAAAGTGGGGGCACCTTGGCTAGTGCCAGGGTGCCCTCACACTAAGTAACTTTGCACCCAACCTTTACCAGGTAAAGGTTAGACATATAGGTGACTTATAAGTTACTTAAGTGCAGTGTAAAATGGCTGTGAAATAACGTGGACGTTATTTCACTCAGGCTGCAGTGGCAGGCCTGTGTAAGAATTGTCAGAGCTCCCTATGGGTGGCAAAAGAAATGCTGCAGCCCATAGGGATTTCCTGGAACCCCAATACCCTGGGTACCTCAGTACCATATACTAGGGAATTATAAGGGTGTTCCAGTAAGCCAATGTAAATTGGTAAAAATGGTCACTAGCCTGTTAGTGACAATTTAAAAGTAATGAGAGAGCATAACCACTGAGGTTCTGGTTAGCAGAGCCTCAGTGAGACAGTTAGGCACCACACAGGGAACATATACATGCACACCTATGAGCACTGGGGCCCTGTGTGACAGGGTCCCAGTGACACATACATATAGGCCACAAACCTATGAGCACTGGGGTCCTGACTAGCAGGATCCCAGTGACACATAACAACCATACTGAAAACATGGTGTTTTCACTATGAGCACTGAGGCCTGGCTATTCAGGATCCCAGTGAGACAGTGAAAACAGTGACAAACACCCTGACATACACTCACAAACAGGCCAAAAGTGGGGGTAACAAGGCTAGAAAGAGGCTACCTTCTCACACAACCCCCCCCCAAACGAAGGACAATAAGGCTAACCTTGGCCAGTTGAGACTTTATTGTCTAAGTGGTGATAAGTAGAGAGTAGCTCTGCAATAGACTGGTTACTCCCTTTATCATCCACTATATGGTTACTTCCCTGTGGGGATGTAAACCACCCTGTTGGAAGTTTTTTAGCTAAGCAACAATGTGAAGATGTATTTTCAGAGTTTCTATCAGTAAGTTTTAGTTTAGAGCAGTGGGAATTGTCCACTGAACCTATTTGTAGTGATGGAAATGCCAGACAGGGATGCTGTCTCAGAAAAGCCATAGCTGGGCAAAAACTTTGTCCATATGGCTGGAAGAGAGAACAGGGATGCTGTTTCTCTTGGGTTGGAGCAGGGCAGGGATGCTGTCCTATCAGCTCCACACTAGGGCAGGGATGCTGTCCTAAGTGTTGTGAGGCAGTGCAGAGTTTCTGCACTAAAGTTTCTCTGGGAGGGTTGGAGGGATGCTCCATGTTAACTAAAATGGTGCTCTTTTTCTCACCAATGTTAGTTATCCCACAGAGAGGTACTTCCACCTCAGGGAGTCCAGCTTTGCCAGCTGATGATTCCCTTGGAACAGGTGCCACCCCAGGAGAGGTTTCTCCCACCACAGGAATAGTATCCTGAATGGTAGGGTGGTTAGGGGATACTGTGATACCCTTTTTACCTGTTGATGGAGAGGGATCCTGAGTTTTCAGGCCTTCTCTCCTTTGCTTTTTCATTTCACTTGAAATGAGAGGGAACAATTCCTCAGGGATGCCCAGCATGGCTGCATGGGCATAAAACTCTACATCAGCCCAACCTGAGGCCTCTAGGTCATTACCTAAGAGACAGTCTACAGGCAAGCTAGGTGATACCACCACCTGCTTAGGGCCAGTAACTCCACCCCAACTAAACTGAATTATAGCTAAGGGAAGAAACTTGGTGGAGTTATGGACATCAATAATCTTATACTGTTGTCCAATGATGTGTTGTTCAGGAGGCACTAGGTTTTCAGTCACCAAAGTGAAACTGGCACCTGTGTCCCTGTAGGCCAAGGCCTCAACACCATTTATTGAAACTGTCTGCCTGTACTTATCCATTGTAAGGGGACAAGCAGCCAGTGTGGCAAGGCCCATGCCACTAGGTGTGACAGAACTTGTCTTGGGACTGATTACATCAGTTTCCACTATGGACCCATAAGTGAACCCAACTACACCCTTTGCTTGACTGTTGCCAGCAGTCCCACCACTAGTACCACTACTGCTAGGGCCACTAGAGCTTGATGTATTAGTGGTGGTAGGCTCAGGGGGTTTACCTGGACAGGACTTATCCCCTGGCCTATGGCCTCTATTTTTACACACAAAGCACCAAGGCTTTTTAATGTGTGCAGGTTGGGAAGAAGAGGAAGAATTTGTTTTATCCCCACCCTCTGAAGAGTGTTTAAGATTTGAAGTGGGATCTTTGGTTTTACCCTTATCCCCATGCTTATCTTGAGATTTTTCACCATCTTTCTTCTTATTGCCATCTTTGTCACCCCCTGTATGAACTTTTCTGTTCACCCTTGTTCTGACCCATTTGTCTGCCTTCTTTCCCAATTCTTGGGGAGAGGTCAGATCAGAGTCTACCAGGTACTGGTGCAACAAATCAGACACACAATTATTAAGTATATGCTCTCTCAGGATTGTGTTATACAGGCTTTCATAATCAGTAACTTTACTGCCATGTAACCACCCCTCCAAGGCCTTCACTGAATGGTCAATGAAATCAACCCAGTCTTGTGAAGACTCCTTTTTGGTCTCTCTGAACTTTATCCTGTACTGTTCAGTGGTTAAGCCATAACCATCCAGGAGTGCATTCTTAAGAACTGTAAAATTATTGGCATCATTTTCTTTCACAGTAAGGAGCCTATCCCTACCTTTTCCACTAAATGATAGCCATAGGATAGCAGCCCACTGCCTTTGAGGGACATCCTGTACAGCACAGGCCCTCTCAAGTGCAGCAAACCACTTGTTAATGTCATCCCCCTCCTTATAAGGGGGAACTATCTTGTGCAGATTCCTGGAATCATGCTCTTTTGCAGGATGACTATGGGGAATACTGTTGCTGCCACCATGGGTATCTAAACCCAACTTCTGTCTTTCCTTCTCTATTTCTAAAGACTGTCTATCCAAATCCAGCTGTTGCTTCTTGAGCTTCAGTCTGGTTTGTTCCACTCTCAATCTATTGAGCTCCCTTTCTAACAATCTGTCATCAGGGTGGGTGGGAGGGACATTTCTAGATACAGAGGTATGATGGGAATGAACAGAAGGAGACCTGTCCCTTACAGAGGGCACCCTAACAGCTTGGCTACCAGTATAATGTGAGAGCACACCATCAGTATGGTGTGATTCAACCTCTGTACCAACTATGCTAGACTGTCTAGTAATGGGCAGGCTGAGAAGTTTCTTTCCTGAACCTTTTCCTGGGGGAGTCCCTGGATCAGATTGAGAACCATTAGCTACTTTTTGTACAGATTGGGCACTTATGGCCTTATCCTGTACTCTAAGCATATTAATTAACAGTTCTAAGGAAGGATTCTTCCCTACACTCAAACCTCTCTCTATGCAGAGACTCCTTGCTCCTTTCCAGCTAAGGTGATCATATGCAAGTTTGGACAGTTCAACTTTTTGGCCTGTGCCAGACATTTTTAGAGAGAGTTAAAGTGATAGACAAAGAGAAAAAAGTTTTCAGAACTTTTTGGAAAGACAGAAAAAACTTTTTAAACTTTTAAGAACTTTTTGAAAGTTTAGAAGTACTTTTCGGCACTTAGAAAAGAGTGAAAAGAGGAAATGCAAAACTTTTTGGCTATGTGTATATACACTGACCTTGTTTTGTATATTTTTCTCTTATGAAAAGTACAATGACAAGAGTGGTAAGTAGTCTCAAGCACTTATCCCACCGCTGCACAACCAATGTAAGAGGCTGGACTGGCTTGTAGTGAGTACCAAGGGGTATTTGCACCTTGCACCAGGCCCAGTTATCCCTTATTAGTGTATAGGGTGTCTAGCAGCTTAGGCTGATAGATAATGGTAGCTTAGCAAAGCAGCTCAGGCTGAACTAGGAGACGTGTGAAGCTACTACAGTACCACTTAGTGTCATATGCACAATATCATAAGAAAACACAATACACAGTTATACTAAAAATAAAGGTACTTTATTTTTATGACAATATGCCAAAGTATCTTAGAGTGTACCCTCAGTGAGAGGATAGGAAATATACACAAGATATATATACACAATAGCAAAAATATGCA
This sequence comes from Pleurodeles waltl, assembly GCF_031143425.1. Taxonomy (NCBI): domain Eukaryota; kingdom Metazoa; phylum Chordata; class Amphibia; order Caudata; family Salamandridae; genus Pleurodeles; species Pleurodeles waltl. The sequence continues at coordinate 839,512,771 of NC_090444.1, forward strand.
GTATAGTCTTAGAAAACAGTGCAAACAATGTATAGTTACAATAGGATGCAATGGGGAAACATAGGGATAGGGGCAACACAAACCATATACTCCAGAAGTGGAATGCGAACCACGAATGGACCCCAAACCTATGTGACCTTGTAGAGGGTCGCTGGGACTATTAGAAAATAGTGAGAGTTAGAAAAATAACCCTCCCCAAGACCCTGAAAAGTGAGTGCAAAGTGCACCAAAGTTCCCCTAAGGACAAAATAGTCGTGTTAGAGGGAGAATGCAAGGAAAACACAAATCAGCAATGCAACAACGATGGATTCCTGTCTGAAGGTACCTGTGGAACAAGGGGACCAAGTCCAAAAGTCACAAGCAGCTTGGAGATGGGCAGATGCCCAAGAAATGCCAGCGGTTGGTGCAAAGAAGCTCTTACTTGGCTGAAGAACTGTGAATACTGCAGGAACGACAAGGGCTAGAGACTTCCCCTTTGGAGGATGGATCCCCCACGCCTTGGAGAGTCGTGCAGAAGTGTTTTCCCGCCGGATGGACGCCAACAAGCCTTGCTACACGCAAATCGTGCGTTTGGCGTTTTTGGACGCTGCTGGGGCCCAGGAGGGACCAGGAGGTCGCAAATTGGACCTGCAGAGAGAGGGGACGTCGAGCAAGACAAAGAGCCCTCATTGAAGCAGGTAGCACCCGGAGAAGTGCCAGAAACAGGCACTACGAGGATGCGTGAAACGGTGCTCGCCGAAGTTGCACAAAGGAGTCCCACGTCGCCGGAGACCAACTTAGAAAGTCGTGCAATGCAGGTTAGAGTGCCGTGGACCCAGGCTTGGCTGTGCACACAGGATTTCCGCCGGAAGTGCACAGGGGCCGGAGAAGCTTGCAAAGTCGCGGTTCCCAGCAATGCAGCCCAGCGAGGTGACGCAAGGACTTACCTCCACCAAACTTGGGCTGAAGAGTCACTGGACTGTGGGGGTCACTTGGACGGTGTTGCTGGATTCGAGGGACCTCGCTCGTCGTGCTGAGAGGAGACCCAAGGGACCGGTAATGCAGCTTTTTGGTGCCTGCGGTTGCAGGGGGAAGATTCCGTCGACCCACGGGAGATTTCTTCGGAGCTTCTGGTGCAGAGAGGAGGCAGACTACCCCCACAGCATGCACAAGCAGGAAAACAGTCGAGAAGGCGGCAGGATCAGCGTTACAGAGTTGCAGTAGTCGTTTTTGCTACTATGTTGCAGGTTTGCAGGCTTCCAGCGCGGTCAGCGGTCGATTCCTTATCAGAAGGTGAAGAGGGAGATGCAGAGGAACTCGGCTGAGCTCATGCATTCGTTATCTAAAGTTTCCCCAGAGACAGAGACCCTAAATAGCCAGAAAAGAGGGTTTGGCTACCTAGGAGAGAGGAAAGGCTACTAACACCTGAAGGAGCCTATCAGCAGGAGTCTCTGACGTCACCTGGTGGCACTGGCCACTCAGAGCAGTCCAGTGTGCCAGCAGCACCTCTGTTTCCAAGATGGCAGAGGTCTGGAGCACACTGGAGGAGCTCTGGACACCTCCCAGGGGAGGTGCAGGTCAGGGGAGTGGTCACTCCCCTTTCCTTTGTCCAGTTTCGCGCCAGAGCAGGGGCTAAGGGGTCCCTGAACCGGTGTAGACTGGCTTATGCAGAATTGGGCACATCTGTGCCCAACAAAGCATTTCCAGAGGCTGGGGGAGGCTACTCCTCCCCTGCCTTCACACCATTTTCCAAAGGGAGAGGGTGTCACACCCTCTCTCAGAGGAAGTTCTTTGTTCTGCCATCCTGGGCCAGGCCTGGCTGGACCCCAGGAGGGCAGCTGCCTGTCTGAGGGGTTGGCAGCAGCAGCAGCTGCAGTGAAACCCCAGGAAGGGCAGTCTGGCAGTACCAGGGTCTGTGCTACAGACCACTGGGATCATGGAATTGTACCAACAATGCCAGGATGGCATAGAGGGGGCAATTCCATGATCATAGACATGTTACATGGCCATATTCGGAGTTACCATGGTGAAGCTACACATAGGTAGTGACCTATATGTAGTGCACGCGTGTAATGGTGTCCCCGCACTCACAAAGTTCAGGGAATTGGCTCTGAACAAAGTGGGGGCACCTTGGCTAGTGCCAGGGTGCCCTCACACTAAGTAACTTTGCACCCAACCTTTACCAGGTAAAGGTTAGACATATAGGTGACTTATAAGTTACTTAAGTGCAGTGTAAAATGGCTGTGAAATAACGTGGACGTTATTTCACTCAGGCTGCAGTGGCAGGCCTGTGTAAGAATTGTCAGAGCTCCCTATGGGTGGCAAAAGAAATGCTGCAGCCCATAGGGATTTCCTGGAACCCCAATACCCTGGGTACCTCAGTACCATATACTAGGGAATTATAAGGGTGTTCCAGTAAGCCAATGTAAATTGGTAAAAATGGTCACTAGCCTGTTAGTGACAATTTAAAAGTAATGAGAGAGCATAACCACTGAGGTTCTGGTTAGCAGAGCCTCAGTGAGACAGTTAGGCACCACACAGGGAACATATACATGCACACCTATGAGCACTGGGGCCCTGTGTGACAGGGTCCCAGTGACACATACATATAGGCCACAAACCTATGAGCACTGGGGTCCTGACTAGCAGGATCCCAGTGACACATAACAACCATACTGAAAACATGGTGTTTTCACTATGAGCACTGAGGCCTGGCTATTCAGGATCCCAGTGAGACAGTGAAAACAGTGACAAACACCCTGACATACACTCACAAACAGGCCAAAAGTGGGGGTAACAAGGCTAGAAAGAGGCTACCTTCTCACAATAAGTCACCTATACATCTAACCTTCACCTAGTGAAGGTTGGATGCACAGTTACTTAGTGTGTGGGCACCCTGACACTAGCCAACTGACATCGTTCAGGGCAAATTCCCCGGACTTTGTGAGTGCGGGGACACCATTACACGCGTGCACTGTACATAGGTCCCTACCTATGTACAGCGTCACAATGATAACTCCGAACATGGCCATGTAACATGTGTAAGATCATGGAATTGTCACCCCAATGCCATTCTGGGATTGGGGGGACAATTCCATGATCCCCTGGGTCTCTAGCACAGAACCCGGGTACTGCCAAACTGCCTTTCAGGGATCTCCACTGCAGCTGCTGCCAACCCCTCAGACAGGTTTCTGCCCTCCTGGGGTCCACGCAGTCCTGGCCCAGGAAGGCAGAAAAAGGACTTCCTCTGAGAGAGGGTGTAACACCCTCTCCCTTTGGAAATAGGTGTGAAGGATGGGGAGGAGTAGCCTCCACCAGCCTCTGGAAATGCTTTGATGGGCACAGATGGTGCCCATCTCTGCATAAGGCAGTCTACACCGGTTCAGGGATCCACCAGCCCTGCTCTGGTGCGAAACTGGACAAAGGAAAGGGGAGTGACCACTCCCCTGACCTGCACCTTCCAGGGGAGGTGCCCAGAGCTCCTCCAGTGTGTCCCAGACCTCTGCCATCTTGGAAACAGAGGTGTTTGTGGCACACTGGACTGCTCTGAGTGGCCAGTGCCAGCAGGTGATGTCAGAGACTCCTTCTGATAGGCTCTTACCTCTCTTGGTAGCCAATCCTCCTTCCTAGGTAGCCAAACCTCCTTTTCTGGCTATTTAGGGTCTCTGCTTTGGGGATCTCACCAGATAACGAACGCAAGAGCTCATCAGAGTTCCTCTGCATCTCCCTCTTCACCTTCTACCAAAGGATCGACTGCTGACTGCTCAGGACGTCTGCAAAACCGCAAAAAAGTAGCAAGATGACTACTAGCAACCTTGTATCGCTTCATCGTGCCGGCTTTCTCGATTGTTTCCAGGTGGTGCATGCTCTGGGGGTAGCCTGCCTCCTCTCTGCACCAGGAGCTCTGAAGAATACCTCCTGTGGGTTGGACGGAATCTTCCCCCTGAAACTGCAGGCACCAAAAGACTGTATTACCAGTCCTCCGGGTCCCCTCTCAGCACGACGAGCGTGGTCCATGGAACTCAGCAACTCTGTCCAAGTGACTCCCACAGTCCAGTGACTCTTCAGTCCAAGTTTGGTGGAGGTAAGTCCTTGCCTCCTCACGCTAGACTGCATTTCTGGGTACCACGTGATTTGCAGCTGCTCCGGCTCCTGTGCACTCTTCCAGGATTTCCTTCATGCACAGCCAAGCCTGTGTCCCCGACACTCTAACCTGCAGTTCACAACCTTCTGAGTTGTCCTCCGGCATCGTGGGACTCCCTTTTCTGACTTCGGGTGGACTCCTGTTCACTCCTCTTCTAAGTGCCTGTTCTGGTACTTCTGCGGGTGCTGCCTGCTTCTGTGAGGGCTCCCTGACTTGCTGGGTGCCCCCTCTGTCTTTTCATCCAAGTGGCAACATCCTGGTCCCTCCTGGGCCACAGCAGCGTCCAAAAACCCTAACTGCGACCCTTGCAGCTAGCAAGGCTTGTTTGCAGTCTTTCTGTGTTTGAATACCTCTGCAAGCTTCTACACGACGTGGGACATCCATCCTCCAAAGGGGAAGTTTCTAGCCCTCTTTGTTCTTGCATAACCCAGAGCTTCTACCATCCGGTGGCAGCTTCTTTGCACCCTCAGCTGGCATTTCCTGGGCATCTGCCCACTCTCGACATTGTCGCTACTCTTGGACTTGGTCCCCTTGTTTCACAGGTACTCTCGTCCGGAAATCCACTTTGGTTGCTTTGCTGGTGTTGGTCTTCCTTGCAGAATTCCCCTATCACAACTTCTGTGCTCTCTGGGGAATATAGGTGCATTTTACACCTACTTTTCAGGGTCTTGGGGTGGGCTATTTTTCTAACCCTCACTGTTTTCCTACAGTCCCAGCGACCCTCTACAAGCTCACATAGGTTTGGGGTCCATTCGTGGTTCGCATTCCACTTTTGGAGTATATGGTTTTTGTTGCGCCTATACCTATGTGCTCCTATTGCAATCTACTGTAACTTTGCATTGCTTGCATTACTTCCTTTTGCTATTACTGCATATTTTTGGTATTTGTGTACATATATCTTGTGTATATTTGGCATCCTCATACTGAGGGTACTCACTGATATACTTTTGGCATATTGTCATAAAAATAAAGTACCTTTATTTTTAGTATGCAGAGGAACTCGGCTGAGCTCATGCATTCGTTATCTAAAGTTTCCCCAGAGACAGAGACCCTAAATAGCCAGAAAAGAGGGTTTGGCTACCTAGGAGAGAGGAAAGGCTACTAACACCTGAAGGAGCCTATCAGCAGGAGTCTCTGACGTCACCTGGTGGCACTGGCCACTCAGAGCAGTCCAGTGTGCCAGCAGCACCTCTGTTTCCAAGATGGCAGAGGTCTGGAGCACACTGGAGGAGCTCTGGACACCTCCCAGGGGAGGTGCAGGTCAGGGGAGTGGTCACTCCCCTTTCCTTTGTCCAGTTTCGCGCCAGAGCAGGGGCTAAGGGGTCCCTGAACCGGTGTAGACTGGCTTATGCAGAATTGGGCACATCTGTGCCCAACAAAGCATTTCCAGAGGCTGGGGGAGGCTACTCCTCCCCTGCCTTCACACCATTTTCCAAAGGGAGAGGGTGTCACACCCTCTCTCAGAGGAAGTTCTTTGTTCTGCCATCCTGGGCCAGGCCTGGCTGGACCCCAGGAGGGCAGCTGCCTGTCTGAGGGGTTGGCAGCAGCAGCAGCTGCAGTGAAACCCCAGGAAGGGCAGTCTGGCAGTACCAGGGTCTGTGCTACAGACCACTGGGATCATGGAATTGTACCAACAATGCCAGGATGGCATAGAGGGGGCAATTCCATGATCATAGACATGTTACATGGCCATATTCGGAGTTACCATGGTGAAGCTACACATAGGTAGTGACCTATATGTAGTGCACGCGTGTAATGGTGTCCCCGCACTCACAAAGTTCAGGGAATTGGCTCTGAACAAAGTGGGGGCACCTTGGCTAGTGCCAGGGTGCCCTCACACTAAGTAACTTTGCACCCAACCTTTACCAGGTAAAGGTTAGACATATAGGTGACTTATAAGTTACTTAAGTGCAGTGTAAAATGGCTGTGAAATAACGTGGACGTTATTTCACTCAGGCTGCAGTGGCAGGCCTGTGTAAGAATTGTCAGAGCTCCCTATGGGTGGCAAAAGAAATGCTGCAGCCCATAGGGATTTCCTGGAACCCCAATACCCTGGGTACCTCAGTACCATATACTAGGGAATTATATAGGTGTACCAGTATGCCAATGTAAATCGGCGAAATTGGTCACTAGCCTGTTAATTACAAATTTGGAAAGCAGAGAGAGCATAACCACTGAGGTTCTGGTTAGCAGACCCTCAGTTAGACAGTTAGTCATCACACAGGGAACACCTACAGGGCACATACTGATGAGCACTGGGGCCCTGCCTGGCAGGGTCCCAGTGACACATATTACAACATATATACAGTAAAATATGGGAGTAACATGCCAGGCAAGATGGTACTTTCCTACAGTGTCTCGTCAGCTAATGAGTGCAAGAGCTCACCAGAGTTCCTCTCCATCTCCCTTTTCGACTTCTTCCAAGGATCGACCACTGACTGCTCCAGGAGGCCTCTAAAACCACAACAAAGTAGCATGGCGACTACCGGCAACATTGTAGCGCCTAATCCTGCCGGCTTTCTCGACTGTTTCCTGGTAGTGCATGCTCTGAGGGCTGTCTGCCTTCACCTTGCACTGTAAGCCAAGAAGAAATCTCCGGTGTGTCGACGGAATCTTCCCCCTGCTAACTGTTTACTTACCAGATTTTGGTTTGTGTGTATATTTTGTGTATTTTACTTACCTCCTAAGGAGTATATCCTCTGAGATATTTTTGGCACATTATCACTCAAAGTACCTTTATTTTTAGTAACTCTGAGTATTGCGATTCTTATGATATAGTCCTATATGATATGAGTGGTATAGTAGGACCTTTGTATGTCTCCTAGTTCAGCCTAAGCTGCTGTGCTATAGCTACCTCTATCAGCCTAAGCTGCTAGAACACTACTAATCTACTAATAAGGGATAAATGGACCTGGCACAAGGTGTAGGTACCATCAGGTACCCACTATAAGCCAGGCCAGCCTCCTACAGTGTATAATATATGCATTTTATTTTTTTTAAAGAAAAAACTGGAAATTTCTACATTTTCCTTTTGGTAGACATGTAACCTTCCCACAGGTTTCTCCCTGCCTTCCATCCTTCCAGCTGAGCTAGTGCTGGAATTAATACGATTTCAAGGTATGCAAAATGTTATGGGCTGTATTTGTTGCTGTCATCACTCTGTCTGTTCCATGCCATACACCTCGATGGAGAATGGAAAATATATCAAGATCTGACTCTAGCACTTTGAATGGCACCGGTGATATCACATCCAGAGTGGAGCTGGGGCCACCGTAATGGCAATGGCGAGTCAAATACTGGAGGAAACGTTTTCTGACCAGATTAAAGTACTGAAGGAATATTTATAAGGTGAGAAATATGCTGGAAGGTTTAACATACTCCTGAATTATTGTTACTTAAGGTAAGTAACTTTTCCTTTTGGAATATCACCAAAAAGGCACACTATGTCAGTGACCTTGAAATCTAGCACTCTTTGGGAACTCCCACAATTGATATGACTTTCGGATCAATTGAATGCCTTTCAAATCTTAATACTGACAGTGATCACATATTTAAAGGTGTTATGTTAGTACCTAAAAATCTGGTTTCCATGTAATCAATGTCATTCTTTATTGGTGTTTCTTGTAGGTCAAGCACTGTCATATGTTAACAAAAACTTCTTTTCGGATGCTAATGGAAATCGTGGAGGTGCCCCGAATGTGGCCCTGGTGCTGGTAGATGGATGGCCTACAGATAAAGTGGAAGTGGCCTCCCGTCTTGCAAGAGAATCTGGAATTAACATTTTCTTTGTCACTATAGAAGGGGCAGATGAACATGAGAAGCCTCATGTTGTTGAGCCAAACTTTGTTGATAAGGTACTGTACAGCAGTTCTTATAAGATCTACTCCAAGTTCGTAATTCAGCAGCAAAAATTGCATTTAAATATGTGTTTACATTATTGAACAGTTCATTTGTTCAATTTGGTTGATATATTTTCCATGTCAATTTTGCTACATGTTGCGTGGCAAGAATTTTAGCCCTTTTTCAATAAAGAGGTAGGGTATATGGCTACACAGCCTCCAGTCTCCTCTATTTGTGAGGCAACTAGTCACTCGTTATGGCTCATTAAAGTAAACCATGATTTATGCATTTCACTGGGCTTACTGAGTTACTAGAACACTGAGCACAAAGCTTTGGCCTGCAGAAGGTGATTTGGTGAGTCTCGAGTCAATTCAACAACAGTTATAAAATTAAGAATGTATTGGCATTTTAAAGTACATGCATGTACAGTATGTTGTCCAAAGGTAAATGCATGAACTAAGCTAAGCTGTTTACAAATGAAAAACATTAAAAACAATTTTGAAAAAAAAAAAAAAAAAGAAATTCAAACAAGAAATAGAGGAATCAAAATTCTATTTTACAAGCTTCAGGATCTGGCACAGATATATTTTGTACTGCAATCTAGGAGTACTTGGCTGTCTACACACAATGATATGCATGATTTTAAAGCATCTTACATAAATGTTTTATTCACTCATTAGAATATTTTTATTTTATTTTCATGATCCTCCTTTTGATGATATTTGAAGACAGGGTCTTTTTTGGCTTCTTTTGGAAGGCCTTGTGCTAACTTTATGCTTCTCTTTAAGGAAGTTGTGCTTGCTTAGTGTAGGAGGCTGGCCTGGTTTGTAGTGGGTACCTTGGGTACTTACACCTTATACCAGGTCCAGTTATCCCTTATTAGTGAAATGTAGTGGTGTTCTAGCAGCTTAGGCTGATAGAGGTAGCTATAGCAGAGCAGCTTAGGCTGAACTAGGAGAAATGCAAAGGTCCTGCAATACGATTTAGAGTCACACAGTACTTATACACAAGTAAAGACAATACTCAGTGTTACCAAAAATAAAGGTATTTATTTGGGTGAAACAGTACCAAAAATATCTTAGAGACAATACTCCTTCTGGAGGTAAGTATTATACACAATAAATAAACTAGACACCAAAATTAGACAAGTAAATAGTCATAGAACAATGCAAACAAAAAAAGGAAATGCTATAGAATGCAATGGGAGAAAATAGGTCTAGGGGCAACACAAACCATATACTAAGAAAGTGGAATGTGAATCACAAAGTCCCCCCTAGACAAGTGTAGTGTGTGCAGAATCACTGGGAGAGTAAGAATACAGTGAAGGTAAGTAAATTACCCCACCCCAGAGTCCAGAAAAGCAGGAGTAACACTCCACCTCGTGATTGGAATTATTGCAATAACCAACCAAGTCTGCAAACAACAGGTGCGGGATTCCTGGGCCTAAAGACCTGCAAAAGAAGGGGACCAAGTCCAGAAGTCGAAACAAGTTCCAGGAACAACAGGAACCCCTACCAAGCCCGAAAAAGAGGAGTCCCTAGTTGCACGAAGACTGCAGGAATGCACCCTAGGAAGAGGCCAGCGGGTTCATGCATGCTGCAAAATATGTCCCACGATGTGAATATGGTTGCAGATGTGATTTTGTGGTGCAAGTCACTAACAAGCCTTGGTTAAAAAAAAGTTGCGTTTTGAGTCAAAATGGTAAGGACCTATCAGGAGGGGTTTCTGACGTCACCTGCTGGCACTGGCCACTCAGAGACCTCCAGAGTGCCCCCACACCTTGCAAAGCAAGATGGCTGAAGTATGGCACACACGTTATTTCAAAGCCATTTTCACTGCACTTAAGTAATCTATGAGTCACCTATATGTCTAAGGGTCACTTGCTGAAAGTTAGGTGCAAAGTTACTAAGTGTGAGGGCACCCTTGCACTAGGAAGGTGCCCCCACATAGTTCAGGGCCATTTCCCAGAACTTTGTGAGTGTGGGGACGCCATTACATGTGTGCACTACACATAAGTCAATTCCTAAATGTAGCTTCACAATGGTAACTCCGAATATGGCCATGTAACATGTGTAAGCTCATGGAACTGTCCCCCGATTCCAAATCTAGTATTGGGGAGCCAATTCCATGCATCCTGGGGCTCCACTATGGACCCCCAGGACTGCCAAACCAGCTTTCTGAGGCTTGCACTGCAGCTACAGCTGCTGCCACCTCACAGACAGGGTTCTGCCCTCATGAGGTCTGGGCAGCCCAGTCCCAGGAAGGCAGAACAAAGCATTTCCTGTGAGAGCAGGGTGTTAAAACCTCTCCCATTGGAAATAGGTGTTACGGGCTGGGGAGGGGTAGCCTCCCCCAGCCTCTGTAAAATGCTTTGAAGGGCACAGATGGTACCCTCCTTGCATAATCCAGTCTACACCGTTTCAGGGACCCCTTCTCCCCTGCTCTGGCACGAAACTGGACAAAGGAAAGGGAAGTGACCACTCACTTGTCCATCACCACCGTAGGGGTGGTGCTCAGAGCTCCTCCAGTGTGTCCCAGACTTCAGCAATCTTGCCTTGCAAAGTGTGGGGACACTCATTGGGGCTCTGAGTGGCCAGTGCTAGCAGGTGATGTCAGAGACCGCTCCTGACAGGTCCTTACCTGATAAGGTAGCTGTAGGAAAGTACCATCTTGCCTGGCTTGTTACCCCCATATTTCACTGTATATATGTTGTTTTAGTGTATGTGTCAATGGGACCCTGCCAGCCAGGGCCCCAGTGCTCATAAGTGTGCCCTGTATATGTTCCCTGTGTGATGACTAACTGTCTCACTGAGGCTCTGCTAACCAGAACCTCAGTGGTTATGATCTCTCTACTTTCCAAATTGTCACTAACAGGCTAGTGACCAATTTCACCAATTCACATTGGCATACTGGAACACCCTTATCATTCCCTAGTATATGGTACTGAGGTACCCAGGGTATTGGGGTTCCAGGAGATACCTATGGGGTGCAGCATTTCTTTTGCCACCCATAGGTAGATCTGACAATTCTTACACAGGCCTGCCAGTGCAGCCTGAGTGAAATAACGTCCAAGTTATTTCACAGCAATTTACCACTGCACTTAAGTAACCTATAAGTCACCTTTATGTCTAACCTTCACCTGGTGAAGGTTGGGTGCAAAATTACTTAGTGTGTGGCCACCCTGGCAATAGCGAAGGTGCCCCCAAATCGTTCATGGCAAATTCCCCAGACTTTGTGAGTGCGGGGACCCCATTACACGCGTGCACTATACATAGGTCACGACATATGTATGGCGTCACAATGGTAACTCCGACCATGGCCATGTAACATGTCTAGGATCATGAAATTGTCACCCCAATGCCATTCTGGCATTGGGGAGACAATTCCATGGTCCCCCGAGTCTCTAGCTCATACCCGGGTACTGCCAAACTACCTTTCCCGGGGTTTCACTGCAGCTGCTGCTGCTGCCAACCCCTCAGACAGGTTTCTGCCCTCCTGGGGTCCAGCCAGGCCTGGCACAGGAAGGCAGAACAAAGGACTTCCTCAGAGAGAGGTTGTTACACCCTCTCCCTTTGGAAAAAGGTGTCAGGGCTGAGGAGGAGTAGCCTCCCCCAGCCTCTGGAAATGCTTTGATGGGCACAGATGGTGCCCATCTCTGCATAAGCCAGTCTACACCGGTTGAGGGATCCCCCAGCCCTGCTCTGGCGCAAAACTGGACAAAGGAAAGGGGAGTGACCACTCCCCTAACCTGCACCTCCCAGGGGATGTGCCCAGAGCTCCTCCAGCGTGCCCCAGACCTCTGCCATCTTGGATTCAGAGGTGTGCTGGCACACTGGACTGCTCTGAGTGGCCAGGGCCAGCAGGTGACATCAGAGACTCCTTCTGATAGGCTCTTACTTGTGTTACTAGCCTATCCTCCTTCCTAGGTAGCCAAACCTCCTTTTCTGGCTATTTAGGGTCTCTGCTTTGGGGAATTCTTCAGATACCGAATGCAAGAGCTCACCAGAGTACCTCTGCATTTCTCTCTTCACCTTCTGCCATAGGATTGACCGCTGACTGCTCAGGACGCCTCCAAAACCGCAACAAAGTAGCAAAGACGACTACTGCAACCTTGTATCGCTTCATCCTGCCGGCTTTCTCGTCTGTTTCCTGGTGGTGCATGCTCTGGGGGTAGCTTGCCTCCTTCTTGCACCAGGAGCTCTGAAGAAATCTCCTGTGGGTCGACGGAATCTTCCCCCTGCAACCGCAGGCAACAAAAGACTGCATCACCGGTCCTCTGGGTCCCCTCTCAGCATGAAGAGCGTGGTCCCTGGAACTCAGCAACTCTGTCCAAGTGACTCCCACAGTCCAGTGACTCTTCAGTCAAAGTTTGGTGGAGGTAAGTCCTTGCCTCCCCACGCTAGACTGCATTGCTGGGTACCACGTGATTTGCAGCTGCTCCGGCTCCTGTGCACTCTTCCAGGATTTCCTTCGTGCACAGCTAAGCCTGGGTCCCGACACTCTAACCTGCAATGCAGAACTGTGAGAAAGTAGCCTCTTTCTAGCCTTGTTACCCCCACTTTTGGCCTGTTGGTGAGTATATGCCAGGTGTTTTCACTGTCTCACTGGTATCCTGCTAGCCAGGGCCTAGTACTCATAGTGAATACCCTATGTTTTCAGTATGTTTGTTATGTGTCACTGGGACCCTGCTAGTCAGGACCCCAGTGCTCATAAGTTTGTGACCTATATGTATGTGTTCCCTGTGTGATGCCTAACTGTCTCACTGAGGCTCTGTTAACCAGAACCTCAGTGGTTATGCTCTCTCTGTACAAATTGTCACTAACAGGCTAGTGACCAATTTCACCAATTTACATTGGCATACTGTGTAGGAGGCTGGACTGGCTTGTAGTGGGTACCAAGAGGTACTTACACCTTGCACCAGGCCCAGGTATCCCTTATTAGTGTAGAGGGGTGTCTAGCAGCTTAGGCTGATAGAAAAGGTAGCTTAGCAGAGCAGCTTAGGCTGAACTAGGAGACGAGTGAAGCTCCTACAGTACCACTAGTGTCACATGCACAATATCATAAGAAAACACAATACACAGATATACTAAAAATAAAGGTACTTTATTTTTATGACAATATGCCAAAAGTATCTCAGTGAGTACCCTCAGTATGAGCATAGCAAATATACAGAAGATATATGTACACAATACCGAAATATGCAGTAATAGCAATAGAAACAGTGCAAACAATGTATAGTCACAATAGAATGCAATAGGGGCACATAGGGATAGGGGCAACACAAACCATATACTCTAGAAGTGGAATGCGAACCCCGAATAGACCCCAAACCTATGTGACCTTGTAGAGGATCGCTGAGACTGTAAGTAAACAGTGAGTGTTAGAAAAATAGCCCACCCCAAGACCCTGAAAAGTGGGTGCAAAGTGCACCTAAGTTCCCCAAAGAGCACAGAATTCGTGATAGGGGAATTCTGCAAGGAAGACCAACACCAGCAATGCAACAATGATGGATTTCCTGACGAGAGTACCTGTGGAACAAGGGGACCAAGTCTAAGAGTCACGATCAAGTCGGGAGTGGGCAGATGCCCAGGAAATACCAGCTGTGGGTGCAAAGAAGCTGCCCCCTGATGGTAGAAGCTGTGGATTCTGCAAGAACGACGTGGGCTAGAAACTTCCCCTTTGGAGGATGGATGTCGCACGTCGTGAAGAGTCGTGCAGATGTGTTTCCTTTGCAGAAAGACCACAAACAAGCCTTGCTAGCTGCAAGGGTTGCGGTTAAGGTTTTTGGATGCTGCTGTGGCCCAGGAGGGACCAGGATGTCGCCAATTGCGTGAGGAGGCAGAGGGGGCGTCCAGCAAGACAAAGAGCCCACTCCGAAGCAAGAAGCACCCGCAGAAGTGCTGGAACAGGCACTACAAAATGGAGTGAACTGGAGCTCACCCGAAGTCACAAAAGAGGGTCCCACGACGCCGGAGGACAACTCAGGAGGTCGTGCACTGCAGGTTAGAGTGCCGGGGACCCACGCTTGGCTGTGCACAAAGGAAATCCTGGAAGAGTGCACAGGAGCCAGAGTAGCTGCAAAACACGCGGTTCCCAGCAATACAGTCTAGCGTGGGGAGGCAAGGACTTACCTCCACCAAACTTGGACTGAAGAGTCACTGGACTGTGGGAGTCACTTGGACAGAGTTGCTGGATTCAAGGGACCTCGCTCGTCGTGCTGAGAGGAGACCCAGGGGACCGGTGATGCAGTTCTTTGGTGCCTGCGGTTGCAGGGGGAAGATTCCGTCGACCCACGGGAGATTTCTTCGGAGCTTCTAGTGCAGAGAGGAGGCAGACTACCCCCACAGCATGCACCACCAGGAAAACAGTCGAGAAGGCGGCCGGATCAGCGTTACAAGGTCGCAGTAGTCGTCTTTGCTACTTTGTTGCAGTTTTGCAGGCTTCCAGAGAAGTCAGCGGTCTATTCCTTGGCAGAAGGTGAAGAGAGAGATGCAGAGGAACTCTGATGAGCTCTTGCATTCGTTATCTAAGGAATTCCCTAAAGCAGAGACCCTAAATAGACAGAAAAGGAGGTTTGCTACTTAGGAGAGAGGATAGGCTAGCAACACCTGAAGAAGCCTATCAGAAGGAGTCTCTGACATCACCTGTTGGCACTGGCCACTCAGAGCAGTCCAGTGTGCCAGCAGCACCTCTGTTTCCAACCGACCCACCCTGATGACAGAGTGTTAGAAAGGGAACTCAATAGATTGAGAGTGGAAGAATCCAGGCTGAAGCTCAAAAAGCAACAGCTGGATTTAGATAGGCAAGCATTTGACTTAGAAAAAGAAAGACAGAGGTTGGGGTTTGGACCCCATGGTGGCAGCAGCAGTATTACAGATAGTAATCCTGTAAAAGAGCATGATTCTAGGAATCTGCATAAGATAGTTCCCCCTTACAAGGAGGGGATGACATTAACAAGTGGTTTGCTGCTCTTGAGAGGGCCTGTAATGTACAGGGGGTCCATCAAAGGCAGTGGGCTGCTATCCTTTGGCTATCTTTCAGTGGAAAGGGTAGGGATAGGCTCCTTACTGTTAAGGAAAGTGATGCCAATGATTTTTCAGTTCTTAAGAATGCACTCCTTGATGGTTATGGCTTAACCACTGAACAGTACAGGATCAAGATCAGAGAAACCAAAAAGGAGTCTTCACAAGACTGGGTAGACTTTGTTGACCATTCAGTGAAGGCCTTGGAGGGGTGGTTACATGGCAGTAAAGTTTCTGACTATGAAAGCCTGTATAACTTAATCCTGAGAGAGCATATTCTTAATAATTGTGTGTCTGATTTGTTGCACCATTATCTAGTGGACTCAGATCTGACCTCTCCCCAAGAATTGGGAAAGAAGGCAGACAAATGGGTCAGAACAAGAGTGAACAGAAAAGTTCATACAGGTGGTGACAAGGATGGCAAGAAGAAAGATGGTGAGAAATCTCAGGATAAGCATGGGGACAAGGGTTAAACCAAAGATCCTTCTTCAACTCCTAAACACTCTTCAGGGGGTGGGGATAAAACAAGTTCTTCCTCTTCTTCTCAACCCACACACATTAAAAAGCCTTGGTGCTTTGTGTGTAAAAACAGAGGCCATAGGCCAGGGGATAAGTCCTGTCCAGGTAAACCCCCTGAGCCTACCACCACTAATACATCAAGCTCTAGTGCCCCTAGCAGTAGTGGTACTAGTGGTGGGACTGCTGGCAACAGTCACGTTAAGGGTGTAGTTGGGTTCACTTATGGGTCCATCATAGAAACTGGGGTAGTCAATCCCAAGACAGTTTCTGTCACACCTAGTGGCATTGGCCTTGCCACACTGGCTGCTTGTCCCCTTACAATGGATAAGTACAGGCAGACAGTTTCAATAAATAGTGTTGAGGCCCAGGCCTACAGGGACACAGGTGCCAGTATCACTTTGGTGACTGAAACCCTTGTGGCTCCTGAACAACACATGATTGGACAACAGTATAAGATTATTGATGTCCATAACTCCACTAAGTTTCTTCCCTTAGCTATAGTTCAGCTTAGTTGGGGTGGAGTTACTGGGCCTAGGCAGGTGGTAGTATCACCTAGCTTACCTGTAGATTGTCTCTTAGGTAATTGTAGGAAAGTACCATCTTGCCTGGCATGTTACCCCCATTTGTCACTGTATATATGTTGTTTTAGTTGTATGTGTCACTGGGACGCTGCCAGCCAGGGCCCCAGTGCTCATAAGTTACCTGTGTAGTGACTAACTCTCTCACTGAGGCTCTGCTAACCAGAACCTCAGTGGTTATGCTCTCTCATTTCTTTTCAAATTGTCACTAACAGGCTAGTGACCAATTTTACCAATTTACATTGGCTTACTGGAACACCCTTATAATTCCCTAGTATATGGTACTGAGGTACCCAGGGTATTGGGGTTCCAGGAGATCCCTATGGGCTGCAGCATTTCTTTTGCCACCCATAGGGAGCTCTGACAATTCTTACACAGGCCTGCCACTGCAGCCTGAGTGAAATAACGTCCACGTTATTTCACAGCCATTTTACACTGCACTTAAGTAACTTATAAGTCACCTATATGCCTAACCTTTACCTGGTAAAGGTTAGGTGCAAAGTTACTTAGTGTGAGGGCACCCTGGCACTAGCCAAGGTGCCCCCACATTGTTCAGGGCCAATTCCCCGGACGTTGTGAGTGCGGGGACACCATTACACGCGTGCACTACATATAGGTCACTACCTATATGTAGCTTCACAATGGTAACTCCGAATATGGCCATGTAACATGTCTATGATCATGGAATTGCCCCCTCTATGCCATCCTGGCATAGTTGGCACAATCCCATGATCCCAGTGGTCTGTAGCACAGACCCTGGTACTGCCAAACTGCCTTTCCTGGGGTTTCACTGCTGCTGCTGCTGCCAACCACTCAGACAGGCTTCTGCCCTCCTGGGGTCCAGCCAGGCCTGGCCCAGGATGGCAGAACAAAGGACTTCCTCTGAGAGAGGGTGTTACACCCTCTCCCTTTGGAAAATGGTGTGAAGGCAGGGGAGGAGTAGCCTCCCCCAGCCTCTCGAAATGCTTTCATGGGCAGACATGGTGCCCATTTCTGCATAAGCCAGTCTACACCGGTTCAGGGACCCCTTAGCCCTGCTCTGGCGCGAAACTGGACAAAGGAAAGGGGAGTGACCACTCCCCTGATCTGTACCTCCCCTGGGAGGTGCCCAGAGCTCCTCCAGTGTGCTCCAGACCTCTGCCATCTTGGAAACAGAGTTGCTGCTGGCACACTGGACTGCTCTGAGTGGCCAGTGCCATCAGGTGACGTCAGAGACTCCTTCTGATAGGCTCCTTCAGGTGTTGCTAGCCTATCCTCTCTCCTAGGTAGCCAAACCCTCTTTTCTGGCTATTTAGGGTCTCTGTCTCTTGGGATTCCTTAGATAACGAATGCAAGAGCTCATTGTAGGAGGCTGGACTGGTTTGTAGTGAGTACCAAGGGGTACTTGCACCTTGCACCAGGCCCAGTTATCCCTTATTAGTGTATAGGGTGTCTAGCTGCTTAGGCTGATAGATAATGGTAGCTTAGCAGAGCAGCTTAGGCTGAACTAGGAGACGTGTGAAGCTACTACAGTACCACTTAGTGTCATATGCACAATATCATAAGAAAACACAATACACAGTTATACTAAAAATAAAGGTACTTTATTTTTATGACAATATGCCAAAGTATCTTAGAGTGTACCCTCAGTGAGAGGATAGGAAATATACACAAGATATATATACACAATAGCAAAAATATGCAGTATAGTCTTAGAAAACAGTGCAAACAATGTACAGTTACAATAGGATGCAATGGGGAAACATAGGGATAGGGGCAACACAAACCATATACTCCAAAAGTGGAATGCGAACCACGAATGGACCCCAAACCTATGTGACCTTGAAGAGGGTCGCTGGGACTATTAGAAAATAGTGAGAGTTAGAAAAATAACCCTCCCCAAGACCCTGAAAAGTGAGTGCAAAGTGCACTAAAGTTCCCCTAAGGACAAAGAAGTCGTGTTAGAGGAATAATGCAGGAAAGACACAAACCAGCAATGCAACAACTGTGGATTTCCAATCTAGGGTACCTGTGGAACAAGTGGACCAAGTCCAAAAGTCACAAGCAAGTGGGAGATGGGCAAATGCCAGCTGCGGGTGCAAAGAAGCTTCTACTGGACAGAAGAAGCTGAGGTTTCTGCAGGAACGAAAAGGGCTAGAGACTTCCCCTTTGGTGGACGGATCCCTCTTGCCGTGGAGAGTCGTGCAGAAGTGTTTTCCCACCGAAAGAACGCCAACAAGCCTTGCTAGCTGCAAATCGTGCGGTTAGCGTTTTTGGACGCTGCTGAGGCCCAGGAGGGACCAGAAGGTCACAAATTGGACCAGCAGAGAGAGGGGACGTAAAGCAAGACAAAGAGCCCTCTCTGAAGCAGGTAGCTCCCGGAGAAGTGCCAGAAACAGGCACTACAAAGATGTGTGAAACAGTGCTCGCCGAAGTTGCACAAAGGAGTCCCACGTCGCCGGAGACCAACTTAGAAAGTCGTGCAATGCAGGTTAGAGTGCCGTGGACCCAGGCTTGGCTGTGCACAAAGGATTTCCGCCGGAAGTGCACAGGGGCCGGAGTAGCTGCAAAAGTCGCGGTTCCCAGCAATGCAGCCCAGCGAGGTGAGGCAAGGACTTACCTCCACCAAACTTGGACTGAAGAGTCACTGGACTGTGGGAGTCACTTAGACAGAGTTGCTGGATTCAAGGGACCTCGCTCGTTGTGCTGAGAGGAGACCCAAGGGACCGGTAATGCAGCTTTTTGGTGCCTGCGGTTGCAGGGGGAAGATTCCGTCGACCCACGGGAGATTTCTTCGGAGCTTCTGGTGGAGAGAGGAGGCAGACTACCCCCACAGCATGCACAAGCAGGAAAACAGTCGAGAAGGCGGCAGGATCAGCGTTACAGAGTTGCAGTAGTCGTCTTTGCTACTATGTTGCAGGTTTGCAGGCTTCCAGCGCGGTCAGCAGTCGATTCCTTATCAGAAGGTGAAGAGAGAGATGCAGAGGAACTCGGCTGAGCTCATGCATTCGTTATCTAAAGTTTCCCCAGAGACAGAGATCCTAAATAGCCAGAAAAGAGGGTTTGGCTACCTAGGAGAGAGGATAGGCTAGCAACACCTGAAGGAGCCTATCACAAGGAGTCTCTGACGTCACCTGGTGGCACTGGCCACTCAGAGCAGTCCAGTGTGCCAGCAGCACCTCTGTTTCCAAGATGGCAGAGGTCTGGAGCACACTGGAGGAGCTCTGGACACCTCCCAGGGGAGGTGCAGGTCAGGGGAGTGGTCACTCTCCTTTCCTTTGTCCAGTTTCGCGCCAGAGCAGGGCTAAGGGGTCCCCTGAACCGGTGTAGACTGGCTTATGCAGAATTGGGCACCTCTGTCCCAACAAAGCATTTCCAGAGGCTGGGGGAGGCTACTCCTCCCCTGCCTTCACACCATTTTCCA
The DNA here is from genome assembly GCF_031143425.1 of Pleurodeles waltl. Lineage (NCBI taxonomy): Eukaryota > Metazoa > Chordata > Amphibia > Caudata > Salamandridae > Pleurodeles > Pleurodeles waltl. Next base: position 839,532,256 of record NC_090444.1, read on the forward strand.
AAGGGAGAGGGTGTAACACCCTCTCTCAGAGGAAGTTCTTTGTTCTGCCATCCTGGGCCAGGCCTGGCTGGACCCCAGGAGGGCAGATGCCTGTCTGAGGGGTTGGCAGCAGCAGCAGCTGCAGTGAAACCCCAGGAAGGGCAGTTTGGCAGTACCAGGGTCTGTGCTACAGACCACTGGGATCATGGGATTGTGCCAACTATGCCAGGATGGCATAGAGGGGGCAATTCCATGATCATAGACATGTTACATGGCCATATTCGGAGTTACCATTGTGAAGCTACATATAGGTAGTGACCTATATGTAGTGCACGCGTGTAATGGTGTCCCCGCACTCACAAAGTTCAGGGAATTGGCTCTGAACAATGTGGGGGCACCTTGGCTAGTGCCAGGGTGCCCTCACACTAAGTAACTTTGCACCTAACCTTTACCAGGTAAAGGTTAGACATATAGGTGACTTATAAGTTACTTAAGTGCAGTGTAAAATGGCTGTGAAATAACGTGGATGTTATTTCACTCAGGCTGCAGTGGCAGGCCTGTGTAAGAATTGTCAGAGCTCCCTATGGGTGGCAAAAGAAATGCTGCAGCCCATAGGGATCTCCTGGAACCCCAATACCCTGGGTACCTCAGTACCATATACTAGGGAATTATAAGGGTGTTCCAGTAAGCCAATGTAAATTGGTAAAAATGGTCACTAGCCTGTCAGTGACAATTTGGAAAGAAATGAGAGAGCATAACCACTGAGGTTCTGATTAGCAGAGCCTCAGTGAGACAGTTAGTCACTACACAGGTAACACATTCAGGCACACTTATGAGCACTGGGGCCCTGGGTTACCAGGGTCCCAGTGACACATACAACTAAAACAACATATATACAGTGAAAAATGGGGGTAACATGCCAGGCAAGATGGTACTTTCCTACACAACCCCCCCCCCAAACGAAGGACAATAAGACTAGCCATGACCTGATGAGTCTTCATTGTCTAAGTGGAAATATCTGGAGAGTCCATCGGCATTGGAGTGGCTACTCCCAGGTCTATGTTCCACTGTATAGTCCATTCCCTGTAGGGATATGGACCACCTCAACAATTTAGGATTTTCACCTTTCATTTGTTTTAGCCAAAGTAGAGGTTTGTGGTCTGTCTGAACAATGAAGTGAGTGCCAAACAGGTATGGCCTCAACTTCTTCAGAGCCCAGACCACAGCAAAGGCCTCCCTCTCAATGGCAGACCAACGCTTTTCTCTAGGGGTCAACCTCCTACTAATAAAAGCAACAGGTTGATCCTGGCCCTCAGAATTAAGTTGTGATAGGACTGCCCCTACTCCTAATTCAGATGCATCAGTTTGGACATAGAATTTTTTAGAGTAACAAGGGCTTTTCAGGACAGGTGCAGAGCACATGGCCTGCTTCAGCTCCTCAAAAGCTTTCTGACAGCTTGCTGTCCATAATACCTTTTTAGGCATTTTCTTGGATGTGAGGTCATTAAGAGGGGCTACGATGGAGCCATAGTTCTTAATGAACCTCCTGTAATACCCAGTGAGGCCTAGGAAGGCTCTCACCTGAGTCTGAGTGGTAGGGGGAACCCAATCAATAATTGTTTGGATTTTCCCCTGAAGTGGTGCAATCTGTTCCCCACCAACAAGGTGTCCCAGATAAACCACCTTACCCTGCCCTATCTGGCACTTTGAAGCCTTGATAGTGAGGCCTGCCTTTTGCAGGGCCTCCAAAACTTTCCATAGGTGGACCAGGTGATCATCCCAGCTGGAGCTAAAGACAGCTATATCGTCCAAATATGCTGCACTGAAAGCTTCCAGCCCTTGCAGGACTGTGTTCACCAACCTCTGAAAAGTGGCAGGTGCATTTTTCAAACCAAAAGGCATTACAGTAAACTGGTAATGTCCTCCAATGGTTGAAAATGCAGTCTTAGGTTTAGCATCTATTGACAATTTGATCTGCCAATACCCTGCAGTCAAGTCAAAAGTGCTTAGATACTTGGCAGATGCCAGTGTATCTATGAGCTCATCTGCCCTGGGTATAGGGTGAGCATCAGTTTTGGTTACCAAGTTGAGACCTCTATAGTCTACACAAAACCGCATTTCCTTCTTTCCATCTTTGGAATGGGGTTTTGGTACCAGTACCACAGGAGAAGCCCATGGACTGTCAGAGTGCTCAACCACTCCTAGTTCTAACATTTTCTGGACCTCTTGCTTTATGCAGTGTCTGACATGGTCAGGCTGCCTATAGATCTTACTTTTGACAGGTAAACTGTCTCCAGTATCTATAGTGTGCTCACACCAAGAAGTGGTACCTGGCACAGTAGAGAAGAGTTCAGAGAATTGATCTAGGAGATTTATGCAATTATCTTTCTGCTCAGCAGTAAGACAATCAGCCAAAACTACACCTTCCACAAGAGCATCTTGTTCTGTGGAAGAGAAGAGATCAGGTAGAGGATCACTGTCTTCTTCCTGTCCCTCATCAGTTGCCATGAGCAGGGTGAGATCAGCCCTGTCATAGTAGGGTTTCAGGCGGTTGACATGGAGCACTCTAAGGGGACTCCTGGCAGTGCCTAAGTCAACTAAATAGGTGACTTCTCCCTTCTTTTCAACAATTGTGTGGGGACCACTCCATTTATCTTGGAGTGCTCTTGGGGCCACAGGCTCCAAGACCCACACTTTCTGCCCTGGTTGGTACTGAACCAAAACAGCCTTCTGATCATGCCATTGCTTCTGGAGCTCTTGGCTGGCCTGAAGGTTTTTACTGGCCTTTTTCATGTACTCAGCCATCCTTGATCTGAGGCCAAGTACATAATCCACAATATCCTGCTTAGGAGCTTTTAAAGGTTGTTCCCAACCCTCCTTTACAAGTGTGAGTGGACCCCTAACAGGGTGTCCAAAAAGAAGTTCAAAGGGGCTGAAGCCCACTCCTTTCTGGGGTACCTCCCTGTAGGCAAAAAGGAGGCATGGTAGAAGGATATCCCATCTCCTGCAGAGTTTTTCAGGGAGACCCATAATCATGCCTTTGAGAGTTTTATTAAATCTCTCCACCAGTCCATTTGTTTGTGGATGATAGGGTGTTGTGAACTTGTACGTTACACCACACTCCTTCCACATGGCCTTTAAGTATGCAGACATGAAATTGCTTCCCCTGTCTGATACTACTTCCTTTGTGAAGCCCACCCTGGAAAATATTCCCAGGAGGTCCTTTGGCACTGCAGGAGCTGTAGTGGTCCTTAAAGGAATAGCTTCAGGATATCTTGTGGCATGGTCCACTACCACTAAGATGAATCTATTGCCTGAAGCAGTAGGAGGGTCAAGGGTGCCAACTATGTCAACCCCTACCCTTTCAAAGGGAACCCCAACCACAGGCAGTGGAATAAGGGGTGCCTTTGGGGTGCCACCTGTCTTGCCACTGGCTTGACAGGTTTCACAGGACTTACAAAATTCCTTTGTGTCCTCAGACATCCTAGGCCAATGAAACAATGGAACCAATCTGTCCCAAGTTTTCATTTGACCCAGGTGTCCAGCTAGGGGAATGTCATGTGCCAGGGTTAGGAGGAACTTTCTGTACTCCTGAGGAATCACTAATCTCCTGGCAGCTCCAGGTTTAGGATCCCTATGCTCAGTGTACAAGAGGTTGTCCTCCCAGTAAACTCTGTGAGAGTCACTGACATCCCCATTAGCCTGTTTGACAGCTTGCTGTCTGAGACCCTCTAATGTGGGACAGGTTTGCTGTGCCACACTCAGCTCCTCTCTGGCAGGCCCCCCTTCACCCAAAAGCTCAGCAGTGTCTGCTTCAAGCTCCTCTGGTGTAGGTTCTGCACAGGGAGGGAATTCTTCTTCCTCAGAAGTTGAATCCACAGTAGAGGGAGGGATAGTAGGAAGTGGTTTGCTTCTACTAGCCCTAGCTTTAGGGAGCACTTGGTCCATTGTTCCAGGATCCAAGCTTCCCTGTCCTTTTTGCTTTTTGGCCTGATCCCTTGTCAAAGCAAAAATATGCCCTGGGATGCCCAGCATTGCTGCATGGGCCTCCAACTCCACATCTGACCAAGCTGATGTCTCCAAATCATTCCCTAATAGACAGTCTACAGGTAAATCTGAAGCTACCACAACTTTCTTTGGACCAGTAACCCCCCCCCCAGTTGAGATTTACAACAGCCATGGGGTGGCTAAGTGTGTTGTTGTGAGCATCGGTTAGTTGGTACTGGTGACCAAGTAGGTGTTGTTCAGGGTGGACCAGTTTCTCTATGACCATAGTCACACTGGCACCAGTGTCCCTGTAGGCCTGAACCTCAACACCATTTATTAGGGGTAGCTGCTTGTACTTATCCATATTAAGGGGACAAGCAACTAAGGTGGCTAAATCAATAGCCCCCTCAGAGACTAACACAGCCTCTGTGGCCTCCCTAACAAGGCCAACCCCAACTAAGTTACCAATAGTGAGCCCAGCTACTCCCTTGGATTGGCTATTAGTAGGTTTGCTCCCACCACCACTGCTATTAGTAGGGACACTAGGTGTAGCAGTAGGGGTTGTAGTGGTAGGAGGCTTGGTGCCTTTCTTTGGACAACTGGGATCTGTTGTCCAATGGCCTTTTATTTTACATAAATAGCACCATGGTTTCTTTTCCTTGTTCTGATTAAAAGAGGATTTGGGCCCACCATCCCCACCAGAGTGTTTTTGTGGGCCTGATGAAGACTCATTTTTAGATTTGTCCCCACCCTTGTCAGAAGACTTACCATCCTTCTTTTTGTTGCCATCTTTGTCACCCCCTGTATGAACTTTTCTGTTCACCCTTGTTCTGACCCATTTGTCTGCCTTCTTTCCCAATTCTTGGGGAGAGGTCAGATCAGAGTCCACCAAGTACTGGTGCAACAAATCAGACACACAATTATTACGAATATGCTCTCTCAGGATCAAGTTATACAGGCTGTCATAATCAGTAACTTTACTGCCATGTAACCACCCCTCCAAGGCCTTCACTGAATGGTCAATGAAATCAACCCAGTCTTGTGAAGACTCCTTTTTGGTCTCTCTGAACTTTATCCTGTACTGTTCAGTGGTTAAGCCATAACCATCCAGGAGTGCATTCTTAAGAACTTGGAAATTATTAGCATCATTTTCTTTCACAGTAAGGAGCCTATCCCTACGTTTTCCACTAAATGATAGCCATAGGATAGCAGCCCACTGCCTTTGAGGGACATCCTGTACAACACAGGCCCTCTCAAGTGCAGCAAACCACTTGTTAATGTCATCCCCCTCCTTATAAGGGGGAACTATCTTGTGCAGATTCCTGGAATCATGCTCTTTTACAGGATGACTATGGGGAATACTGCTGCTGCCACCATGGGTTTCTAAACCCAGTTTCTGTCTCTCCTTCTCTACTTCTAAAGTCTGTCTATCCAAATCCAGCTGTTGCTTCTTGAGCTTCAGTCTGGTTTGTTCCACTCTCAATCTATTGAGCTCCCTTTCTAACAATCTGTCATCAGGGTGGGTGGGAGGGACATGCTTTGAAACAGAAGTATGGTGAGAATGGACAGAAGGAGACCTGTCCCTTACAGAAGCCACCCTAACAGTTTGGCTAACAGAAACATCACTACCAGTATGGTGAGAATAAATGCTTTTGCTATGATGTGAGACAACACTATTTATATGGTGTGGCTCATCATCATTACCAACTATGCTAGACTGTCTAGTAATGGGCAGGCTAGGAAGTTTATTTCCTGAATCTTTTCCTGGGGGAGTCCCTGGATCAGATTGAGAACCATTAGCTACTTTTTCAACAGATTGGGCACTTATGGCCTTATCCTGTACTCTAAGCATGTTAATTAACAGTTCTAAGGAAGGATTCTTCCCTACACTCAAACCTCTCTCTATGCAGAGATTCCTTGCTCCTTTCCAGCTAAGGTGATCATATGAAAGTTTGGACAGATCAACATTTTGGCCTGTGCCAGACATTTTTAGAGAGAGTTAAAGTGATAGTAAAAGATAAAAAGTTTGTCAGAGCTTTTAGAAAGACAGAGAAAAAAAAACTTTTAAAACTTTTTAGAACTTTTTAGAAAGTTAGAAGTACTTTTCAGCACTTAGAAAAGAGTGAAAAGAGGAAATGCAAAACTTTTTGGCTATGTGTATATACACTGACCTTGTTTTGTATATTTTTCTCTTATGAAAAGTACAATGACAAGAGTGGTAAGTAGTCTCAAAGCACTTATCCCACCGCTGCACAACCAATGTAGGAGGCTGGACTGGTTTGTAGTGAGTACCAAGGGGTACTTGCACCTTGCACCAGGCCCAGTTATCCCTTATTAGTGTATAGGGTGTCTAGCAGCTTAGGCTGATAGATAATGGTAGCTTAGCAGAGCAGCTTAGGCTGAACTAGGAGACGTGTGAAGCTACTACAGTACCACCTTGTGTCATATGCACAATATCATAAAAAACACAATACACAGTTATGCTAAAAATAAAGGTACTTTATTTTTATGACAATATGCCAAAGTATCTTAGAGTGTACCCTCAGTGAGAGGATAGGAAATATACACAAGATATATATACACAATAGCAAAAATATGCAGTATAGTCTTAGAAAACAGTGCAAACAATGTATAGTTACAATAGGATGCAATGGGGAAACATAGGGATAGGGGCAACACAAACCATATACTCCAAAAGTGGAATGCGAACCACAAATGGACCCCAAACCTATGTGACCTTGTAGAGGGTCGCTGGGACTATTAGAAAATAGTGAGAGTTAGAAAAATAACCCTCCCCAAGACCCTGAAAAGTGAGTGCAAAGTGCACTAAAGTTCCCCTAAGGACAATGAAGTCGTGTTAGAGGAATAATGCAGGAAAGACACAAACCAGCAATGCAACAACTGTGGATTTCCAATCTAGGGTACCTGTCTGAGGGGTTGGCAGCAGCAGCAGCTGCAGTGAAACCCCAGGAAGGGCAGTTTGGCAGTACCAGGGTCTGTGCTACAGACCACTGGGATCATGGGATTGTGCCAACTATGCCAGGATGGCATAGAAGGGGCAATTCCATGATCATAGACATGTTATATGGCCATATTCGGAGTTACCATTGTGAAGCTACATATAGGTAGTGACCTATATGTAGTGCACGCGTGTAATGGTGTCCCCGCACTCACAAAGTTCAGGGAATTGGCTCTGAACAATGTGGGGGCACCTTGGCTAGTGCCAGGGTGCCCTCACACTAAGTAACTTTGCACCTAACCTTTACCAGGTAAAGGTTAGACATATAGGTGACTTATAAGTTACTTAAGTGCAGTGTAAAATGGCTGTGAAATAACGTGGACGTTATTTCACTCAGGCTGCAGCGGCAGGCCTGTGTAAGAATTGTCAGAGCTCCCTATGGGTGGCAAAAGAAATGCTGCAGCCCATAGGGATCTCCTGGAACCCCAATACCCTGGGTACCTCAGTACCATATACTAGGGAATTATAAGGGTGTTCCAGTAAGCCAATGTAAATTGGTAAAAATGGTCACTAGCCTGTCAGTGACAATGACAATTTGGAAAGAAATGAGAGAGCATAACCACTGAGGTTCTGATTAGCAGAGCCTCAGTGAGACAGTTAGTCACTACACAGGTAACACATTCAGGCACACTTATGAGCACTGGGGCCCTGGGTTACCAGGGTCCCAGTGACACATACAACTAAAACAACATATATACAGTGAAAAATGGGGGTAACATGCCAGGCAAGATGGTACTTTCCTACACTCATCCGAGTTCCTCTGCATCTCTCTCTTCACCTTCTGCCAAGGAATCGACTGCTGACCGCGCTGGAAGCCTGCAAAACTGCAACATAGTAGCGAAGACGACTACTGCAACTCTGTAACGCTGATCCTGCCGCCTACTCGACTGTTTTCCCGGTGGTGCATGCTGTGGGGGTAGTCTGCCTCCTCTCTGCACTAGAAGCTCTGAAGAAATCTCCCGTGGGTCGACGGAATCGTCCCCCTGCAACCGCAGGCACCAAAGAACTGCATCACCAGTCCCCTGGGTCTCCTCTCAGCACGACGAGCGAGGTCCCTTGAATCTAACAACTCTGTCCAAGTGACTCCCACAGTGCAGTGACTCTTCAGTCCAAGTTTGGTGGAGGTAAGTCCTTGCCTCCCCACGCCAGACTGCATTGCTGGGAACCGCAACTTTTGCAGCTACTCCGGCGTCCGTGCACTTCCAGCGGAAATCCTTTGTGCACCGTCCAGCCTGGGTCCACGGCACTCTAACCTGCATTGCACGACCTCCTAAGTTGTTCTCCGGCGACGTGGGACTCCTTTGTGCGACTTCGGGTGAGCACTGTTTCACGCATCCTTGTAGTGCCTGTTTCTGGCACTTCTGTGGGTGCTGCCTGCTGCTGAGAGGGTTTCTTGCCTTGCTCGACACCCCCTCTGTCCCCTGACACAATTGGCGACATCCTGGTCCCTCCTGGGCCACGGCAGCATCCAAAAACCCTTACCCCAAGATTTGCAGCTAGCAAGGCTTGTTATCGGTCTTTCGGCGGGAAAAGACTTCTGCACGACTCTCCACGACGTGAGGGATCCGTCCTCCAAAGGGGAAGTCTCTAGCCTTTGTCGTTCCTGCAGAAACCTAAGCTTCTACTGTCCAGTAGCAGCTTCTTTGCACCCACAGCTGGCATTTCCTGGGCATCTGCCCATCTCCGACTTGCTTGTGACTTTTGGACTTGGTCCCCTTGTTCCGCAGGTACTCTCGATTGGAAATCCATCGTTGTTGCATTGTTGGTTTGTGTCTTTCCTGCAGAATTCCCCTATCACGACTTCTATGTCCTTTGGGGAACTTTAGTGCACTTTGCACTCACTTTTCAGGGTCTTGGGGTGGGCTATTTTTCTAACCCTTACTATTTTCTAATAGTCCCAGCGACCCTCTACAAGGTCACATAGGTTTGGGGTCCATTCGTGGTTCTCATTCCACTTTTGGAGTATATGGTTTGTGTTGCCCCTATCCCTATGTGTCCCCATTGCATCCTATTGTAACTATACATTGTTTGCACTGTTTTCTAATACTATTTCTGCATATTTTGGTATTGTTTACATATATCTTGTGTATATTTGCTATCCTCATACTGAGGGTACACTCTGAGATACTTTGGCATATTGTCATTAAAATAAAGTACCTTTATTTTTAGTATGCCTGTGTATTGTGTTTTCTTATGATATTGTGCATATGACACTAAGTGGTACTGTAGGAGCTTCACTCGTCTCCTAGTTCAGCCTAAGCTGCTCTGCTAAGCTACCATTATCTATCAGCCTATGCTGCTAGACACCCTATACACTAATAAGGGATAACTGGGCCTGGTGCAAGGTGCAAGTACCCTTGGTACTCACTACAAGCCAGTCCAGCCTTCTACATTGGTTGTGCAGTGGTGGGATAAGTGCTTTGAGACTACTTACCACTCTTATCATTGTACTTTTCATAAGAGAAAGATATACAAAACAAGTTCAGTGTATGTACACCTAACCAAAAGGTTTTAAATTTCTTTTCTCACCTCTTTTCTAAAGTGCTGAAAAGTACCTCTAAACTTTCAAAAAGTTCTTTAAAAGTTTTTAAAAGTTTTTTTCTGTCTTTCTAAAAGTTCTGAAAACTTTTTTTTCTTTTTCTATCACTTAAACTCTTTCTAAAATGTCTGGCACAGGCCAAAATGTTGATCTGTCCAAACTTGCATATGACCACCTTAGCTGGAAAGGAGCAAGGAGTCTCTGTGTAGAAAGAGGTTTGAGTGTAGGGAAGAATCCTTCCTTGGAATTATTGCTTAACATGCTTAGAGAACAAGATAAGGCCAAAAGGGCCCCATCTGTTGAAAAAGTAGCTAATGATTCCCAATCTGATCCAGGGACACCCCTAGGAAAAAATTCAGTAAAGAAACTTCAGAGCCTGCCCATTACTAGACAGTCTAGCATAGTTGGTACTGATGTAGAGTCACACCATACAGATAGTGTTGTCTCACATCATAGCAAGAGCATTCATTCTCACCACAGTAGAAGTGATGTTTCTGTTAACCAAGCTGTTAGGGTGCCTTCTGTAAGGGACAGGTCTCCTTCTGTCCATTCTCATCATACTTCTGTTTCAAGACATGTCCCTCCCACCCACCCTGATGACAGATTGTTAGAAAGGGAGCTCAATAAATTGAGAGTGGAACAAACCAGACTGAAGCTCAAGAAGCAACAGCTGGATTTGGAGAGACAGACTTTAGAAGTAGAGAAGGAGAGACAGAAACTGGGTTTAGAAACCCATGGTGGCAGCAGCAGTATTCCCCATAGTCATCCTGCAAAAGAGCATGATTCCAGGAATCTGCACAAGATAGTTCCCGCTTATAAGGAGGGGGATGACATTAACAAGTGGTTTGCTGCACTTGAGAGGGCCTGTGCTGTACAGGATGTCCCTCAAAGGCAGTGGGCTGCTATCCTATGGCTATCCTTTAGTGGAAAAGGTAGGGATAGGCTCCTTACTGTGAAAGAAAATGAAGCAAATGATTACAAAGTTCTTAAAAATTCACTCCTGGATGGTTATGGCTTAACCACAGAACAATACAGGATAAAGTTCAGAGAGACCAAAAAGGAGTCTTCAAAAGACTGGGTTGATTTCATTGACCATTCAGTGAAGGCCTTGGAGGGGTGGTTACATGGCAGTAAAGTTACTGATTATGACAGCCTGTATAACGTGATCCTGAGAGAGCATATTCTTAATAATTGTGTGTCTGATTTGTTGCACCAGTACTTGGTGGACTCTGATCTGACCTCTCCACAAGAATTGGGAAAGAAGGCAGACAAATGGGTCAGAACAAGGGTGAACAGAAAAGTTCATACAGGGTGTGACAAAGATGGCAAGAAGAAGGATGGTAAGTCTTCTGACAAGGGTGGGGACAAATCTAAAAATGAGTCTTCATCAGGCCCACAAAAACACTCTGGTGGGCCCAAATCCTCTTCTAATCAAAACAAGGAAAAGAAACCATGGTGCTATTTATGTAAAATAAAAGGCCATTGGACAACAGATTCCAGTTGTCCAAAGAAAAGCACCAAGCCTCCTACCACTACAACCCCTTCTGCTACACCTAGTGTCCCTACTAATAGCAGTGGTGGTGGGAGCAAACCTACTAATAGCCAATCCAAGGGAGTAGCTGGGCTCACTTTTGGTAACTTAGTTGGGGTTGGTCTTGTTAGGGAGACCACAGAGGCTGTGTTAGTCTCTGAGGGGGCTATTGATTTAGCCACCTTAGTTGCTTGTCCCCTTAATATGGATAAGTACAAGCAGCTACCCCTAATAAATGGTGTTGAGGTTCAGGCCTACAGGGACACTGGTGCCAGTGTGACTATGGTCATAGAGAAACTGGTCCACCCTGAACAACACCTACTTGGTCACCAGTACCAAGTAACCGATGCTCACAACAACACACTTAGCCACCCCATGGCTGTTGTAAATCTCAACTGGGGGGGGGGTTACTGGTCCAAAGAAAGTTGTGGTAGCCACAGATTTACCTGTACACTGTCTACTAGGAAATGATTTGGAGACATCAGCTTGGTCAGATGTGGAGTTGGAGGCCCATGCAGCAATGCTGGGCATCCCAGGGCATATTTTTGCTTTAACCAGGGCTCAGGCCAAAAAGCAAAAACGACAGGGAAGCTTGGATCCTGGAACAATGGACCAAGTGCTCCCTAAAGCTAGGGCTAGTAGAAGTAAAGCACTTCCTACTATCCCTCCCTCTACAGTGGATTCTAATTCTGAGGAAGAAGAATTTCCACCCTGTGCAGAACCTACACCAGAGGAGCTGGAAGCAGACACTGCTGAGCTTTTGGGTGAAGGGGGGCCTGCCAGGGAGGAGCTGAGTGTGGCACAGCAAACCTGTCCCACACTAGAGGGTCTAAGACAGCAAGCTGTCAAACAGGCTAATGGGGATGTCGGTGACTCTCACAGAGTTTACTGGGAGGACAACCTCTTGTACACTGAAGCAAGGGATCCTAAACCTGGAACTGCCAGGAGGTTAGTGATTCCTGTAGGAAAGTACCATCTTGCCTGGCATGTTACCCCAATCTTTCACTGTATATATGTTGTTTTAGTTGTATGTGTCACTGGGACCCTGGTAACCCAGGGCCCCAGTGCTCATAAGTGTGCCTGAATGTGTTACCTGTGTAGTGACTAACTGTCTCACTGAGGCTCTGTTAATCAGAACCTCAGTGGTTATGCTCTCTCATTTCTTTCCAAATTGTCACTAACAGGCTAGTGACCATTTTTACCAATTTACATTGGCTTACTGGAACACCCTTATAATTCCCTAGTAAATGGTACTGAGGTACCCAGGGTATTGGGGTTCCAGGAGATCCCTATGGGCTGCAGCATTTCTTTTGCCACCCATAGGGAGCTCTGACAATTCTTACACAGGCCTGCCGCTGCAGCCTGAGTGAAATAACGTCCACGTTATTTCACAGCCATTTTACACTGCACTCAAGTAACTTATAAGTCACCTATATGTCTAACCTTCACCTGGTAAAGGTTAGGTGCAAAGTTACTTAGTGTGAGGGCACCCTGGCACTAGCCAAGGTGCCCCCACATTGTTCAGAGCCAATTCCCTGAACTTTGTGAGTGCGGGGACACCATTACACGCGTGCACTACATATAGGTCACTACCTATATGTAGCTTCACAATGGTAACTCCAAATATCGCCATGTAACATGTCTATGATCATGGAATTGCCCCCTCCATGCCATCCTGGCATAGTTGGCACAATCCCATGATCCCAGTGGTCTGTAGCACAGACCCTGGTACTGCCAAACTGCCCTTCCTGGGGTTTCACTACAGCTGCTGCTGCTGCCAACCCCTCAGACAGGCATCTGCCCTCCTGGGGTCCAGCCAGGCCTGGCCCAGGATGGCAGAACAAAGAACTTCCTCTGAGAGAGGGTGTGACACCCTCTCCCTTTGGAAAATGGTGTGAAGGCAGGGGAGAAGTAGCCTCCCCCAGCCTCTGCAAATGCTTTGTTGGGCACAGAGGTGCCCAATTCTGCATAAGCCAGTCTACACCGGTTTAGGGGACCCCTTAGCCCTGCTCTGGCGCGAAACTGGACAAAGGAAAGGGGAGTGACCACTCCCCTGACCTGCACCTCCCCTGGGAGGTGTCCAGAGCTCCTCCAGTGTGCTCCAGACCTCTGCCATCTTGGAAACAGAGGTGCTGCTGGCACACTGGACTGCTCTGAGTGGCCAGTGCCAGCAGGTGACGTCAGAGACTCCTTGTGATAGGCTCCTTCAGGTGTTGCTAGCCTATCCTCTCTCCTAGGTAGCCAAACCCTCTTTTCTGGCTATTTAGGGTCTCTGTCTCTGGGGAAACTTTAGATAACGAATGCAAGAGCTCAGCCGAGTTCCTCTGCATCTCTCTCTACACCTTCTGATAAGGAATTGACTGCTGACCGCGCTGGAAGCCTGCAAAACTGCAACAAAGTAGCTGAGACGATTACTGCAACTCTGTAACGCTGATCCTGCCGCCTTCTCGACTGTTTTCCTGCTTGTGCATGCTGTGGGGGTAGTCTGCCTCCTCTCTCCACCAGAAGCTCCGAAGAAATCTCCCGTGGGTCGACGGAATCTTCCCCCTGCAACCGCAGGCACCAAAAAGCTGCATTACCGGTCCATTGGGTCTCCTCTCAGCACAACGAGCGAGGTCCCTCGAATCCAGCGACTCTGTCCAAGTGACCCCCACAGTCCAGTGACTCTTCAGTCCAAGTTTGGTGGAGGTAAGTCCTTGCCTCACCTCGCTGGGCTGCATTGCTGGGAACCGCGACTTTTGCAGCTACTCCGGCCCCTGTGCACTTCCGGCGGAAATCCTTTGTGCACAGCCAAGCCTGGGTCCACGGCACTCTAACCTGCATTGCACGATGTTCTAAGTTGGTCTCCGGCGACGTGGGACTTCTTTGTGCGACTTTGGGTGAGCACCGTTTCACGCATCCTTGTAGTGCCTGTTTTTGGCACTTCTCCGGGTGCTACCTGCTGCTGATAGGGCGCCTTGTCTTGCTCGACGTCCCCTCTCTCTCCTGGTCCAATTTGCGACCTCCTGGTCCCTCCAGGGCCGCAGCAGCGTATAAAAACGCTAACCGCACGATTTGCAGCTAGCAAGGCTTGTTGGCATTCTTTCGGCGGGAAAACACTTCTGCACGACTCTCCACGGCGAGTGGGATCCGTCCACCAAAGGGGAAGTCTCTAGCCCTTTTTGTTCCTGCAGAAACCGCAGCTTCTTCTGTCCAGTAGGAGCTTCTTTGCACCCGCAGCTGGCATTTCCTGGGCATCTGCCCATCTACAACTTGCTTGTGACTTTTGGACTTGGTCCCCTTGTTCCACAGGTACCCTAGATTGGAAATCCACAGTTGTTGCATTGTTGGTTTGTGTCTTTCCTGCATTATTCCTCTAACACGACTTCTTTGTCCTTAGGGGAACTTTAGTGCACTTTGCACTCACTTTTCAGGGTCTTGGGGAGGGTTATTTTTCTAACTCTCACTATTTTCTAATAGTCCCAGCGACCCTCTACAAGGTCACATAGGTTTGGGGTCCATTCGTGGTTCGCATTCCACTTTTGGAGTATATGGTTTGTGTTGTCCCTATCCCTATGTTTCCCCATTGCATCCTATTGTAACTATACATTGTTTGCACTGTTTTCTAAGACTATACTGCATATTTTTGCTATTGTGTATATATATCTTGTGTATATTTCCTATCCTCTCACTGAGGGTACACTCTAAGATACTTTGGCATATTGTCATAAAAATAAAGTACCTTTATTTTTAGTATAACTGTGTATTGTGTTTTCTTATGATATTGTGCATATGACACTAAGTGGTACTGTAGTAGCTTCACATGTCTCCTAGTTCAGCCTAAGCTGCTCTGCTAAGCTACCATTATCTATCAGCCTAAGCTGCTAGACACCCTATACACTAATAAGGGATAACTGGGCCTGGTGCAAGGTGCAAGTACCCCTTGGTACTCACTACAAGCCAGTCTAGCCTCCTACATTGGTTGTGCAGCGGTGGGATAAGTGCTTTGAGACTACTTACCACTCTTGTCATTGTACTTTTCATAAGAGAAAAATATACAAAACAAGGTGAGTGTATATACACATAGCCAAAAAGTTTTGCATTTCCTCTTTTCACTCTTTTCTAAATGCTGAAAAGTACTTCTAAACTTTCAAAAAGTTCTTAAAAGTTTAAAAAGTTTTTTTTCTTTCTTTCTAAAAAGTTCTGAAAACTTTTTTCTCTTTTTCTATCACTTTAACTCTCTCTAAAAATGTCTGGCACAGGCCAAAATGTTGATCTGTCCAAACTTGCATATGATCACCTTAGCTGGAAAGGAGCAAGGAGTCTCTGCATAGAGAGAGGTTTGAGTGTAGGGAAGAATCCTTCTTTGGAATTATTGCTTAACATGCTTAGAGAACAAGATAAGGCCATAGGGGCCACATCTGTTGAAAAAGTAGCAAATGGTTCCCAATCTGATCCAGTGACTCCCCCAGGAAAAGATTCAGGAAAGAAACTTCCTAGCCTGCCCATTACTAGACAGTCTAGCATAGTTGGTAATGATGGAGAGCCTCACCATACAAATAGTGTTGTCTCACATCATAGCAAAAGCATTTATTCTCACCATACTGGTAGTGATGTTTCTGTTAGCCAAGCTGTTAGGGTGGCTTCTGTAAGGGACAGGTCTCCTTCTGTTCATTCTTCTGTGTCTAAGAATGTCCCTCCCACCAACCCTGATGACAGAATGTTAGAGAGGGAACTCAATAAGTTGAGAGTGGAACAAACCAGACTGATGCTTAAAAAGCAACAGCTGGATTTGGATAGACAGTCTTTTGAACTAGAGAAAGAAAGACAGACGTTGGGTTTAGATACCCATGGTGGCAGCAGCAGTATTCCCCATAGTCATCCTGCAAAAGAGCATGATTCCAGGAATCTGCATAAGATAGTTCCCCCTTATAAGGAGGGGGATGACATTAACAAGTGGTTTGCTGCACTTGAGAGGGCCTGTGTTGTACAGGATGTCCCTCAAAGGCAGTGGGCCGCTATCCTATGGCTATCATTTAGTGGAAAAGGTAGGGATAGGCTCCTTACTGTGAATGAAAATGATGCTAATAATTTCCAAGTTCTTAAGAATGCACTCCTGGATGGTTATGGCTTAACCACTGAACAATACAGGATAAAGTTCAGAGAGACCAAAAAGGAGTCTTCACAAGACTGGGTTGATTTCATTGACCATTCAGTGAAGGCCTTGGAGGGGTGGTTACATGGCAGTAAAGTTACTGATTATGACAGCCTGTATAACTTGATCCTGAGAGAGCATATTCTTAATAATTGTGTGTCTGATTTGTTGCACCAGTACTTGGTGGACTCTGATCTGACCTCTCCCCAAGAATTGGGAAAGAAGGCAGACAAATGGGTCAGAACAAGGGTGAACAGAAAAGTTCATACAGGGGGTGACAAAGATGGCAACAAAAAGAAGGATGGTAAGTCTTCTGACAAGGGTGGGGACAAATCTAAAAATGAGTCTTCAACAGGCCCACAAAAACACTCTGGTGGGGGTGGTGGGCCCAAATCCTCTTTTAATCAGAACAAGGAAAAGAAACCATGGTGCTATTTATGTAAAATAAAAGGCCATTGGACAACAGATCCCAGTTGTCCAAAGAAAAGCACCAATGCTCCTACCACTACAACCCCTACTGCTACCCCTAGTGTCCCTACTAATAGCCAATCCAAGGGAGTAGCTGGGCTCACTATTGGTAACTTAGTTGGGGTTGGCCTTGTTAGGGAGGCCACAGAGGCTGTGTTAGTCTCTGAGGGGGCTATTGATTTAGCCACCTTAGTTGCTTGTCCCCTTAATATGGATAAGTACAAGCAGCTACCCCTAATAAATGGTGTTGAGGTTCAGGCCTACAGGGACACTGGTGCCAGTGTAACTATGGTCATAGAGAAACTGGTCCACCCTGAACAACACCTACTTGGTCACCAGTACCAAGTAACCGATGCTCACAACAACACACTTAGCCACCCCATGGCTGTTGTTAATCTCAACTGGGGGGGGTTACTGGTCCAAAGAAAGTTGTGGTAGCTTCAGATTTACCTGTAGACTGTCTATTAGGGAATGATTTGGAGACATCAGCTTGGTCAGATGTGGAGTTGGAGGCCCATGCAGCAATGCTGGGCATCCCAGGGCATATTTTTGCTTTGACAAGGGCTCAGGCCAAAAAGCAAAAAGGACAGGGAAGCTTGGATCCTGGAACAATGGACCAAGTGCTCCCTAAAGCTAGGGCTAGTAGAAGCAAACCACTTCCTACTATCCCTCCCTCTACAGTGGATTCAACTTCTGAGGAAGAAGAATTCCCTCCCTGTGCAGAACCTACACCAGAGGAGCTGGAAGTAGACACTGCTGAGCTTTTGGGTGAAGGGGGGCCTGCCAGAGAGGAGCTGAGTGTGGCACAGCAAACCTGTCCCACATTAGAGGGTCTCAGACAGCAAGCTGTCAAACAGGCTAATGGGGATGTCAGTGACTCTCACAGAGTTTACTGGGAGGACTACCTCTTGTACACTGAGCATAGGGATCCTAAACCTGGAGCTGCCAGGAGATTAGTGATTCCTCAGGAGTACAGAAAGTTCTTCCTAACCCTGGCACATGACATTCCCCTAGCTGGGCATCTAGGACAAATGAAAACTTGGGACAGGCTTGTTCCCCTGTTTCATTGGCCTAGAATGTCTAAGGACACAAAGGAATTTTGTAAGTCCTGTGAAACCTGTCAAGCCAGTGGCAAGACAGGTGGCACCCCAAAGGCACCCCTTATTCCACTGCCTGTGGTTGGGGTTCCCTTTGAAAGGGTAGGGGTTGACATAGTTGGCCCCCTTGACCCTCCTACTGCTTCAGGCAATAGGTTTATCTTGGTGGTAGTGGACCATGCCACAAGATATCCTGAAGCTATTCCTTTAAGGACCACTACAGCACCTGCAGTGGCAAAGGCCCTCCTGGGAATATTTTCCAGGGTGGGCTTCCCAAAGGAAGTGGTATCAGACAGGGGAAGCAATTTCATGTCTGCATACTTAAAGGCCATGTGGAAGGAGTGTGGTGTAACGTACAAGTTCACAACACCCTATCATCCACAAACAAATGGACTGGTGGAGAGATTTAATAAAACTCTCAAAGGCATGATTGTTGAGAAAAAGGGTGAAGTCACCTATTTAGTTGACTTAGGCACTGCAAGGAGTCCCCTTAGGGTACTCCATGTAAACCGCCTGAAACCCTACTATGACAGGGCTGATCTCACCCTGCTCATGGCAACTGATGAGGGACAGGAAGAAGACAGTGATCCTCTACCTGATCTCTTCTCTTCCACAGAACAAGATGCTCTGGTGGAAGGTGTAGTTTTGGCTGATTGTCTTACTGCTGAGCAGAAAGACAATTGCATAAATCTCCTAGATCAATTCTCTAAACTCTTCTCTACTGTGCCAGGTACCACTTCTTGGTGTGAGCACACTATAGATACTGGAGACAGCTTGCCTGTCAAAAGTAAGATCTATAGGCAGCCTGACCATGTCAGGGACTGCATAAAGCAAGAGGTCCAGAAAATGTTAGAACTAGGAGTGGTTGAGCACTCTGACAGTCCATGGGCTTCTCCTGTGGTACTGGTACCAAAACCCCATTCCAAAGATGGAAAGAAGGAAATGCGGTTTTGTGTAGACTATAGAGGTCTCAACTTGGTAACCAAAACTGATGCTCACCCTATACCCAGGGCAGATGAGCTCATAGATACACTGGCATCTGCCAAGTATCTAAGCACTTTTGATTTGACTGCAGGGTATTGGCAGATCAAATTGTCAGAAGATGCTAAACCTAAGACTGCATTTTCAACCATTGGAGGACATTACCAGTTTACTGTAATGCCTTTTGGTTTGAAAAATGCACCTGCCACTTTTCAAAGGTTGGTGAACACAGTCCTGCAAGGGCTGGAAGCTTTCAGTGCAGCATATTTGGACGATATAGCTGTCTTTAGCTCCAGCTGGGATGATCACCTGGTCCACCTATGGAAAGTTTTGGAGGCCCTGCAAAAGGCAGGCCTCACTATCAAGGCTTCAAAGTGCCAGATAGGGCAGGATAAGGTGGTTTATCTGGGACACCTTGTTGGTGGGGAACAGATTGCACCACTATAGGGGAATATCCAAACAATTATTGATTGGATTCCCCCTACCACTCAGACTCAGGTGAGAGCCTTCCTAGGCCTCACTGGGTATTACAGGAGGTTCATTAAGAACTATGGCTCCATTGCAGCCCCTCTTAATGACCTCACTTCCAAAAAAATGCCTAAAAAGGAATTATGGACAGCAAACTGTCAGAAAGCTTTTGAGGAGCTGAAGCAGGCCATGTGCTCTGCACCTGTCCTGAAAAGCCCTTGTTACTCTAAAAAATTCTATGTCCAAACTGATGCATCTGAATTAGGAGTAGGGGCAGTCCTATCACAACTTAATTCTGAGGGCCAGGATCAACCTGTTGCTTTTATTAGTAGGAGGTTGACCCCTAGAGAAAAGCGTTGGTCTGCCATTGAGAGGGAGGCCTTTGCTGTGGTCTGGGCTCTGAAGAAGTTGAGGCCATACCTGTTTGGCACTCACTTCATTGTTCAGACAGACCACAAACCTCTACTTTGGCTAAAACAAATGAAAGGTGAAAATCCTAAATTGTTGAGGTGGTCCATATCCCTACAGGGAATGGACTATACAGTGGAACATAGACCTGGGAGTAGCCACTCCAATGCAGATGGACTGTCCAGATATTTCCACTTAGACAATGAAGACTCATCAGGTCATGGCTAGTCTTATTGTCCTTAGTTTGGGGGGGGGGGTTGTGTAGGAAAGTACCATCTTGCCTGGCATGTTACCCCCATCTTTCACTGTATATATGTTGTTTTAGTTGTATGTGTCACTGGGACCCTGGTAACCCAGGGCCCCAGAGCTCATAAGTGTGCCTGAATGTGTTACCTGTGTAGTGACTAACTGTCTCACTGAGGCTCTGCTAATCAGAACCTCAGTGGTTATGCTCTCTCATTTCTTTCCAAATTGTCACTAACAGGCTAGTGACCATTTTTACCAATTTACATTGGCTTACTGGAACACCCTTATAATTCCCTAGTATATGGTACTGAGGTACCCAGGGTATTGGGGTTCCAGGAGATCCCTATGGGCTGCAGCATTTCTTTTGCCACCCATAGGGAGCTCTGACAATTCTTACACAGGCCTGCCACTGCAGCCTGAGTGAAATAACGTCCACGTTATTTCACAGCCATTTTACACTGCACTCAAGTAACTTATAAGTCACCTATATGTCTAACCTTTACCTGGTAAAGGTTAGGTGCAAAGTTACTTAGTGTGAGGGCACCCTGGCACTAGCCAAGGTGCCCCCACATTGTTCAGAGCCAATTCCCTGAACTTTGTGAGTGCGGGGACACCATTACACACGTGCACTACATATAGGTCACTACCTATATGTAGCTTCACAATGGTAACTCCGAATATGGCCATGTAACATGTCTATGATCATGGAATTGCCCCCTCTATGCCATCCTGGCATAGTTGGCACAATCCCATGATCCCAGTGGTCTGTAGCACAGACCCTGGTACTGCCAAACTGCCCTTCCTGGGGTTTCACTGCAGCTGCTGCTGCTGCCAACCCCTCAGACAGGCATCTGCCCTCCTGGGGTCCAGCCAGGCCTGGCCCAGGATGGCAGAACAAAGAACTTCCTCTGAGAGAGGGTGTGACACCCTCTCCCTTTGGAAAATGGTGTGAAGGCAGGGGAGGAGTAGCCTCCCCCAGCCTCTGGAAATGCTTTGTTGGGCACAGAGGTGCCCGATTCTGCATAAGCCAGTCTACACCGGTTCAGGGGACCCCTTAGCCCTGCTCTGGCGCAAAACTGGACAAAGGAAAGGGGAGTGACCACTCCCCTGACCTGCAACTCCCCTGGGAGGTGTCCAGAGCTCCTCCAGTGTGCTCCAGACCTCTGCCATCTTGGAAACAGAGGTGCTCCTGGCACACTGGACTGCTCTGAGTGGCCAGTGCCACCAGGTGACGTCAGAGACTCCTTGTGATAGGCTCCTTCAGGTGTTGCTAGCCTATCCTCTCTCCTAGGTAGCCAAACCCTCTTTTCTGGCTATTTAGGGTCTCTGTCTCTGGGGAAACTTTAGATAACGAATGCAAGAGCTCAGCCGAGTTCCTCTGCATCTCTCTCTTCACCTTCTGATAAGGAATCGACTGCTGACCGCGCTGGAAGCCTGCAAAACTGCAACAAAGTAGCTAAGACAACTACTGCAACTCTGTAACGCTGATCCTGCCGCCTTCTCGACTGTTTTCCTGCTTGTGCATGCTGTGGGGGTAGTCTGCCTCCTCTCTGCACCAGAAGCTCCGAAGAAATCTCCCGTGGGTCGACGGAATCTTCCCCCTGCAACCGCAGGCACCAAAAAGCTGCATTACCAGTCCCTTGGGTCTCCTCTCAGCACGACGAGCGAGGTCCCTCGAATCCAGCGACTCTGTCCAAGTGACCCCCATAGTCCAGTGACTCTTCAGTCCAAGTTTGGTGGAGGTAAGTCCTTGCCTCACCTCGCTGGGCTGCATTGCTGGGAACCGTGACTTTTGCAGCTACTCCGGCCCCTGTGCACTTCCGGCGGAAATCCTTTGTGCACAGCCAAGCCTGGGTCCACGGCACTCTAACCTGCATTGCACGACGTTCTAAGTAGGTCTCCGGCGACGTGGGACTTCTTTGTGCGACTTCGGGTGAGCACTGTTTCATGCATCCTCGTAGTGCCTGTTTCTGGCACTTCTCCGGGTGCTACCTGCTGCTGAGAGAGATCCTTGTCTTGCTCGACGTCCCCTCTCTCTCCTGGTCCAATTTGCGACCTCCTGGTCCCTCCAGGGCCACAGCAGCATCCAAAAACGCTAACCGCCCGATTTGCAGCTAGCAAGGCTTGTTGGCGTTTTTTCGGCAGGAAAACACTTCTGCACGACTCTCCACGGCGAGTGGGATGCGTCCACCAAAGGGGAAGTCTCTAGCCATTTTTGTTCCTGCAGAAACCTCAGCTTCTTCTGTCCAGTAGAAGCTTCTTTGCACCCGCAGCTGGCATTTCCTGGGCATCTGCCCATCTCCGACTTGCTTGTGACTTTTGGACTTGGTCCCCTTGTTCGACAGGAACCCTAGATTGGAAATCCACGGTTGTTGCATTGTTGGTTTGTGTCTTTCCTGCATTATTCCTCTAACACGACTTCTTTGTCCTTAGGGGAACTTTAGTGCACTTTGCACTCACTTTTCAGGGTCTTGGGGAGGGTTATTTTTCTAACTCTCACTATTTTCTAATAGTCCCAGCGACCCTCTACAAGGTCACATAGGTTTGGGGTCCATTCGTGGTTCACATTCCACTTTTGGAGTATATGGTTTGTGTTGCCCCTATCCCTATGTTTCCCATTCCATCCTATTGTAACTATACATTGTTTGCACTGTTTTCTAAGACTATACTGCATATTTTTGCTATTGTGTATGTATATCTTGTGTATATTTCCTATCCTCTCACTGAGGGTACACTCTAAGATACTTTGGCATATTGTCATAAAAATAAAGTACCTTTATTTTTAGTATAACTGTGTATTGTGTTTTCTTATGATATTGTGCATATGACACTAAGTGGTACTGTAGTAGCTTCACACGTCTCCTAGTTCAGCCTAAGCTGCTCTGCTAAGCTACCATTATCTATCAGCCTAAGCTGCTAGACACCCTATACACTAATATGGGATAACTGGGCCTGGTGCAAGGTGCAAGTACCCCTTGGTACTCACTACAAGCCAGTCCAGCCTCCTACAATTCCTCAGGATTACAGAAAGTTCCTCCTAACTCTAGCCCACGACATTCCCCTAGCTGGACATCTGGGACAAATGAAAACTTGGGACAGGCTTGTTCCCCTGTTTCATTGGCCTAGGATGTCTGAGGACACAAAGGAATTTTGTAAGTCCTGTGAAACCTGTCAAGCCAGTGGCAAGACAGGTGGCACTCCAAAGGCACCCCTTATTCCACTGCCTGTGGTTTGGGTTCCCTTTGAAAGGGTAGGGGTTGACATAGTTGGCCCCCTTGACCCTCCTACTGCTTCAGGCAATAGGTTTATCTTGGTGGTAGTGGACCATGCCACAAGATCTCCTGAAGCAATTCCTTTAAGGACCACTACAGCACCTGCAGTGGCAAAGGCCCTCCTGGGAATATTTTCCAGGGTGGGCTTCCCAAAGTTAATAGTATCAGACAGGGGAAGCAATTTCATGTCTGCATACTTAAAGGCCATGTGGAAGGAGTTTGGTGTGACTTACAAGTTCACTACACCCTATCATCCACAAACAAATGGACTGGTGGAGAGATTTAACAAAACTCTCAAAGGCATGATTATGGGTCTCCCTGAAAAACTCCGCAGGAGATGGGATATCCTGTTACCATGCCTCCTTTTTGCCTACAGGGAGGTACCCCAGAAAGGAGTGGGCTTCAGCCCCTTTGAACTCCTCTTTGGACACCCTGTTAGGGGTCCACTAACACTTGTCAAGGAGGGTTGGGAACAACCTTTAAAAGCTCCGAAGCAAGATATTGTGGATTATGTACTTGGCCTCAGATCAAGGATGGCTGAGTATATGAAAAAGGCCAGTAAAAACCTTCAGGCCAGCCAACAGCTCCAGAAGCAATGGCATGACCAGAAGGCTGTTTTGGTTCAGTACCAACTGTAGGAGGCTGGACTGGCTTATAGTGAGTACCTAGGGGTACTTGCACCTTGCACCAGGCCCAGTTATCCCTTATTAGTGTATAGGGTGTCTAGCAGCATTGGCTGATAGATAATGGTAGCTTAGCAGAGCAGCTTAGGCTGAACTAGGAGATGAGTGAAGCTCCTACAGTACCACTTAGTGTCATAAGCACAATATCATAAGAAAACAGAATACACAGTTATACTAAAAATAAAGGTACTTTATTTTTATGAAAATATGCCAAAGTATCTCAGAGTGTGCCCTCAGTGAGAGGATAGGAAATATACACAAGATATACATACACAATACCACAAATATGCAGTATAGTCTTAGAAAACAGTGCAAACAATGTATAGTTACAATAGGATGCAATGGGGACACATAGGGATAGGGGCAACACAAACCATATACTCCAAAAGTGGAATGCGAACTACGAATGGACCCCAAACCTATGTGACCTTGTAGAGGGTCGCTGGGACTATTAGAAAATAGTGAGGGTTAGACAAATAGCCCACCCCAAGACCCTGAAAAGTGAGTGCAAAGTGCACTAAAGTTCCCCAAAGGACAAAGAAGTCGTGATAGGGGAATAATGCAGGAAAGACACAAACCAACAATGCAACAACAATGGATTTCCAATCTAGGATACCTGTGGAACAAGGGGACCAAGTCCAAAAGTCACAAGCAAGTCGGAGATGGGCAGATGCCCAGGAAATGCCAGCTGTGGGAGCAAAGAAGCTTCTACTGGACAGAAGAAGCTGAGGTTTCTGCAGGAACAAAAAGGGATAAAGACTTCCCCTTTGGTGGACGGATCCCTCTTGCCTTGGAGAGTCGTGCAGAAGTGTTTTCCCGCCAAAAGACCGCCATCAAGCCTTGCTAGCTGCAAATCGTGCCGTAAGTGTTATTGGATGCTGCTGTGGCCCAGGAAGGGCCAGGATGCTGCCAATTGCGTCAGGAGAGAGAGGGGACTTCGAGCAAGACAAGGAGCCCTCTCATCAGCAGGTAGCTCCCAGAGAAGTGCCAGAAACAGGCACTACAAGGATGCGTGAAATGGTGCTCACCCGAAGTCGCACAAAGAAGTCCCACATCGCCGGAGAACAACTTAGGAGGTCGTGCAATGCAGGTTAGAGTGCCGTGGACCCAGGCTGGACTGTGCACAAAGGATTTCCGCTGGAAGTTCACGGAGGCCGGAGTAGCTGCAAAAGTCATGGTTCCCAGCAATGCAGTCTGGCGTGGGGAGGCAAGGACTTACCTCCACCAAACTTCGACTGAAGAGTCACTGGACTGTGGGAGTCACTTGGACAGAGTTGCTGGATTCGAGGGACCTCGCTCGTCGTGCTGAGAGGAGACCCAAGGGACCGGTAATGCAGCTTTTTGGTGCCTGCGGTTGCAGGGGGAAGATTCCGTCGACCCACGGGAGATTTCTTCGGAGCTTCTAGTGCAGAGAGGAGGCAGACTACCCCCACAGCATGCACCACCAGGAAAACAGTCGAGAATGCGGCAGGATCAGCGTTACAGAGTTGCAGTTGTCGTCTTAGCTACTATGTTGCAGTTTTGCAGGCTTCCAACGCGGTCAGCAGTCGATTCCTTGGCAGAAGGTGAAGAGAGAGATGCAGAGGAACTCGGATGAGCTCTTGCATTCGTTATCTGAAGTTTCCCCAGAGACAGAGACCCTAAATAGCCAGAAAAGAGGGTTTGGCTACCTAGGAGAGAGGATAGGCTAGCAACACCTGAAGGAGCCTATCAGAAGGAGTCTCTGACGTCACCTGGTGGCACTGGCCACTCAGAGCAGTCCAGTGTGCCAGCAGCACCTCTGTTTCCAAGATGGCAGAGGTCTGGAGCACACTGGAGGAGCTCTGGGCACCTCCCAGGGGAGGTACAAGTCAGGGGAGTGGTCACTCCCCTTTCCTTTGTCCAGTTTCGCGCCAGAGCAGGGCTAAGGGGTCCCCTGAACCGGTGTAGACTGGCTTATGCAGAATTGGGCACATCTGTGCCCAAGAAAGCATTTCCAGAGGCTGGGGGAGGCTACTCCTCCCCTGCCTTCACACCATTTTCCAAAGGGAGAGGGTGTAACACCCTCTCTCAGAGGAAGTTCTTTGTTCTGCCATCCTGGGCCAGGCCTGGCTGGACCCCAGGAGGTCAGATTCCTGTCTGAGGGGTTGGCAGCAGCAGCAGCTGCAGTGAAACCCCAGGAAAGGCAGTATGGCAGTACCAGGGTCTGTGCTACAGACCACTGGGATCATGGGATTGTGCCAACTATGCCAGGATGGCATAGAGGGGGCAATTCCATGATCATAGACATGTTACATGGCCATATTCGGAGTTACCATTGTGAAGCTACATATAGGTAGTGACCTATATGTAGTGCACGCGTGTAATGGTGTCCCCGCACTCACAAAGTCCGGGGAATTGGCCCTGAACAATGTGGGGGCACCTTGGCTAGTGCCAGGGTGCCCTCACACTAAGTAACTTTGCACCTAACCTTTACCAGGTAAAGGTTAGACATATAGGTGACTTATAAGTTACTTAAGTGCAGTGTAAAATGGCTGTGAAATAACGTGGACGTTATTTCACTCAGGCTGCAGTGGCAGGCCTGTGTAAGAATTGTCAGAGCTCCCTATGGGTGGCAAAAGAAATGGTGCAGCCCATAGGGATCTCCTGGAACCCCAACACCCTGGGTACCTCAGTACCATATACTAGGGAATTATAAGGGTGTTCCAGTAAGCCAATGTAACTTGGTAAAATTGGTCACTAGCCTGTTAGTGACAATTTGGAAAGAAATGAGAGAGCATAACCACTGAGGTTCTGGTTAGCAGAGCCTCAGTGAGACAGTTAGGCATCACACAGGGAACACATACCTATAGGTCACAAACTTATGAGCACTGGGGTCCTGACTAGCAGGGTCCCAGTGACACATAACAAACATACTGAAAACATAGGGTTTTCACTATGAGCACTGGGCCCTGGCAAGCAGGATACCAATGAGACAGTGAAAACACCCTGACATACACTCACAAACAGGCCCAAAGTGGGGGTAACAAGGCTAGAAAGAGGCTACTTTCTCACACAACCCCCCCCAAACGAAGGACAATAAGGCTAACCTTGGCCAGTTGAGACTTTATTGTCTAAGTGGTGATAAGTAGAGAGTAGCTCTGCAATAGACTGGTTACTCCCTTTATCATCCACTATATGGTTACTTCCCTGTGGGGATGTAAACCACCCTGTTTGAAGTTTTTTAGCTAAGCAACAATGTGAAGATGTATTTTCAGAGTTTCTATCAGTAAGTTTTAGTTTAGAGCAGTGGGAATTATCCACTGAACCTATTTGTAATGATGGGAATGCCAGACAGGGATGCTGTCTCAGTAAAGCCATAGCTGGGCAAAAACTTTGTCCATATGGCTGGAAGAGAGAACAGGGATGCTGTTTCTCTTGCGTTGGAGCAGGGCAGAGATGCTGTCCTATATGTTCCACACTAGGGCAGGGATGATGTCCTAAGTGTTGTGAGGCAGTGCAGAGTTTCTGCACTAAAGTTTCTCTGGGAGGGTTGGAAGGATGCTCCATGTTAACTAAAATGGTGCTCTTTTTCTCACCAATGTTAGTTATCCCACAGAGAGGTACTTCTACCTCAGGGAGTTCAGCTTTGCCAGCTGATGATTCCCTTGGAACAGGTGCCACCCCAGGAGAGGTTTCTCCCACCACAGGAATGGTATCCTGAATGGTAGGGTGGTTAGGGGATACTGTGATACCCTTTTTACCTGTTGATGGAGAGGGATCCTGAGTTTTCAGGCCTTCTCTCCTTTGCTTTTTCATTTCAGTAGAAATGAGAGGGAACAATTCCTCAGGGATGCCCAGCATGGCTGCATGGGCATAAAACTCTACATCAGCCCAACCTGAGGCCTCTAGGTCATTACCTAAGAGACAGTCTACAGGTAAGCTAGGTGATACCACCACCTGCTTAGGGCCAGTAACTCCACCCCAACTAAACTGAATTATAGCTAAGGGAAGAAACTTAGTGGAGTTATGGACATCAATAATTTATACTGTTGTCCAATGATGTGTTGTTCAGGAGCCACTAGGTTTTCAGTCACCAAAGTGATACTGGCACCTGTGTCCCTGTAGGCCAAGGCCTCAACACCATTTATTGAAACTGTCTGCCTGTACTTATCCATTGTAAGGGGACAAGCAGCCAGTGTGGCAAGGCCAATGCCACTAGGTGTGACAGAAACTGTCTTGGGACTGACTACCCCAGTTTCTATGATGGACCCATAAGTGAACCCAACTACACCCTTTGCTTGACTGTTGCCAGCAGTCCCACCACTAGTACCACTACTGCTAGGGGCACTAGAGCTTGATGTATTAGTGGTGGTAGGCTCAGGGGGTTTACCTGGACAGGACTTATCCTCTGGCCTATGGCCTCTGTTTTTACACACAAAGCACCAAGGCTTTTTAAATTGTGTAGGTTGAGAAGAAGAGGAAGAATTAGTTTTATCCCCACCCCCGGAAGAGTGTTTAAGATTTGAAGTGGGATCTTTGGTTTTACCCTTATCCCCATGCTTATCTTGAGATTTTTCACCATCTTTCTTCTTGTTGTTCTCTTTGTCACCCTCTGTATGAACTTTTCTGTTCACCCTTGTTCTGACCCATTTGTCTGCCTTCTTTCCCAATTCCTGGGGAGAGGTCAGATCAGAGTCTACCAGGTACTGGTGCAACAAATCAGACACACAATTATTAAGAATATGCTCTCTCAGGATCAAGTTATACAGGCTGTCATAATCAGTAACTTTACTGCCATGTAACCACCCCTCCAAGGCCTTCACTGAATGGTCAATGAAATCAACCCAGTCTTGTGAAGACTCCTTTTTGGTCTCTCTGAACTTTATCCTGTATTGTTCAGTGGTTAAGCCATAACCATCCAGGAGTGCATTCTTAAGAACTTTGTAATCATTAGCTTCATTTTCTTTCACAGTAAGCAGCCTATCCCTACCTTTTCCACTAAATGATAGCCATAGGATAGCAGCCCACTGCCTTTGAGGGACATCCTGTACAGCACAGGCCCTCTCAAGTGCAGCAAACCACTTGTTAATGTCACCCCCCTCCTTATAAGGGGGAACTATCTTGTGCAGATTCCTGGAATCATGCTCTTTTGCAGGATGACTATGGGGAATACTGCTGCTGCCACCATGGGTTTCTAAACCCAGTTTCTGTCTCTCCTTCTCTACTTCTAATGTCTGTCTATCCAAATCCAGCTGTTGCTTCTTGAGCTTCAGTCTGGTTTGTTCCACTCTCAATCTATTGAGCTCCCTTTCTAACAATCTGTCATCAGGGTAGGTGGGAGGGACATGCCTTGAAACAGAAGTATGGTGAGAATGGACAGAAGGAGACCTGTCCCTTACAGAGGGCACCCTAACAGCTTGGCTAACAGAAACATCATTTCTACTGTGATGAGAATGAATGCTCTTGCTATGATGTGAGACAACACTATCTGTATGGTGTGACTCAACATCAGTACCAACTATGCTAGACTGTCTAGTAATGGGCAGGCTTGGAAGTTTCTTTCCTGAATCTTTTCCTGGGGGAGTCCCTGGATCAGATTGGGAACCATTAGCTACTTTTTCAACAGATGGGGCACTTTTAGCCTTATCTTGTTCTCTAAGCATGTTAAGTAACAATTCCAAGGAAGGATTCTTCCCTACACTCAAACCTCTTTCTACACAGAGACTCCTTGCTCCTTTCCAGCTAAGGTGGTCATATGCAAGTTTGGACAGATCAACATTTTGGCCTGTGCCAGACATTTTTAGAAAGAGTTAAAGTGATAGAAAAAGGATAAAAAGTTTGTCAGAGCTTTTTAGAAAGACAGAGACAATTTTTTTAAAAAAACTTTTAAGAACTTTTTAGAAAGTTAGAAATACTTTTCAGCACTTAGAAAAGAGTGAAAAGAGGAAATGCAAAACTTTTTGGTTATGTGTATATACACTGAACTTGTTTTGTATATTTTTCTCTTATGAAAAGTACAATGACAAGAGTGCTAAGTAGTCTCAAAGCACTTATCCCACCGCTGCACAACCAATGTAGGAGGCTGGACTGGCTTGTAGTGAGTACCTAGGGGTACTTGCACCTTGCACCAGGCCCAGTTATCCCTTATTAGTGTATAGGGTGTCTAGCAGCATAGGCTGATAGATAATGGTAGCTTAGCAGAGCAGCTTAGGCTGAACTAGGAGATGAGTGAAGCTCCTACAGTACCACTTAGTGTCATATGCATAATATCATAAGAAAACACAATACACAGTTATACTAAAAATAAAGGTACTTTATTTTTATGACAATATGCCAAAGTATCTCAGAGTGTACCCTCAGTGAGAGGATAGGAAATATACACAAGATATATATACACAATACCAAAAATATGCAGTATAGTCTTAGAAAACAGTGCAAACAATGTATAGTTACAATAGGATGCAATGGGGACACAGAGGGATAGGGGCAACACAAACCATATACTCCAAAAGTGGAATGCGAACCACGAATGGACCCCAAACCTATGTGACCTTGTAGAGGGTCGCTGGGACTATTAGAAAATAGTGAGGGTTAGAAAAATAGCCCACCCCAAGACCCTGAAAAGTGAGTGCAAAGTGCACTAAAGTTCCCCAAAGGACAAAGAAGTCGTGATAGGGGAATAATGCAGGAAAGACACAAACCAACAATGCAACAACGATGGATTTCCAATCTAGGGTACCTGTGGAACAAGGGGACCAAGTCCAAAAGTCACAAGCAAGTCGGAGATGGGCAGATGCCCAGGAAATGCCAGCTGTGGGTGCAAAGAAGCTTCTACTGGACAGAAGAAGCTGAGGTTTCTGCAGGAACGAAAAGGGATAGAGACTTCCCCTTTGGTGGACGGATCCCTCTCGCCTTGGAGAGTCGTGCAGAAGTGTTTTCCTGCCAAAAGACCGCCAACAAGCCTTGCTAGCTGCAAATCATGCGGTAAGCGTTTTTGGATGCTGCTATGGCCCAGGAAGGATCAGGATGTCGCAAATTGCGTCAGGAGAGAGAGGGCACGTCGACCAAGACAAAGAGCCCTCTCAGCAGCAGGTAGCACCCGGAGAAGTGCCAGAAATAGGCACTACGAAGATGCGTGAAACGGTGCTCACCCGAAGTCGCACAAAGAAGTCCCACGTCGCCGGAGAACAACTTAGGAGGTCGTGCAATGCAGGTTAGAGTGCCGTGGACCCAGGCTGGACTGTGCACAAAGGATTTCCGCCGGAAATGCATGGAGGCCGGAGTAGCTGCAAAAGTTGCGGTTCCCAGCAATGCAGTCTGGCGTAGGGAGGCAAGGACTTACCTCCACCAAACTTGGACTGAAGAGTCACTGGACTGTGGGAGTCACTTGGACAGAGTTGCTGGATTCAAGGGACCTCGCTCGTCGTGCTGAGAGGAGACCCAAGGGACCGGTAATGCAGCTGCACATGTTACATGGCCATTTTCGGAGTTACCATTGTGACGCTACACATATGTCGTGACATATGTATAGTGCACGCGTGTAATGGTGTCCCTGCACTCACAAAGTCTGCGGAATTTGCCCTGAACAATGTGGGAGCACCTTGGCTAGTGCCAGGGTGCCCATCACACTAAGCAACTTAGCACCCAACCTTTACCAGGTAAAGGTTAGACATATAGGTAACTTATAGGTTACTTAAGTGCAGTGGTAAATGGCTGTGAAATAACGTGGACGTTATTTCACTCAGGCTGCACTGGCAGGCCTGTGTAAGAATTGTCAGATCTCCCTATGGGTGGCACAAGAAATGCTGCAGCCCATAGGGATCTCCTGGAACCCCAATACCCTGGGTACCTCAGTACCATATACTAGGGAATTATAAGGGTGTTCCAGTATGCCAATGTAAATTGGTGAAATTGGTCACTAGCCTGTTAGTGACAATTTGGAAAGAAATGAGAGAGCATAACCACTGAGGTTCTTGATAGCAGAGCCTCAGTGAGACAGTTAGTCATAACACAGGTAACACATATAGGGCACACTTATGAGCACTGGGGCCCTGGCTGGCAGGGTCCCAGTGACACATACAACTAAAACAACATATATACAGTGAAATATGGGGGTAACATGCCAGGCAAGATGGTACTTTCCCACAATAAGTACAAGCTGTAGGAGGCTGGCCTGGCTTGTAGTGGGTACCAGAAGTACTTACACCTTGTGCCAGGTCCAGTTATCCCTTATTAGTGTAGAAGAGGTGTTTCTAGCTGCTTAGACTGATAGAAGGTAGCTATGGCAAAGCAGGAGACATGTAAAGCTCCTACTATACCACTGGTGTCATATGCACAATATCATAAGAAAACACAATACACAGATATACTAAAAATAAAGGATACTTTATTTTTATGACAATATGCCAAAGGTATCTCAGTGAGTACCCTCAGTATGAGGATGGCAAATATACACAAGATATATGTATACAATACCAAAATTATGCCGTAATAGCAAAAGGAGGTAATGCAAGCAGTGTAAAGTTACAAGAGGTTGCAATAGGAGCACATAGGTATAGGGGCAACACAAACCATATACTCCAAAGGTGGAATGAGAACCACAAATGGACCCCAAACCTATATGTGCTTGTAGAGGGCCCCTGGGACTTTAAGGAAACAGTGAGGGTTTGAAAAATAGCCCACCCCAAGACCCTGTAAGGTAGGTGTAAAGTGCACCTACAACCCCCAGAGAGCACAGATGTCGTGATAGGGGGATTCTGCAAGGAAAACCAACACCAGCAATGCAACAACAGTGGATTTCCGGACTTGAGTACCTGTAAGACAAGGGGACCAAGTCCAAGAGTCGTGACAGTGTCGAGAGTGGGCAGGAGCCCAGGAAATGCCAGCTGAGGGTGCAAGGAAGCTGCCACCGGATGGAAGAAGCTGTGGATTCTGCAAGAACGAAGAGGGCTAGAAACTTCGTCTTTGGACGATGGATGTAGCACGTCATAATGAAGCTTGCAGAGGTGGCCCCACGGAGAAAGACCGCAAAGAAGCCTTGCTAGCTGCAAGGGTCGCGGTCAGGGTTTTTGGATGCTGCTGTGGCCCAGGAGGGACCAGGATGTCGCCACTTGGATGAGGAGACAGAGGGGCACCCAGCAACTCAGGGAGCCCTCACAGAAGCAGGCAGCACCCGCAGAAGTACTGGAACAGGCACTTGGAAGAGGAGTGAACCGGAGTCCACCCGAAGTCAGAAAAGGGAGTCCCACGAAGCCTGAGGACAACTCAGGAGGTTGTGCACTGCAGGTTAGAGTGTCGGGGACCCAGGCTTGGCTGTGCATGAAGGAAATCCTGGAAGAGTGCACAGGAGCCGGAGCAGCTGCAAAGCACGCGGTACCCAGCAATGCAGTCTACCGTGGGGAGGCAAGGACTTACCTCCAGCAAACTTGGAATGAAGTGTCACTGGACTGTGGGAGTCACTTGGACAGAGTTGCTGAGTTCCAGGGACCATGCTCGTCGTGCTGAGAGGGGACCAGAGGTCTGGTGATGCAGTCTTTTGTTGCCTGCGGTTGCAGGGGGAAGATTCCGTCGACCCACAGGAGATTTCTTCAGAGCTCCTGGTGCAGAAAGGAGGCAGGCTACCCCCAGAGCATGCACCACTAGGAAACAGTCGAGAAAGCCGGGAGGATGAGCGATGCAGGGTTGGTAGTAGTCGTCTTTGCTACTTTGGTGAGGTTTTGCAGGCGTCCTGAGCAGTCAGCGGTCGATCCTTTGGCAGAAGGTGAAGAGGGAGATGTAGACGAAGTCTGGTGAGCTCTTGCATTCGGTATCTGAAGAATTCCCCAAAGCAGAGACCCTAAATAGCCAGAAAAGGAGGTTTGGCTACTTAGGAAGGATTATTGGCTACTAAGAGAGGTAAGAGCCTATCAGGAGTCTCTGACGTCACCTGCTGGCACTGGCCACTCAGAGCAGTTCAGTTTGACAGCAACACCTCGGTTTCCAAGATAGCCGAGGTCTGGGGCACACTGGAGGAGCTCTGGACACCTTCCCTGGGAGGTGCAGGTCAGGGGAGTGGTCACTCCCCTTTCCTTTGTCCAATTTCGTGCCAGAGCAGGGCTGGGGGATCCCTGAACCGGTGTAGACTGGCTTATGCAGAGATGGGCAGCATCTGTGCCCATCAAAGCATTTCCAGAGGCTGGGGGAGGCTACTCCTCCCCAGCCATCACACCTATTTCCAAAGGGAGACGGTTTTACACCCTCTCTCAGAGGAAATCCATTGTTCTGCCTTCCTGGGCCAGGGCTGCCTGGATCCCAGGAGGGCAGAAACCTGTCTGAGGGGTTGGCAGCAGCAGCAGCTGCAGTGAAACCCCGGGAAAGACAGTTTTGCAGTACCCGGGTTCTGTGCTAGAATAGGGGGGATCATTGAGGTGATAATTCCATGATCTTAGACATGTTACATGGCCATGTTCGGAGTTACCATTGTGACGCTATACATAGGTAGTGACCTATGTATAGTGCACGCGTGTAATGGTGTCCCAACACTCGCAAAGTCTAGGGAATTTGACCTGAACCATGTGGGGGCACTTTGGCTAGTGCCAGGGTGCCCACACACTAAGTAACATTGCACCCAACCTTCACCAGGTGAAGGTTAGACATATAGGTGACTTATAAGTTACTTAAGTGAAGTGGTAAATGGCTGTGAAATAACGTGGACATTATTTCACTCAGGCTGCACTGGCAGGCGTGTGTAAGAATTGTCAGATCTCCCTTTGGGTGGCAAAAGAGATGCTGCAGCCCATAGGGATCTCCTGGAACCCCAATACCCTGGGTACCTCAGTAGCATATACTAGGAAATTATATGGGTGTACCAGTATGCCAATGTGAATTTGTGAAATTGGTCACTAGCCTGTTAGTGACAATTTTGAAAGCAGAGAGAGCATAACCACTGAGGTTCTGGTTTGCAGAGCCTCAGTGAGACAGTTAGGCATCACACAGGGAACACATGCATATAGGCCACAAACTTATGAGCACTAGGGTCCTGGCTAGCAGGATCCCAGTGACACATAACAACCACACTTACATCATAGGGTTTTCACTATGAGCACTGGGCCCTGGCAAGCAGGATACCAATGAGACAGTGAAAACACCCTGACATACACTCACAAACAGGCCCAAAGTGGGGGTAACAAGGCTAGAAAGAGGCTACTTTCTCACACAACCCCCCCCCAAACGAAGGACAATAAGGCTAACCTTGGCCAGTTGAGACTTTATTGTCTAAGTGGTGATAAGTAGAGAGTAGCTCTGCAATAGACTGGTTACTCCCTTTATCATCCACTATATGGTTACTTCCCTGTGGGGATGTAAACCACCCTGTTTGAAGTTTTTTAGCTAAGCAACAATGTGAAGATGTATTTTCAGAGTTTCTATCAGTAAGTTTTAGTTTAGAGCAGTGGGAATTATCCACTGAACCTATTTGTAATGATGGGAATGCCAGACAGGGATGCTGTCTCAGTAAAGCCATAGCTGGGCAAAAACTTTGTCCATATGGCTGGAAGAGAGAACAGGGATGCTGTTTCTCTTGCGTTGGAGCAGGGCAGAGATGCTGTCCTATATGTTCCACACTAGGGCAGGGATGCTGTCCTAAGTGTTGTGAGGCAGTGCAGAGTTTCTGCACTAAAGTTTCTCTGGGAGGGTTGGAAGGATGCTCCATGTTAACTAAAATGGTGCTCTTTTTCTCACCAATGTTAGTTATCCCACAGAGAGGTACTTCTACCTCAGGGAGTTCAGCTTTGCCAGCTGATGATTCCCTTGGAACAGGTGCCACCCCAGGAGAGGTTTCTCCCACCACAGGAATGGTATCCTGAATGGTAGGGTGGTTAGGGGATACTGTGATACCCTTTTTACCTGTTGATGGAGAGGGATCCTGAGTTTTCAGGCCTTCTCTCCTTTGCTTTTTCATTTCAGTAGAAATGAGAGGGAACAATTCCTCAGGGATGCCCAGCATGGCTGCATGGGCATAAAACTCTACATCAGCCCAACCTGAGGCCTCTAGGTCATTACCTAAGAGACAGTCTACAGGTAAGCTAGGTGATACCACCACCTGCTTAGGGCCAGTAACTCCACCCCAACTAAACTGAATTATAGCTAAGGGAAGAAACTTAGTGGAGTTATGGACATCAATAATTTATACTGTTGTCCAATGATGTGTTGTTCAGGAGCCACTAGGTTTTCAGTCACCAAAGTGATACTGGCACCTGTGTCCCTGTAGGCCAAGGCCTCAACACCATTTATTGAAACTGTCTGCCTGTACTTATCCATTGTAAGGGGACAAGCAGCCAGTGTGGCAAGGCCAATGCCACTAGGTGTGACAGAAACTGTCTTGGGACTGACTACCCCAGTTTCTATGATGGACCCATAAGTGAACCCAACTACACCCTTTGCTTGACTGTTGCCAGCAGTCCCACCACTAGTACCACTACTGCTAGGGGCACTAGAGCTTGATGTATTAGTGGTGGTAGGCTCAGGGGGTTTACCTGGACAGGACTTATCCTCTGGCCTATGGCCTCTGTTTTTACACACAAAGCACCAAGGCTTTTTAAATTGTGTAGGTTGAGAAGAAGAGGAAGAATTAGTTTTATCCCCACCCCCGGAAGAGTGTTTAAGATTTGAAGTGGGATCTTTGGTTTTACCCTTATCCCCATGCTTATCTTGAGATTTTTCACCATCTTTCTTCTTGTTGTTCTCTTTGTCACCCTCTGTATGAACTTTTCTGTTCACCCTTGTTCTGACCCATTTGTCTGCCTTCTTTCCCAATTCCTGGGGAGAGGTCAGATCAGAGTCTACCAGGTACTGGTGCAACAAATCAGACACACAATTATTAAGAATATGCTCTCTCAGGATCAAGTTATACAGGCTGTCATAATCAGTAACTTTACTGCCATGTAACCACCCCTCCAAGGCCTTCACTGAATGGTCAATGAAATCAACCCAGTCTTGTGAAGACTCCTTTTTGGTCTCTCTGAACTTTATCCTGTATTGTTCAGTGGTTAAGCCATAACCATCCAGGAGTGCATTCTTAAGAACTTTGTAATCATTAGCTTCATTTTCTTTCACAGTAAGCAGCCTATCCCTACCTTTTCCACTAAATGATAGCCATAGGATAGCAGCCCACTGCCTTTGAGGGACATCCTGTACAGCACAGGCCCTCTCAAGTGCAGCAAACCACTTGTTAATGTCACCCCCCTCCTTATAAGGGGGAACTATCTTGTGCAGATTCCTGGAATCATGCTCTTTTGCAGGATGACTATGGGGAATACTGCTGCTGCCACCATGGGTTTCTAAACCCAGTTTCTGTCTCTCCTTCTCTACTTCTAATGTCTGTCTATCCAAATCCAGCTGTTGCTTCTTGAGCTTCAGTCTGGTTTGTTCCACTCTCAATCTATTGAGCTCCCTTTCTAACAATCTGTCATCAGGGTAGGTGGGAGGGACATGCCTTGAAACAGAAGTATGGTGAGAATGGACAGAAGGAGACCTGTCCCTTACAGAGGGCACCCTAACAGCTTGGCTAACAGAAACATCATTTCTACTGTGATGAGAATGAATGCTCTTGCTATGATGTGAGACAACACTATCTGTATGGTGTGACTCAACATCAGTACCAACTATGCTAGACTGTCTAGTAATGGGCAGGCTTGGAAGTTTCTTTCCTGAATCTTTTCCTGGGGGAGTCCCTGGATCAGATTGGGAACCATTGGCTACTTTTTCAACAGATGGGGCACTTTTAGCCTTATCTTGTTCTCTAAGCATGTTAAGTAACAATTCCAAGGAAGGATTCTTCCCTACACTCAAACCTCTTTCTACACAGAGACTCCTTGCTCCTTTCCAGCTAAGGTGGTCATATGCAAGTTTGGACAGATCAACATTTTGGCCTGTGCCAGACATTTTTAGAAAGAGTTAAAGTGATAGAAAAAGGATAAAAAGTTTGTCAGAGCTTTTTAGAAAGACAGAGACAATTTTTTTAAAAAAACTTTTAAGAACTTTTTAGAAAGTTAGAAGTACTTTTCAGCACTTAGAAAAGAGTGAAAAGAGGAAATGCAAAACTTTTTGGTTATGTGTATATACACTGAACTTGTTTTGTATATTTTTCTCTTATGAAAAGTACAATGACAAGAGTGCTAAGTAGTCTCAAAGCACTTATCCCACCGCTGCACAACCAATGTAGGAGGCTGGACTGGCTTGTAGTGAGTACCTAGGGGTACTTGCACCTTGCACCAGGCCCAGTTATCCCTTATTAGTGTATAGGGTGTCTAGCAGCATAGGCTGATAGATAATGGTAGCTTAGCAGAGCAGCTTAGGCTGAACTAGGAGATGAGTGAAGCTCCTACAGTACCACTTAGTGTCATATGCATAATATCATAAGAAAACACAATACACAGTTATACTAAAAATAAAGGTACTTTATTTTTATGACAATATGCCAAAGTATCTCAGAGTGTACCCTCAGTGAGAGGATAGGAAATATACACAAGATATATATACACAATACCAAAAATATGCAGTATAGTCTTAGAAAACAGTGCAAACAATGTATAGTTACAATAGGATGCAATGGGGACACAGAGGGATAGGGGCAACACAAACCATATACTCCAAAAGTGGAATGCGAACCACGAATGGACCCCAAACCTATGTGACCTTGTAGAGGGTCGCTGGGACTATTAGAAAATAGTGAGGGTTAGAAAAATAGCCCACCCCAAGACCCTGAAAAGTGAGTGCAAAGTGCACTAAAGTTCCCCAAAGGACAAAGAAGTCGTGATAGGGGAATAATGCAGGAAAGACACAAACCAACAATGCAACAACGATGGATTTCCAATCTAGGGTACCTGTGGAACAAGGGGACCAAGTCCAAAAGTCACAAGCAAGTCGGAGATGGGCAGATGCCCAGGAAATGCCAGCTGTGGGTGCAAAGAAGCTTCTACTGGACAGAAGAAGCTGAGGTTTCTGCAGGAACGAAAAGGGATAGAGACTTCCCCTTTGGTGGACGGATCCCTCTCGCCTTGGAGAGTCGTGCAGAAGTGTTTTCCTGCCAAAAGACCGCCAACAAGCCTTGCTAGCTGCAAATCATGCTGTAAGGGTTTTTGG
The DNA here is from genome assembly GCF_031143425.1 of Pleurodeles waltl. NCBI lineage: Eukaryota > Metazoa > Chordata > Amphibia > Caudata > Salamandridae > Pleurodeles > Pleurodeles waltl. Next base: position 839,571,149 of record NC_090444.1, read on the forward strand.
ATGCTGCTGTGGCCCAGGAAGGACCAGGATGTCGCAATTTGCGTCAGGAGAGAGAGGGGACGTCGATCAAGACAAAGAGCCCTCTCAGCAGCAGGTAGCACCCGGAGAAGTGCCAGAAATAGGCACTACGAGGATGCATGAAACGGTGCTCACCCGAAGTCGCACAAAGAAGTCCCACGTCGCCGGAGAACAACTTAGGAGGTCGTGCAATGCAGGTTAGAGTGCCGTGGACCCAGGCTGGACTGTGCACAAAGGATTTCCGCCGGAAATGCACGGAGGCCGGAGTAGCTGCAAAAGTTGCGGTTCCCAGCAATGCAGTCTGGCGTAGGGAGGCAAGGACTTACCTCCACCAAACTTGGACTGAAGAGTCACTGGACTGTGGGAGTCACTTGGACAGAGTTGCTGGATTCAAGGGACCTCGCTCGTCGTGCTGAGAGGAGACCCAAGGGACCGGTAATGCAGCTGCACATGTTACATGGCCATTTTCGGAGTTACCATTGTGACGCTACACATATGTCGTGACATATGTATAGTGCACGCGTGTAATGGTGTCCCTGCACTCACAAAGTCTGCGGAATTTGCCCTGAACAATGTGGGAGCACCTTGGCTAGTGCCAGGGTGCCCATCACACTAAGCAACTTAGCACCCAACCTTTACCAGGTAAAGGTTAGACATATAGGTAACTTATAGGTTACTTAAGTGCAGTGGTAAATGGCTGTGAAATAACGTGGACGTTATTTCACTCAGGCTGCACTGGCAGGCCTGTGTAAGAATTGTCAGATCTCCCTATGGGTGGCACAAGAAATGCTGCAGCCCATAGGGATCTCCTGGAACCCCAATACCCTGGGTACCTCAGTACCATATACTAGGGAATTATAAGGGTGTTCCAGTATGCCAATGTAAATTGGTGAAATTGGTCACTAGCCTGTTAGTGACAATTTGGAAAGAAATGAGAGAGCATAACCACTGAGGTTCTTGATAGCAGAGCCTCAGTGAGACAGTTAGTCATAACACAGGTAACACATATAGGGCACACTTATGAGCACTGGGGCCCTGGCTGGCAGGGTCCCAGTGACACATACAACTAAAACAACATATATACAGTGAAATATGGGGGTAACATGCCAGGCAAGATGGTACTTTCCCACAATAAGTACAAGCTGTAGGAGGCTGGCCTGGCTTGTAGTGGGTACCAGAAGTACTTACACCTTGTGCCAGGTCCAGTTATCCCTTATTAGTGTAGAAGAGGTGTTTCTAGCTGCTTAGACTGATAGAAGGTAGCTATGGCAAAGCAGGAGACATGTAAAGCTCCTACTATACCACTGGTGTCATATGCACAATATCATAAGAAAACACAATACACAGATATACTAAAAATAAAGGATACTTTATTTTTATGACAATATGCCAAAGGTATCTCAGTGAGTACCCTCAGTATGAGGATGGCAAATATACACAAGATATATGTATACAATACCAAAATTATGCCGTAATAGCAAAAGGAGGTAATGCAAGCAGTGTAAAGTTACAAGAGGTTGCAATAGGAGCACATAGGTATAGGGGCAACACAAACCATATACTCCAAAAGTGGAATGAGAACCACAAATGGACCCCAAACCTATATGTGCTTGTAGAGGGCCCCTGGGACTTTAAGGAAACAGTGAGGGTTTGAAAAATAGCCCACCCCAAGACCCTGTAAGGTAGGTGTAAAGTGCACCTACAACCCCCAGAGAGCACAGATGTCGTGATAGGGGGATTCTGCAAGGAAAACCAACACCAGCAATGCAACAACAGTGGATTTCCGGACTTGAGTACCTGTAAGACAAGGGGACCAAGTCCAAGAGTCGTGACAGTGTCGAGAGTGGGCAGGAGCCCAGGAAATGCCAGCTGAGGGTGCAAGGAAGCTGCCACCGGATGGAAGAAGCTGTGGATTCAGCAAGAACGAAGAGGGCTAGAAACTTCGTCTTTGGACGATGGATGTAGCACGTCATAATGAAGCTTGCAGAGGTGGCCCCACGGAGAAAGACCGCAAAGAAGCCTTGCTAGCTGCAAGGGTCGCGGTCAGGGTTTTTGGATGCTGCTGTGGCCCAGGAGGGACCAGGATGTCGCCACTTGGATGAGGAGACAGAGGGGCACCCAGCAACTCAGGGAGCCCTCACAGAAGCAGGCAGCACCCGCAGAAGTACTGGAACAGGCACTTGGAAGAGGAGTGAACCGGAGTCCACCCGAAGTCAGAAAAGGGAGTCCCACGACGCCTGAGGACAACTCAGGAGGTTGTGCACTGCAGGTTAGAGTGTCGGGGACCCAGGCTTGGCTGTGCATGAAGGAAATCCTGGAAGAGTGCACAGGAGCCGGAGCAGCTGCAAAGCACGCGGTACCCAGTAATGCAGTCTACCGTGGGGAGGCAAGGACTTACCTCCAGCAAACTTGGAATGAAGTGTCACTGGACTGTGGGAGTCACTTGGACAGAGTTGCTGAGTTCCAGGGACCATGCTCGTCGTGCTGAGAGGGGACCAGAGGTCTGGTGATGCAGTCTTTTGTTGCCTGCGGTTGCAGGGGGAAGATTCCGTCGACCCACAGGAGATTTCTTCAGAGCTCCTGGTGCAGAAAGGAGGCAGGCTACCCCCAGAGCATGCACCACTAGGAAACAGTCGAGAAAGCCGGGAGGATGAGCGATGCAGGGTTGGTAGTAGTCGTCTTTGCTACTTTGGTGAGGTTTTGCAGGCGTCCTGAGCAGTCAGCGGTCGATCCTTTGGCAGAAGGTGAAGAGGGAGATGTAGACGAAGTCTGGTGAGCTCTTGCATTCGGTATCTGAAGAATTCCCCAAAGCAGAGACCCTAAATAGCCAGAAAAGGAGGTTTGGCTACTTAGGAAGGATTATTGGCTACTAAGAGAGGTAAGAGCCTATCAGGAGTCTCTGACGTCACCTGCTGGCACTGGCCACTCAGAGCAGTTCAGTTTGACAGCAACACCTCGGTTTCCAAGATAGCCGAGGTCTGGGGCACACTGGAGGAGCTCTGGACACCTTCCCTGGGAGGTGCAGGTCAGGGGAGTGGTCACTCCCCTTTCCTTTGTCCAATTTCGTGCCAGAGCAGGGCTGGGGGATCCCTGAACCGGTGTAGACTGGCTTATGCAGAGATGGGCAGCATCTGTGCCCATCAAAGCATTTCCAGAGGCTGGGGGAGGCTACTCCTCCCCAGCCATCACACCTATTTCCAAAGGGAGACGGTTTTACACCCTCTCTCAGAGGAAATCCATTGTTCTGCCTTCCTGGGCCAGGGCTGCCTGGATCCCAGGAGGGCAGAAACCTGTCTGAGGGGTTGGCAGCAGCAGCAGCTGCAGTGAAACCCCGGGAAAGACAGTTTTGCAGTACCCGGGTTCTGTGCTAGAATAGGGGGGATCATTGAGGTGATAATTCCATGATCTTAGACATGTTACATGGCCATGTTCGGAGTTACCATTGTGACGCTATACATAGGTAGTGACCTATGTATAGTGCACGCGTGTAATGGTGTCCCAACACTCGCAAATTCTAGGGAATTTGACCTGAACCATGTGGGGGCACTTTGGCTAGTGCCAGGGTGCCCACACACTAAGTAACATTGCACCCAACCTTCACCAGGTGAAGGTTAGACATATAGGTGACTTATAAGTTACTTAAGTGAAGTGGTAAATGGCTGTGAAATAACGTGGACATTATTTCACTCAGGCTGCACTGGCAGGCGTGTGTAAGAATTGTCAGATCTCCCTTTGGGTGGCAAAAGAGATGATGCAGCCCATAGGGATCTCCTGGAACCCCAATACCCTGGGTACCTCAGTAGCATATACTAGGAAATTATATGGGTGTACCAGTATGCCAATGTGAATTTGTGAAATTGGTCACTAGCCTGTTAGTGACAATTTTGAAAGCAGAGAGAGCATAACCACTGAGGTTCTGGTTTGCAGAGCCTCAGTGAGACAGTTAGGCATCACACAGGGAACACATGCATATAGGCCACAAACTTATGAGCACTAGGGTCCTGGCTAGCAGGATCCCAGTGACACATAACAACCACACTTACATCATAGGGTTTTCACTATGAACACTGGGCCCTGGCTAGCAGGATCCCAGTGAGACAGTGAAAACACCCTGACATATCCTCACAGAGAGGCCAAAAGTGGGGGTAACAAGGCTAGAAAGAGGCTAATTTCTCAAACAAGCGACTTCCCCTAATAAATGGTGTTTAGGTTCAGCCCTACAGGGACACAGGTGCCAGTGTTACCATGGTGATAGAGAAACTGGTGCACCCTGAACAACACCTACTTGGTCAGCAGTACCAAGTGACAGACTCTCATAACAACACTGTTAGCCACCCCATGGCTGTTGTGAATCTCAACTGGGGGGGTTACTGGTCCAAAGAAAGTTGTGGTTGCCTCAGATTTACCTGTGGACTGTCTACTAGGGAACGATTTAGAGACATCAGCTTGGGCAGAAGTGGAGTTGGAGGCTCATGCAGCAATGCTGGGCATTCCTGGGCATATTTTTGCTTTGACAAGGGCTCAGGCCAAAAAGCAAAAAGGACAGGCTAACTTGGATCCTGGAACAATGGACCAAGTGATCCCTAAAACTAGGGGTAGCAAGGGAAAATCCCTACCAACTATCCCTCCCTCTACAGATGATTCTCCTTCTGAGGAAGAAGAATTTCCTCCCTGTGCAGAACCTTCACCAGATGAGCTGGTAGCAGGCACTGGTGCGCTTTTGGGTGGAGGGGGGCCTGCCAGGGAAGAGCTGAGTGTGGCACAGCAAACCTGTCCCACATTAGAGGGTCGCAGACAGCAAGCTGTCAAGCAGCAAAATGAGGATGTCAGTGACTCACATAGAGGTTACTGGGAGGACAACCTCTTGTACACAGAGGGAAGGGAACCAACACCTGGAGCAGCCAGGAGATTGGTCATTCCCCTGCAGTACAGAGAGTTCCTCCTAACTCTTGCACATGACATTCCTTTGGCTGAGCATTTGGGCCAGATCAAAACATGGGAAAGGCTTGTCCCCCTGTTTCACTGGCCTAGGATGTCAGAGGACACTAATGATTTTTGCAAGTCTTGTGTGACCTGCCAAGCCAGTGGCAAGACTGGTGGCACACCAAAGGCTCCCCTTATTCCACTACCTGTGGTTGGAGTCCCCGCTGAAAGGGTAGGGATTGACATAGTTGGCCCCCTTGACCCTCCTACTGCTTCAGGTAATAAGTTTATCTTGGTGGTTGTTGACCATGCCGCAAGATATCCTGAAGCAATTCCTCTAAGGACCACTACAGCTCCTGCGGTGGCAAAGGCCTCCTGGGAATCTTTTCCAGGGTGGGTTTCCCAAAAGAGGTTTTATCAGACAGGGGTAGCAACTTTATGTCTGCATACTTGAAAGCAATGTGGAAGGAATGTGGTGTAACCTACAAATTCACCTCTCCTTATCATCCACAGACTAATGGACTGGTAGAGAGGTTTGATAAAACTCTCAAAGGTATGAAAATGGGACTCCCTGAAAAACCCAGGAGGAGATGGGATGTCCTGTTACCTTGCCTCCTTTTTGCTTAAAGGGAGGTACCCCAGAAAGGAGTGGGCTTTAGCCCCTTTGAACTCCTCTTTGGACACCCTGTAAGAGGTCCACTAAAACTTGTGAAGGAGGGTTGGGAACAACCTTTAAAAGCTCCCAAACAGGGCATAGTGGACTATGTACTTGGCCTAAGATCCAGAATGGCTGAGTACATGAAACAAGCCAGTAAAAACCCTCAGGCCAGCCAAGAGCTCCAGAAGCAATGGCATGACCAGAAGGCTGTTCTGATGAAGTACCAACCAGGACAGAAGGTGTGGGTATTGGAGCCTGTGGCCCCAAGAGCACTCGAAGACAAATGGAGTGGACCCCATCTAACTGTTGAGAAAAAGGGTGAGGTCATCTATCTGGTGGACCTGGGCACTGCCAGGAGTCCCCTTAGGGGGATTCATGTCAACCGCCTAAAACCCTACTATCACAGGGCTGATCACACCCTGCTCATGGCAACAGATGAGGGACAGGAAGAAGAGAGTGACCCTCAACCCTGATCTCTTTTCCACCACTGAAAATGATGCTTTATTGGAGGGAGTAGTTTTGGCAGATTCTCTGACTGCAGAACAGAAAGACAACTCCATAAATCTCCTTTGACACTTTTCTGAACTTTTTTCAACGGCGCCAGGCACCACATCTTGGTGTGAACACACAATCGATACTGGAGACAGCTTGCCTGTCAAAAGTAAAATCTATAGGCAGCTTGACCATGTCAGGGACTGCATAAAAAAAAAGGTTCAGAAAATGCTTGATCTAGGAGTGGTTGAACCATCTAAAAGCCCATGGGCAAGTCCTGTGGTGCTTGTACCAAAGCCTCACTCAAAAGATGGAAAAAGGGAGGTGAGGTTTTGTGTAGACTACAGAGGTCTCAATCAGGTAACAAAAACAGATGCTCATCCTATACCCAGGGCAGATGAGCTCATAGATACACTGGCATCTGCCAAGTATCTAAGCACCTTTGATTTGACTGCAGGGTATTGTCAGATCAAATTGGCTGAGGATGCTAAACCTAAAACTGCATTTTCAACTATAGGGGGGCACTACCAAATTACAGTGATGCCCTTTGGTTTGAAAAATGCACCTTCCACTTTTCAGACGTTAGTGAATACAGTCCTGCAAGGGTTGGAGGCTTTTAGTGCAGCATATCTAGATGATACAGCTGTCTTTTGCTCCACCTGGGATGACCACCTGGTCCACCTTTGGAAAGTTTTGGAGGCCCTGCAAAAGGCAGGCCTCACTATCAAGGCCTCAAAGTGCCAGATAGGGCAGGGAAATGTGGTTTATCTGGGGCACCTGGTAGGTGGAAAACAGATTGCACCACTGCAGGGGAAAATCCAGACAATCATGGATTGGGTTCCCCCTACAACACAGACCCAGGTGAGAGCCGTCTTAGGCCTCACTGGGTATTACAGGATATTAATTAAAAACTATGGCTCCATAGCAGCCCCACTGTAGGAGGCTGGCCTGGCTTGTAGTGGGTACCAAGGGGTACTTACACTCTGTACCAGGTCCGGTTATCCCTTATTAGTGTAGAAGAGGTGTTTCTAGCAGCTGAGGCTGATAGAAGGTAGCTATAACAGAGCAGCTTAGGCTGAACTAGGAGACATGCAAAGCTCCTACTATACCACTGGTGTCATATGCACAATATCATAAGAAAACACAATACACAGATATACTGAAAATAAAGGTACTTTATTTTTATGACAATATGCCAAAAGTATCTCAGTGAGTACCCTCAGTTTGAGGATGCCAAATATACACAAGATATATGTACACAATTCCAAAATATGCCGTAATAGCAAAAGGAAGTAATGCAAGCAATGTAAAGTTACAGTAGATTGCAATAGGAGCACATAGGTATAGGGGCAACACAAACCATATACTCCAAAAGTGGAATGCGAACAACGAATGGACCCCAAACCTATGTGAGCTTAGAGGGTCGCTGGGACTGTAAGAAAACAGTGAGGGTTAGAAAAATAGCCCACCCCAAGACCCTGAAAAGTAGGTGTAAAGTGCACCTATAACCCCCAGAGAGCACAGAAGTCGTGATAGTGGGTTTCTGCAAGGAAGACTAACACCAGCAAAGCAACAACAGTGGATTTCCAGACCTGAGTACCTGTGAAACAAGGGGACCAAGTCCAAGAGTCGCGACAATGTCGAGAGTGGGCAGATGCCCAGGAAATGCCAGCTGAGGGTGCAAAGAAGCAGCCACCAGATGGTAGAAGCTGTGGATTCTGCAAGAACGAAGAGGGCTGGAAACTTCCCCTTTGGAGGAAGGATGTACCACTTTGTGAAGAAGCTTGCAGAGGTGTTCCCATGGAGAAAGACTGCAAACAAGCCTTGCTAGCTGCAAGGGTCGCGGTTAGGGTTTTTGGATGCTGCTTTGGCCCATGAGGGACCAGAATGTTGCCACTTGAATGAGGAGACAGAGGGCGCACCCAGCAAGTCAGGGAGCCCTCACAGAAGCAGGCAGCACCCGCAGAAGTACTAGAGCAGGCACTTGGAAAAGGAGTGAACCGGAGTCCAACCGAAGTCAGAAAAGGGAGTCCCGCGACGCCGGAGGACAACTCAGAAGGTTGTTGTAGGAGGCTGGCCTGGTTTGTAGTGACTACCAAGGGGTACTTACACCTTGCACCAGGTCCAGGTATTCCTTATTATTGTAGAGGGGTGTCTAGCAGCTTAGGCTGAGAGAAAAGGTAGCTTAGCAGAGCACAGACCCGGGTACTGCCAAACTGCCTTTCCTGGGGTTTCACTGCAGCTGCTGCGGCTGCCAACCCCTCAGACAGGCATCTGCCCTCCTGGGGTCCAGCCAGGCGTGGCCCAGGATGCAGAACAAAGAACTTCCTCTGAGAGGGGGTGCTACACCCTCTCCCTTTGGAAAATGGTGTGAAGGCAGGGGAGGAGTAGCCTCCCCCAGCCTCTGGAAATGCTTTGATGCGCACAGATGGTGCCCATCTCTGCATAAGCCAGTCTGCACCGGTTCAGGGATCCCTCAGCCCTGCTCTGGTGCAAAACTGGACAAAGGAAAGGGGAGTGACCACTCCCCTGACCTGCACCTCCCCTGGGAGGTGTCCAGAGCTCCTCCAGTGTGCTCCAGACCTCTGCCATCTTGGAAACAGAGGTGCTCCTGGCACACTGGACTGCTCTGAGTGGCCAGTGCCACCAGGTGACGTCAGAGACTCCTTGTGATAGGCTCCTTCAGGTGTTGCTAGCCTATCCTCTCTCCTAGGTAGCCAAACCTCCTTTTCTGGCTATTTAGGGTCTCTGCTTTGGGGAATTCCTTAGATAACGAATGCAAGAGCTCATCAGAGTTCCTCTGCATCTCTCTCTTCACCTTCTGCCAAGGAATCGACTGCTGACCGCGCTGGAAGCCTGCAAAACTGCAACAAAGTAGCAAAGACTACTACTGCGACCTTGTAACGCTGATCCTGCCGCCTTCTCGACTGTTTTCCTGGTGGTGCATGCTGTGGGGGTAGTCTGCCTCCTCTCTGCACTAGAAGCTCCGAAGAAATCTCCCGTGAGTCGACGGAATCTTCCCCCTGCAACCGCAGGCACCAAAGGACTGCATCACTGGTCCTCTGGGTCTCCTCTCAGCACGACGAGCGAGGTCCCTTGAACTCAGCAACTCTGTCCAAGTGACTCCCACAGTCCAGTGACTCTTCAGTCCAAGTTTGGTTGAGGTAAGTCCTTGCCTCCCCACGCTAGACTGCATTGCTGGGAACCGCGTGTTTTGCAGCTACTCCGGCTCCTGTGCACTCTTCCAGGATTTCCTTTGTGCACAGCCAAGCCTGGGTCCCCTGCACTCTAACCTGCATTGCACGACCTCCTGAGTTGTCCTCCGGCTTCATGGGACCCTCTTGTGCAACTTCAGGTGAGCTCCGGTTCACTCCACTTTGTTGTGCCGGTTCTGGCACTTCTTCGGGTGCTGCTTGCTTCTGAGTGTGCTCTATGTCTTGCTGGACGCCCCCTCTGTCTCCTCACACAATTGGCGACATCCTTGTCCCTCCTGGGCCACAGCAGCATCCAAAAACCCTAACCGCAACCCTTGCAAGTAGCAAGGCTTGTTTGAGGTCTTTCTGCACAAAAACACTTCTGCACCACTCTTCATGACGTGGGACATCCTTCCTCCAAAGGGGAAGTTTCTAGCCCTCGTCGTTCTTGCAGAATCCATAGCTTCTACCATCCAGTGGCAGCTTCTTTGCACCCACAGCTGGCATTTCCTGGGCATCTGCCCACGCCCGACTTGATCGTGACTTTTGGACTTGGTCCCCTTGTTCCACAGGTACTCTCGTCTAGAAATCCATCGTTGTTGCATTGCTGGTGTTGGTCTTTCCTGCAGAACTCCCCTATCACAACTTCTGTGCTCTTTGGGGAACTTAGGTTCACTTTGCACCCACTTTTCAGGGTCTTGGGGTGGGCTATTTTTCTAACCCTCACTGTTTTCTTACAGTCCCAGCGACCCTCTACAAGGTCACATAGGTTTGGGGTCCATTCGTGGTTCGCATTCCACTTCTAGAGTATATGGTTTGGGTTACCCCTATCCCTATTTGCCCCCATTGCATTCTATTGTGACTCTAGATTGTTTGCACTGTTTTCTATTGCTATTACTGCATATTTTGGTATTGTGTACATATATCTTGTGTATATTTGCTATCCTCATACTGAGGGTACTCACTGAGATACTTTGGCATAGTGTCATAAAAATAAAGTACCTTTATTTTTAGTATATCTGTGTATTGTGTTTTCTTATGATATTGTGCATATGACACTAGTGGTACTGTAGGAGCTTCACTCGTCTCCTAGTTCAGCCTAAGCTGCTCTGCTAAGCTACCTTTTCTATCAGCCTAAGCTGCTAGACACCCCTCTACACTAATAAGGGATACCTGGGCCTGGTGCAAGGTGTAAGTACCTCTTGGTACCCACTACAAGCCAGTCCAGCCTCCTACATTGGTTGTGAAGCGGTGGGATAAGTACTTTGCAACTACTTACCACTTTGTCATATTGTACATTTCATAAGAGAAAAATATACAAAACAAGTTCAGTGTATGTACACCTAACCAAAATGTTTTGCTTTTCTTCCCTCACTTCTTTGCTAAGTGCTGAAAAGTACCTCTAAACTTTCAAAATGTTCTTAAAAAGTTTTAAAAGTTTTTTTTCTCTCTTTTAAAAAGTTCTGAAAACTTTTGCTCTCTTTTTCTGTCCCTTAAACCTTTTCTATCATGTCTGGTACAGGCCAAACTCTTGATCTGGCCAGCATAGCGTATGACAACCTTAGCTGGAAGGAAGCAAGGAGTCTCTGCATAGATAGAGGTTTAGGGGTAGGGAAGAATCCCTCAAGACAACTGTTAGTTAATATGCTCATTGAACAAGATAAGACCTTAGTTGGCACTTCTGGTGAGAAATTAGCTGATGGTTCCCAATCTGATCCTGGGGCACCCCTAGCAAAAGATGTGGAAGGGAATATTTCCAACCTGCCCCTTAGCAGGCCACCTAGCATAGCTGCTACTGATGTGAGATCACATCACAGTAATAGTGTTACTTCTCATCACAGTAGAAGTGTTACTTCTGTAGGCCAGAATGTTAGAGTGCCATCTGTTAGGGCCAGGTCTCCCTCTGTTCATTCTCACCATACTGCTGTTTCAAGGCATGCCCCACCCACCCACCCTGATGACAGAGTGTTAGAAAGGGAGCTCAATAGATTGAGAGTGGAAGAATCCAGGCTGAAGCTCCTGAAGCAACAGCTGGATTTAGATAGGCAGTCCTTTGATTTAGAAATAGAAAGACAGAAATTGGGGTTAGGACCCCATGGTGGCAGCAGCAGTATTCCAAATAATCATCCTGCAAAAGAGCATGATTCTAGGAATCTGCACAAGATAGTTCCCCCTTATAAGGAGGGGGATGACATTAACAAGTGGTTTGCTGCACCGGAGAGTGCCTGTGTTGTACAGGATGTCCCTCAAAGGCAGTGGGCTGCTATCCTATGGCTACCATTTAGTGGAAAGGGTAGGGATAGGCTCCTTACTGTGAAAGAAAGTGATGCCAATAATTTTACAGTTCTTAAGAATGCACTCCTGGATGGTTATGGCTTAACCACTGAACAGTACAGGATGAAGTTCAGAGAGACCAAAAAGGAGTTTTCACAAGACTGGGTTGATTTTGTTGACCATTCAGTGAAGGCCTTGGAGGGGTGGTTACATGGCAGTAAAGTTACTGATTATGAAAGCCTGTATAACTTGATCCTGAGAGAGCATATTCTTAATAATTGTGTGTATGATTTGTTGCACCAGTACTTGGTGGACTCTGATCTGACCTCTCCCCAAGAATTGGGAAAGAAGGCAGACAAATGGGTCAGAACAAGGGTGAACAGAAAAGTTCATACAGGGGGTGACAAAGATGGCAATAAGAAGAAGGATGGTAAGTCTTCTGACAAGGGTGGGGACAAATCTAAAAATGAGTCTTCATCAGGTCCACAAAAACACTCTGGTGGGGGTGGTGGGTCCAAATCCTCTTCCAATCAAAACAAAGAAAAGAAACCATGGTGCTATTTATGTAAAATAAAAGGCCATTGGACAACAGATCCCAGTTGTCCAAAGAAAAGCACCAAGCCTCCTACCACTACAACCCCTACTGCTACACCTAGTGTCCCTACTAATAGCAGTGGTGGTGGGAGCAAACCTATTAATAGCCAATCTAAGGGAGTAGCTGGGCTCACCTTTGGTAACTTAGTTGGGGTTGGTCTGATTAGGGAGACCACAGAGGCTGTGTTAGTCTCGGAGGGGGCTATTGATTTAGCCACCTTGGTTGCTTGTGCCCTTAACATGGATAAGTAAAAGCAACTACCCCTAATAAATGGTGTTGAGGTTCAGGCCTACAGGGACACAGGTGCCAGTGTCACAATGGTGATAGAGAAACTTGTCCACCCTGAACAACACCTACTTAGTCACCAGTACCAAGTAACCGATGCTCACAACAACACCCTTAGCCACCCCATGGCTGTTGTAAATCTCAACAGGGGGGGGGGGGTTACTGGCCCAAAGAAAGTTGTGGTTGCCTCAGATTTACCTGTAGACTGTCTATTAGGGAATGATTTAGAGACATCAGCTTGGGCAGAAGTGGAGTTGGAGGCTCATGCAGCAATGCTGGGCATTCCAGGGCATATTTTTGCTTTAACCAGGGCTCAGGCCAAAAAGCAAAAAGGACAGGGAAACTTGGATCCTGGAACAATGGACCAAGTGCTCCCTAAAGCTAGGGCTAGTAGAAGTAAAGCACTACCTACTATCCCTCCCTCTACAGTGGATTCTTGTTCTGAGGAAGAAGAATTTCCACCCTGTGCAGAACCTACACCAGAGGAGCTGGATGCAGACACTTCTGAGCTTTTGGGTAAAGGGGGGCCTGCCAGGGAGGAGCTGAGTGTGGCACAGCAGACCTGTCCCACACTAGAGGGTCTAAGACAGCAAGCTGTCAAACAAGCAAATGGGGATGTCAGTGACTCTCACAGAGTTTACTGGGAGGACAACCTCTTGTACACTGAAGCAAGGGATCCAAAACCTGGAGCTGCCAGGAGATTGGTGATTCCTCAGGAGTACAGAAAGTTCCTCCTAACTCTTGCTCACGACATTCCCCTTGCTGGACATTTGGGGCAAATGAAAATTTGGGACAGGCTTGTTCCCTTGTTTCATTGGCCTAGAATGTCTGAGGACACAAAAGATTTTTGTAAGTCCTGTGAAACCTGTCAAGCCAGTGGCAAGACAGGTGGCACCCCAAAGGCAACCCTTATTCCACTGCCTGTGGTTGGGGTTCCCTTTGAAAGGGTAGGGGTTGACATACTTGGCCCCCTTGACCCTCCTACTGCTTCAGGCAATAGGTTTATCTTGGTGGTAGTGGACCATGCCACCAGATATCCTAAAGCAATTCCTCTAAGGACCACTACAGCTCCTGCAGTGGCAAAGGCCCTCCTAGGAATCTTTTCCAGGGTGGGCTTCCCAAAAGAGGTAGTTTCAGACAGAGGAAGCAATTTCATGTCTGCTTACTTGAAGGCCATGTGGAAAGAGTGTGGGGTGACATACAAGTTCACCACACCCTATCATCCACAAACTAATGGACTGGTGGAGAGATTTAACAAAACTCTCAAAGGCATGATTATGGGTCTCTCTGAAAAACTCCGCAGGAGATGGGATATCCTGTTACCATGCCTCCTTTTTGCCTACAGGGAGGTACCCCAGAAAGGAGTGGGCTTCAGCCCCTTTGAACTCCTCTTTGGACAACCTGTTAGGGGTCCACTAACACTTGTCAAGGAGGGTTGGGAACAACCTTTAAAAGCTCCAAAGCAAGATATAGTGGATTATGTTCTTGGCCTCAGATCAAGGATGGCTGAATACATGAAAAAGGCCAGTAAAAACATTCAGGCCAGCCAAGAGCTCCAGAAGCAATGGCATGACCAGAAGGCTGTTTTGGTTCAGTACCAACCAGGGCAGAAAGTGTGGGTCTTGGAGCCTGTGGCCCCAAGAGCACTCCAAGATAAATGGAGTGGACCCCACACAATTGTTGAAAAGAAGGGTGAAGTCACCTATTTAGTTGACTTAGGCACTGCCAGGAGTCCTATTAGGGTGCTCCATGTCAACCGCCTGAAACCCTACTATGACAGGGCTGATCTCACCCTGCTCATGGCAACTGATGAGGGACAGGAAGAAGACAGGGATCCTCTACCTGATCTCTTCTCTTCCACAGAACAAGATGCTCTGGTGGAATGTGTTGTACTGGCAGATTGTCTTACTGCTGAGCAGAAAGACCACTGCATTAATCTCCTGGGTCAGTTTTCTGAACTCTTCTCTACTGTGCCAGGTACCACTTCTTGGTGTGAGCGCACTATAGATACTGGAGACAGCTTGCCTGTCAAAAGTAAGATCTATAGGCAGCCTGACCATGTCAGAGACTGCATAAAGCAAGAAGTACAGAAAATGTTATAACTGGGAGTGGTTGAGCACTCTGAAAGTCCATGGGCCTCTCCTGTGGTACTTGTACCAAAACCTCATTCCAAGGATGGAAAGAAGGAAATGCGGTTTTGTGTTGACTACAGAGGTCTCAACCAGGTAACCTAAACTGATGCTCACCCTATACCCAGGGCAGATGAGCTCATAGATACACTGGCATCTGCCAAGTATCTAAGCACTTTTGGTTTGACTGCAGGGTATTGGCAGATCAAATTATCAGAAGATGCTAAAGCTAAAACTGCATTTTCAACCATTGGAGGCCATTACCAGTTCACAGTAATGCCTTTTGGATTGAAAAATGCACCTGCCACTTTTCAAAGGTTGGTGAACATAGTCCTGCAAGGGCTGGAAGCTTTCAGTGCAGCTTATTTGGACGATATAGCTGTCTTTAGCTCCAGCTGGGATGATCACCTGGTCCACCTATGGAAAGTTTTGGAAGCCCTGCGAAAGGCAGGCCTCACTATCAAGGCTTCAAAGTGCCAGATAGGGCAGGGAAAGGTGGTTTATCTGGGACACCTGGTTGGTGGGGAACAGATTGCACCACTTCAGGGGAAAATTCAAACAATTATTGATTGGGTTCCCCCTACTACTCAGACTCCAGTGAGAGCCTTCTTAGGCCTCACTGGGTACTACAGGAGGTTCATTAAGAACTATGGTCCATTGCAGCCCCTCTTAATGATCTCACATCCAAGAAAATGCCTAAAAAGGTATTATGGACAGCAAACTGTCAGAAAGCTTTTGAGGAGCTGAAGCAGGCCATGTGCTCTGCACCTGTCCTGAAAAGCCCTTGTTACTCTAAAAAATTATATGTCCAAACTGATGCATCTGAATTAGGAGTAGGGGCAGTCCTATCACAACTTAATTCTGAGGGCCAGGATCAACCTGTTGCTTTTATTAGTAGGAGGTTGACCCCTAGAGAAAAGCGTTGGTCTGCCATTGAGAGGGAGGCCTTTGCTGTGGTCTGGGCACTGAAGAAGTTGAGGCCATACCTGTTTGGCACTCATTTCATTGTTCAGACAGACCACAAACCTTTACTTTGGCTAAAACAAATGAAAGGTGAAAATCCTAAATTGTTGAGGTGGTCCATATCCCTACAGGGAATGGACTATACAGTGGAACATAGACCTGGGAGTACCCACTCCAATGCAGATGGACTCTCCAGATATTTCCACTTAGACAATGAAGACCCATCAGGGAATGACTAGTCTTATTGTCCTTCGTTTGGGGGGGGGTTGTGTAGGAAAGTACCATCTTGCCTGGCATGTTACCCCCATTTTTCACTGTATACATGTTGTTTTAGTTGTATGTGTCACTAGGACCCTGCCAGCCATGGCCCCAGTGCTCATAAGTGTGCCTGAAAGTGTTACCTGTGTTACGACTAACTGTCTCACTGAGGCTCTGCTATCCAGAACCTCAGTGGTTATGCTCTCTCATTTCTTTCCAAATTGTCACTAACAGGCTAGTGACCAATTTCACCAATTCACATTGGCATACTGGAACACATTTATAATTCCCTAGTATATGGTACTGAGGTACCCAGGGTATTGGGGTTCCAGGAGATCCCTATGGGCTGCAGCATTTCTTTTGCCACCCATAGGGAGCTCTGACAATTCTTACACAGGCCTGCCACTGCAGCCTGAGTGAAATAACGTCCATGTTATTTCACATCCATTTACCACTGCACTTAAGTAACTTATAAGTCACCTATATGTCTAACCTTTACCTGGTAAAGGTTAGGTGCAAAGTTATTTAGTGTGAGGGCACCCTGGCACTAGCCAAGGTGCCCCCACATTGTTCAGGGCAAATTCCCCGGACTTTGTGAGTGCGGGGACACCATTACACGCGTGCACTACACATAGGTCACTACCTATGTGTAGCTTCACAATGGTAACTCCGAATATGGCCATGTAACATGTCTATGATCATGGAATTGCCACCTCTATGCCATCCTGGCATAGTTGGCACAATCCCATGATCCCAGTGGCCTGTAGCACAGACCCTGGTACTGCCAAACTGCCTTTTCAGGGGTTTCACTGCAGCTGCTGCTGCTGCCAACCCCTCAGACAGGTTTCTGCCCTCCTGGGGTCCAGCCAGGCCTGGGCCAGGATGGCAGAACAAAGGACTTCCTCAGAGAGAGGGTGTTACACCCTCTCCCTTTGGAAAATGGTGTGAAGGCAGGGGAGGAGAAGCCTCCCCCAGCCTCTGGAAATGCTTTCATAGGCACAGATGATGCCCATTTCTGCATAAGCCAGTCTACACCGGTTCAGGGACCCCTCAGCCCTGCTCTGGCGCAAAACTGGACAAAGGAAAAGGGAGTGACCACTCCCCTGACCTGCACCTCCCCTGGGAGGAGCCCAGAGCTCCTCCAGTGTGATCCAGACCTCTGCCATCTTGGAAACAGAGGTGCTGCTGGCACACTGGACTGCTCTGAGTGGCCAGGGCCAGCAGGTGACGTCAGAGACTCCTTCTGATAGGCTCCTTCAGGTGTTGCTAGCCTATCCTCTCTCCTAAGTAGCCAAACCCTCTTTTCTGGCTATTTAGGGTCTCTACTTTGGGGAATTCCTTAGATAACGAATGCAAGAGCTCATCCGAGTTCCTCTGCATCTCTCTCTTCACCTTCTGCCAAGGAATCGACTGCTGACCGCGCTGGAAGCCTGCAAAACTGCAACAAAGTAGCAAAGACGACTACTGTAACTCTGTAACACTGATCCTGCCGCCTTCTCGACTGTTTTCCTGGTGGTGCATGCTGTGGGGGTAGTCTGCCTCCTCTCTGCACTAGAAGCTCCGAAGAAATCTCCCGTGGGTCGACGGAATCTTCCCCCTGCAACCACAGGCACCAAAGAACTGCATCACCGGTCCCCTGGGTCTCCTCTCAGCACGACGAGCGAGGTCCCTTGAATCCAGCAACTGTCTCCAAGTGACTCCCACAGTCCAGTGACTCTTCAGTCCAAGTTTGGTGGAGGTAAGTCCTTGCTTCCCCAAGCCAGACTGCATTGCTGGGAACCGCGACTTTTGCAGCTACTCCGGCCTCTGTGCACTTCCGGCGGAAATCCTTTGTGCACAGCCAAGCCTGGGTCCACGGCACTCTAACCTGCATTGCACAACTTTCTAAGCTCTCCTCCGGCAACGTGGGACTCCTTTGTGCGACTTCGGGTGAGCACCGTTTCACTCCTCTTTGTAGTACCTGTTCCGGCACTTCTGCGGGTGCTGCTTGCTTCTGAGAGGGCTCCTTGTCTTGCTGGGCGCCCCCTCTGTCCCCTGACGCAATTGCCGACATCCTGGTCCCTCCTGGGCCACAGCAGCATCCAAAAACCCTAACCGCACCAGGCACCAAAGAACTGCATCACTGGTCCCCTGGGTCTCCTCTCAGCACGACGAGCGAGGTCCCTTGAACTCAGCAACTCTGTCCAAGTGACTCCCACAGTCCAGTGACTCTTCAGTCCCAGTTTGGTGGAGGTAAGTCCTTGCCTCCCCACGCCAGACTGCATTGCTGGGAACCGTGTGTTTTGCAGCTACTCCAGCTCCTGTGCACTTTTCCAGGATTTCCTTTGTGCACAGCCAAGCCTGGGTACACGGCACACTAACCTGCATTGCACGACCTCCTGAGTTGTCCTCCGGCGGCGTGGGACTCTCTTCTGCAACTTCGGGTGAGCACCGTTTCACTCCACTTTATTGTGCCTGTTCCGGCACTTCTCTGGGTGCTGCTTACTTCTGAGAGGGCTCCTTGTCTTGCTGGACGCCCCCTCTGTCCCCTCATGCAATTGGTGACATCCTGGTCCCTCCTGGGCCACAGCAGCATCCAAAAACCTTAACTGCAATCTTTGCAGCTAGCAAGGCTTGTTTGTGGTCTTTCTGCAGGAAAACACTTCTGCACAACTCTTCTCGACGTGGGACATTCATCCTCCTATGGGGAAGTTTCTAGCCCTTGTCGTTCTTGCAGAATCCTGAGCTTCTATTGTCCAGTAGCAGCTTCTTTGCACCCACAGCTGGCATTTCCTGGGCATCTGCCCACTCCCGACTTGTTCGTGACTTTTGGACTTGGTCCCCTTGTTCCACAGGTACTCTCGTCTAGAAATCCATCGTTGTTGCATTGCTGGTGTTGGTCTTTCCTGCAGAATTCCCCTATCACAACTTCTGTGCTCTTTGGGGAACTTAGGTTCACTTTGCACCCACTTTTCAGGGTCTTGGGGTGGGCTATTTTTCTAACCCTCACTGTTTTCTTACAGTCCCAGCTACCCTCTATAAGGTCACAAAGGTTTGGGGTCCATTCGTGGTTCGCATTCCACTTTTGGAGTATATGGTTTGTGTTGCCCCTATCCCTATGTGTCTCCATTGCATCCTATTATAACTATACATTGTTTGCACTGTTTTCTATTGCTATACTGCATATTTTTGGTATTGTGCACATATATCTTGTGTATATTTGCTATCCTGATACTGAGGGTACTCACTGAGATACTTTGGCATATTGTCATAAAAATAAAGTACCTTTATTTTTAGTATATCTGTGTATTGTGTTTTCTTATGATATTGTGCAAGTGACACTAGTGGTACTGTAGGAGCTGCACTCGTCTCCTAGTTCAGCCTAAGCTGCTCTGCTAAGCTACCATTTTCTATCAGCCTAAGCTGCTAGACACCCCTATACACTAATAAGGGATACCTGGGCCTGGTGCAAGGTGTAAGTACCCCTTGGTACTCACTACAAGCCAGTCCAGCCTCCTACATTGGTTGTGCAGCGGTGGGATAAGTAGTGTGCAACTACTTACCACTTTTGTCATTGTACTTTTCATAAGAGAAAAATATACAAAACAAGTTCAGTGTATGTACACCTAACCAAAAAGTTTTGCTTTTCCTCTCTCACTTCTTTGCTAAGTGCTGAAAAGGACCTCTAAACTTTGTAAAAAGTTCTTAAAAAGTTTTAAAAGTTTTTTTTCTGTCTTTCAAAAAGTTCTGAAAAACTTTTTCTCACCTTTTCTATCCCTTAAACACTTTCTAAAATGTCTGGCACAGGCCAAACTGTTGATCTGTCCAAAGTTGCTTATGATCACCTTAGCTGGAAAGGAGCAATGAGTCTCTGCATAGAAAGAGGTTTAAGTGTAGGGAAGAATCCCTATAGAGAACTATTGGTTAATATGCTCATTGAACAAGATAAGACCAGAGTTGGCACTTCTGTTGAGAAATTAGCTGATGGTTCCCAATCCGACCCTGGGGCACCCCTAGCAAAAGACTTAGAAGGGAAACTTCCCAGCCTGCCCATTAGCAGACCACCTAGCATAGCTGGTACTGATGTAGAGTCACATCACAGTAATAGTGTTGCCTCACATCACAGTAAGAGTATTCCTTCTCATCATAGTAGAAGTGCTGTTTCTGTTAGCCAGGCTGTTAGAGTGCCATCTGTGAGGGAAAGGTCTCCTTCTGTTCATTCTCACCATACTTCTGTTTCAAGGCATGTCCCACCCACCCACCCTGATGACAGAGTGTTAGAAAGGGAGCTCAATAGATTGAGAGTGGAAGAATCCAGACTGAAGCTCAAGAAGCAACAGCTGGATTTAGATAGGCAGTCCTTAGAGATAGAAAGAGAAAGACAGAAAATTGGGTTAGAAACCCATGGTGGCAGCAGCAGTATTCCCAATAGTCATCCTGCAAGAGAGCATGATTCTAGGAATCCTTATCCTTATAAGGAGGGGGGTGACATTAACAAGTGTTTTGCTGCACTTGAGAGGGCCTGTGTTGTACAGGATGTCCCTCAAAGGCAGTGGGCTGCTATCCTGTGACTGTCATTTAGTGGAAAGGGTAGGGATAGGCTCCTTACTGTAAAATAAAGTGATGCCAATGATTTCAAAGTTCTTAAGAATGCACTCCTGGATGGTTATGGCTTAACCACTGAACAATACAGGATGAAGTTCAGAGAAACCAAAAAGGAGTCTTCACAAGACTGGGTAGACTTTGTTGACCATTCAGTGAAGGCCTTGGAGGGGTGGTTACATGGCAGTAAAGTTACTGATTATGAAAGCCTGTATAACTTAATCCTGAGAGAGCATATTCTTAATAATTGTTTGTCTGATTTGTTGCACCAGTACCTGGTGGACTCTGATCTGACCTCTCCCCAAGAATTGGGAAAGAAGGCAGACAAATGGGTCAGAACAAGGGTGAACAGAAACGTTCATACAGGGGGTGACAAAGATGGCAAGAAGAAGGATGGTAAGTCTTCTGACAAGGGTGGGGACAAATCTAAAAATGAGTCTTCATCAGTCCCAGAAAAACACTCTGGTGGGGGTGGTGGGCCCAAATCCTCTTCAAATCAAAACAAAGAAAAGAAACCATGGTGCTATTTATGTAAAATAAAAGGCCATTGGACAACAGATCCCAGTTGTCCAAAGAAAAGCACCAAGCCTCCAACCACTACAACCCCTGCTGCTACACCTAGTGCCCCTAGTAATAGCAGTGGTGGTGGGAGCAAACCTACTAATAGCCAATCCAAGGGAGTAGCTGGGCTCACTTTTGGTAATTTAGTTGGGGTTGGTCTGATTAGGGAGACCACAGAGGCTGTGTTAGTCTCTGAGGGGGCTATTGATTTAGCCACCTTGGTTGCTTGTCCCCTTAACATGGATAAGTACAAGCAACTTCCCCTAATAAATGGTGTTGAGGTTCAGGCCTACAGGGACACAGGGGCCAGTGTTACAATGGTAATAGAGAAACTGGTCCACCCTGAACAACACCTACTTGGTCACCAGTACCAAGTAACCGATGCTCATAACAACACCCTTAGCCACCCCATGGCTGTTGTGAATCTCAACTGGGGGGGGGGGTTACTGGCCCAAAGAAAGTTGTGGTTGCCTCAGATTTACCTGTAGACTGTCTATTAGGAAATGATTTAGAGACATCAGCTTGGGCAGAAGTGGAGTTGGATGCTCATGCAGCAATGCTGGGCATTCCAGGGCATATTTTTGCTTTGACCAAGGCTCAGGCCAAAAAGCAAAAAGGACAGGGAGACTTGGATCCTGGAACAATGGACCAAGTGCTCCCTAAAGCTAGGGTTAGTAAAGGTAAAACACTACCTACTATCCCTCCTTCTACAGTGGATTCTAATTCTGAGGAAGGAGAATTTCCACCCTGTGCAGAACCTACACCAGAGGAGCTGGAAGCAGACACTGCTGAGCTTTTGGGTGAAGGGGTGCCTGCCAGGGAGTAGCTGAGTGTGGCACAGCATTCCTGTCCCACACTAGAGGGTCTAAGACAGCAAGCTGTCAAAAGAGCAAATGGGGATGTCAGTGACTCTCAGAGAGTTTACTGGGAGGACAACCTCTTGTAAACTGAAGCAAGGGATCCAAAACCTGGAGCTGCCAGGAGATTGGTGATTCCTCAGGAGTACAGAAAGTTCCTCCTAACTCTAGCCCACGACATCCCCTTAGCTGGACATTTGGGGAAAATGAAAACTTGGGACAGGCTTTTTCCCTTGTTTCATTGGCCTAGAATGTCAGAGGACACAAAATAATTTTGTAAGTCCTGTGAAACCTGTCAAGCCAGTGGTAAGACAGGTGGCACTCCAAAGGCACCCCTTATTCCACTGCCTGTGGTTGGGGTTCCCTTTGAAAGGGTAGGGGTTGACATAGTTGGCCCCCTTGACCCTCCTACTGCTTCAGGTAATAGGTTAATCTTGGTGGTAGTGGACCATGCCACCAGATATCCCGAAGCAATTCCTCTAAGGAACACTACAGCTCCTGCAGTGGCAAAGGCCCTCCTGGGAATCTTTTTCAGGGTGGGCTTCCCAAAAGAGGTGGTATCAGACAGGGGAAGCAATTTCATGTCTGCTTACTTAAAGGCCATGTGGAAGGAGTGTGGTGTTACATACAAGTTCACCACACCCTATCATCCACAAACAAATGGACTGGTGGAGAGATTTAACAAAACTCTCAAAGGCATGATAATGGGACTCCCTGACAAACTTCGCAGGAGATGGGATTTCCTGTTACCTTGCCTCCTTTTTGCTTACAGGGAGGAACCCCAAAAAGAAGTGGGCTTCAGCCCCTTTGAACTCCTATTTGGACACCCTGTGAGAGGTCCTCTAACACTTGTTAAGGAGGGTTGGGAACAACCTTTAAAAGCTCCAAAGCAAGACATAGTGGATTATGTACTTGGCCTCAGATCTAGGATGGCTGAGTACATGAAAAAGGCCAGTAAAAACCTTCACACCAGCCAAGAGCTCCAAAAGCAATGGCATGACCAGAAGGCTGTTTTGGTTCAGTACTAACCAGGGCAGAAAGTGTGGGTCTTGGAGCCTGTGGCCCCAAGAGCACTCCAAGACAAATGGAGTGGACCCCACATAATTGTTGAAAAGAAGGGTGAAGTCACCTACTTAGTTGACTTAGGCACTGCCAGGAGTCCCCTTAGGGTGCTCCATGTCAATCGCCTGAAACCCTACTATGACAGGGCTGATCTCACCCTGCTCATGGCAACTGATGAGGTACAGGAAGAAGAGAGTGACCCTCTCCCTGATCTCTTCTCTTCCACAGAAAAAGATGTTCTGGAGGAAGGTGTAGTTTTGGCAGATTGTCTTACTGCTGAGCAGAAAGACCACTTCATAAATCTCCTGGGTCAGTTTTCTGAACTCTTCTCTACTGTGCCAGGTACCACTTCTTGGTGTGAGCACACTATAGATACTGGAGACAGCTTGCCTGTTAAAAGTAAGATCTATAGGCAGCCTGACCATGTCAGAGACTGCATAAAGCAAGAGGTGCAGAAAATGCTTGAACTAGGAGTGGTTGAGCACTCTGAAAGTCCATGGGCCTCGCCTGTGGTACTTGTACCAAAACCTCATTCCAAGGATGGAAAGAAGGAAATGCGGTTTTGTGTTGACTACAGAGGTCTCAACCAGGTAACCAAAACTGATGCTCACCCTGTACCAGGGCATATGAGCTAATAGATACACTGGCATCTACCAAGTATCTAAGCACTTTTGATTTGACTGCAGGGTATGGGCAGATCAAGTTATCAGAAAATGCAAAAGCAAAAACTGCATTTTCAACCATTGGAGGTCATTACCAATTCACAGTAATGCCTTTTGGATTGAAAAATGCACCTGCCACTTTTCAAAGGTTGGTGAACACAGTCCTGCAAGGGCTGGAAGCTTTTAGTGCAGCATATCTAGATTATATAGCTGTCTTTAGCTCCAGCTGGGATGATCACCTGGTCCACCAATGGAAAGTTTTGGAGGCCCTGCAAAAGGCAGGCCTCACTATCAAGGCTTCAAAGTGCCAGATAGGGCAGGGGAAAGTGGTTTATCTGGGACACCTGGTAGATGGAGAACAGATTGCACCACTTCAGGGGAAAATCCAAACTATTATAGATTGGGTTCCCCCTACAATTCAAACTCAGGTGAGAGCCTCTTTAGGCCTCACTGGGTACTACATGAGGTTCATAAAGAACTATGGCTCCATTGCAGCCCCTCTTAATGACCTCACATCTAAGAAAATGCCTAAGAAGGTATTATGGACAGCAAACTGTCAGAAAGCTTTTGAGGAGCTGAAGCAGGCCATGTGCTCTGCACCTGTCCTGAAAAGCCCCTGTTACTCCAAAAAATTCATTGTCCAAACTGATGCATCTGAATTAGGGGTAGGGGCAGTCTTATCACAACTTAATTCTGAGGGCCAGGATCAACCTGTTCCTTTTATCAGCAGGAGGTTGACACCTAGAGAAAAGCGTTGGTCTGCCATAGAGAGGGAGGCCTTTGCTGTGGTCTGGGCACTGAAGAAGTTGAGGCCATACCTGTTTGGCACTCACTTTATTGTTCAGACAGACCACAAACCTCTATTTAGGCTAAAACAAATGAAAGGTGAAAACCCTAAATTGTTGAGGTGGTCCATATCCCTACAGGGAATGGACTATACAGTGGAACATAGACCTGGGAGTACCCACTCCAATGCAGATGGACTCTCCAGATATTTCCACTTAGACAATGAAGACTCATCAGGTCATGGCTAGTCTTATTGTCCTTCGTTTGGGGGGAGGGGGTTGTGTGGGAAAGTTCCATCTTGCCTGGCATGTTACCCCCATTTTCACTGTAAATATGTTGTTTTAGTTGTATGTGTCACTGGGACCCTGCCAGCCAGGGCCCCAGTGCTCATAAGTGTGCCTGAATGTGTTTCCTGTGTAGTGACTAACTGTCTCACTGAGGCTCTGCTAACCAGAGCCTCAGTGGGTATGCTCTCTCATTTCTTTCCAAATTGTCACTAACAGGCTAGTGACCAATTTCACCAATTTACATTGGCATACTGGAACACCCTTATAATTCCCTAGTATATGGTACTGAGGGACCCAGGGTATTGGGGTTCCAGGAGATTCCTATGGGCTGCAGCATTTCTTTTGCCACCCATAGGGAGATCTGACAATTCTTACACAGGCCTGCCAGTGCAGCCTGAGTGAAATAACGTCCACGTTATTTCACAGTCATTTACCACTGTACTTAAGTAACTTATAAGTCACCTATATGTCTAACCTTTACCTGGTAAAGGTTGGGTGCTAAGTTACTTGGTTTGTGGGCACCCTGGCACTAGCCAAGGTGCTCCCAAATTGTTCAGGGCAAATTCCCCGGACTTTGTGAGTGCGGGGACACCATTACACGTGTGCACTATACATATGTCACGACATATGTATAGCGTCACAATAGTAACTCCGAACATGGCCATGTAACATGTCTAGGATCATGGAATTGCCACCTCTATGCCATCCTGGCATAGTTGGCACAATCCCATGATCCCAGTGGTCTGTAGCACAGACCCTGGTACTGCCAAACTGCCTTTCCTGGGGTTTCACTGCAGCTGCTGCTGCTGCCAACCCCTCAGACAGGTTTCTGTCCTCCTGGGGTCCAGCCAGGCCTGGCCCAGGATGGCAGAACAAAGGACTTCCTCTGAGAGAGGGTGTTACACCCTCTCCCTTTGGAAAATGGTGTGAAGGCAGGGGAGGAGTAGCCTCCCCCAGCCTCTGGAAATGTTTTCATGGGCACATTTGGTGCCCATTTCTGCATAAGCCAGTCTACACCGGTTCAGGGACCCCTTAGCCCTGCTCTGGCGCGAAACTGGACAAAGGAAAGGGGAGTGACCACTCCCCTGACCTGTACCTCCCCTGGGAGGTGCCCAGAGCTCCTCCAGTGTGCTCCAGACCTCTGCCATCTTGGAAACAGAGGTGCTGCTGGCACACTGGACTGCTCTGAGTGGCCAGTGCCATCAGGTGACGTCTTTTCTGGCTATTTAGGGTCTCTGTCTCTTGGGATTCTTTAGATAACGAATGCAAGAACTCATCCGAGTTCCTCTGCATCTCTCTCTTCACCTTCTGCCAAGGAATCGACTGCTGGCCGTGCTGGAAGCCTGCAAAACTGCAACATAGTAGCAAAGACGACTACTGCAACTCTGTAACGCTGATCCTGCCGCCTTCTCGACTGTTTTCCTGGTGGTGCATGCTGTGGGGGTAGTCTGCCTCCTCTCTGCACTAGAAGCTCCGAAGAAATCTCCCGTGGGTCGACGGAATCCTCCCCCTGCAACCGCAGGCAACAAAAGACTGCATCACTGGTCCTCTGGGTCCCCTCTCAGCACGACGAGCGTGGTCCCTGGAACTCAGCAACTCTGTCCAAGTGACTCCCACAGTCCAGTGACTCTTCAGTCCAAGTTTGGTGGAGGTAAGTCCTTGCCTCCCCATGCTAGACTGCATTGCTGGTTACCCCGTGATTTGCAGCTGCTCCGGCTCCTGTGCACTCTTCCAAGATTTCCTTCATATACAGCCAAGCCTGGGTCCCCGACACTGTAACCTGCAGTGCACAACCTTCTGAGTTGTCCTCGGGCATCGTGGGACTCCCTTTTGTGTCTTCGGGTGGACTCTGGTTCACTCCTCTTCCAAGTGCCTGTTCCGGTACTTCTGCGGGTGCTGCCTGCTTCTGTGAGGGCTCCCTGACTTGCTCGGCACCCCCTCTGTCTCCTAATTCAAGTGACGACATCCTGGTCCCTCCTGGGCCACAGCAGCATCCAAAAACCCTAACCGCGGCCCTTGCAGCTAGCAAGGCTTGTTTGCGGTCTTTCTGCGTGGGAACACCTCTGCAAGCTTCTTCACAACGTGGGACATCCATCCTCCAAAGGGGAAGTTTCTAGCCCTCTTCGTTCTTGCAGAATCCACAGCTTCTACCATCCGGTGGCAGCTTCTTTGGACCCTCAGCTGGCATTTCCTGGGCATCTGCCCACTATCGACATTGTCGCGACTCTTGGACTTAATCCCCTTGCTCCACAGGTACTCAGGTCCGGAAATCCACTTTGGTTGCTTTGCTGGTGTTGGTCTTCCTTGCAGAAACCCCTTATCACGACTTCTGTGCTCTCTGGGGGTTATAGGTGCATTTTACATCTACATTTCAGCGTCTTGGGGTGGGCTATTTTTTTAACACTCACTGTTTTCTTACAGTCCCAGCGACCCTCTACAAGCTCACATAGGTTTGGGGTCCATTCGTGGTTCGCATTCCACTTTTGGAGTATATGGTTTGTGTGGCCCCTATACCTATGTGCTCCTATTGCAATCTCCTGTAACTTTACATTGCTTGCATTACTTCCTTTTGCTATTACTGCATACTTTTTGTATTGTGTACATATATCTTGTGTATGTTTGGCATCCTCACACTGAGGGTACTCACTGAGATACTTTTGGCATATTGTCATAAAAATAAAGTACCTTTATTTTTAGTATATCTGTGTATTGTGCTTTCTTCTGATATTGTGCATATGACACCAGTGGTATAGTAGGAGCTTTGCATGTCTCCTAGTTCAGCCTAAGCTGCTCTGCTATAGCTACCTTCTATCAGCCTAAGCTGCTAGAAACACCTCTTCTACACTAATAAGGGATAACTGGACCTGGTACAGAGTGTAAGTACCCCTTGGTACCCACTACAACCAGTCCAGCCTCCTACAGCATGTTGTATAGAAACTTTTTTGTAGGGTTCTTTCCTATCACTAAACCTCTATCTAAGCAGAGACTCCTTAGGTTCTTATAATTCAAATTGTCATAAGTAGTATTGACCATTTTAAGAGTAGAATCTAACACAGACATGATAGCAAAAGGTTTAGAGATAGTGAGAAGGAAGAAAAAGCTTCAGAACTTTTTAAAGAACAGAGAAAAGCAACGTTTTCTAACTTTTAGAAAGTTTTAGTAAACTTTTCAAAACTTTGTAAAAAAGTTTAAGAGGAGAAAAGCAAAACGTTTTGGTTAGATGTACATACACTGAACTGTTTTGTATATTATTCTATTGTGAAAAGTACACAATGACAAAGTGGAAAGTAGTTACAAGTACTTATCCCACCACTGCACAACCGATGTAGGAGGCTGGCTTGGCTTGTAGTGGGTACCAGAGGTAGTTATACCTTGTGCCAGATCCAGTTATCCCTTATTAGTGTAGAAGAGGTATTTCTAGCAGCTTAGGCTGATAGAAGGTAGCTATGGCAAACCGGCTTAGGCTGAACTAGGAGACGTGAAGCTCCTACTATACCACTGGTGTCATATGCACAATATAATAAGAAAACACAATACACAGAAGTACTAAAAATAAGGTACTTTATTTTTATGACAATATGCCAAAAGTATCTCAGTGAGTACCCTCAGTATGAGGATAAGTTATATACACAAGAAATATGTACACAAACTAAAATTATGCAGGTAATAGCAAGAACAGTAATGCAAGCAGTGTAAAATTACAGTAGATTGCAGTAGGAGCACATAGGTATACAGGCAACACAAACCATATACTCCAAAAGTGGAATGCGAACCACAAATGGACCCCAAACCTATGTGAGCTTGTAGAGGGTCGCTGGGACTGTAAGAAAACAGTGTTGGTTAGAAAAATAGCCCACCCCAAGTCGCTGAAAGGGAGGTGTAAAGTGCACCTACTACCACCGGAGAGCACAGAAGTTTTGATAGGGGGTTTCTGCAGGAAGAACAAACACCAGCAATGCAACAACAGTGGATTTCCAGACCTGAGTACCTGTAAGACAAGGGGACCAAGTCCAATAGTTGTGACAGTGTTGAGAGTGGGCAGGAGCCTAGGAAATGCCAGCTGAGGGTGCAAGGAAGCCACCACCTGTTGGAAGAAGCTTGGAATTCTGCAAGAAAGAAGAGGAGTAGGAAATTCCCATTTGGAGGATGGATTTCCCACTTCGCGATGAAGCTTGCAGATGTGTTCCCATGCAGAAAGACCGAAAACAAGCCTTGCTAGCTGCAAGGGTCACAGTAGAGGTTTTTGGGTGCTGCTGTGGCCCAGGAGGGACCAGGATGTCGCCACATGGAGGAGGGGACAGAGAGGGCACCCAGCAACTTAGAGAGCCCTCACAGAAGCAGGCAGCACCTGCAGAAGTAACTGAACCGGCACTTGGAAGAAAAGTGAACCGGAGTCCACCCGAAATCACAAAAAGGAGTCCCACGATGCCGGAGGACAACTCAGAAGGTTTTGCACTGCAGGAAGGAGTGTCGGGGACCCAGGCTTGGCTGTGCATTAAGGAAATCCTGGAAGAGTGCACAGGAACCGGACCAGCTGCAAATCACGTTGTACCCAGCAATGCAGTCTAGCGTGGAGAGGCAAGGACTTAACTCCACCAAACTTGGACTGAAGAGTCACTAGACTGTGGGAGTCACTTGGACAGAGTTGCTGAGTTCCAGGGACCACGCTCATCAGGCAGAGAGGGGACCCAGAGGGCCAGTGATGCAGTCTTTTGGTGCCTGCGTTAGCAGGGGGAAGATTCCGTCGACCCACTGGAGATTTCTTCAGAGCTCCTGGTGCAGGGAGGAGGCGGGCTACCCCCAGAGCATGCACCACCTGGAAATAGTTGAGAAAGCCGGCAGGATGGAGCGATAGAAGGTTGCTAGTAGTCGTCTTGCTACTTTGTTGCGGTTTTGCAGGCGTCCTGAGCAGTAAGCGGTTGATCCTTTGGCAGAAGGTGAAGAGGGAGATGCAGAGGAACTCTGGTGAGCTCTTGCATTCGTTATCTGAAGAATTCCCCAAAGCAGAGACCTTAAATAGCCAGAATAGGAGGTTTGGCTACCAAGGAAGGAGGATTGGCTACCAAGAGAGGTAAGAGCCAATCAGAAGGAGCCTCTGATGTCACCTGCTGGCACTGGCGACTCAGAGCAGTCCAGTGTGCCACAAACACCTCTGTTTCCAAGATGGCAGAGGTCTGGGACACACGGGAGGAGCTCTGGCCACCTCCCCTGGGAGGTACTGGTCAGGGGAGTGGTCACTCCCCTTTCCTTTGTCCAGTTTTGCGCCAGAGCGGGCTGGGGGATCCCTAAAGCGATGTAGACTGGCTTATTCAGAGATGGGCACCATCTGTGCCCATCAAAGCATTTCCAGAGGCTGTGGGGGGTTCCTCCTCCCCAGCCCTGACACCTATTTCCAAAGGGAGAGGGTGTTACACCCTCTGTCTGAGGAATTCCTTTGTTCTGTCTTCCTGTGCCAGGGCTGCCTGGACCCCAGGAGGGCAGAAACCTGTCTGAGGGGTTGGCAGCAGTAGCAGCTGCAGTGGAGACCCCGGAAAGGCAGTTTGGCAGTACCCGGGTACTATGCTAGAGACCTGGGGGATCATGGAAATGCCCCCCCCCCCCCCCAAGGCCAAAATGGCATTTGGGGGACAATTCCATGATCTTAGACATGTTACATGGCCATGTTCGGAGTTACCATTGTGATGCTGTACATAGGTAGTGACCTATGTGCAGTGCACTCGTGTAATGGTGTCCCCGCACTCACAAAGTCTGGGGAATTTGCCCTGAACAATGTGGGGGCACCTTGGCTAGTGCCATGGTGCCCACACACTAAGTAACTTTGCACCCAATCTTCACCAGGGGAAGGTTAGGCATATAGGTGGCTTATTAGTTACTTAAGTGCAGTGGTAAATGGCTGTGAAATAACGTGAACGTTATTTCACGCAGACTGCAGTGGTAGGCCTGTGTGAGAATTGTCAGAGCTCCGTATGGGTGGCAAAAGAAATGCTGCAGCCCATAGGGATCTCCTGGAACCCCAATACCCTGGGTACCTTAGTACCATATACTAGGGAATTACATGGGTGTACCAGTATGCCAATGTGAATTGGTGAAATTGGTCACTAGCCTGTTAGTGGCACATTTGGAAAGCACACAGAGAATAACCACTGAGGTTCTGGTTAGCAGAGCCTCAGTGAGACAGTTAGGCATCACACAGGGAACACATACAGGGAACATACTTATGAGCACTGGGGCCCTGCCTAGCAGGGTCCCAGTGACACATTGTAGGAGGCTGGCCTGGCTTGTAGTGGGTACCAGAGGTACTTACACCTTGTGCCAGGTCCAGTTATCCCTTATTAGTGTAGAAGAGGTGTTTTTAGCAGCTTAGGCTGATAGAAGGTAGCTATAGCAGAGCAGCTTAGGCTGAACTAGGAGACATGCAAAGCTCCTACTATACCACTGGTGTCATATGCACAATATCATAAGAAAACACAATACACAGATATACTAAAAATAAAGGTACTTTATTTTTATGACAATATGCCAAAAGTATCTCAGTGAGTACCCTCAGAATGAGGATGACAAATATACACAAGATATATGTACACAATACCAAAAACATATATGCAGTAATAGCAAAAGGAAGTAATGCAAGCAGTGTAAAGTTACAATGGATTGCAATAGGAGCACATAGGTATAGGGGCAACACAAACCATATACTCCAAAAGTGGAATGCGAACCACGAATGGACCCCAAGCCTATGTGAGCTTGTAGAGGGTCGCTGGGACTGTAAGAAAACAGTGAGGGTTAGAAAAATAGCCCACCCCAAGACCCTGTAAGGTAGGTGTAAAGTGCACCTACAATCCCCAGACAGCACAGAAGTCGTGATAGGGGGATTCTGCAAGGACGACCAACACCAGCAAAGCAACAACAGTGGATTTCCGGACCTGAGTACCTGTAAGACAAGGAGACCAAGTCCAAGAGTCGTAACAGTGTCAAGAGTGGGCAGGAGCCCAGGAAATGCCAGCTGAGGGTGCAAGGAAGCTGCCACCGGATGGAAGAAGCTTTGTTTTCTGCAAGAACGAAGAGGACTAGGAACTCCCCCTTTTGAGGATGGATGTCCCACGTCGTGAAGAAGCTTGCAGACATATTTCCACGCAGAAAGACCGCAAACAAGCCTTGCTAGCTGCAAGGGTTGCGGTTAGGGTTTTTGGATGGTGCTGTGGCCCAGGAGGGACCAGGATGTCGGCACTTGGATGAGGAGACAGAGGTGGCGCCCAGCAAGTCAGGGAGCCCTCACAGAAGCAGGCAGCCCCCGCAGAAGTACCGGAACAGGCACTTAGAAGAGGAGTGAACCGGAGTACAACCGAAGTCAGAAAAGGGAGCCCCACGACGCCGGAAGACAACTCAGAAGGTTGTGCACTGCAGGTTAGAGTGTTGGAGACCCAGGCTTGGCTGTGCACGAAGGAAATCCTGGAAGAGTGCACAGGAGCCGGAGCAGCTGCAAATCACGTGGTACCCAGCAATGCAGTCTAGCGTGGGAAGGCAAGGACTTACCTCCACCAAACTTGGACTGAAGAGTCACTGGACTGTGGGAGTCACTTGGACAGAGTTGCTGAGTTCCAGGGACCACGCTCGTTGTGCTGAGAGGGGACCCAGAGGACCGGTGATGCAGTATTTTGTTGCCTGAGGTTGCAGGGGGAAGGTTCCATCGACCCACGGGAGATTTCTTCAGAGCTCCTGGTGCTGAAAGGAGGCAGGCTACCCCCAGAGCATGCACCACCAGGAAACAGTCGAGAAAGCCGGCAGGATGAAGCGATACAAGGTTGCAGTAGTCGTCTTTGCTACTTTGTTGCGGTTTTGCAGGCGTCCTGAGCAGTCAGCGTTCAATACTTTGGCAGAAGGTGAAGAGGGAGATGCAGAGGAACTCTGGTGAGCTCTTGCATTCGGTATCTGAAGAATTCCTCAAAGCAGAGACCCTAAATAGCCAGAAAAGGAGGTTTGGCTACCTAGAAAGGAGGATAGGCTAGTAAGAAAGGTAAGAGCCTATCAGAAGGAGTCTCTGACGTCACCTGCTGGCACTGGCCACTCTTAGCAGTCCATTGTGCCAGCAACACCTCTGTTTCCAAGATGGCAGAGGTCTGGGGCACACTGGAAGAGCTCTGGGCACTTCCCCTGGGAGGTGCAGGTCAGGGGAGTGGTCACTCCCCTTTCCTTTGTCCAGTTTCGCACCAGAGCAGGGCTGGGGGATCCCTAAACCGGTGTAGACTGGCTTATGCAGAGATGGGCAGCATCTGTGCCCATCAAAGCATTTCCAGAGGCTGGGGGAAGCTACTCCTCCCCACCCATCTGTAGGAAAGTACCATCTTGCCTGGCATGTTACCCCCATTTTTCACTGTATATATGTTGTTTTAGTTGTATGTGTCACTGGGACCCTGGTAACCCAGGGCCCCAGTGCTCATAAGTGTGCCTGAATGTGTTACCTGTGTAGTGACTAACTGTCTCACTGAGGCTCTGCTAATCAGAACCTCAGTGGTTATGCTCTCTCATTTCTTTCCAAATTGTCACTAACAGGCTAGTGACCATTTTTACCAATTTACATTGGCTTACTGGAACACCCTTATAATTCCCTAGTATATGGTACTGAGGTACCCAGGGTATTGGGGTTCCAGGAGATCCCTATGGGCTGCAGCATTTCTTTTGCCACCCATAGGGAGCTCTGACAATTCTTACACAGGCCTGCCACTGCAGCCTGAGTGAAATAACGTCCACGTTATTTCACAGCCATTTTACACTGCACTTAAGTAACTTATAAGTCACCTATATGTCTAACCTTTACCTGGTAAAGGTTAGGTGCAAAGTTACTTAGTGTGAGGGCACCCTGGCACTAGCCAAGGTGCCCCCACATTGTTCAGAGCCAATTCCCTGAACTTTGTGAGTGCGGGGACACCATTACACGCGTGCACTACATATAGGTCACTACCTATATGTAGCTTCACCATGGTAACTCCGAATATGGCCATGTAACATGTCTATGATCATGGAATTGCCCCCTCTATACCATCCTGGCATAGTTTAGTTGGCACAATCCCATGATCCCAGTGGTCTGTAGCACAGACCCTGGTACTGCCAAACTGCCCTTCCTGGGGTTTCACTGCAGCTGCTGCTGCTGCCAACCCCTCAGACAGGCAGCTGCCCTCCTGGGGTCCAGCCAGGCCTGGTCCAGGATGGCAGAACAAAGAACTTCCTCTGAGAGAGGGTGTGACACCCTCTCCCTTTGGAAAATGGTGTGAAGGCAGGGGAGGAGTAGCCTCCCCCAGCCTCTGGAAATGCTTTGTTGGGCACAGATGTGCCCAATTCTGCATAAGCCAGTCTACACCGGTTCAGGGACCCCTTAGCCCCTGCTCTGGCGCGAAACTGGACAAAGGAAAGGGGAGTGACCACTCCCCTGACCTGCACCTCCCCTGGGAGGTGTCCAGAGCTCCTCCAGTGTGCTCCAGACCTCTGCCATCTTGGAAACAGAGGTGCTGCTGGCACACTGGACTGCTCTGAGTGGCCAGTGCCACCAGGTGACGTCAGAGACTCCTGCTGATAGGCTCCTTCAGGTGTTAGTAGCCTTTCATCTCTCCTAGGTAGCCAAACCCTCTTTTCTGGCTATTTAGGGTCTCTGTCTCTGGGGAAACTTTAGATAACGAATGCATGAGCTCAGCCGAGTTCCTCTGCATCTCCCTCTTCACCTTCTGATAAGGAAACGACCGCTGACCGCGCTGGAAGCCTGCAAACCTGCAACATAGTAGCAAAGACGACTACTGCAACTCTGTAACGCTGATCCTGCTGCCTTCTCGACTGTTTTCCTGCTTGTGCATGCTGTGGGGGTAGCCTGCCTCCTCTCTGCACCAGAAGCTCCAAAGAAATCTCCCGTGGGTCGACGGAATCTTCCCCCTGCAACCGCAGGCACCAAAAAGCTGCATTACCGGTCCCTTGGGTCTCCTCTCAGCACAACGAGCGAGGTCCCTCGAATCCAGCGATGCTGTCCAAGTGACCCCCACAGTCCAGTGACTCTTCAGCCCAAGTTTGGTGGAGGTAAGTCCTTGCCTCACCTCGCTGGGCTGCATTGCTGGGAACCGCGTCTTTGCAGCTTCTCCGGCCCCTGTGCACTTCCGACGGAAATCCTTTGTGCACAGCCAAGCCTGGGTCCACGGCACTCTAACCTGCATTGCACGACTTTCTAAGTTGGTCTCCGGCGACGTGGGACTCCTTTGTGCAACTTCGGCAAGCACCGTTTCACACATCTTCGTAGTGCCTGTTTCTGGCACTTCTCCGGGTGCTACCTGCTTCAGTGAGGGCTCTTTGTCTTGCTCGACGTCCCCTCTCTCTTCAGGTCCAATTTGCGACCTCCTGGTCCCTCCTGAGCCCCAGCAGCGTCCAAAAACGCCAAACGCACGATTTGCGCCTAGCAAGGCTTGTTGGCGTCCTTCCGGCGGGAAAACACTTCTGCACGACTCTCCAAGGCAAGAGGAATCCGTCCACCAAAGGGGAAGTCTCTAGCCCTTTTCGTTCCTGCAGAAACCTCAGCTTCTTCTGTACAGTCGAAGCTTCTTTGCACCCGCAGCTGGCATTTCCTGGGCATCTGCCCATCTCCAACTTGCTTGTGACTTTTGGACTTGGTCCCCTTGTTCCACAGGTACCCTAGATTGGAAATCCACAGTTGTTGCATTGCTGGTTTGTGTCTTTCCTGCATTATTCCTCTAACACGACTACTTTGTCCTTATGGGAACTTTAGTGCACTTTGCACTCACTTTTCAGGGTCTTGGGGAGGGTTATTTTTCTACCTCTCACTATTTTCTAATAGTCCCAGCGACCCTCTACAAGGTCACATAGGTTTGGGGTCCATTCGTGGTTCGCATTCCACTTTTGGAGTATATGGTTTGTGTTGCCCCTATCCCTATGTTTCCCCATTGCATCCTATTGTAACTATACATTGTTTGCACTGTTTTCTAAGACTATACTGCATATTTTTGCTATTGTGTATATATATCTTGTGTATATTTCCTATCCTCTCACTGAGGGTACACTCTAAGATACTTTGGCATATTGTCATAAAAATAAAGTACCTTTATTTTTAGTATAACTGTGTATTGTGTTTTCTTATGATATTGTGCATATGACACTAAGTGGTACTGTAGTAGCTTCACACGTCTCCTAGTTCAGCCTAAGCTGCTCTGCTAAGCTACCATTATCTATCAGCCTAAGCTGCTAGACACCCTATACACTAATAAGGGATAACTGGGCCTGGTGCAAGGTGCAAGTACCCCTTGGTACTCACTACAAGCCAGTCCAGCCTCCTACACCATCACACCTATTTCCACAGGGAGAGGGTTTCACACCCTCTCTCAGAGGAAATCCTTTGTTCTGCCTTCCTGGGCCAGGGCTGCCTGGACCCCAGGAGAGCAGAAACCTGTCTGAGGGGTTGGCAGCAGCAGCAGCTGCAGTGGAGACCCCGGAAAGGCAGTTTGGCAGTACCCGGGTTCTGTGCTAGAGACCCCGGGGATCATGGAATTGTCTCCTCAATGCCATAATGGCATTGGGGTGATAATTCCATTATCATAGACATGTTACATGGCCATGTTTGGAGTTACGGTTGTGAGGCTATACATAGGTAGTGACCTATGTATAGTGCACGTGTGTAATGGTGTCCCCGCACTCACAAAGTCCGGGGAATTTGCCCTGAACGATTTGGGGGCACCTTCGCTAGTGCCAGGGTGCCCACACACTAAGTAAGTTTGCACCCAACCATCACCAGGTGAAGGTTAGACATATAGGTGACTTATAAGTTACTTAAGTGCAGTGGTAAATGGCTGTGAAATAACGTGGACGTTATTTCACTCAGGCTGCACTGGCAGGCCTATGTAAGAATTGTCAGATCTACCTATGGGTCGCTAAAGAAATGCTGCAGCCCATAGGGATCTCCTGGAACCCCAATACCCTGAGTACCTCAGTACCATATACTAGGGAATTATAATGGTGTTCCAGAATGCCAATGTGCATTGGTGAAATTGGTCACTAGCCTGATAGTGACAATTTTGAAAGCAGAGAGAACATAACCACTGAGGTTCTGGTTAGCAGAGCCTCAGTGAGAGAGTTAGTCATCACACAGGGAACACATACAGGGCACACTTATGAGCACTGTGGCCCTGGCTGGCAGGGTCCCAGTGACACATACACTAAAACAACATATGAACAGTGAAATATGGGGGTAACATGCCAGGCAAGATGGTACTTTCCTACACAACCCCCCCCCCCCCCAAACGAAGGACAATAAGACTAGCCATGACCTGATGAGTCTTCATTGTCTAAGTGGAAATATCTGGAGAGTCCATCTGCATTGGAGTGGGTACTCCCAGGTCTATGTTCCACTGTATAGTCCATCCCCTGTAGAGATATGGACCACCTCAACAATTTAAGGTTTTCACCTTTCATTTGTTTTAGCCAAAGTAGATGTTTGTGGTCTGTCTGAACAATGAAGTGAGTGCCAAACAGGTATGGCCTCAACTTCTTCAGTGCCCAGACCACAGCAAAGGCCTCCCTCTCTATGGCAGACCAACATTTTTCTCTAGGGGTCAACCTCCTGCTGATAAAGGCAACAGGTTGATCCTGGCCCTCAGAATTGAGCTGTGATAAGACTGCCCCTACCCCTAATTCAGATTTGAACAATGAATTTCTAGGAGTAACATGGGCTTTTTAGGACAGTTGCAGTGCACATGGCCTCTTTCAGCTCCTCAAAAGCTTTCTGACAGCTAGCTGTCCACAATACCTTTTTAGGCATTTTCTTGCAAGTGAGGTCATTAAGGGGGGCTGCAATGGAGCCATAGTTCTTAATGAACCTCCTGTAATACCCAGTGTGGCCTAAGAAGGCCCTCACTTGGGTCTGAGTTGTAGGGGGAACCCAATCCATGGTTGTCTGGATTTTCCCCTGAAGTGGTGTAATCTGTTCTCCACCTACCAGCTGTCCCAGATAAACCACTTTCCCCTGCCCTATCTGGCACTTTGAAGCCTTGATAGTGAGGCCTGCCTTTTGCAGGGCCTCCAAAACTTTCCACAGGTGGACCAGGTGATCATCCTAGGTGGAGCTAAAGACAGCTATATCGTCCAGATATGCTGCACTAAAAGCCTCCAACCCTTGCAGGACTGTATTCACCAACCTCTAAAAAGTGGCAGGTTCATTTTTCAAACCAAAGGGCATTACTGTGAATTGGTAGTGCCCTCCAATAGTCTAAAATGCAGTTTTTGCTTTAGCATCCTCTGATAACTTGATCTGCCAATACCCTGCAGTCAAATCAAAGGTGCTTAGATACTTGGCAGATGCCAGTGTATCTATGAGCTCATCTGCCCTGGGTATAGGGTGAGCATCAGTTTTTGTTACCTGGTTGAGACCTCTGTAATCTACACAAAACCTCATTTCCCTTTTTCCATCTTTGGAGTGAGGCTTTGGTACAAGCATGACAGGAGAGGCCTATGGTCTTTCAGAGTGTTCAACCGCTTCTAGTTCAAGCATTTTCGGAACTTCTTGTTTTATGCAGTCCCTGACATGGTCAGTGTAGGAGGCTGGACTGGCTTGTAGTGAGTACCAAGGGGTACTTACACCTTGCACCAGGCCCAGGTATCCCTTATTAGTGTATAGGGTGTCTAGCAGCTTAGGCTGATAGATAATGGTAGCTTAGCAGAGCAGCTTAGGCTGAACTAGGAGACGAGTGAAGCTCCTACAGTACCAATAGTGTCACTTGCACAATATCATAAGAAAACACAATACACATATATACTAAAAATAAAGGTACTTTATTTTTATGACAATATGCCAAAGTATCTCAGTGAGTACCCTCAGTATGAGGATAGCAAATATACACAAGATATATGTACACAATACCAAAAATATGCAGTATAGTCTTAGAAAACAGTGCAAACAATGTATAGTTACAGTAGGATGCAATGGGGACACATAGGGATAGGGGCAACACAAACCATATACTCCAAAAGTGGAATGCGCACCACGAATGGACCCCAAACCTATGTAATTTTGTAGAGGGTCGCTGGGACTGTAAGAAAACAGTGAGGGTTAGAAAATAGCCCACACCAAGACCCTGAAATTTAAGTGCAAAGTGCACTACAGTTCCCCAAAGAGCACAGAATTCGTGATAGGGGAATCCTGCAGGAAAGACACAAACCAACAATGCAACAACAATGGATTTCCAAACGAGGGTACCTGTGGAACAAGGGGACCAAGTCCAAAAGTCACAAGCAAGTCGGAGATGGGCAGATGCCCAGGAAATGCCAGCTGTGGGTGCAAAGAAGCTGCTACTAGGCAGTAGAAGCTGAGGATTCTGCAAGAACGACAAGGGCTAGAAACTTCCCCTTTGGAGGATGAATGTCCCACGTCGCAAAGAGTTGTGCAGAAGTGTTTTCCCGCCGAAAGACCGCCAACAAGCCTTGCATCGTGCGGTTAGGGTTTTTGGATGCTGCTGTGGCCCAGGAGGGACCAGGATGTCGGCAATTGCGTCAGGGGACAGAGGGGGCACCCAGCAAGACAAGGAGCCCTCTCAGAAGCAAGCAGCACCCGCAGAAGTGCCGGAACAGGCACTACAAAGAGGAGTGAAACGGTGCTCACCCGAAGTTGCACAAAGGAGTCCCACGCCGCCAGAGGACAACTTAGAAAGTCGTGTAATGCAGGTTAGAGTGCTGTAGACCCAGGCTTGGCTGTGCACAAAGGATTTCCGCCGGAAGTGCACTGAGGCCGGAGTAGCTGCAAAAGACGCGGTTCCCAGCAAAGCAGTCTGGCGTGGGGAGGCAAGGACTTACCTCCACCAAACTTGGACTGAAGAGTCACTGGACTGTGGGAGTCACTTGGACAGAGTTGCTGGATTCAAGGGACCTCGCTCGTCGTGCTGAGAGGAGACCCAGGGGACTGGTGATGCAGTTCTTTGGTGTCTGCGGTAGCAGGGGGAAGATTCCGTCGACCCACGGGAGATTTCTTCGGAGCTTCTAGTGCAGAGAGGAGGCAGACTACCCCCACAGCATGCACCACCAGGAAAACAGTCGAGAAGGCGGCAGGATCAGCGTTACAGAGTTGCAGTAGTCGTCTTCGCTACTTTGTTGCAGTTTTGCAGGCTTCCAGCGCGGTCAGCAGTCGATTCCTTGGCAGAAGGTGAAGAGAGAGATGCAGAGGAACTCTGATGAGCTCTTGCATTCGTTATCTAAGGAATTCCCCAAAGCAGAGACCCTAAATAGCCAGAAAAGAGGGTTTGGCTACTTAGGAGAGAGGATAGGCTAGCAACACCTGAAGGAGCCTATCAGAAGGAGTCTCTGACGTCACCTGCTAGCCCTGGCCACTCAGAGCAGTCCAGTGTGCCAGCAGCACCTCTGTTTCCAAGATGGCAGACGTCTGGAGCACACTGGAGGAGCTCTGTGCACCTCCCAGGGGAGGTGCAGGTCAGGGGAGTGGTCACTCCCCTTTCCTTTGTCCAGTTTCGTGCCAGAGCAGGGCTGAGGGGTCCCTGAACTGGTGTAGACTGGCTTATGCAGAAATGGGCACCATCTGTGCCCATGAAAGCATTTCCAGAGGCTGGGGGAGGCTACTCCTCCCGTGCCTTAACACCTTTTTCCAAAGGGAGAGGGTGTTACACCCTCTCTCTGAGGAAGTCCTTTGTTCTACCTTCCTGGGCCAAGCCTGGCTGGACCCCAGGAGGGCAGAAACCTGTCTGAGGGGTTGGCAGCAGCAGCAGCTGCAGTGAAACCCCTGAAAAGGCAGTTTGGCAGTACCCGGGTCTGTGCTACAGACCCGTGGGACCATGGGATTGTGCCAACAATGCCAGGATGGCATAGAGGGGGCAATTCCATAATCTTAGACATGTTACATGGCCATATTCGGAGTTACCATTGTGAAGCTACACATAGGTAGTGACCTATGTGTAGTTGACGCGTGTAATGGTGTCCCCGCACTCACAAAGTCCGGGGAATGTGCCCTGAACCATGTGGGGGCACCTTGGCTAGTGCCAGGGTGCCCACACACTAAGTAACTTTGCACCTAACGTTTACCAGGTAAAGGTTAGACATATAGGTGACTTATAAGTTACTTAAGTGCAGTGAAAATGGCTGTGAAATAATGTGTGCATTATTTCACTCAGGCTGCAGTGGCAGGCCTGTGTAAGAATTTTCAGAGCTCCCTATGGGTGGCAAAATAAATGCTGCAGCCCATAGGGATCTCCTGGAACCCCAATACCCTGGGTACCTCAGTACCATATACTAGGGAATTATAAGGGTGTTCCAGTATGCCAATGTAAATTGGTGAAATTGGTCACTAGCCTGTTAGTGACAATTTGGAAAGAAATGAGAGAGCATAACCACTGAGGTTTTGGATAGCAGAGCCTCAGTGAGACAGTTAGTCATAACACAGGTAACACATTCAGGGCACACTTATGAGCACTGGGGCCCTGGCTGGCAGGGTCCCAGTGACACATACAACTAAAACAACATATATACAGTGAAAAATGGGGGTAACATGCCAGGCAAGATGGTACTTTCCTACAGTCAGGCTGCCTATAGATCTTACTTTTAGCAGGCATGCTGTCTCCATTATCTATAGTGTGCTCACATCAAGAAGTGGTGCCTGGCACAGTAGAAAAGAGTTCAGAAAACTGACCTAGGAGATTTATGCAGTTGTCTTTCTGCTCAGCAGTAAGACAGTCTGCCAAAACTACACCTTCCACTAGAGCATCCTGTTCTGTGGAAGAGAAGAGATCAGGGAGAGGGTCACTCTCTTCTTCCTGTCTTTCATCTGTTGCCATGAACAGGGTGAGATAAGCCCTGTCATAGTAGGGTTTCAGGCGATTGACATGGAGCACCCTAAGGGGACTCCTGGCAGTGCCCAGGTCAACCAAGTAGATGGTCTAGCCCTTCTTTTCAACAATGAG
This sequence comes from Pleurodeles waltl, assembly GCF_031143425.1. Taxonomy (NCBI): domain Eukaryota; kingdom Metazoa; phylum Chordata; class Amphibia; order Caudata; family Salamandridae; genus Pleurodeles; species Pleurodeles waltl. The sequence goes on from NC_090444.1 coordinate 839,612,674, forward strand.
ATGGGGTCCACTCCATTTGGCTTGGAGTGCTCTTGGGGCCACAGGCTCCAATACCCACACCTTATGTTCTGGTTGGTACTGAATCAGAACAGCCTTCTGCTCATGCCATTGCTTTTGGAGCTCTTGGCTGGCCTGAAGGCTTTTACTGGCCTTTTTCATGTACTCAGCCATTCTGGATCTTAGGCCAAGTACATAGTCCACTATGGTGGTCATTCTGACCTCGGCGGTAAAAGGCGCCTACCGCCGGTCAGAAATCCTCCATAATTCCGCCGCGGTCGCGGTAACCCGCCACGGTCATTCTGACCCGCAGCAGCCAAACCTCCGAAAATCCGACAGCCACAACAGACCGCCAGACCAGCGGTCGGCGGAAAAGTGGAGGTGACCAAACCTCCACCGTCACGCCAACAGAAATACGCCCATGCCATTACGACCCACGAATCCACGCGGCGGTCTTTCAAACGCGGTTTTCCATTGGCGGTACACACCGCCGCGGTCAGAATACACACAAACGAACAAAACTCAGCCACATTGGCCGATTTGAATTCCACACACCTGATACACATACACACACCACTCCCACACACACAATACAATATAAAACACACACCCACATCACCCACAAACCCCTACGACAAAAAATTCAGAAAGAAGCACTGAGAGACACATCAGCGATCACAGAATACCATCACACAGAGGCACACTACACCATCACCCACACAATATCCACACACAAAACAACACACACCACCACACTCAACACACTTAACTACACATACTCCACCCCACACATCATACACACCACTCCATGGCACCCCAAAGACAGCCCCGCTTCTCAGACGAAGAACTCAGGGTCATGGTGGAGGAAATCGTTCGGGTAGAGCCCCAGCTCTTCGGCACACAGGTCCAATACACCAGCATTGCCCGGAGGACGGAGCTATGGCAGAGGATTGTCGACAGGGTCAACGCTGTGGGACAGCACACCAGAAATCGGGAAGACATCAGGAAGCGATGGAACGACCTACGGGGGAAGGTGCGTTCCATGGTATCCAGGCACAACATCGCCGTGCAGAAGACTGGCGGAGGACCCCCACCTCAACCCCCACAATTTACAACATGGGAGGAGGAAGTCTTGAACATCCTGACGGCCTCGCAGGAGTCGGCGGAGGAATGGACACTGGTAAGTTGAAGCTTCACTACTGCTTCCCCCCCACCTGCATGCCAAATCATACCCCAAGCCTCACCCCCATCCTCGAACCCCACCCTCACCCCCACCCCCATCCTCACCCCCACCCTCACCCCCACCACCATCCTCACCCCACCACCATCCTCACCCCCACCACCATCCTCACCCCACCCCCAGCACACCTATTCCCTGCCAATGTCTCACCATCACAACCCACACATCCCAAAACCTAGGCCTGCATGCGTCCACTAAGCATGGACACCCATCACCAAAGCATGCCCAATGCATATACACATCCCCCCCACAAGCCACCCTCACCAAAGCCCCCACACACGAATGCCAGCACTTGGGGACACGGGAACCCACAGATACACCCATATGGCACACATTGAAACTATAACCATACCTCTATACCCCTGCAGGACCCGACCGCCAACACACCGCCACGGAGGGCCCAGAATTCTCCACACCCCCCCACCCAAGAGGCCGTCAGCGATGACAGCAGCTCTGTCGACCTGGACACCGATGACCAGCCCGGACCATCGGGGACCTCTGGACAGTCGGTTCCCCTCAGACAGCCACAGGCCACTACAGACCCAAACCCCTCTGGGAACACCAGCACAGCTCCCACCCAGCGGGCCCATGCCTCTGTCTCCAGGGCGCGTCAATCTGCGGTGTGTCTACCACTACAGGGCACCCAGGATAACCCACCACCCCAACAACAACAGGGACCTGGGGGCAGTGGTAGTGGACACACCGGCCAGGGGGCAGAGGCCCAGGGAAACAGGGCAACTCGGAGGGCAGCTGTGCGACAGGGGGGGGACGGGCCCAGGGAACCCACTCTCCACGAGGCCCTCACCACCATCATGGGAGCATACAACCGCTCCCAGGAGACGATGGCGACGGTACTGGCCCGGTTCCAGGAGATCCAGGTACTGCAGGAGGAACACTATCGGGGGTACAGGGAGGACATCAGAGCCCTCACCTCCACCCTGGTTACCATGGTCGGGCTGCTGCAGGACCTCATCAACACCAGGACGGACACTCAACAACAACAAAGGGCCCCTGCCACTAGCCTGGACCAAGAACAGCCAACCACCTCCGCCGGCGCTAGTGGTCAGGAGGCCCCCGCACAACAGCAGCCCACCAGACCCCCACCTCCTGCAGGAGAAGAACCACCCCGCAAGAGGGCCCTGAGATCTCGCAAGAAGACAGAGTAGGATGTCAAGACCCCCGCCAGCAAAGGATACCACCTGATGTCATCCCACTGTCCCACATTGTCACCCTGTCTATCCTTGAACTGCCCATGCTCCATCTCTCCACAGGCCTCTGGACAATGCACCTGTGTGACTGTTACTCTGGACTCTGCCATGGACATTCCTTCACCATAGCCCCCACCCACTTGAAACCACCCATCCCATTTTGAGCACTGAAATAAACACCCATTTAGCACAAAACTATCTGGAGTCTGGCTGTGATTTCAAAATATTGTAATTGACATGACAGTGCAAATATGTCCTTGTACATAGTGAAGTCAACAAACAGCTGCCACAAAGCTGTAGTCCATGGGGAAACGAAGCACAGGACTCGTAGTGGGGACCCCAGATCTGAAATAGGGAGGGAAAAGCCACAACTCAGTCATCATACACTGGGGCAAATAGACAGGCAGCAGAGATGCAGGAGAGTAGTTCACATTCACTAAATTATGTTTGAATTGTTACCTGTGTCCTATTGGAAGTACTGTTCAATGATTTGTCCCTGTTGTCTGTTTCAGCCCCGTCGTCTTCCTCCTCGTCACTCTCCACAGGTTCCACAGCTGCCACTACACCACCGTCTCGACCATCCTCCTGCAGGAAAGGCACCTGGCGGCGCAAAGCCAGGTTGTGAAGCATGCAGCAGGCCACGATGATGTGACACACCTTCTTAGGTGAGTACATTAGGGATCCACCTGTCATATGCAGGCACCTAAACCTGGCCTTTAGGAGGCCAAAGGTGCGTTCGATCACCCTCCTAGTACGCCCATGGGCCTCATTGTACCGTTCCTCTGCCCTGGTCCGGGGATTCCTTACTGGGGTCAGTAGCCACGACAGGTTGGGGTACCCAGAGTCCCCCAATAGCCATACACGGTGTCTCTCTAGCTGTTCCATCACGTAAGGGATGCTGCTATTCCTCAGGATGTAGGCGTCATGCACTGACCCAGGGAACTTGGCATTTACATGCGAGATGTACTGGTCAGCCAAACACACCACCTGGATGTTCATGGAATGGTAACTTTTTCTGTTCCTGTACACCTGCTCCCTGTCTCTTGGGGGAACCAAAGCCACATGGGTCCCATCAATGGCACCAATGACGTTGGGAATATGTCCAAGGGCGTAGAAATCACCCTTCACTGTAGCCAATTCGCCCACCTCAGGGAAAATGATGTAGCTCCTCACGTATTTCATCAGGGCAGACAACACTCTGGATAACACCTTCGAAAACATGGGCTGAGACATCCCAGAAGCAATTCCCACTGTTGTCTGAAATGACCCACTTGCCAGGAAATGGAGTACTGACAGGACCTGCACCAGAGGGGGAATCCCTGTGGGTTGGCGGATGGGGGACATCAGGTCGGGCTCCAGCTGGGCACACAGTTCATGTATAGTGGCACGGTCAAGCCGGTAGGTCAGGATAATGTGGCGTTCTTCCATTGTCGACAGGTCCACCAGCGGTCGGTACACGCGAGGATTCATCCGTCTCCTCGCCAAACCCAGCGGACGGTGCCTAGGAAGGACAACATGGAGCACAGAGTCAAGCAACCCACAGGTACGTACTCACAGCTTGCACAGTAAACGATTCTCTATGCAGTGAATGGCGTGTCTGAGTGGCTATGCAAGGCCTAGGCCTGTGTGACGCAGTTGAAATTGAGCCATGTGGACCCTCGAAATGGCGGCTGCCTGACCTGTGAAGTGTGACAATGGGATGTGAGGTCAATGCGCTGGCGTGGCACACCGCGGCGGTCGGCGGGCGAAGACCGCGGCGCGAAGCCGCATTGGTTAACATTGAAGCCTATGGGTTCCAGGAGCCAATGGCGAAGGGCGCCGGCGGTGGCGGTACGCCCCACCACGGTACGCACCGCCGCGGACGTGACCGCCATTTCCTATCTACTTATCCCCTTGCGACTTGAACTTTCACAGGAGAGGACCTATACTGCAAGTGTTGCTGTGACCTCGGTCTGGAAGGGACAATGGCTGCTGCGACTGGGGAAAGGGCCCCTGCCTTCACTGGAGAGGAGTTGGAGAAACTTGTGGATGGGGTCCTCCCCCAGTATGCGCTACTCTACGGTCCTCCAGACCAACAAGTGAGTTTAATTCAATATGGATTTGGGGCCACTGGCTGGCTTGGGGGCCTGGCGGGGATGGGGGGCATGTTGGGGCTGGCGGGGGGCCTGGCGGGGGGCCTTGCGGGGATGGGGGGCATGTTGGGGCTGGCGGGGGGCCTGGCGGGGATGGGGGGCATGTTGGGGCTGGCGGGGGGCCTGGCGGGGGGCCTGGCGGGGATGGGGGGCATGTTGGGCCTGGCGGGGGGCCTGGCGGGGGGCCTGGCGGGGATGGGGGGCATGTTGGGCCTGGCGGGGGGCCTGGTGGGGGGCCTGGCGGGGATGGGGGGCATGTTGGGCCTGGCGGGGGGCCTGGCGGGGGGCCTGGCGGGGATGGGGGGCATGTTGGGCCTGGCGGGGGGCCTGGCGGGGGGCCTTGCGGGGATGGGGGGCATGTTGGGCCTGGCGGGGGGCCTGGCGGGGATGGGGGGCATGTTGGGCCTGGCGGGGGGCCTGGCGGGGATGGGGGGCGTTGGGCCACTGGCAACGAAAATGCAGACAAACTTGAACGTGGTATTTCTCCCTCCCTGTACGTGTCACATAGGTCCGCGCCCATGAGAAGATCGGGATTTGGCGTGCCATCGCCAAGGAAGTCCGGACCCTGGGGGTCCACCATCGACGGGGCACCCACTGCCGCAAGAGGTGGGAGGACATCCGCCGCGGGACCAAGAAGACTGCCGAGTCTCTGCTGGGGATGGCCTCCCAACGTAGGCGGGGTGCCTGCCGTCAACTGACCCCCCTGATGTTCCGGATCCTGGCGGTGGCCTACCCTGATTTGGATGGGCGCGTGAGGGCAGCACAGCAGACACAAGGGGGTGAGTACAAGCATCATCTACTCTGTTGTCGCGCAGTGGAGGTGTCTGGGTGGGGGAGGAGGGCTGTGGGTCCCCCTAGGCCAGGGCGAAATCTGTAGGCTGGGCACCCCCGTAAGCCCCTGTGTCCCCAGCCACCACCCTCAGTAGTGTGTCAGTACAGCCATCCCTGGGCCGTGTCATCCATGGGTGCAGTTGTCAACTCTAGGCGTGTAGGGCATGTTCCACGGAATGCGTAGCGGACCCCAAGTGCGCAACTTAGTGCAGGGGGCATCTGTGTCTGTCATGTCCGCTAACTGTACCGGTGATCCATGTACTCAAAATCTCTTTATTTCTCTCTCCCCCCCCCCTTTTTGTTTGTGTTTCTGTGCTTGTGTGCATCAGCATCATCAGGCGGAGGAGAAGTGGCATCGGGGCAGGAGGGAGCTGCATCTCACATGGCCCAGGAGGGCCATGCCACAGAGTCTGACTGGACCAGTGAGACGGAGGGCGAGGGGAGCTCCACAACGGGGACGACTGGACCCTGCAGCGACACGGACACGTCCTCGGAAGGGAGCTCCCTTGCGGGGGTGGCACCATCCGTGCCCCCCGCCATTACAGGTACAGCCGCCACCCAGCGCACCATCTCCGCCCTCCCAGCAGCCCCTCAGCGTTCGCCCCGTGCCCGCTCTGCCAGGAAGCCGGGCATCTCCTTCGCCCCAGGCACCTCAGGCCCTGCCCCTGTTACCCCCGCTGCCCTCAGTGAGGAGGTCATTGACCTCCTCCGAACGCTCATTGTTGGGCAGACTACCCTTTTGAATGCCATCCAGGGGGTGGAGAGGGAGGTTCATCGCAGCAATGCGTACCTGGAGGGCATTCATTCGGGTCAGGCTGCCCATCAGCGATCGTTCCAGGCTCTGGCCTCAGCACTGACGGCAGCCATTGTCCCTGTCTCCTGCCTCCCTCTACTAACTCCCTCCTCCCAGTCTCCTGTTCCTCTGCCTGTCCCACCCACACCATCAGACCAGCCTGCACACACCTCAACACCCAAGAGCAGCTCATCCAAACATAAGCACCACAGATCACGCAGACATTCACACAAGCAACATTCCGATGCAGACATGCCAACAGTCACAACCACCTCTGTGACCCCCACCTCCTCGTCTCCCTCCTCCCTCCCTGTGACGTCTACACTCACACCTTCATTCACCTCACCATCAGCCAGTGTTTCCATCACCAGCATACCCTCCACTCCAGTCCGCACACGTGCAGTCACCACCCCCACTGCCATTTACACGTCCCCTGTGTCCTCTCCCACTGTGTCTGTCACCCCCTCTTCCACACCACACAAACGCAGCCACCCACCCACCCAACAGCCATCCACCTCACGACAGCCTCCCGCTCCTGCACCTGCACCCAAAGACAGCAAACTTGTCTCGCCTACAACCACATCCTCTCCCTCCACTCCCATACCCACTGTACCTACCACTCTCCATTGTCCCAAGAAAATCTATCTCTCTACTGCTACCTTCTTTCCTGACCCTGAGCCCCCCCTCCTTCTCGTCGGGGTAAAAAGAGCACCTCAGCCACCACCAGCCCTGCAGCCCCCTTGACAAGGGTGCAGGGGTATTGGAGCCCACCAGCCCGCAGGTCTGGATCTTCGCCCAGCAGCAAGGGGACAGCCAGCCCACCCCCTGGGAAGAGGAGCAGAAGGCGGAAGGGCCGCCGCCGGAGCCCGGATTCGATATCCCCCCAGGACACTAGCCAGCCACCGTCAAGAGCCACAACTCCAAAGGGAGGAAAGGGCCACAGACTCCCGACTAAGGAGGGCAAGGGCAGCAAGGCGGAGAAGTCAGGCAGCAGGCCTGCTGCCCATGGAGGACCCGTCACAGCTGCCCAGGAGGAGCCCGCAACCCCCATAGCCGCTGCCCCGGGAGGAACCGGCACAGCTGCCCCGGGAGAGCCCACCACCCCCATAGCCGCTGCCCAGGGAGGACCCAGCTCAGCTGGCCAGGAGGGCCCCACCACCCACAGCCCAGGTGGGCATTGAAGGAGCACCATCCCCGCTGCCCAGGAGGGCACCACCAGGCAATGAGCAGTTGGCCATAGAATGGCCGCCGTCTCCAGCACCGCTCCGCTGGGGACCGCCGTCTCAAGAACCGCTGAACTGGGCCCTTCAAGGCAAGAACCGCTGAACTGGGCCCTTCAAGGCAAGAACCACTGAACTGGGCCCTTCAAGGCAAGAACCGCTGAACTGGGCCCCGCCGTCTCCAGCACCGCTCCGCTGGGGACTGCCGTCTCAAGAACCGCTGAACTGGGCCCTTCAAGGCAAGAACCGCTGAACTGGGCCCCGCCGTCTCCAGCACCGCTCCGCTGGGGCCCGCCGTCTCAATAACCGCTGAACTGGGCCCTTCAAGGCAAGAACCGCTGAACTGGGCCCTTCAAGGCAAGAACCGCTGAACTGGGCCCTTCAAGGCAAGAACCTCTGAACTGGGCCCTTCAAGGCAAGAACCGCTGAACTGGGCCCCGCCGTCTCCAGCACCGCTCCGCTGGGGACCGCCGTCTCAAGAACCGCTGAACTGGGCCCTTCAAGGCAAGAACCACTGAACTGGGCCCTTCAAGGCAAGAACCACTGAACTGGGCCCTTCAAGGCAAGAACCGCTGAACTGGGCCCTTCAAGGCAAGAACCGCTGAACTGGGCCCCGCCGTCTCCAGCACCGCTCCGCTGGGGCCCGCCGTCTCAAGAACCGCTGAACTGGGCCCTTCAAGGCAAGAACCGCTGAACTGGGCCCTTCAAGGCAAGAACCGCTGAACTGGGCCCTTCAAGGCAAGAACAGCTGAACTGGGCCCTTCAAGGCAAGAACCGCTGAACTGGGCCCTTCAAGGCAAGAACCGCTGAACTGGGCCCCGCCGTCTCCAGCACCGCTCCGCTGGGGACCGCCGTCTCAAGAACCGCTGAACTGGGCCCTTCAAGGCAAGAACCACTGAACTGGGCCCTTCAAGGCAAGAACCACTGAACTGGGCCCTTCAAGGCAAGAACCGCTGAACTGGGCCCTTCAAGGCAAGAACCGCTGAACTGGGCCCTTCAAGGCAAGAACCGCTGAACTGGGCCTCGCCGTCTCCAGCACCGCTCCGCTGGGGACCGCCGTCTCAAGAACCGCTGAACTGGGCCCTTCAAGGCAAGAACCACTGAACTGGGCCCTTCAAGGCAAGAACCGCTGAACTGGGCCCTTCAAGGCAAGAACCGCTGAACTGGGCCCTTCAAGGCAAGAACCGCTGAACTGGGCCCTTCAAGGCAAGAACCGCTGAACTGGGCCCTTCCAGGCAGGAACCGCTGGCCCTTTGGCAGACGTGGCAGGGCAGGATCTGTCTCGGGCAGGGCTGCAGGATGTCCTCTGGCCAACATGCCTCCTCCAGTGGCAGTGGAGTCTGTTATGGACTGTTTGGACTGTGGCTTTGCTCTCCCCAGGATGGCCCAGTGGGCAGGCCACCCACTGTATGGACTGTATGGACTGTGGCTTTGCTCTCCCCAGGATGGCCCAGTGGGCAGGCCACCCACTGTATGGACTGTATGGACTGTGGCTTTGCTCTCCCCAGGATGGCCCAGTGGGCAGGCCACCCACTGTATGGACTGTTTGGACTGTGGCTTTGCTCTCCCCAGGATGGCCCAGTGGGCAGGCCACCCACTGTATGGACTGTTTGGACTGTGGCTTGGCTCTCCCCAGGATGGCCCAGTGGGCAGGCCACCCACTGTATGGACTGTTTGGACTGTGGCTTTGCTCTCCCCAGGATGGGCCAGTGGTCATGGAGTCCCCTCGTGGATCTGGCGTCGTGTACTCAAGTGGCTGAGGTGCCCCCCCTTCCCTTCCCCCTGAGGTGCCTGTCCTTTTTTCTTTCTGGTGCCCCTGCAGTGTTCTCTCCGTGGAGTTCTTGTCGTGGGACTGGGCCTTGCCCCTTTGCTCAGGACCCCTGTGGTCCACGGACAGTGGTTGGACTACATTTAGTAGCTGTATATATTTTGTACATAGTTTATTTATTTATTTGGATTACTGCTGTCCATTTTTCAATATATCTGCCCGTTTGAGATCTCTTCTTTTGGTCTTTGCATTATTTCGGAAGGGGGGGGGTTTGTGGGTTGTGACAGTGATCTGTGGGAATGCATTGATGTGTGTGTTGTAGTGGGTGTGGGTGGGTGGGTGTGTGCCGGTAATCTTTTCCCTCCCCTGTGTCGTAGGTGCAGTACTCACCGATGTCTTCCGCGCCGCCGGGCGTGCTCCTGGTACAGGAGCAGGTATAGTAGTGCGGGGCTGACCTGCAACTCGGGTTCCATACTGCCGGAATCTCGCGTGGTGTATGTGGAGGTGAGCGTTTTCCCGTTCGTAGTCTGTTTCCACCGTGTTTTTATCGGCGGTGCTCCCGCCCCGGAAAAGGTGGCGGATTGGTGGGTCGTGATAGGGTGGGCGGTACATTGTCTGCCGCCTGGCTGTTGGCGGGGACCGCCGCGCTGTTTGTTTGTTCCGCCGTGGCGGGCGGAGTGTTAATGCGGCGGGCTGTGTTGGCGGTTCCCGCCAGGGTCAGAATTGCATATTTTGGACCGCCGGCCTGTTGGCGGGTTGGCCGCCGCTTTATCACCGACCGCCAGGGTCAGAATGAGGGCCTATGTCTTGCTTGGGAGCTTTTAAAGGTTGTTCCCAACCCTCCTTCACAAGTGTTAGGGGACCTCTTACAGGGTGTCCAAATAGGAGTTCAAAGGGGCTGAAGCCCACTCCTTTCTGGGGTACCTCCCTGTAAGCAAAAAGGAGGCAAGGTAACAGGACATTCCATCTCCTCCTGAGTTTTTCAGGGAGTCCCATTATCATTCCTTTGAGAGTTTTATTAAACCTCTCTACCAGTCCATTTGTTTGTGGATGATAAGGTGTGGTGAATTTATATGTTACACCACATTCCTTCCACATGGTCTTCACGTATGCAGACATAAAGTTGCTACCCCTGTCTGATACAACCTCTTTTGGGAAACCCACCCTGGAAAAGATTCCTAGGAGGGCTTTTGCCATTGCAGGAGCTGTAGTGGTCCTTCGAGGAATAGCTTCAGGATATCTTGTGGCATGGTCCACTACCACCAAGATAAACCTATTGCCTGAAGCAGTAGGAGGGTTAAGGGGGCCAACTATGTCAACCCCTACCCTTTCAAAGGGAACCCCAACCACAGGCAGTGGAATAAGGGGTGCCTTTGGAGTGCCACCTGTCTTGCCACTGGCTTGGCAGGTCACGCAGGACTTACAAAAGTATTTTGTGTCCTCTGACATACTAGGTCAGTGAAACAGGGGGACAAGCCTTTCCCATGTTTTAATCTGACCCAAATGTCCAGCCAAGGGAATGTTGTGTGCCAGAGTTAGGAGGAACTCTCTGTACTGCAGGGGAATGACCAATCTCCTGGCTGCTTCAGGTTTTGGGTCCCTTGCCTCTGTGTACAAGAGGTTGTCCGCCCAGTAAACTCTATGTGAGTCACTGTCATCCCCATTTTGCTGTTTGACAGCTTGCTGTCTTAGACCCTCTAATGTGGGACAGGTTTGCTGTGCCACACTCAGCTCCTCCCTGGCAGGCCCCCGTCCACCCAAAAGATCAGCAGTGTCTGCTGCCAGCTCCTCTGGTGAAGGTTCTGCACAGGGGGGGAAATTCTTCTTCCTCAGAAGTTGAATAATCTGTAGAGGGAGGGATAGTGGGTAGGGAATTACCATTACTAACCCTAGCTTTAGGGAGCACTAGGTCCATTGTTCCAGGATCCACGTCACCCTGTCCTTTTTGCTTTTTGCATTGCTGCATGAGCCTCCAACTCCACTTCTGCCCAAGCTGATGTCTCTAAATCATTTCCCAGTAGACAGTGTACAGGTAAATCTAAAGCAACCATAACTTTCTTTGGACCAGTAAATTGGACTTCACAACAGCCATGGGGTGGCTAAGAGTGTTGTTATGAGTGTCTGTCACTTGGTACTGGTGACCAAGTAGGTGTTGTTCAGGGTGTACCAGTTTCCCTATTACCATGGTAACACTGGCACCTGTGTCCCTGTAGGCCTGAACCTCAACACCATTTATTAGGGGAAGTTGCTTGTAATTATCCATATTAAGGGGACAAGCAACCAAGGTGGCCAAATCAATGGCACCTTCAGAGACTAGCAAGCCTCTGCGATCTCCCTAACAAGACCAACTCCAACTAAATTACCAAAAGTGAGACCAGCTACTCCCTTGGATTGGCTATTAGTAGGTTTGCTCCCACCACCACTGCTATTACTAGGGGCACTAGAGGTTGCAGTAGGGGTTGTGGTAGTGGGAGGTTTGGTGCTTTTCTTTGGACAACTGGCATCAGTTGTCCAATGGCCTTTTACTTTACATAAAGAGCACCATGTTTTCTTTACTTGATTAGAAGAGGATTTGGACCCACCAGCCCTGTCTGAAGACTTACCATCCTTCTTCTTGCCATCCTTGTCACCCCCTGTATGAACTTTTCTGTTCACTCTTGTTCTGACCCATTTGTCTGCCTTCTTTCCCAATTCTTGGGGAGAAGTCAGATCTGAGTCCACTAGATATTGGTATAACAAATCATACACACAGTTATTCAGAATATGCTCTCTCAGGATTAGATTGTACAGGCTTTCATAGTCATAAACTTTACTGCCATGTAACCACCCCTCCAAGGCCTTCACTGAATGGTCAACAAAGTCTACCCAGTCTTGTGAGGACTCTTTTCTGGTTTCTCTGAACGTAATCCTGTATTGTTCAGTGGTTAAGCCAAATCCATCCAAGAGTGCATTCTTCAAAACTGTAAAATTATTGGCATCATTTTCCTTCACAGTAAGGAGCCTATCCCTACCCTTTCCACTGAAAGATAGCCATAGGATAGCAGCCCACTGCCTTTGACGGACCCCCTGTACCATACAGGCCCTCTCAAGTGCAGCAAACCACTTGTTAATGTCATCCCCCTCCTTGTAAGGGGGAACTATCTTATGCAGATTCCTAGAATCATGCTCTCTCACAGGATTGCTATCAGGAATACTGCTGCTGCCACCATGGGGTCCAAACCCCAACCTCTGTCTCTCTTTTTCTAAGTCTAGGGATTCCCTGTCTAGAGCCAGCTGTTGCTGTTTAAGCTTCAGCCTGGTCTCTTCCACTCTCAACTTTCTGAGTTCCCTTTCTAACATCTTGTCATCAGGGTGGGTGGGTTGGGAATGTTTTGACATAGAAGAAAGATTTGAATGAGCAGAGGGAGACATGTCCCTAACAGTTGGCACTCTAACAACCTGGCCTTCAGGAATAAAACCCTCCCAACTATGATGGGAGCTTCTTATACTACCAGCATTGCTATGAGGTCTGCTAAGGGGCAGGTTAGGAAGGGAACCCTGCAACACACCTACTGGGGGCTCCCCTGAGTCAGAGTGTGAGCCATCTCGTAACTTCTCAATTGAACTGCCAGCTAAGGCATTATCATTCTCAATGAGCATGTTAGACAATAATTCTCTAGAAGGGTTCTTTCCTACCACTAAACCTCTATCAATCCTTAGGCTCTTAAAGTTAAGGTGGTCATAAGTTGTATTGACCAAATTAAGAGGAGTTCCTACACCAGACATGATAGAAAAAGGTTTAGAGACAGATAAAAGATAGAAAAAGTTTCAGGACTTTTTTAAAGAACAGGAAAAAAAAAAATTCAAACTTTTTCAAACTTTTAGAAAGTTTAGAGGTACTTTTCAGCACTTAGCAGATAGTGTAAGAGAAGAAAAGTAAAACTTTTTGGTTAGGTGTACATACACTGAACTTGTTTTGTATATTATTCTCTTATGAAAAGTACACAATGACAAAGTGGTAAGTAGTTGCAAGTACTTATCCCACCGCTGCACAACCAATGTAGGAGGCTGGCCTGGCTTGTAGTGGGTACCAAGGGGTACTTACACTCTGTACCAGGTCCAGTTATTCCTTATTAGTGTAGAAGAGGTGTTTCTAGCAGCTTAGGCTGATAGAAGGTAGCTATAGCAGAGCAGCTTAGGCTGAACTAGGAGACATGCAAAGCTCCTACTATACCACTGGTGTCATATGCACAATATCACAAGAAAACACAATACACAGATATACTAAAAATAAAGGTACTTTATTTTTATTACAATATGCCAAAAGTATCTCAGTGAGTATCCTCAGTATGAGGATGCCAAATATACACAAGATATACGTACACAATATCAAAAATATGCAGTAATAGCAAAAGGAAGGAATGCAAGCAATGTAAAGTTACAGTAGATTGCAATAGGAGCACATAGGTATAGGGGCAACACAAACCATATACTCCAAAAGTGGAATGCGAACCATGAATGGACCCCAAACCTATGTGAGCTTGTAGAGGGTCGCTGGGAGTGTAAGAAAACGGTGAGGGTTAGAAAAATAGACCACCCCAAGACCCTGAAAAGTAGGTGTAAAGTGCACCTATAACCCCCAGAGAGCACAGAAGTCGTGATAGGGGGTTTCTGCAAGGAAGACCAACACCAGCAATGCAACCAAAGTGGATTTCCGGACCTGAGTACCTGTGGAGCAAGGGGATTAAGTCCAAGTGTCGCGACAATGTCGATAGTGGGCAGATGCCCAGGAAATGCCAGCTGAGGGTCCAAAGAAGCTGCCACCGGATGGTAGAAGCTGTGGATTCTGCAAGAACGAAGAGAGCTAGAAACTTCCCCTTTGGAGGATGGATGTCCCACGTCGTGAAGAAGCTTGCAGAGGTGTTCCCACGCAGAAAGACTGCAAACAAGCCTTGCTAGCTGCAAGGGTTGCGGTTAGAGTTTTTCGATGCTGCTTTGGCCCAGGAGGGACCAGGATGTCACCACTTGGATGAGGAGACAGAGGGGGCGCCCAGCAAGTCAGGGAGCCCTCAGAGAAGCAGGCAGCACCCACAGAAGTACCAGGAGGACAGAAACCTGTCAGAGGGGTTGGCAGCAGCAGCAGTGAAACCCCAGGAAAGGTAGTTTGGCAGTACCCGGGTCTGTGCTAAAGACTCGGGGGATCATGGAATTGTCTCCCCAATGCCAGAATGGCATTGGGGTGACAATTCCATGATCTTAGACAAGTTACATGGCCATGTTCGGAGTTACCATTGTGACGCTATACATAGGTAGTGACCTATGTATAGTGCACGCGTGTAATGGTGTCCCCGCACTCACAAAGTCCGGGGAATTTGCCCTGAACGATGTGGGGGCACCTTGGCTAGTGTCAGGGTGCCCACACACTAAGGGGCATATTTATACTTTGTTTGCGCCGAATGTGCGTCAAAAATTTTGACGCACAATCGGCGCAGACCTTGCCCCATATTTATACTTTGACGTCCGACCCCGCGGGCGTCAAAATTCCACCATGTGCGCCATTTTTTGGAAGGGGGAACCAGCCTTGCGTTAATTATATGCAAGATAGGCGTTCCCTTCCAAAAAACGACTTTAAGGCCTGTGCCCCATATTTATACTCTGACGTCATTTTGACACACCGAGGGGGTGGGCCTTAAATAACAGCGCACAGCCTGATGGGCGCCGTTTTTTAACGCCTGGGTCAGGGCAGGCGTTAAGGGACCTGTGGGCTCGGAAGGAGCCCAGAGGTGCCCTCCCCTGCCCCCAGGGACACCCTCTGCCACCCTTGCCCACCCCAGGAGGACACCAAAGGATGGAGGGACCCATCCCAGGGAAGTACAGGTAAGTTCGGGTAAGTATTTTTTTCCATTTTTTTTTGTGGCATAGGGGGACCTGATTTGGGCCCCCCTACATGCCACTATGCCCAATGACCATGCCCAGGGGACATAGGTCCCCTGGGCATGGCCATTGGGCAAGGGGGCATGACTCCTGTCTTTGCTAAGACAGGAGTCATGTCAATGGAGGTTGGGCGTCCAAAATAATGGCACAAATCCGGTTTGAGGCCTGAATTTTGCCTCAGACCTGACTTACCCCATTTTTTGACGCACAACCCCCATTTTCCCATACGCCGGCGCTGCCTGGTGTGAGTCATTTTTTTTTTGTCATCCCCCTCCTTGTAAGGGGGGACTATCTTGTGCAGATTCCTGGAATCATGCTCTCTAACAGGATTACTATCAGGAATACTGCTGCTGCCACCATGGGGTCCGAACCCCAATCTCTGTCTTTCCTTCTCCAGGTCTAGGGATTCCCTATCTAAGGCCAGCTGTTGCTGTTTAAGCTTCAGTCTGATCTCTTCAACCCTCAACTTTTTTAGTTCCCTTTCTAACAAGTTATCCTCAGGGTGGGTGGGTTGGGAATGCTTAGACAAAGAAGGCAAGTTTGAAACTACAGAGGGGGATCTGTTCCTATTTGTCTGGACCCTGGTAACTTGGCCTCTAGGAATAAAGGCTTCCCTACTGTGGTGGGAACCTCCATTACTACCAACATAACTGGGTGTCCTGCTGAGGGGCAGACTCTGTTCAGAACCCTCCCGACCTCCCTCAAGGTGGCAATCTGATGTGCCTGCTTGTGACTCATCATTTACAATAAGCATGTCAAATAGAAACTCTTTTGTAGGGTTCTTTCCTATCACTAAACCTCTATCTAAGCAGAGACTCCTTAGGCTCTTGTAATTTAAATTGTCATAAGTAGTATTGACCGTTTTAGGAGCTGAATCTACCACAGACATGATAGCAGAAACGGTTTAGAGATAGTGAGAAGGAAGAAAAAGTTTCAGAACTTTTTAAAGAACAGAGAAAAAACTTTTTCTAACGTTTAGAGAAACTTTTCAGAACTTTGTAAAAAGTTTTAGAGAAGAAAAGCAAAACTTTTTGGTTAGGTGTACATACACTGAACTGTTTTGTATATGATTCTCTTATGAGAAGTACACAATGACAAAGTGGTAAGTAGTTACAAGTACTTATCCCACCGCTGCACAACCAATGTAGGAGGCTGGCCTGGCTTGTAGTGGGTACTAGAGGTACTTACACCTTGTGCCAGGTCCAGTTATCCCTTAGTAGTGTAGAAGAGGTATTTCTAGCAGCTTAGGCTGATAGAAGGTACCTATGTCAAAGCAGCTTAGGCTGAACTAGGAGACATGTAAAGCTCCTACTATACCACTTATATCATATGCACAATATCATAAGAAAACACAATACACAGAGTTACTAAAAATAAAGGTACTTTATTTTTATGACAATGTATCTCAGTGAGTACCCTCAGTATGAGGATAAGTTATATACACAAGTTATATGTACACAAACCAATATTAGGTAACTAATAGCAAAAGAAGTAATGCAAACAGTGTAGAATCACAATAGATTGCAATAGGAGCACATAGGTATAGGGGCAACACAAACCATATACTCCAAAAGTGGAATGAGAACCACAAATGGACCCCAGACCTATGTGAGCTTGTAGAGGGTCGCTGGGACGGTAAGAAAACAACAGTGAGGGTTAGAAAAATAGCCCACCCCAAGGCCCTGAAAAGTAGGTGTAAAGTGCACCTACTACCCCCAGAGAGCACAGAAGTCGTGATAGGGGGTTTCTGCAGGAAGAACAAACACCAGCAATGCAACAACAGTGGATTACTGGACCTGAGTACCTGTAAGACAAGGGGACCAAGTCCAATAGTCGCGACAGTGTCAAGAGTGGGCAGGAACCCAGGAAATGCCAGCTGATGGTGCAAGGAAACTGCCACTGAATGGAAGAAGCTTGGTGTTCTACAAGAAAGAAGAGGACTAGGGACTTATCCTTTGGAAGACGGATGTCCCACGTTGCAATAAAGCTTGCAGAGTTATTCCCACGCAGAAAGACAGCAAACAAGCCTTGCTAGCTGCAAGGGTTGCGGTAGAGGTTTTTGGGTGCTGCTGTGGCCCATGAGGGACCAGGATGTCGCCACTTGGAGGAGGAGACAGAGGGGGCGCCCAACAACTTGGTGAGCCCTCACAGAAGCAGGCAGCACCCGCAGAAGTACCCTAACAGGCACTTGGAATAAGAGTGAACCGGAGTCTACGCGAAGTCACAAAAGGGAGTCCCACGACGCCAGAGAACAACTCAGAAGGTTGTGCACTGCAGGAAGGAGTGTCAGGCACCCAGGCTTGCTGTGCACGAAGGAAATCCTGTAAGAGTGCACAAGAGCCGGAGCAGCTGCAAATCACGCAGTACACAGCTTTGCAGTCTAGCGTGGGGAGGCAAGGACTTACCTCCACCAAACTTGGACTGAAGAGTCACTGGACTGTGGGAGTCACTTGGACAGAGTTGCTCTGTTCTAGGGACCACGCTCGTCAGAATGAGAGGGGATCCAGAGGACCTATGTTGCAGTCTTTTGGTGCCTGAGTTAGCAGGGGGAAGATTCTGTCAACCCAAGGGAGGTTTCATCGGAGCTCCTGGTGCAGGGTGAAGGCAGGCTACCCCCTGGAAACAGTTGAGAAAGCCGTCAGGATTAGGTGCTACAATGTTGCTGGTAGTCGTCTTGCTACTTTGTTGCGGTTTTCTAGGCGTCCTGAGCAGTCAGCGGTCGATCCTTTGGTAGAAGGTGAAAAGGGAGATGCAGAGGAACTCTGATGAGCTCTTGCATTCGTTATCTAAATAATTCCCCAAAGCAGAGACCCTAAATAGCCAGAAACTGAGGTTTGGCTACCAAGGAAGGAGGATTGGCTACCAAGAGAGGTAAGAGCCTATCAGAAGGAGCCTCTGATGTCACCTGCTGGCACTGGCGACTCAGAGCAGTCCAGTGTGTCCCCAACACCTCTGTTTCCAACATGGCAGAGGTCTGGGACACACTGGAGGAGCTCTGGGCACCTCCCCTGGGAGGTACTGGTCAGGAGAGTGGTCAATCCCCTTTCCTTTGTCCAGTTTTGCTCCAGAGCAGGGCTGGGGGATCCCTGAACCGGTGTAGACTGGCTTATGCAGAGATGGGCACCATCTGTGCCCATCAAAGCATTTCAAGAGGCTGGGGGAGGCTACTCCTCCCCACCCATCACACCTATTTCCAAAGGGACAGGGTTTAACACCCTCTCTCAGAGGAAATCCTTTGTTCTGCCTTATTGGGCCAGGGCTGCCTGGACCCCAGCAGGGCAGAAACCTGTCTGAGGGGTTGGCAGCAGCAGCAGCTACAGTGGAGACCCCGGAAAGGCAGTTTGGTAGTACCCGGGTACTGTGCTAGAGACCCAGGGGATCATGGAATTGTCTCCCCAATACCAGAATGGTATTGGGGTGACAATTCCATGATCTAAGACATGTTACATGGCCATGTTCGGAGTTACCATTGTGACGCTATACATAGGTAGTGACCTATGTATTCTGCACGCGTGTAATGGTGTCCCCGCACTCACAAAGTCCGGGGAATTTGCTCTGAACGATGTGGGGGCACCTTGGCTAGTGCCAGGGTGCCCACACACTAAGGCCCTCATTCTAACCCCGGCGGTCTCAGACCGCCGGGGCCAGGGTCGGCGGGAGCACCGCCGACAGACCGGTGGTGCCCCGCAGGGCATTCTGACCGCAGCGGTTTGGCCGCGGTCAGAAAGGGTAAACCGGCGGTCTCCCGCCGGTTTACCGCTGCCCTTAGAATCCCCCATGGCGGCGCAGCTTGCTGCGCCGCCATGGGGGATTCTGACACCCCCTACCGCCATCCTGTTCCTGGCGGTTCGCCCGCCAGGAACAGGATGGCGGTAGGGGGTGCCGCGGGGCCCCTGGGGGCCCCTGCCGTGTCCATGCCAATTGCATGGGCACGGCAGGGGCCCCCGTAAGAGGGCCCCACAAAGTATTTCAGTGTCTGCCTAGCAGACACTGAAATACGCGACGGGTGCAACTGCACCCGTCGCACCTTCCCACTCCGCCGGCTCAATTCTGAGCCGGCATTTTAGTGGGAAGGTTGATTTGCCCTGGGCTGGCGGGCGGCCTTTTGGCGGCCGCCCGCCAGCCCAGGGCAAATCCCAAAATACCCTCAGCGGTCTTTCGACCGCGGAGCAGTATTTTGGTGGGGGAACTTCGGCGGGCGGCCTCCGCCGCCCGCCGAAGTTAGAATCACCCCCTAAGTAACTTTGCACCCAACCTTCACCAGGTGAAGGTTCGACACATAGGTGACTTATAAGTTACTTAAGTACAGTGGTAAATGGCTGTGAAATAACGTGGACGTTATTTCACGCAGGTTGCACTGGCAGGCCTGTGTAGGAATTGTCAGAGCTCCCTATGGGTGGCAAAAGAAATGCTGCAGCCCATAGGGATCTCCTGGAACCCCAATACCCTGGGTACCTCAGTACCATATACTAGTGAATTATATGGGTGTACCAGTATGCCAATGTGAATTGGTAAATTTAGTCACTAGCCTGTTAGTGACAAATTTGGAAAGCAGAGAGAGCATAACCACTAAGGTTCTGGTTAGCAGAGCCTCAGTGAGACAGTTAGTCATAACAGGGGTAACACATACAGGGCACACTTATGAGCACTGGGGCCCTGCCTGGCAGGGTCCCGGTGACACATAGACTAAAACAACATATACACAGTGAAATATGGGGGTAACATGCCAAGCAAGGTGGTACTTTCCTACACTGGGGAAAAAAACATTCTGAGCCTGCCGCCATCACGTTGCCCAACTGTTATTACAATCTCTCTAAAAGTGGTTCCATCATCTCTGTGTGAGCACATTCATTAATATTCCACTGCCACAATGGCGGGGTATTCTAACTGTGTTGGGCACTTCACCATTAGGCTGGCAGAGGTGGGGCATCTGCCACTGCAGTGAGGTGGTGAATTCCATTTACAGCTAAGTGATGACTTCAAGACAGAGAAATAGCCTTTTGGACGATTATTTACAATTTTGATGTTAAAAAAATCTGACTATTGTGTATATTCTGATTTCTGAAGTCATCTGTAAGCCTAGCTTTTCCATGTGCTTTATGTGATACAGGTTCTCTACCAGATTCCCTACAGAATATTGACTACTACATACTGACTTACTTTATATCGACGATCAAAATATGGACAACCAAAATATCCTCAAGGTGTGGATACGTTTCCTAGATGTACTTTGATAGTGTGTATATATATATATATATATATATATATACATATATATATATATATATCCTCAAAGTACATAGATGTGGGGTTATGAATAATAAATCTTTCCTTTGGTTCGATAATTTTGTAGCACGACATTTTTAGTGTTTATGTTTTTTCCTATAAACCTTTTGTGGTATGCAGATATCTGCTGCTTGAGTGAATTAACTTGCATTATTTTAACACCAGCTAAGATCCTTGAAAATTTTACATTCAGAATATAGGCGGTCATTCTGACCGCGGCGGGCGGCGGTCGCTGCCAGCCATGCGGTCACCGCCGAATTACCGCACCGCGGTCAAAAGACCGTGGCGGCCATTCTGGCTTTCCTGCTGGGCCGGCTGGTGACCGCCAAAAGGCCGCCCGCCGGCCCAGCGGGAAAGACCCTGCAACGAGGAAGCCGGCTCCGAATGGAGCCGGCGGAGTTGCAGGGGTGCGATGGGTGCAGTGGCACCCGTCGCGATTTTCAGTGTCTGCAAAGCAGACACTGAAAATCATTATGGGGCCCTGTTAGGGGGCCCCTGCACTGCCCATGCCAGTGGCATGGGCAGTACAGGGGCCCCCAGGGGCCCCACGACACCTGTTCCCGCCATCCTGTTCCTGGCGGTAAAAACCGCCAGGAACGGGATGGCGGGAAGGGGGTCGGAATCCCCATGGCGGAGCTGCAAGCAGCGCCGCCATGGAGGATTCCCTGGGCCAGGGGTAAACCGGCGGGAAACCGCCGGTTCCCCTTTTCTGACCACGGCTTTACCGCCGCGGTCAGAATGGCCCAGGGAGCACCGCCAGCCTGTTGGCGGTGCTTCCGCGGTCCCCGGCCCTGGCGGTCATGGACCGCCAGGGTCGGAATGACCCCCATAATGTTTAGATGTGGCCTACATTTTGAAAAAACTGTGTGGTCCAATTATGATCTTCAGGTACACTATCCAATGACTGAATGTACGGATGGACGGCTTCAATTACAACGGACAGTGCGGCGGCATTCAGGTTTTCTTTGTACAAAAAGTATAAATTGACAGGTATAACTACAGAAGATGGTTACTTCAGTAATTGATGTGTGTTTTAGAACGAACACGTGATCACTTAGCCTAATTCTACAGCATGGATGGTTAATTACTGTCTTAATGGCATGGGCTTTCTGAAGACACGGTCCTCAAACCCAAGTGATCATCATAAAACATAGGGGGTTATTCTAACTTTGGAGGAGTGTTAATCCGTCCCAAAAGTGACGGTAAAGTGACGGATATACCACCAGCCGTATTACGAGTTCCATAGGATATAATGGACTCGTAATACGGCTGGTGGTAAATCCGTCACTTTTCCGTCACTTTTGGGACGGATTAACACCTCCTCCAAAGTTAGAATAACCCCCATAGTTCGGTGAGTTCTCAAATTGTTTAGTAATATCGAATGTGTTTTATTTCTCTTTAGGCTGTCTGCAGAACAAATGGATTCTTCTCAATGAACGTACCAAGCTGGTTCAGTCTCCGCAAAATAGTGCAGCCTCTCGTGAAGCGTGTATGTGACACCGACCGGCTAATGTGCAGCAAAACCTGCTTAAATGCTGCCGACATTGGCTTTATCATAGATGGTTCTAGCAGCGTGGGCACAGGAAACTTCCGCACAGTCTTGCAGTTTATTGTAAACATCACCAAAGAGTTTGAAATATCAGACACTGACACCCGGATAGGGGCAGTGCAGTATACATATGAGCAGAGGCTGGAGTTCGGATTTGACAAACACAGCACCAAGGAAGACGTCGTGAACGCCATAAAAAGAATCAATTACTGGAGTGGGGGCACAAGCACTGGAGCAGCAATCAGCTATGCGTCAGCACATCTTTTTAGTAAATCCAAACCCAACAAGAGAAAGATAATGATTGTCATTACTGATGGCAGATCATATGATGATGTGCGGGTTCCGGCCACTACTGCTCATCGGAATGGTATGTTTTCTTCTTAACGAAGTGCTATTTTATAATTTTTACTGTATTTCAACAAATTTCAAGATAGAATTGCATACTCATTAATATGATGAGATGAGATCACGAATCTGTTTGTTATTGTAGAAGTTAAGGGATAGGCATTTAAAGCACAAGTTCTCTTTGCAATAGCTTCAAAAAAAGGTTCCCTATCAGTGCTCTCATTTGCTGTTCCTGTGACTCTACCCTTCAACTACAACATCCCTTAGGATCGCATTCTTTGCAATTTTATCGAAAGCCCCCCAAACCACTAAAACAATTTGATATTACACATTTGCGCTGCAAAGTTCATTACTATTATACTTCGACTGTATTTTCTTTCGTTATATTCCGAAGAGCATACTGAAATGAGTCCATTAATACAGAAGAAAGACTAGTTTGTTACATCAAGCGCCCAAAAGAGTAACCACGGGAACCTAAATAATGGGTACGATTTAGAATTTGGCAGATGGAGTAAAGGCAGTAAGATGGGCTGAGGACTTTATCTCCGCACCTTGTGTTTGTTTGGCCCATCAAATTGAGAATTCATTGCCGACCCGGTCGAGACCTTTATGAATTTGCATGAACCTCCATCACAGCAATTCATACAAAGCCATTAAAAGGTTTGGAATGTATCTGTCATTGATGGCTGACGCTTATGACAAACGTTTGAAAGTTTACAATTTTTCTGTTTTATTTTGAAAAATCAATGCCCATTGTGGGAGCCATACCCCAAAATTTCACTGCACCCCACTATTTTGATCATCCCAAAATTTACCTCTAGCAGCTGGGCTCTTGCACCCTTGATCTTGCGATAAGAGTCACCACCATCCTTGACCCCAGGCCCAACAATTTAGCAGAATTTATCAAAATAGTAAAGGAGACCACTCAATACCTTGAGATCTAGATTGATAAAAAGTTAAAGGGTTTCATTACAAAATCTTGAAATAAGCAATACAAAGAATTGCAAAATATATGTCATGAAGGCTCAGACACAGAGTACACA
This sequence comes from Pleurodeles waltl, assembly GCF_031143425.1. Taxonomy (NCBI): domain Eukaryota; kingdom Metazoa; phylum Chordata; class Amphibia; order Caudata; family Salamandridae; genus Pleurodeles; species Pleurodeles waltl. The sequence continues at coordinate 839,635,999 of NC_090444.1, forward strand.
GTCAGAAGTCCCAATAAACAGCAACAATCATAAATGGAATGGACAGTCTCAGGAGTAATAAGAAAGTCACCTGGTTCACCCCCAAGGCAAGGGTTTTTATACATACTTTCAAATAGGTACCAAGCGAAAACTGTAAATTCAGCATGTCATGACTAGTGGTAACTGTAGGAAAGTACCATCTTGCCTGGCATGTTACCCCCATATTTCACTGTATATATGTTGTTTTAGTTGTATGTGTCACTGGGACCCTGCCAGCCAGGGCGCCAGTGCTCATAAGTGTGCCCTGTATGTGTTACCTGTGTGATGACTAACTGTCTCACTGAGGCTCTGCTAACCAGAACCTCAGTGGTTATGCTCTCTCATTTCTTTCCAAATTGTCACTAACAGGCTAGTGACCAATTTCACCAATTTTACATTGGCATACTGGAACACCCTTATAATTCCCTAGTATATGGTACTGAGATACCCAGGGTATCGGGGTTCCAGGAGATCCCTATGGGCTGCAGCATTTCTTTTGCCACCCATAGGGAGCTCTGACAATTCTTACACAGGCCTGCCATTGCAGCCTGAGTGAAATAACGCCCACGTTATTTCACAGCCATTTACCACTGCACTTAAGTAACTTATAAGTCACCTATATGTCTAACCTTTACCTGGTAAAGGTTGGGTGCTTAGATACTTAGGGGGTCATTCTGACCTCGGCGGTAAAAGGCCCTTACCGCCGGTCAGAAGACCGCCATAACACCGCCGCGGCCGCGGTCAACCGCCACGGTCATTCTGACCCACAACGGCCAAACCTCCAAAAAATCCGTCCTCCACTGCAGCCCGCCACATCAGCGGGCAGCGATAAACTGGAGATGACCAAACCTCCACCGTCACGCCAACAGAAATACGCCCATGCCATTACGACCCACGAATCCACACGGCGGTCATTCAAACGCGGTATTCCATTGGCGCTACACACCGCCGCGGTCAGAATACACACACATCACCAAAACACAGCCACATTGGACAATTTGAAATACACACACCTGATACACATACACACACCACTCCCACACAATCAACCAACTATAAAACACACACCCACATCACCCACAAACCCATGCGACCATAATTACTGAGAGAAGGAGAGAGAGACACAGCAGACAATCCATAGCAAGACACACTGAGGCACACTACACCATCACACACACCACATAGTAGCACAAAGCACCACTCACCAACATACTCCTCATCACATACACCACCCCACACCTCACCCACACCACCCCATGGCACCCCAAAGGCACCCACGCTTTTCGGACCAAGAACTCCGGGTCATGGTGGAGGAAATCCTAAGAGTGGAACCCCAGCTCTTCGGCTCGCAGGTGCAGCACACCAGTATAGCCAGGAAGGCGGAGCTATGGCAGCGGATCGTGGACAGGGTCAACGCGGTGGGAGAGCATCCCAGGAATAGGGAGGACATCCGCAAAAGATGGAACGACCTATGGGGGAAGGTCCGATCGATGGTCTCCAGGCACAACATCGCGGTCCAGAAGACTGGCGGCGGACCCCCACCCACCCCTCCCGAATTTACATCGTGGGAGCAAGACGTCTTGAACATCCTGCATCCTCAGGGCCTCGCTGGAGTAGCCGGAGGAATGGACTCTGGTAAGTCCAATCTCAACTACTATATCCCCCCACCCCACCAGCATGCCAACCCACACCCCCACCCTCACCCCCAACCCCCCAGCACACATCCTCCCTGACAATGTCTCACCAGCACAACCCACCCATCCCAACACCATTCCTGCATGCCAACACAAATCATGGGCACCCATCACCTAAGCATGACCACTGCACTAACCCCCCCCCCCACTAACTACCCTCACAACACCTCCCTCAAGGGAATGCCTGCACTGGGGGACAAGGGCACCCATAACACGCACGCTATTGCACACACAGAAACAATAACCAAACTCTCTTACCCCATGCAGGACCCGAACGACAACACACCAGCCAGGAGGGTCCAGAAGTGTCCATCCCACCACCGGAACAGGCCCACACTGAGGATAGCAGCTCTGTCGACAGTGAACCTGATGTCCAGCCCGGACCATCGGGGACCTCTGGGCAGTCGGTTCCCCTCAGGCAGCCACAGGCCACACCAGACCCGACCCCCTCTGCCAACACCAGCACAGCTCCCACCCAGCGGGCCCATGCCTCTGTCTCTAGGACAGCTCAATCAGCGGTGTGTCTGCCACTACAGGGCACCCAGGCTAACCCAACACCCCAACAACAACAGGGACCTGGGGGCAGTGGTAGCGGGCACACCGTCCAGGGGACAGAGGCCGGGGGAAACCGGGCAGCTCGGAGGGCTGCTGTGCGACAGGGGGGGGAGGAGAGGCCCAGGGAACCCACTCTCCAAGAGGCCCTCACCACCCTCATGGGGGCCTACCACCACTCCCAAGAAACGATGGCGACGGTACTGGCCAGGTTCACTGAGATCCAGGCACAGCAGGAGGAACGCTACATGGGGTTCAGGGAGGAGCTGAGAATCATCGGGACCGCAATGGGAACCATCGTCCTGGCCCTCAACAGGATAGAGGACGCATTGCGGGACCATGGTGCACCACACAGGGCCCCTGTCACTAGCCCGGACCAGGAACAGCCTACCACCTCCGCCGGCGCCAGTGGACAGGAGGTCCCAACACCTCGACAGCCCCCCAGAACCCCACCTCCTGCTGAAGAACAACCACCCCGTAAGAGGAGCCTGAGACCAAAAAAAAAGACAGAGTAGGATGTCAAGACCCCCGCCAGCAGGACATACCCCCTCAAGTCTTCCCACTGTCCCACATTGCCACCCTGTCCAACCATGAACTGCCTATGCTCCATCCTTCCACAGGCAAAAGGACAATGCACCTGTGAGACTGAGAACTGGACTCTGCCATGGATATTCCTCCACCCCCACCCATCACCCTTAGAATCACATGTACCGATATCTAGCACTGTAAATAAATCACATTTTGCACACAAATCTGTTTTGAGTCATGCTGTATTATTAACAAATGTATTACATATTACTGTTCAATTTCTGTTCTGTCAATTAGTCATGACAACATACCAATGTCAATACGCTGTATTTCATGGGCGAACCAAGCAGAAGTCAGGTACTGAGTCAGACATCACTGAGAAGGGAAGGGAAAGGCAAAAGTTAATGAAAAACATCTGTGGGGAACTACAGAAAGTACAGATGCAGGAGGCTATAAGCAATTGTGAAATGTCGTGGGTGATTCTTACCTGTGTGTTACTGGAAATACTGTTGTATCACTCTGTCCCTATTGTCTGTGTCGTCCTCAGAGTCTTCCTCCTCTTCACTCTCCACAGGCTCCACGGCTTCTACAACACCACCATCTGGACCATCCTCCTGCAGGAAAGGCACCTGGCGTCGCAAAGCCAGGTTGTGAAGCATACAGCACGCCACAATGATATGGCACACCTTCTTTGGTGAGTACATTAGGGATCCACCTGTCATATGCAGGCACCTAAATCTGGCCTTCAGGAGCCCAAAGGTTCGCTCAATCACCCTCCTAGTACGCCCATGGGCCTCATTGTACCGTTCCTCTGCCCTGGTCCTGGGATTCCTCACTGGGGTCAATAGCCACGGCAGGTTGGGGTAACCAGAGTCACCTATTAGCCACACACGCTGTCTCTGTAGTTGGTCCATCACATAGGGAATGCTGCTATTTCGCATAACATACGCGTCATGCACTGACCCTGGGAACTTGGCATTTACATGGGAGATGTACTGGTCAGCCAAACAGACCACCTGGATATTCATTGAATGGTAATTCTTCCTGTTCCTGTACACCTGTTCATCGTCATTTGGGGGGACTAAAGCCACATGGGTCCCATCAATTGCACCAATGATGTTGGGGATGTGTCCAAGGGCATAGAAATCAGCTTTCACTGTAGGCAAATCACCCTCCTCTGGGAAAATGATGTAGCTCCGCATGAGTTTCATCAGGGCAGACAACACTCTGGATAAGATCTTGGAAAACATAGGCTGAGACATCCCAGATGACATGGCCACTGTTGTCTGGAATGAGCCAGTTGCAAAGAAATGGAGGACAGACAGAACCTGCACTAGAGGGGGAATTCCTGTGGGTTGGCGGATGGGGGACATCAGGGCTGGCTCCAGCTGGGCACACAGTTCATGGATGGAGGCTCGGTCAAGTCGGTATCGTAGTATTATATGGCGTTCTTCCATTGTCGACAGGTCCACCAGCGGCCGGTACACGCGAGGATTCCTCCTTCTCATCGCTAGTCCCAGCGGACGGTGCCTAGGAAGGAGAATATGGAGTACAGAGTCAATCCACTCACAGGTACGTACAACACAGCTTGCACAGTACAGGTAAATGTATGGTTTGATATGTTTGTATGTGTGCCATTGCAAGGCCTAGGCCTGTGTGACGCATTAGAAATTAAACCATGTGGGCCCTTGAAATGGCCGATGCCTGACCTGTGAAGTGGGACAATGGGATGTGAGGTCACTGCGCTGGCGGGGCACACCGTGGCGGTAGGCGGTCGAAGACCGCTGTGCGAAGACGCATTGGTTAACATTGAAGCCTATGGGTTTCAGGAGCCAATGACGATGTGCGCCGGCGGTCGCGGTACGCACCGCCGCGGTACGCACCGCCGCGGGCGTGACCGCCATTTTCTATCTGCTCAATCATTCGAGACCTGATCATCCACAGGAGAGGACCTATACTGCAAGTGCTGCTGTGAACTCGGTCTGGAAGTGACAATGGCTGCTGCTACTGGTGAAAGGGCCCCCGCCTTCAGTTCAGAAGAGTTGGAGAAGCTCGTGGACGGGGTCCTCCCCCAGTATGCGCTACTCTACGGTCCTCCAGACCAACAGGTGAGTACACTCAGTGCACATTGAATGGGTTATGCCTGTGTGGAGTGGGGGGGATGTAAGTTGCTGGGGTGTGGAGGGAATGAGGAGTGCAACGCACGACAGATGAGAGAATGGGAACCATGGCAAGGTTGGGGAGGGGGGGGCATGTACTCCAAACATGCAGATATGTGACGGTTTCTCTTTCCCACCCTGTACATGTCAAACAGGTGAGCGCCCATCAGAAAATCGATATTTGGCGTGCCATCGCCAAGGAAGTCCGGAACTTGGGGGTCTACAACAGACGGGGCACCCACTGCCGCAAGAGGTGGGAGGACATCTGCCGCGGAACGAGGAAGACCGCAGAAACACTGCTGGGGATGGCCTCCCGACCTAGGAGGGGTGCCAGTCGCACCATGACCCCCCTGATGTCCCGGATTCTGGCGGTGGCCTACCCTAATTTGGATGGGCGCTTGAGGACAGCACAGCAGACACAAGGGGGTGAGTATCTGCACATTCTCCTATCTGTATGCGCAGTGGAGGCGTCTGGGTGGGGGAGGAGGGCTGTGGGTGACATTAGGCCAGGGCGCTCTCTGTAGTGTAGTCCTCTCCCTTAGGCATGGCCCTGTGCCCCCGCCCCCCACCTCTGTAGGGTGCCAAGTGCAGCTACCCATGCTCCAGCATCACACATGTGCGCGTCTGTTGTCCCTAGACCTGTTTGCCTAGTCAGAAGTACTGAGTAGTGTACCCCAAGTTCGCGACTTAGTGCACGAGGCACCTGTGTCTGTCCTCTCCGCAAAGGGTATTGCTAAGGCATGCACTCAACTTTGTTTAATTTCTCCCCCCACCCTAAATCTTTGTCTTCTTGTGTTTTAGCATCATCAGGCGGAGAAGATTTGGCGTCGGAGCAGGAGGGAGCTGCAGGTCACCAGGCCCCGGTGGGCACTGACACAGACACCGAGGGCACCAGTGATCCGGAGGGCGAGGGGAGCACCACAACGGGGGCCGGTGGAGACACCAGCGACACGGACACGTCCTCGTTTGGGAGCTCCCTAGCGGTGGCGGCACCATCTGTGCCCCCCGCAACAACAGGTACAGCCGCCACCCAGCGCACCAGCACCGCCCTCCCAGCAGCCCCTCAGTCTTCGCTCCGTGGCCGCTCGGCCAGGAAGGCGCGCGTCTCCTTCGCCCCAGGCACCTCAGCCCCTGCCTCTGTTACCCCTGCTGCCCTCAGTGCGGAGCTCATTGACCTGGTGAGGACGGTCATTGTTGGGCAGACTACCCTTCTGAATGCCATCCAGGGGGTGGAAAGGGAGGTGCATCGGAGCAATGCCTACCTGGAGGGCATTAATTCGGGTCAGGCTGCCCATCAACGAGCGTTCACTGCTCTGGCCTCAGCACTGACGGCAGCCATTGTCCCTGTCTCCAGTCTCCCTCTTCTATCTGCCTCCACCCTTTCTCTGTCTCCTGTACCTCAACCTATCCCATCCACACCATCAGACCAGCCTGCACACACCTCAACACCCAAGGCCAGCTCATCCAAACATAAGCACCACAGAAAACACAAGCATTCACCCAAGCAACACACAGATGCAGACATATCAACAGTCACTACCACCTCTGTGTCCCCGTCCTCCTCGTCTCCCTCCTCCCTCCCTGTGATGTCTACACTCACACCTGCATGCACCCCAACATCAGCCAGTTCTTCCACCACCAGCAAACCCTCCACTACAGTCCGCACACCTGCAGTCACCACCCCCACTGGCATTTACACGTCCCCTGTGTCCTCTCCCACTGTGTCTGTCACCCCCTCTTCCAAGACACATAAACGCAGGCAGACACCCAAACAACAGCCAACCACCTCACCACAGCCTACGTCCCAGTCACCTGCACCCAAGGACAGCACACCTGGCTCTCATACAACCACATCCTCTTCCTCCACTTCTCTCACCACTACTCCTACCCCTTACCTTGGTCCCAAGAAATATTACCTCTCCAATTTTGACCTCTTTCCCTCCCCGACCCACCCCCTCCAACTGGGAAAAGTCCCAAGGGCACCTCAGCCACCACCAGCCCAACTTCTACAGTGCAAGTGGTGCATGGCATGTGGAGTCCACCCTTTGGCGGCAGTAACACTTCGGTGAGCAGCAAGGGGACAGCCAGCCCCCCCCCAGGCAAGAGGACCCGGAAATTGAAGGGCCGCCGTGAGCGGACAGAGACGGCTGCCCCCAAGGAGGTGACTCCGGCCACTTCACCGGCCACAGCAGCCAGGGGAGGCAAGGGGCCGAGAGCCCCATCTAAGGAGCGGAAGGACAGCAAGGCGGAGAGGACAACCACCAGGAGCGCGGAGCAGGAGGGCCCCACAAGCCCCATCCCGGCTGCAAGGGACGACACCAAAGGGCCCAGGACTCACTCCCCGAAGGGGCCTGACACAGCACGGTCGGAGGGCGAGTGAGCAGGGTGTCCAGGCCAGGTCTGACTCCCTTGACATACTGTAAGAGCACCGCTGAACAGGGCCCCGCCGTGAAGACAGGTACCGCTGAAGAGGGCCCCGCCGTGCAGAAGAGCACCGCTGAACAGGGCCCCGCCGTGAAGACAGGTACCGCTGAAGAGGGCCCCGCCGTGCAGAAGAGCACCGCTGAACAGGGCCCCGCCGTGAAGACAGGTACCGCTGAACAGGGCCCCGCCGTGCAGAAGAGCACCGCTGAACAGGGCCCCGCCGTGAAGACAGGTACCGCTGAACAGGGCCCCGCCGTGCAGAAGAGCACCGCTGAACAGGGCCCCGCAGTGAAGACAGGTACCGCTGAACAGGGCCCCGCCGTGAAGACAGGTACCGCTGAAGAGGGCCCCGCCGTGCAGAAGAGCACCGCTGAACAGGGCCCCGCTGTGAAGACAGGTACCGCTGAACAGGGCCCCGCCGTGAAGACAGGTACCGCTGAACAGGGCCCCGCCGTGCAGAAGAGCACCGCTGAACAGGGCCCCGCCGTGAAGACAGGTACCGCTGAACAGGGCCCCGCCGTGCAGAAGAGCACCGCTGAACAGGGCCCCGCCGTGAAGACAGGTACCGCTGAACAGGGCCCCGCCGTGAAGACAGGTACCGCTGAAGAGGGCCCCGCCGTGCAGAAGAGCACCGCTGAACAGGGCCCCGCCGTGAAGACAGGTACCGCTGAACAGGGCCCCGCCGTGAAGACAGGTACCGCTGAACAGGGCCCCGCCGTGCAGAAGAGCACCGCTGAACAGGGCCCCGCCGTCTCAAGCACCGCTCCGCTGGGCCCTTCCTCTCAAGCACCGCTCCGCTGGGCCCTTCATCTCAAGCACCGCTCCGCTGGGCCCTTCATCTCAAGCACCGCTCCGCTGGGCCCTTCCTGTTAAGCACCGCTCCGCTGGCCCTTCCTGTCAAGCACCGCTCCGCTGGGCCCTTCCTGTCAAGCACCGCTCCGCTGGCCCTTCCTGTCAAGCACCGCTCCGCTGGGCCCTTCATCTCAAGCACCGCTCCGCTGGGCCCTTCCTCTCAGGCACCACTCCGCTGGACATCGCCATGTCATGCACCGCTGCGCTGGGTCCCGCCGTCTCAGGCACTGTTTATGGTTCACTGTGCCCACCATGCCTCCTCCTTGACCAGTGGAGACTGTCATCCACCGGATGGACTGTGGCTTTGTACTCCCCAGGATGGTGCAGTGGGCAGCCCACCCACTGTAGAGACATTGAGAGACTGTGGCTTTGCACTCCCCAGGATGGTGCAGTGGGCAGCCCAACCAATGTAGAGACATTGAGAGACTGTGGCTTTGCACTCCCCAGGATGGTGCAGTGGGCAGCCCACCCACTGTAGAGACATTGAGAGACTGTGGCTTTGCACTCCCCAGGATGGTGCAGTGGGCAGCCCACCCACTGTAGAGACATTGAGAGACTGTGGCTTTGCACTCCCCAGGATGGTGCAGTGGGCATGGTGGCTCCTCGTGGATCTGGCGTCGTGGACTCATGTGGCTGTGGTGGCCCCCCCTTCCCTTCCCCCTGAGGTGCCTGTAGTTTTAACATCAGATGCCCCTGCAGTGTTCTCTCCAAAGGACTCAGGTCTTGTGTGTGGGCTTTGCCCTTGTTTCGCAGAACATTGGCCCACGGACATGTTAGATTCGTAGGATGTGCAGGACTTGTTACTTCAGTGATACACTGATGTGTATATATTTTTGGTTTTTGTAAATATTTTTCACGGTTGCTCAATTATTTCCAGGTGCTTTTTTTTTTCATAAATATTTATTCCAAATTTGGTTGTGTCATTGTATTTTTAAAGGGTGTTTGTGTGGTGTCACTGTGACTTCCTGCTCTGCATTGGTGTGTACATATTGGGGGGGTGGCGGGGTCGCTTATGTGTATGCCCGTAACCTTTCGTCCTCCCCCTCCCGTGTGTCGTAGGTGCAGTACTCACCGTTGACCTCTGCGCCGGAGTTCGTACTCGTGGTAGATGAGCAGGTAGACGAGAGCAGGTATGATGTTCAATTCGGGTTCCATGCTGTCCGGATTCCGCGTGGAGTGTCTCGAGGTGAGCGTTTTCCATTGAAAATGTCTGTTTCCGCCGTGTTTTTATCGGCGGGGCTCCCGCCCCGGAAAAGGTGGCGGATTGGTGGGTCGTGATAGGGTGGGCGGTACATTGTCTGCCGCCTGGCTGTTGGCGGTGACCGCCGCGCTGTTTGTTTGTTCCGCCGTGGCGGTCGGAGTGTTAATGCGGCGGGCTGTGTTGGCGGTTCCCGCCAGGGTCAGAATTGCATTTTTTTGACCGCCGGCCTGTTGGCGGGTTGGCCGCCGCTTTATCACCGACCGCCAGGGTTAGAATCACCCCCTTAGTGTATGGGCACCCTGGCACTAGCCAAGGTGCCCCCACATCGTTCAGGGCACTCACAAAGTCCGGGGACACCATTACACGCGTGCACTATACATATGTCACAATATATGTATAGCGTCACAATGGTAACTCCGAACATGGCCATGTAACATGTCTAAGATCATGGAATTGTCACCCCAATGCCATTCTGGCGTTGGGGAGACAATTCCATGATCACCCGAGTCTCTAGCTCAGACCCGGGTACTGCCAAACTACCTTTCCCGGGGTTTCACTGCAGCTGCTGCTGCCAACCCCTCCGACAGGTTTCTGCCCTCCTGGGGTCCAGCCAGGCTTGGCCCAGGAAGGCAGAACAAAGGACTTCCTCAGAGAGAGGGTGTTACACCCTCTCCCTTTGGAAAAAGGTGTCAGGGCTGGGGAGGAGTAGCCTCCCCCAGCCTCTGGAAATGCTTTCATGGGCACAGATGGTGCCCATTTCTGCATAAGCCAGTCTACACCGGTTCAGGGATCCCCCAGCCCTGCTCTGGCGTGAAACTGGACAAAGGAAAGGGGAGTGACCACTCCCCTGACCTGCACCTCCCCTGGGAGGTGCCCAGAGCTCCTCCAGTGTGCTCCAGACCTCTGCCATCTTGGAAACAGAGGTGCTGCTGGCACACTGGACTGCTCTGAGTGGCCAGTGCCAGCAGGTGACGTCAGAGACTCCTTCTGATAGGCTCATACCTGTGTTGCTAGCCTATCCTCCTTCCTAGGTAGCCAAACCTCCTTTTCTGTCTATTTAGGGTCTCTGCTTTGGGGAATTCTTTAGATAACGAATGCAAGAGCTCATCAGAGTTCCTCTGCATCTCTCTCTTCACCTTCTGCCAAGGAATTGACCGCTGACTGCTCTGGACGCCTGCAAAACTGCAACAAAGTAGCAAAGACAACTACTGCGACCTTGTAACGCTGATCCGGCCACCTTCTCAACTGTTTTCCTGGCGGTGCATGCTGTGGGGGTAGTCTGCCTCCTCTCTGCACTAGAAGCTCAGAAGAAATCTCCCGTGGGACGACGGAAACCTCCCCCTGCAACCACAGGCACCAAAAGACTGCATCACCGGTCCTCTGGGTCCCCTCTCAGCACAACGAGAGTGGTCCCTGGAACTCAGCAACTCTGTCCAAGTGACTCCCACAGTCCAGTGACTCTTCAGTCCAAGTTTGGTGTAGGTAAGTCCTTGCCTCCCCACGCTAGACTGCACTGCTGGGTACCGCGTGATTTGCAGCTGCTCCGGCTCCTGTGCACTCTTCCAGGATTTCCTTTGTGCACAGCCAAGCCTGGGTCCCCGACACTCTCACCTGCAGTGCACGACCTACTGAGTTGTCCTCTGGCGTCGTGGGACCTTCTTTTGTGACTTCGGGTGAGCTCCGGTTCACTCTTATTCGTAGTGCCTGTTCCTTGCTTCTGAGTGGGCTCTTTGTCTTGCTGGACGCCCCCTCTGTCTCCGCACGCAATTGGCGACATCCTGGTCCCTCCTGGGCCACAGTAGCATCCAAAAACCCTAACGGCAACCCTTGCAGGTAGCAAAGCTTGTTTGCGGTCTTTCTGCACGGAAACACCTCCGCAAGCTTCTTCAAGACGTGGGATATTCATCCTCCAAAGGGGAAGTTTCTAGCCCTTTTCGTTCTTGCAGAATCCACAGCTTCTACCATCCGGTGGCAGCTTCTTTGCACCCACAGCTGGCATTTCCTGGGCCACTGCCCACTCCCGACTTGATAGTGACTCTTGGACTTGGTCCCCTTGTTCCACAGGTACTCTCGTCCGGAAATCCATCGTTGTTGCATTGCTGGTGTTGGTCTTCCTTGCAGAATTCCCCTATCACGACTTCTGTGCTCTCTGGGGAACTTAGGTGCACTTTGCACCCACTTTTCAGGGTCTTGGGGTGGGCTATTTTTCTAACCCTCACTGTTTTCTTACCGTACCAGCGACCCTCTACAAGCTCACATAGGTTTGGGGTCCATTCGTGGTTCGCATTCCACTTCTAAAGTATGTGGTTTGTGTTGCCCCTATACCTATGTGCTCTCATTGCAATCTATTGTGACTGTACATTGCTTGCATTGCTTTCTATTGCTATTACTGCATATTTTTGGTATTGTGTACATATATCTTGTGTATATTTGCTATCCTCATACTGAGGGTACTCACTGAGATACTTTTGGCATATTGTCATAAAAATAAAGTACCTTTATTTTTAGTATATCTGTGTATTGTGTTTTCTTATGATATTGTGCATATGACACCAGTGGTATAGTAGGAGCTTTACATGTCTCCTAGTTCAGCCTAAGCTGCTCTGCTAAGCTACCTTTTCTATCAGCCTAAGCTGCTAGACACCTCTTCTACACTAATAAGGGATAACTGGACCTGGTGCAGAGTGTAAGTACCCCTTGGTACCACTACAAACCAGGCCAGCCTCCTACAGTAACACATTGAGCAAATCAGAATAATGATTGTCACAATCGTAAATATAAAACTAAGCCATTTCTAAGGAAAAGGAAAGTCCATCAGCTTCCTCAGCAACAGCGCAGTCCTGAGACATACAACACAATATGAAACATTTTCTAACAAAGACTCATACACTAGGATATGCTAGCAGGCCTGTATTATAACCTCCAGCAGAAGTGTCCTTTAGTATGATATCTTTAGTACATAAAAAATGTTTCAGTCACAATGCTTGTTCTCTGTGGCACAAATCAACTACATTAATCAACACACCACTAAATAAGATCTTTTCAAGACCAATGTCAATGATTCTTCGGTTACAACTATATTCATCACAAAAATCACTAGTATCCATTTAAAATTAATTATTCTGCACAATCACTTTAGGCCATAAAAGAACAGATATCACAAAATACAACACATCAATTATAGGAAAAACAAATAAAGACGATGCACACACATATTGTTTAAAAAAATACAAAACAGGTACTAAAATTAAATAATGAAACTTTGTCTTATTTGAATTGCTTCCCAGATATAAGAAGCAGCACCAAAAGCATAAAGTATGGTCCTCTGAGGTACACAAAACGTAAGGCAGCATTGAAATCCTTGATGTTATGACCAACAAAAACCGGTCTCAGAATATGTTTCCTTAAATCATCATATAAGCAACAAAACAGAATAAAGGGCCATATGTACAAACACATTTTCCCATAGATACAGAATGGGTGAAACCCTTTGGTACAGCTGGCCCAAAGTCCTGAGTGCTCTGCTTTGAAATACCATAACAAGGGCACATAACCGTATGCCTGCATAACTGGTTCATGATGGGGAAGGCAACAAGATGATGTACTATACTCAACCTCAGCCTTGTTAGAACAAAGCAATGTTGGGTATTGGTCACCAGGGACAGGTACGTTTGAAAGCCTTCCGGGAAGGCGTTCAAGAAATATGTAATATCAGTAGGTTTACTGGCTTCAACAATGGCTCTATTTTCACACCTAACACATAAAAGAGAGGCCTTGACCTCACTCTTACGAAAAGTAAGAACTCTAAGAGGATTTTGGAGCGCGTAGAAACCAAACAAGGAGTTAGGGTCTGTTTTAGAGTTTGGCAAAGGGGGTTAATCTGTCACAAACGTGACAGATATCCTGCCCTCCGTAATACAATCCTGTTATTGCCTATGGAGACCGTAATAGTGGGGACGGGATATCCATCACGTTTTTGATGGAGTAACCCGTCCGCCAAACTCTAAAGCTGGCCCTTAAAGATATCATTAATGTGGGAAAGCCACAGGATATTGAAGGTATGGTGTAGGAAAGTACCATCTTGCCTGGCATGTTAACCCAATATTTCACTGTGTATATGTTGTTTTAGTCTATGTGTCACTGGGACCCTGCCAGGCAGGGCCCCAGTGCTCATAAGTATGTGCCCTGTATGTGTTCCCTGTGTGATGCCTAACTGTCTTACTGAGGCTCTGCTAACCAGAACCTTAGTGGTTATGCTCTCTCTGCTTTCCAAATTTGTCACTAACAGGCTAGTGACTAAATTTACCAATTCACATTGGCATACTGGTACACCCATATAATTCCCTAGTATATGGTACTGAGGTACCCAGGGTATTGGGGTTCCAGGAGATCCCTATGGGCTGCAGCATTTCTGTTGCCACCCATAGGGAGCTCTGACAATTCTTACACAGGCCTGCCAGTGCAGCCTGCGTGAAATAACGTCCATGTTATTTCAAAGCCATTGACCACTGCACTTAAGTAACTTATAAGTCACCTATATGCCTAACCTTCACCTGGTGAAGGTTGGGTGCAAAGTTACTTAGTGTGTGGGCACCCTGGCACTAGCCAAGGTGCCCCCACATCGTTCAGAGCAAATTCCCCGGACTTTGTGAGTGCGGGGACACCATTACACGTGTGCACAATACATGTGTCACTACCTATGTATAGCGTCACAATGGTATCTCCGAACATGGCCATGTAACATGTCTAAGATCATGGAATTGTCACCCCAATGCCATTCTGACAATTCCATGATCCTTGGGTCTCTAGCATATTACCTGGGTACTGCCAAACTGCCTTTACGGGGTCTCCACTGCAGCTGCTGCTGCTGCCAACCCCTCAGACAGGTTTCTGCCCTCCTGGGGTCCAGGCAGCCCTGGCCCAGGAAGGCAGAACAAAGGATTTCCTCTGAGAGAGGGTGTAACACCCTCTACCTTTGGAAATAAGCGTGAGGGCTGGGGAAGAGTAGCCTCCCCCAGCCTCTGGAAATGCTTTGATGGGCACAGATGGTGCCCATCTCTGCATAAACCAATCTACACCGGTTTAGGGATCCCCAGCCCTGCTCTGGCGTGAAACTGGACAAAGGAAAGGAGAGTGACCACCCCCCTGACCTGCACCACCCAGGGGAGGTGCCCAGAGCTCCTCCAGTGTGTTCCAGACCTCTGCCGTCTTGGGAACAGAGGTGTTTGTGGCACACTGGACTGCTCTGAGTAGCCAGTGCCAGCAGGTGACGTCAGAGGCTCCTTCTGATAGTCTCTTACCTCTCTTGGTAGCCAATCCTCCTTCCTAGGTAGCCACACCTCCTTTTCTGGCTATTTAAGATCTCTGCTTTGGGGATATCACCAGATAACGAATGCAAGAGCTCATCAGAGTTCCTCTGCATCTCCCTCTTCACCTTCTACCAAAGGATCGACCACTGACTGCTCAGGACGCCTGCAAAACTGCAACAAAGTAGCAAGACGACTACTAGCAACCTTGTACAGCTTCATCCTGCCGGCTTTCTCGACTGTTTCCAGGTGGTGCATGCTCTGGGGGTAGCCTGCCTCTTCCCTGCACCAGGAGCTCTGAAGAAATCTCCCGTGGGTCAACGGAATCTTCCCCCTGCTAATGCAGGCACCAAAAGACTGCATCACTGGTCCTCTGGATCCCCTCTAATCCCAACGAGTGTGGTCCCTGGAACTCAGGACCTCTGTCCACGTGGCTCCCACTGTCCAGAGACTCTTCAGTCCAAGTTTGGTGGAGGTAAGTCCTTGCCTCCCCACGCTAGACTGCATTGCTGGGTACTGCATGATTTGCAGCTGCTCCGGCTCCTATGCACTTTTCCAGGATTTCCTTTGTGCACAGCCAAGCCTCGGTCCCCGACACTCCTTCCTCCAGTGCACAACCTTCTGAGTTGTCCTCCGGCATTGTGGGACTCCCTTTTGTGACTTCACATGGACTCTGGTTATCTCTTCTTCCAAGTGCTTGTTCAGGTACTTCTGCAGGTGCTGGCTGCTTCTGTGAGGGCTCCCTGAGTTGCTGGGTACCCCCTCTCTCTCCTCCTCCAAGTGGCGACATCCTGGTCCCTCCTGGGACACAGCAGCACCCAAAACAAAAACCTCTACCGCAACCCTTGCAGCTAGCAAGGCTTGTTTGCGGTCTTTCTGTGTGGGAACACCTCTGCAAGCTTCATAGCGACGTGGGACATCCGTCTTCCAAATGAGAAGTCCCTAGCTCTCTTCTTTCTTGCAGAACTCCAACCTTCTTCCATCAGGTGGCAGCTTCCTTGCACCCTCAGCTGGCATTTCCTGGGCTCCTGCCCACTCTCAACACTGTTGCAACTATTGGACTTGGTCCCCTTGTCTTACAGGTACTCAGGTTCGGAAATCCACTGTTGTTGCATTGCTGGTGTTTGTTCTTCCTGCAGAAACCCCCTATCATGACTTCTGTGCACTCTGGGGGTAGTAGGTGCACTTTACACCTAGTTTTCAGGGTCTTGGGGTGGGCTATTTTTCTAACCCTCACTGTTTTCTTACAGTCCCAGCGACCCTCTACAGGCTCACATAGGTTTGGGGTCCATTCGTGGTTCGCATTCCACTTTTGTAGTATATGGTTTGTGTTGCCCTTATCCCTTTGTGCCCCTATTGCAATCTACTGTAAATCAACACTGCTTGCATTACTTTTCTTGCTATTACTTACCTAATTTTGGTTTGTGTACATATATCTTGTGTACATAACTTATCCTCATACTGAGGGTACTCACTGATATACTTTTGGGATATTGTCATAAAAATAAAGTACCTTTATTTTTAGTAATTCTGTGTATTGTGTTTTCTTATGATATTGTGCATATGACACCAGTGGTATAGTAGGAGCTTTACATGTCTACTAGTTCAGCCTAAGCTGCTTTGCAATAGCTACCTTCTATCAGCCTAAGCTGCTAGAAACACCTTTTCTACACTAATAAGGGATAACTGGACCTGGCACAAGGTGTAAGTACCTCTGGTACCCAGTACAAGCCAGGCCAGCCTCCTACACATGGTCTAACACTAAACAATCCAAAATGATGGCTTTCGTGAAGGCTGTTTCAATTTTCACCCAGATTGAATGCCAATGTAAAATAGATGTAGGAAAGTACCATATTTCTTGGCATGTTACCCCCAATTTCTACCTTTTTGTCAGTATGTTTTGCCTGTCTCATTGGGATCCTGCTAGCCAGGACCCCAGTGCACATAGTTTGTGTCCTATATGTGTTGTCAGTATGCTTGATTGTGTCACTGAAGTTCTGCTAACCAGAACTCCAGTGCCTATGCTCTCTCTACTTACCAAATCTGCCACTAATGTTTAGTGACTCCAGATTCCAATTCTGATTGGCACACTGGACCCCCCCTTATAAGTCCCTATTATATACTACTTAGGTACCCAGTGTAGGAGGCTGGCCTGGCTTATAGTGGGTACCTGATGGTACTTACACTTTGTGCCAGGAGCAGTTATCCCCTATTAGTAGATTAGCAGTGTTCTAGCAATTTAGGATGATAGAGGTAGCTATAGCAGAGTAGCTTAGGCTGACGTAGGAGACATGCAAAGCTCCTACTATACCACTTGTATCATATAGCACTATATCATAAGAAACACAATACTCAGAGTTACTAAAAATAAAGGTACTTTATTTAAGTGACAATGTTCCAAAAATATCTCAGAGGATATACTCCCTTAGAAGGTAAGTAAAGTACACAAAATATACACACATATCAAAATCAGGTAAGTAAACAGTTAGAAAAGTAGTGCAAACACTGTAGAATACAATAGGATGCAATAGGCCTAGGGGCAACACAAACCATATACTACAAAAATGGAATGCAAACCACTTTGGGATCCCAGGCCTAGTGTAGTGTGTAGAGGGTCACTGGGAGTGTAAGAAAACACAAATGGTGTCCAAGATTCCCCACACCAAGACCCTGAAAAGTAGGAGTAAAGTTACCCTACTTCCCCAGAATCACACTAAAGTTGTGATAGGAGATTCTGCAAAGACCACAAGTGACTGCACAGCACTGAAGATGGATTCCTGGACCTGAGGACCTGCAAAGAAAGGGGACCAAGTACAAGAGTCATGAAAGTGTCCAGGGGGGCAGGAGCCCACTAAATCCTGGATGAAGGTGCAAAATGGCTGCCTCCGGTGGAAGAATCCGAAGATTCTGCAATAACGGAAGATGCCAGGAACCTCTCCTTTGCACAGAAGATGTCCCACGGCGTGCTGGAGGATGCAGAGTTGTTTCCATGCAGAAAGACCGCAAACAAGCCTTTCTAGGTGCAAAGGTCACATTTGAAGAAAATGGGAGCCGCCAGGGCCCAGGAAGGACCAGGAGATCGCCCCTTGGAGGAGGAGGCAGAGGGGGCACTCAACAATACAGAGATACCACGCAGAAGCATGCAACACCCACAAAAATACTTGAACACGGGTTCAAAAAAACTGAGCAAAGCAGTCGTCTCAACTCTACAAAGGAGGGTCCCACAAAGCTAGGGGTCAACTCAGTGAGTTGAGCATTGCAGGAAGGAGTGCTGGGGACATGGGCTGTGCAGGGCACGAAGGATTCCTTGCAAAAGTGCACAGAAACCCTTGCAGCTGCAGTTCACGCGGTACTTACCTCCACCAAATTTGGACAGATGGACCACTGGACTGTCGGGGTCACTTGGATCAAGATCCTGTGTTCCAGGAACCACACTCGTCACGATGGGAGGGGACCCAGAGGACCGGTGAAGCAGAAGTTTGGTGCCTGCCTTAGCAGGGAGAAGATTCAGTCGACCCACGGGAGATTTCTTCTTGGCTTCCAGTGCAGGGTGAAGGCAGACAGCCCCCAGAGCATGCACCACCAGGAAACAGTTGAGAAAGCTGGCAGGATTAGGAGCTACAATGTCACTGGTAGTCTTCTTGTTACTTTGTTGCAGTTTTGCAGGCATCCTGGAGCAGTCAGCGGTCGATCCTTGGCAGAAGTCAAAGAGGGAGATGCAGAGGAACTCTGGTAAGCTCTTGCATTCATTATCTGAAGAGAAGCCCACAGGAGAGACCGTAAATAGCCCTCAGAGGAGGATTGGCCACCTAGTCAGGTAAGCACCTATCAGGAGGGGTCTCTGACGTTGCCTGCTGGCACTGGCCACTCAGAGGCCTCCATTGTGCCCTCACACCTCTGCATTCAAGATGGCAGAGGTCTGGGACACACTGGAGAAGCTCTGAGCACCAGGGGTGGTGATGGACAGGGGAGTGGTCACTCCCCTTTTCTTTGTCCAGTATCGCACCAGAGCAGGGGCTGGGGGATCCCTGAACCAGTGTAGACTGGTTTATGCAAGGAGGGCACCACCTGTGCCCTTCAAAGCATTTCCAGAGGCCATGAGAGGCTACTCCTCTCAGGCCCTTAACACCTATTTCCAAATGGAGAGGGTGTAACACCCTCTCTCAGAGGAAATCTTTTGTTCTGCCTTCCTGGGACTGGGCTCCCCAGACCCCAGGATGGCAAAAGCCTGTCTGTGGGTTGGCAGCAGCGGTAGCGGTTACCATTGTGACGCTTTACATAGGTAGTGACCTATGTATAGTGCACGTGTGAAATGGTGTCCCCGCACTCACAAAGTCCGGGGAATTTTCCCTGAACGATGTGGTGGCACCTTGGCTAGTGCCAGGGTGCCCCCACACTAAGTAACTTAGCACCCAACCTTCACCAGGTGAAGGTTAGTCATATAGGTGACTTATAAGTTACTTATGTGCAGTGTAAAATGGCTGTGAAATAATGTGGGCATTATTTCACTCAGGCTGCAGTGGCAGGCCTGTGTAAGAATTGTCTGAGCTCCCTATGGGTGGCAAAAGAAATGCGGCAGCCCATAGGGATCGCCTGGAACCCCAATACCCTGGGTACCTCAGTACCATATACTAGGGAATTATAAGGGTGTTCCAGTATGCCAATGTGAATTGGTGAAATTGGTCACTAGCCTGTTAGTGACAATTTGGAAAGCTGAGAGAGCATTAACACTGAGGTTCTGGTTAGCAGAGCTTCAGTGATACAGTTAGGCACTACACAGGGAACACATATAGGGCATATACTATGAGCACTGGGGCCCTGTGACACAAGGACGAAAACAACATACATACAGTGAAATATGGGGGTAACATGCCAGGTAAGAAGGTACTTTCCTACATAACCCCTCCCCCCCCCAAACGAAGGACAATAAGACTAGCCATGACCTGATGAGTCCTCATTGTCTAAGTGGAAATATCTGGAGAGTCCATCTGCATTGGAGTGGGTACTCCCAGGACTATGTTCCACTGTATAGTCCATTCCCTGTAGAGATATGGACCACCTCAACAATTTAGGGTTTTCACCTTTCATTTGTTTTAGCCAAAGTAGAGGTTTGTGGTCTGTCTGAACAATAAAGTGAGTGCCAAACAGGTATAGCCTCAACTTTTTCAGTGCCCAGACCACAGCAAAGGCTTCCCTCTCTATGGCAGACCAACACTTTTCTCTAGGGGTCAACCTTCTGCTGATAAAAGCAACTGGTTGATCCTGGCCCTCAGAATTAAGTTGTGATAAGACTGCCTCTACCCCTAATTCAGATGCATCAGTTTGAACAATTAATTTCTTGGAGTAACATGGGCTTTTTAGGACAGGTGCCGAGCACATGGCCTGTTTGAGCTCCTCAAAAGCTTTCTAACAGTTAGCTGTCCATAACACTTACTTAGGTATTTTCTTACTTATGAGATCATTAAGAGGGGCTGCTATGGAGCCATAATTTTTTATGAATCTCCTGAAATAACCTGTGAAGCCTAAAAAGGCTCTCACCTGGGTCTGAGTAGTAGGGGGAACCCAATCCATAATTGTCTGGATTTTCCCCTATAGTGGTGCAATCTGTTCTCCACCTACCAGGTGGCCCAGATAAACCACTTTTCCCTGCCCTATCTTGCACTTTGAGGCCTTGATAGTGAGGCCTGCCTTTTGCAGGGCCCCCAAAACTTTCCAAAGGTGGACCAGGTGCTCATCCCAGGTTGAGCTAAAGACAGCAATATCATCAAGATATGCTGCACTGAAAGCCTCCAACCCTTGCAGGACTGTGTTCACCAACCTCTGAAAAGTGGCAGGTGCATTTTTCAAACCAAAGGGCATCAATGTGAATTGGTAGTGCCCTCCTACAGTTGAAAATGCAGTCTTTAGTTAGCATCTTCTGCAAATTTGATCTGCCAATACCCTGCAGTCAAATCAAAAGTGCGAAGATACTTGGCATAAACCAGTGTATCAATGAGCTCATCTGCCCTGGGTATAGGGTGAGCATCAGTTTTTGTTACCTGATTGAGACCTCGGAAGTCTACACAAAACATCATCTCCCTTTTTCCATCTTTTGTGTGAGGCTTTGGTACGAGCACCACTGGGCTAGCCCATGGGCTTTCAGAAGGTTCAATCACCCCTAGATCCAACATTTTCTGCACCTCTTGTTTCATGGTCAGGCTGCCTATAAATTTTACTTTTGACAGGCAGGCTGTCTCCAGTGTCAATTGTGTGTTAACACCAGGATGTTGTACCTGGTACAATTGAAAAGAGGTCAGAAAAGTGTCCTAGGAGATTGATGCAGTTGTCTTTCTGTTCTGCAGTCAGACAATCTGCCAAAACTACTCCCTCCACTAAGGCATCTGCTTCAGTGGTGGAGAAGAGGTCAGGGAGAGGGTCACTCTCTTCTTCCTGTCCCTCATCTGTTGCCATGAGCAGGGTGAGATCAGCCCTGCCATAGTAGGGTTTCATGTGGTTGACATGAATCACCCTAAGGGGACTCCTGGTAGTGCCCGGGTCTACCAAATAGGTAACCTTACCCTTCTTCTCAACAATTTGATGGGGTCCACTCCATTTGTCCTGGAGTGCTCTTGGGGCCACAGGCTCCAATACCCACACCTTCTGTCCTGGTTGGTACTGGATCAGAACAGCCTTCTGGTCATGCCATTACTTTTGCAGCTCCTGGCTGGCCTGAAGATTTTTACTGGTCTTTTTCATGTACTCATCCACTCTGGATCTTAGGCCAAGTACATAATCCACTATGTCCTGTTTAGGAGCTTTTAAAGGTTGTTCCCAACCCTCCTTCACAAGAGTGAGTGGACCTCTTACAGGGTGCCCAAGGAGGAGTTCAAAGGGGCTGCAGCTCAATCCTTTCTGCAGTACCTCCCTGTAAGCAAAAAGGAGGGAAGGTAACAGGACATCCCATCTCCTCCTGACATTTTCAGAGAGTCCCATTATCATACCTTTGAGAGATTTAATAAACCTCTCTACCAGTCCGTTAGTCTGTGGATTGTAAGGGGTGGTGAACTTGTAGGTAACACCACATTCCTTCCACATTGCTTTCAAGTATGCAGACATGAAGTTGGTACCTCTGTCTGATACTGCCTCTTTAGGAAAACCCACCCTGGAAAAGATTACTATCAGGGCCTCTGCCCCTGCAGGGGCTGTAGTGGTCCTTAGAGGGATTGCTTCAGGATATCTTGAGGCATGGTCCACAACCACCAAGATAAACCTATTGCCTGAAGCAGTAGGAGGGTCAAGGGGGCCAGCTATGCCAACCCCTATCCTTTCAAAGGGCACCGCAACCACAGGAAGTGGAATTAGAGGGGTCTTTGGAGTGCCACCAGTCTTGCCACTGGCTTGGCAGGTCACACAAGACTTGCAAAAATCATTGGTGTCCTCTGATATCCTAGGCCAGTGAAACAAGGGGACAAGTCTTTCCCAAGTTTTGATCTAGCCCAAATGCCCAGACAAAGGAATGTCATGTGCAAGAGTTAGGAGAAACTCTATGTACTGCAGGGGAATGACCAATCTCCTGGCTGCTCCAGGTTTTGGGTCCCTTGCCTCTGTGTACAAGAGGTTATCCTCCCAGTAAACTCTATGACTGTCACTAACATCCCCATTTTGCTGTTTGACAGCTTGCTGTCTGAGACCCTCTAATGTGGGACAGGTTTGCTGTGCCACACTCAGCTCTTCCCTGGCAGCCCCCTCTACCCAAAAGCTCAGCAGTGTCTGCTTCCATCTCATCTGTTGTAGGTTCTGCACAGGGAGAGGATTCCTCATCCTCAAAAGCAGAATCTTCTGGAGAGGGAGGGATAGTGGGCAAGGATTTACCCATTCTACCCCTGGCTTTTGGGAGCACTTGGTCCATTGTTCCAAGATCCAAGCTTCCCTGTCCTCCTTGCTTCTTGGCCTGAGCCCTTGTCAAAGCAAAGATATGCCCAGTAATGCCCAGCATTGCTGCATGAGCTTCCAACTCCACTTCAGCCCAAGCTGATGTCTCTAAATCATTCCCTAGTAGACAGTCTACAGGTAATTCTGAGGCAACCACAACTTTCTTTGGACCAGTAACACCCCCCCAGTTGGGATTCACAACAGCCATGGGGTGGCTAAGAGTGTTGTTATGAGCGTCTGTCACTTGGTACTGGTGACCAAGTAGGTGTTGTTCAGGGTGTACCAGTTTCTCTATTACCATGGTAACACTGGCACCTGTGTCCCTGTAGGCCTGAACCTCAACACCATTTATTAGGGGAAGTTGCTTGCACTTACCGATATTAAGGGGAGAAGCAACCAAGGTGGCAAAGTCAATACCACCATTAGAGACTTAAGTAGCCTCTGTGGTCTCCCTAACAAGACCAACCCCAACTACATTACCAATGGTGAGCCCAGCTACACCCTTTAATTGGCTATTTGTAGTAGACTTCCCACCACCACTGATGTACTGGGTTTTTCAGAACCGGTACTGATCCTGTAACCCAGCGGTGCCAGGGTACACCCAAAGACCTCGGGTACTTTCCTCATTCAGACTACAGAAACTCAGAGTCTTCTAGGTGAAGTCAAAGATCGAATTTATTGGCTGCAACCAATTGACAAGTGTCCTAGAAGTACAACAGCACGATTTGTATGTTCTCAGGAGACTGTGTTTCAATGCAAAGTCAGGTTTCCTTATATACAGTTTTTTAAGCTTCAGGCAAACATTCTTGACATTTTGGTTGGTCATTCACATGTTTTCACTACAAAGGAAAAAACAGTGTCATGATGAAACCTCATATTTCATCTCATCCAACCCATAATAAATTACCCGGCAAGGCCTAGTATTTTACATCAGATAAGTGTGGACCCCCAATAAAAACGGGCACCTCCCCCTCGTAAAGTAAGAGGAAGAAAAGAGCAGGTGCAGGTGTGAGCAAGATTAGGTAGGGTGTGTGAGCGATAATAAGGGTTTTATGGCATGGTGTGCCTTGATGCTATCTGATTCGGCCACTGGGAGAGGGACTGACCAAACAGGTTTGGCCTGAGGCAATGGTTCCAGCTTGCCCAGGTCAGAGAAAAGTCAATCAAGGTGTACGTGTCCTTGGAATCAAATCTGACTGTATTATAAGCCTATGTGAGGGCAACTTTTAAAATGGCTGCCGTGTATAAAATGGGAGCCACGAGTGCAGGACGAAAATGGCGATTTCGAGGTGAAAACGCTGCTGGAATTGAGCGAAAATGCTCATGCTTAGTGTACTAGTCATTATCGGTCTTTTGACACTAAAATCGTACTGCTGTGGCAAAGTAAATTACATGGGTCCAGAATTTTTAGAACCACACCACTGCTATTACTAGGGGCACTAGAATTTGCAGCAGGGGTTGTGGTGGTGGGAGGTTTGGTGTTTTATTTTAGACAACTGGAGTCACTTGCCCAGTGGCTTTTACTGTTACATAAATAACACCATGGCTTCTTTTGATTGTTGGAAGAGGATTTGGACCCATCATCCCCAGAGGAGTTTTGTGGACCTGATGAAGACTCAGAATGCTTTTGATCTTTGTCCCCACCCTTGTCAGAAGACTTGCCATCCTTCTTCTTGCCATCCTTGTCACCACCTGTATGAACCTTTCTGTTCACTCTTGCCCTGACCCATTTGTCTGCCTTCTTTCCCAATTCTTGGGGAGAGGTCAGATCTGAGTCCACCAAGTACTGATGCAACAAGTCAGACAAACAATTATTCAAAATATGCTCTCCCATGATTAGATTATACAGGCTTTCATAGTCACTCACCTTACTGAAATGTAACCATCCCTCCATGGCCTTCACTGAACAGTCTACAAAGTCTGTCCAGTCTTGAGAGGACTCTTTTCTGGTATCTCTGAACTTTATCCTCTATTGTTCAGTGGTTAAGCCAAATCCATCTAAGAGTGTGTAGGAAAGTATCATCTTGCCTGGTATGTTACCACCATTTTCACTGTATGTATGTTTGTTTTTGCTTATGTGTCACTGGGATCCTGCCAGGCAGGAACCCAGTGCTCATAATGTATGCCCTGTATGTGTTCCATGTGTGGTGCCTAACTGTATCACTGAGGCTCTGCTAACCAGAACCTCAGTGTTTATGCTCTCTCTGCTTTTCACAATTGTCACTTCAGACTAGTGACTATCTTCACCAATTCTCATTGGCACACTGGAACACCCTTCTAATTCCCTTGTATATGGTACTGAGGTACCCAGGGTATTGGGGTTCCAGGAGATCCCTATGGGCTGCAGCATTTCGTTTGCCACCATAGGGAGCTCAGACAATTCTTACACAGGACTGCCACTGCAGCCTGACTGAGATAACGTCCACGTTATTTCACAGCCATTTTTCACTGCACATAAGTAACTTATAAGTCACCTATATGATTAACCCTCACTTGGTAAAGGTTAGGTGCCAAGTTACTTAGTGTGTGGGCACCCTGGCACTAGCCAAGGTGCCCCTACATTGTTCAGGGCAAATTCTCTGGACTTTGTGAGTGCGGGGACACCATTACACGCGTGCATTACATATAGGTTGCTACCTATATGTATAGTCACAACGGTAACTCCGAACATCGTCATGCAACATGTCTAGGATCATGGAATTGTCACCCCAATTCCATTCTGGTATTGGGGTGACAATTCCATGCATCCCCGGATCTCTAGCACAAAACCCGGTACTGCCAAACTGCCTTTCTGTAGTCTTCACTGCAGCTGCTGCTGCTGCCAACCCCCCAGACAGGATTCTGCCCCCCTGGGGCCTGGGCAGCCTGGTCCCAGGAAGGCAGAACGAAGGATTTCCTCTGAGAGAGGGTGTTACACCCTCTCCCTTTGGAAATAGGTGTAAAGGGCTGGGGAGGAGAAGCCTCCCCCAGCCTCTGGAAATGCTTTGATGGGCACAGTTGATGCCCATCTCTGCATAAGCCAGTCTACACCGGTTCAGGGATCCCCCAGCCCTGCTCTGGCACGAAAATGGTCAAAGGAAAGGGGTGTGACCATTCCCCTGACCTGCACCTTCTAGGGGAGGTGCCCCAGACTTCTGCCATCTTGGGTTCAGAGGTGTTGGGGCAAAATGGACAGCTCTGAGTGGCCAGTGCCAGCAGGTGACGTCAGAGACCCCTCCTGATAGTTGCTTACCTCTTTCAGTAGCCAAGCCTCCTTTCTCAGTAGCCAAACCTCCTTTTCTGGCTATATAGGGTCTCTTCTCTGGGCTATTCCTCAGATAACGAATACAAGAGCTTACCAGAATTCCTCTGTACTTCCCTGTTCGACTTCTGCCAAGGATCGACCGCTGACTGCTCCAGGACGCCTTCAAAACCGCAACAAAGTAGCAAGACGACTACCAGCAACATTGTAGCAACTCATCCTGCTGGCTTTCTCGACTGTTTCCTGGTGGTGCATGCTCTGAGGGCTGTCTGCCTTAACCCTGCACTGGAAGCCAAGAAGAAATCTCCAGTGGGTCAATGGAATCTTTCCCCTGCCAACGCAGGCACCAAACTTCTGCATCACCAGTCCTCTGGTCCCCTCTCATCCTGACGAGCATGGTCCCTGGAACACAGGAGCTGGGTCCAAGTGTCTCCCACAGTCCAGTGGCCCTTCTGTCCAAAGTTGGTGGACGTAAGTCCTTGCCTCCCCACGCCAGACAGAAAACCTGTGTGCTGCGTGATTTGCAGCTGCTCCGGCTTCTGTGCACTTCTCCAAGGATTCCTTTGTGCACATCCTAGCCTGGGTCCCCAGCACTCCTTCCTGCATTGCTCAACTCGCTGAGATGGACTCTGACATCGTGGGACCCTCCTTTGTGACTCTGAGTTGACTGCTATTCTCAGATCTTCTAAGTGCCTATTCTGGTACTTCTGTGGGTGCTGTCTGCTTCTGTGGGGCTCTCTGAGTTGCTGGGAGCCCCCTCTCTCTCCTCTACCAAGGGGCGACACCCTGGTCCTTCCTGGTCCCCAGCAGCACCCAAAATTCTTAACCATAACTCTTGCAGCTAGCAAGGCTTGTTTGTGGTATTTCATTGTGGAAACACTTCAGCAACCTCCAGCACGCCGTGGGACATCTTCTCACCAAAGGGGAAGTTCTTGGCTCCTTTCGTTGTTTCAGAATCTTTGGCTTCTTCCACCCAGAGGCAGCCCTTTAGCACCTTCATCCGGGGTTTATTGGGCTCCTACCCCCCCTGGACACTTGCGTGACTCTTGGACTTGGTACCCGTCCTTTACAGGTCCTCAGGTCCAGGAATCCGTCTTCAGTGTTTTGCTGGTGCTTGTGGTTCTCGCAGACTCCCCTATCACGACTATCCTGTCTTTTTGGGGTAGTAGAGTAACTTTACTCCGACTTTTCAGGGTCTTGGGGTAGAGTATTTTGGACACCCTTACTGTTTTCTCACAGTCCCAGCAACCCTCTACAAACTCCCATAGGTCTGGGGTGCTTTGGTGATTCGTATTCCACTTTTGGAGTATATGGTTTGTGTTGCCCCTTGGCCTATGTCTACCTATTGCATCCTATTGTGATTCTACATTGTTTGCACTACTTTTTCTTACTGTTACTTACCTGTTTTGGGTATGTGTACATATAATTTGTGTATATTACTTACCTCCTAAGTGAGGGTATCCTCTGAGATACTTTTGGCATATTGTCACTAAAACTCTGAGTATTGTGTTTTCTTATGACATTGTGCTATATGACATAAGTGGTATAGTAGGAGCTTTGCATGTCTCCTAGTTCAGCCTAAGCTGCTTTGCCATAGCTACCTCTAACAGCCTAACCTGCTGGAAACACCTCTATTCTACTGATAAGGGATAACTGGACCTGGCACAAGGTGTAAGTACCACAGTGTACCCACTATAAGCCAGGCCAGCCTCCTACATTGGTAGTGCATCCGTTGGATAAGTATTTGTAACTGCTTTACCACTTTGTCATTTGGTGTTTTTCATAAGAAAATCTCATACCAAATAGTTCAGTATATGTACATTTAACCAAAACAGTTTACTTTTCTGCTCTAAAACGTTTTACCACGTTTCTGAAAAGTTCTGAAAACTTTTAAGTTTTCAAAATGTTTGAAAACGTTTTCTCTCTGTGCTTCCTAAAGTTCTAAAACTTTTTCACTCTCTGTCTTAAACCTTTTCTATCATGTCTTCAGTATCGGTCACTCCCAAAGTTGTTCAGGCAACTTATGAGAGTTTAATCTACAGAAGTTTGAGGGGCCTCTGCCTGGATAGCGGTTTAAGCATAGGTAAGAATCCGACAAAAGAGTTTCTCTTTAACATGCTCTTACAAAATGACCAGAATCAGTCTGGCCCATCTCAGGAAAGAGAGGAAAATGGGGAGGCTTCCCAGTTAGACTCAGAGGAGGTCCCTGAAGACACTGGTAGTGGGAGAGGTCCACACATTAGAAGGGCATATTTCACTCCTAAAGGCCAGGTTACTAGGATCCAGCCAGTTAGGGACAGGTCTCTCTCTGCCAATTCCCAAATCTCCTCTGTATCCAAACATTCCCAACCCTCCCACCCTGAGGAAAACTTAATGGAAAGGGAACTCAGAAACCTGAGGTTGGACGAGACCAGGCTGAAGCTTAAACAGCAGCAGCTGGCCTTAGACAGGGAATCCCTAGATATAGAGAGGGAAAGACAGAGAATGGGGTTAGGTCCCCATGGTGGCAGCAGCAATGTTTCAGATTTTAATCCTGTTAGAGAGCAAGATTCCACAAACCTGCATAAGATAGTCCCCCCTTACAAGGAGGGGGATGACATTAATAAGTGGTTTGCTGCACTTGAGAGGGCCTGTATGGTACAGTTGGCCACTCAAAGGCAGTGGGCTGCTATCTTGTGGATATCTTTAACTAGAAAGGGTAGGGATAGGCTCCTTACAGTCAGAGAAAGTGATGCCAATAATTACAAAGTTTTGAAGGATGAACTCTTGGATGGATTTGGCTTAACCACTGAACAATACAGGATTAAGTTCAGAGACACCAGAAAAGAGTCCTCTCAAGACTGGGCAAATTTTGTTGACTGTTCAGTGAAGACCTTGGAGGGCTGGTTACTTGGCAGTAAAGTTTCTGACTATGAAAGCCTGTATAATCTTATCCTGAGAGAGCATATTCTTAAAAATTGTGTGTCTGATTTGTTGCACCAGTACTTGGTAGACTAAGATCTGACTTCTCCCCGAGAATTGGGGAAGAAGGCAGACAAATGGGTCAGAACAAGAGTGAACAGAAAAGTTCATACAGGGGGTGACAAGTGTAGGAAAGTAGCCTCTTTCTAGCCTTGTTACCCCCGCTTTTGGCCTGTTTGTGACTGTTTGTCAGGGTGTTTTCACTGTCTCACTGGGATCCTGCTAGCCAGGGCCCAGTGCTCATAGTGAAAACCCTATGTTTTCAGTATGTTTGTTATGTGTCACTGGGACCCTGCTAGCCAGGACCCCAGTGCTCATAAGTTTGTGACCTAAATGTATGTGTTCCCTGTGTGATGCCTAACTGTCTCACTGAGGCTCTGCTAACCAGAACCTCAGTGGTTATGCTCTCTCTTTACAAATTGTCACTAACAGGCTAGTGACCAATTTCACCAATTCACATTGGCATACTGGAACACCCTTATAATTCCCTAGTATATGGTACTGAGGTACCGAGGGTATTGGGGTTCCAGGAGATCCCTATGGGCTGCAGCATTTCTTTTGCCACCCATAGGGAGCTCTGATAATTCTTACACAGGCCTGCCATTGCAGCCTGAGTGAAATAACGTCCACGTTATTTCACAGCCATTTACCACTGCACTTAAGTAACTTATAAGTCACCTATATGTCTAACCTTTACGTGGTAAAGGTTGGGTGCTAAGTTACTTAGTGTGGGCACCCTGGCACTAGCCAAGGTGCCCCCACATTGTTCAGGGCAAATTCCCCGGACTTTGTGAGTGCGGGGACACCATTACACGCGTGCACTGTACATAGGTCACTACCTATGTACAACGTCACAATGGTAACTCCGAACATGGCCATGTAACATGTCTAAGATCATGGAATTGTCACCCCAATGCCATTCTGGCATTGGGGAGACAATTCCATGATCCCCGAGTCTCTAGCACAGACCCGGGTACTGCCAAACTGCCTTTCCCGGGGTTTCACTGCAGCTGCTGCTGCTGCCAACCCCTCAGACAGGTTTCTGCCCTCCTGGGGTCCAGCCAGGCTTGGCCCAGGAAGGCAGACTAAAAGACTTCCTCAGAGAGAGGGTGTTACACCCTCTCCCTTTGGAAAAAGGTGTCAGGGCTGGGGAGGAGTAGCCTCCCCCAGCCTCTGGAAATGCTTTGATGGGCACAGATGGTGCCCATATCTGCATAAGCCAGTCTGCACCGGTTCAGGGATCCCCCAGCCCTGCTCTGGCGTGAAACTGGACAAAGGAAAGGGGAGTGACCACTCCCCTGACCTGCACCTCCCAGGGCATGTGCCCAGAGCTCCTCCAGTGTGCCCCAGACCTCTGCCATCTTGGAAACAGAGGTGTTGCTGGCACACTGGACTGCTCTGAGTGGCCAGTGCCAGCAGGTGACGTCAGAGACTCCTTCTGATAGGCTGCTCCAGGTGTTGCTAGCCTATCCTCTCTCCTAAATAGCCAAACCTCCTTTTCTGGCTATTTAGGATCTCTGCTTTGGGGAATTCTTTAGATAACGAATGCAAGAGCTCATCAGAGTTCCTCTGCATCTCTCTCTTCACCTTCTGCCAAGGAATCGACCACTGACTGCTCTGGAAGCCTGCAAAACTGCAACAAAGTAGCAAAGACGACTACTGCGACCTTGTAACGCTGATCCGGCCGCCTTCTCGACTGTTTTCCTGGTGGTGCATGCTGTGGGGGTAGTCTGCCTCCTCTCTGCACTAGAAGCTCCACAGAAATCTCCCGTGGGTCGACGGAATCTTCCCCCTGCAACCGCAGGTACCAAAAGACTGAATCACCGGTCCTCTGGGTCTCCTCTCAGCATGACGAGCGAGGTCCCTTGAACTCAGCAACTCTGTCCAAGTGACTCCCACAGTCCAGTGACTCTTCAGTCCAAGTTTGGTGGAGGTAAGTCCTTGCCTCCCCACGCTAGACTGCATTGCTGGGTACCACGTGATTTGCAGCTGCTCCGGTTCCTGTGCACTCTTCCAGGTTTTTCTTTGTGCACAGCCAAGCCTGGGTCCCCGACACTCTAACCTGCAGTGCACAACCTTCTGAGTTGTCCTCCGGCGTCGTGGGACCTTCCTTTGTGACTTCGGGCGAGCTCCGGTTCACTCTTTTCGTAGTGCCTGTTCCGGCACTTCTGCGGATGCTGCTTGCTTCTGAGTGGGCTTCTTGTCTTGCTGGACGCCCCCCTCTGTATCCTCACACAATTGGCAACATCCTGGTCCCTCCTGGGCCACAGCAGCATCCAAAAATCCTAACCGCGACCCTTGTAGCTAGCAAGGCTTGTTTGCAGTCATTCTGCACGGAAACAACTCTACAAGCTTCTACACGATGTGAGACATCCATCCTCCAAAGAGGAAGTTTCTATCCCTTGCCGTTCTTGCAGAATCCACAGCTTCTACCATCCCGTGACAGCTTTTTTGCACCCACAGCTGGCATTGCCTTGGCATCTGCCCACTCCCGACTTGATTGTGACTTTTGAACTTGGTCCCCTTGTTCCACAGGTACTCTCGTCAGGAAATCCATTGTTGTTGCATTGCTGGTGTTGGTCTTTCTTGCAGAATTCCCCTATCACGACTTCTGTGCTCTTTGGGGAACTTAGGTGCACTTTGCACCCACTTTTCAGGGTCTTGGGGTGGGCTATTTTTTTAACCCTCACTGTTTTCTTACAGTCCCAGCGACCCTCTACAAGGTCACATAGGTTTGGGGTCCATTCGTGGTTCGCATTCCACTTCTAGAGTATATGGTTTGTGTTGCCCCCATCCCTATGTGCCCCCATTGCATTTTATTGTGACTATACATTGCTTGCACTGTTTTCTATTGCTATTACTGCATATTTTGGTATTGTGTACATATATCTTGTGTATATTTGCTATCCTCATACTGAGGGTACTCACTGAGATACTTTTGGCATATTGTCATAAAAATAAAGTACCTTTATTTTTAGTATATCTGTGTATTGTGTTTACTTATGATATTGTGCATATGACACCAGTGGTATAGTAGGAGCTTTACACGCTTCCTAGTTCAGCCTAAGCTGCTCTGCTAAGCTACCTTTTCTATCAGCCTAAGCTGCTAGACACCCCTCTACACTAATAAGGAATACCTGGACCTGGTGCAAGGTGAAAGTTCCCCTTGGTACCCACTCCAAGCCAGGCCAGCCTCCTACATTGGTTGTGCAGTGGTGGGATAAGTACTTGCAACTACTTACCACTTTGTCATTTTGTACTTTTCATAAGAGAAAAATATACAAAGCAAGTTCAGTGTGTGTACACCTAACCAAAAAGTTTTGCTTTTCTTCTCTTACTCCTTTGCTAAGTGCTGAAAAGTACCTCTAAAACTTTCAAAAAGTTCTTAAAAAGTTAAAAAAGTTATTTTTTTCTGTTCTTTAAAAAGTTCTGAAACTTTTTCTTTCTTTTTCTGTCCCTTAAACCTTTTGTATAATGTCTGGTACAGGTCAAACTGTTGATCTGACCAAACTTGCTTATGATCACCTTAGCTGGAAAGGAGCAAGGAGTCTCTGCACTGAAAGAGGTTTAGGGGTAGGGAAGAATCCCTCAAGAGAACTGTTAGTTAATATGCTCATTGAACAAGATAAGACCTTGGTTGGCACTTCTGGTGAGAGATTAGCTGATGATTCCCACTCTGATTCTGGGGCACCCCTAGTAAAAGAGTTAGAAGGGAACCTTCCCAACCTGCCCATTAGCAGACCACCTAGCAGGGCTGTTACTGATGTGAGTTCTCATCATAGTATAGAGATAGCTCCTTTAGGCCAGGTTGATAGAGTGCCATCTGTTAGGGACAGGTCTCCCTCTGTTCATTCACACCATTCTTCTGTGTCAAAGCATGCCCAACCCACCCTCCCTGAAGACAGAATGTTAGAAAGGGAACTCAATAGATTGAGAGTGGAAGAATCCAGGCTGAAGCTCAAGAAGCAACAGCTGGATTTAGATAGGCAAGCATTTGACTTAGAAAAAGAAAGACCGAGTTTGGGGTTTGGACCCCATGGTGGCAGCAGCAGTATTACAGATAGTAATCCTGTTAAAGAGCATGATTCTAGGAATCTGCACAAGATACCTACCCCTTACAAGGAGGGGGATGACATTAACAAGTGGTTTGCTGCACTTGAGAGGGCCTGTAATGTACAGGGGGTCCCTCAAAGGCAGTGGGCTGCCATCCTATGGCTATCTTTCAGTGGAAAGGGAAGGGATAGGCTCCTTACTGTTAAGGAAAGTGATGCCAATGATTTTACAGTTCTTAAGAATGCACTCCTTGATGGTTATGGCTTAACCACTGAACAGTACAGGATCAAGTTCAGAGAAACCAAAAAGGAGTCTTCACAAGACTGGGTAGACTTTGTTGACCATTCAGTGAAGGCCTTGGAGGGGTGGTTACATGGCAGTAAAGTTTCTGACTATGAAAGCCTGTATAACTTAATCATGAGAGAGCATATTCTTAATAATTGTGTGTCTGATTTGTTGCACCAGTACCTGGTAGACTCTGATCTGACCTCTCCCCAAGAATTGGGAAAGAAGGCAGACAAATGGGTCAGAACAAGGGTGAACAGAAAAGTTCATACAGGGGGTGACAAGGATGGGAAGAAGGATGGCAAGTCTTCTGACAAGGGTGGGGGCAAATCTAAAAATGAGTCTTCATCAGGCCCAAAAAAACACTCTGGTGGGGGTGGTGGGCCCAATTCCTCTTCAAATCAAAATCAAGTAAAGAAACTATGGTGCTATTTATGTAAAATTAAAGGCCATTGGACAACTGATCCCAGTTGTCCAAAGAAAAGCACCAAGCCTCCTACCACTACAACCCCTGCTGATACACCTAGTGCCCCTAGTAATAGCAGTGGTGGTGGGAGCAAACCTACTAATAACTGTGAGAAGGTAGCCTCTTTCTAGCCTTGTTACCCCCACTTTTGGCCTGTTTGTGAGTGTATGTCAGGGTGTTTTTCACTGTTTTCACTGTCTCACTGGGATCCTGATAGCCAGGCCTCAGTGCTCATAGTGAAAACACCATGTTTTCAGTATGGTTGTTATGTGTCACTGGGATCCTGCTAGTCAGGACCCCAGTGCTCATAGGTTTGTGGCCTATATGTATGTGTCACTGGGACCCTGTCACACAGGGCCCCAGTGCTCATAGGTGTGCATGTATATGTTCCCTGTGTGGTGCCTAACTGTCTCACTGAGGCTCTGCTAATCAGAACCTCAGTGGTTATGCTCTCTCATTACTTTCAAATTGTCACTAACAGGCTAGTGACCATTTTTACCAATTTACATTGGCTTACTGGAACACCCTTATAATTCCCTAGTATATGGTACTGAGGTACCCAGGGTATTGGGGTTCCAGGAGATCCCTATGGGCTGCAGCATTTCTTTTGCCACCCATAGGGAGCTCTGACAATTCTTACACAGGCCTGCCACTGCAGCCTGAGTGAAATAACGTCCACGTTATTTCACAGCCATTTTACACTGCACTTAAGTAACTTATAAGTCTCCTATATGTCTAACCTTTACCTGGTAAAGGTTAGGTGCAAAGTTACTTAGTGTGAGGGCACCCTGGCACTAGCCAAGGTGCCCCCACATTGTTCAGAGCCAATTCCCTGAACTTTGTGAGTGCGGGGACACCATTACACGCGTGCACTACATATAGGTCACTACCTATATGTAGCTTCACCATGGTAACTCCGAATATGGCCATGTAACATGTCTATGATCATGGAATTGCCCCCTCTATGCCATCCTGGCATAGTTGGCACAATCCCATGATCCCAGTGGTCTGTAGCACAGACCCTGATACTGCCAAACTGCCCTTCCTGGGGTTTCACTGCAGCTGCTGCTGCTGCCAACCCCTCAGACAGGCAGCTGCCCTCCTGGGGTCCAGCCAGGCCTGGCCCAGGATGGCAGAACAAAGAACTTCCTCTGAGAGAGGGTGTGACACCCTCTCCCTTTGGAAAATGGTGTGAAGGCAGGGGAGGAGTAGCCTCCCCCAGCCTCTGGAAATGCTTTGTTGGGCACAGATGTGCCCAATTCTGCATAAGCCAGTCTACACCGGTTCAGGGACCCCTTAGCCCCTGCTCTGGCGCGAAACTGGACAAAGGAAAGGGGAGTGACCACTCCCCTGACCTGCACCTCCCCTGGGAGGTGTCCAGAGCTCCTCCAGTGTGCTCCAGGCCTCTGCCATCTTGGAAACAGAGGTGCTGCTGGCACACTGGACTGCTCTGAGTGGCCAGTGCCACCAGGTGACGTCAGAGACTCCTGCTGATAGGCTCCTTCAGGTGTTAGTAGCCTTTCCTCTCTCCTAGGTAGCCAAACCCTCTTTTCTGGCTATTTAGGGTCTCTGTCTCTGGGGAAACTTTAGATAACGAATGCATGAGCTCAGCCGAGTTCCTCTGCATCTCCCTCTTCACCTTCTGATAAGGAATCGACCGCTGACCGCGCTGGAAGCCTGCAAACCTGCAACATAGTAGCAAAGACGACTACTGCAACTCTGTAACGCTGATCCTGCCGCCTTCTCGACTGTTTTCCTGCTTGTGCATGCTGTGGGGGTAGTCTGCCTCCTCTCTGCACCAGAAGCTCCGAAGAAATCTCCCGTGGGTCGACGGAATCTTCCCCCTGCAACCGCAGGCACCAAAAAGCTGCATTACCAGTCCCTTGGGTCTCCTCTCAGCACGACGAGCGAGGTCCCTCGAATCCAGCGACACCGTCCAAGTGACCCCCACAGTCCAGTGACTCGTCAGCCCAAGTTTGGTGGAGGTAAGTCCTTGCCTCACCTCGCTGGGTTGCATTGCTGGGAACCGCGACTTTGCAAGCTACTCCGGCCCCTGTGCACTTCCGGCGGAAATCCTTCGTGCACAGCCAAGCCTGGGTCCACGGCACTCTAACCTGCATTGCACGACTTTCTAAGTTGGTCTCCGGCGACGTGGGACTCCTTTGTGCAACTTCGGTGAGCACCGTTTCACGCATCCTCGTAGTGCCTGTTTCTGGCACTTCTCCGGGTGCTACCTGCTTCAGTGAGGGCTCTTTGTCTTGCTCGACGTCCCCTCTCTCTGCAGGTCCAATTTGCGACCTCCTGGTCCCTCCTGGGCCCCAGCAGCGTCCAAAAACGCCAAACGCACGATTTGCATGTAGCAAGGCTTGTTGGCGTCCATCCGGCGGGAAAACACTTCTGCACGACTCTCAAAGGCGTGGGAGATCCATCCTCCAAAGGGGAAGTCTCTAGCCCTTGTCGTTCTTGCAGTATTTACAGTTCTTCAGCCTAGTAAGAGCTTCTTTGCACCAACCGCTGGCATTTCTTGGGCATCTGCCCATCTCCGAGTTGCTTGTGACTTTTGGACTTGGTCCCCTTGTTCCACATGTACCCTCAGTCAGGAATCCATCGTTGTTGCATTGCTGATTTGTGTTTTCCTTGCATTTTCCCTCTAACACGACTATTTTGTCCTTAGGGGAACTTTAGTGCACTTTGCACTCACTTTTCAGGGTCTTGGGGAGGGTTATTTTTCTAACTCTCACTATTTTCTAATAGTCCCAGCGACCCTCTACAAGGTCACATAGGTTTGGGGTCCATTCGTGGTTCGCATTCCACTTTTGGAGTATATGGTTTGTGTTGCCCCTATCGCTATGTTTCCCCATTGCATCCTATTGTAACTATACATTGTTTGCACTGTTTTCTAAGACTATACTGCATATTTTTGCTATTGTGTATATATATCTTGTGTATATTTCCTATCCTCTCACTGAGGGTACACTCTAAGATACTTTGGCATATTGTCATAAAAATAAAGTACCTTTATTTTTAGTATAACTGTGTATTGTGTTTTCTTATGATATTGTGCATATGACACTAAGTGGTACTGTAGTAGCTTCACACGTCTCCTAGTTCAGCCTGAGCTGCTCTGCTAAGCTACCATTATCTATCAGCCTAAGCTGCTAGACACCCTATACACTAATAAGGGATAACTGGGCCTGGTGCAAGGTGCAAGTACCCCTTGGTACTCACTACAAGCCAGTCCAGCCTCCTACATTGGTTGTGCAGCGGTGGGATAAGTGCTTGAGACTACTTAGCACTCTTGTCATTGTACTTTTCATAAGAGAAAAATATACAAAACAAGGTCAGTGTATATACACATAGCCAAAAAGTTTTGCATTTCCTCTTTTCACTCTTTTCTAAGTGCTGAAAAGTACTTCTAAACTTTCAAAAAATTCTTAAAAGTTTTAAAAGTTTTTTCTGTCTTTCCAAAAAGTTCTGAAAACTTTTTTCTCTTTTTCTATCACTTTAACTCTCTCTAAAAAATGTCTGGCACAGGCAAAAATGTTGAACTGTCCAAACTTGCATATGATCACCTTAGCTGGAAAGGAGCAAGGAGTCTCTGCATAGAGAGAGTTTTGAGTGTAGGGAAAAATCCTTCCTTAGAACTGTTAATTAATATGCTTAGAGTACAGGATAAGGTCATAAGTGCCAAATCTGGTGAAAAAGTAGCTAATGGTTCTCAATCTGTGTGAGAAGGTAGCCTCTTTCTAGCCTTGTTACCCCCACTTTTGGCCTGTTTGTGAGTGTATGTCAGGGTGTTTGTCACTGTTTTTACTGTCTCACTGGGATCCTGATAGCCAGGCCTCAGTGCTCATAGTGAAAACACTATGTTTTCAGTATGGTTGTTATGTGTCACTGGGATCCTGCTAGTCAGGACCCCAGTGCTCATAGGTTTGTGGCCTATATGTATGTGTCACTGGGACCCTGTCACACAGGGCCCCAGTGCTCATAGGTGTGCATGTATATGTTCCCTGTGTGGTGCCTAACTGTCTCACTGAGGCTCTGCTAACCAGAACCTCAGTGGTTATGCTCTCTCATTACTTTCAAATTGTCACTAACAGGCTAGTGACCAATTTTACCAATTTACATTGGCTTACTGGAACACCCTTATAATTCCCTAGTATATGGTACTGAGGTACCCAGGGTATTGGGGTTCCAGGAGATCCCTATGGGCTGCAGCATTTCTTTTGCCACCCATAGGGAGCTCTGACAATTCTTACACAGGCCTGCCACAGCAGCCTGAGTGAAATAACGTCCACGTTATTTCACAGCCATTTTACACTGCACTTAAGTAACTTATAAGTCACCTATATGTCTAACCTTTACCTGGTAAAGGTTAGGTGCAAAGTTACTTAGTGTGAGGGCACCCTGGCACTAGCCAAGGTGCCCCCACATTGTTCAGAGCCAATTCCCTGAACTTTGTGAGTGCGGGGACACCATTACACGCGTGCACTACATATAGGTCACTACCTATATGTAGCTTCACCATGGTAACTCCGAATATGGCCATGTAACATGTCTATGATCATGGAATTGCCCCCTCTATGCCATCCTGGCATTGTTGGTACAATTCCATGATCCCAGTGGTCTGTAGCACAGACCCTGGTACTGCCAAACTGCCCTTCCTGGGGTTTCACTGCAGCTGCTGCTGCTGCCAACCCCTCAGACAGGCATCTGCCCTCCTGGGGTCCAGCCAGGCCTGGCCCAGGATGGCAGAACAAAGAACTTCCTCTGAGAGAGGGTGTGACACCCTCTCCCTTTGGAAAATGGTGTGAAGGCAGGGGAGGAGTAGCCTCCCCCAGCCTCTGGAAATGCTTTCTTGGGCACAGATGTGCCCAATTCTGCATAAGCCAGTCTACACCGGTTCAGGGACCCCTTAGCCCCTGCTCTGGCGCGAAACTGGACAAAGGAAAGGGGAGTGACCACTCCCCTGACCTGCACCTCCCCTGGGAGGTGTCCAGAGCTCCTCCAGTGTGCTCCAGACCTCTGCCATCTTGGAAACAGAGGTGCTGCTGGCACACTGGACTGCTCTGAGTGGCCAGTGCCACCAGGTGACGTCAGAGACTCCTGCTGATAGGCTCCTTCAGGTGTTAGTAGCCTTTCCTCTCTCCTAGGTAGCCAAACCCTCTTTTCTGGCTATTTAGGGTCTCTGTCTCTGGGGAAACTTTAGATAACGAATGCATGAGCTCAGCCGAGTTCCTCTGCATCTCCCTCTTCACCTTCTGATAAGGAATCGACCGCTGACCGCGCTGGAAGCCTGCAAACCTGCAACATAGTAGCAAAGACGACTACTGCAACTCTGTAACGCTGATCCTGCCGCCTTCTCGACTGTTTTCCTGCTTGTGCATGCTGTGGGGGTAGTCTGCCTCCTCTCTGCACCAGAAGCTCCGAAGAAATCTCCCGTGGGTCGACGGAATCTTCCCCCTGCAACCGCAGGCACCAAAAAGCTGCATTACCGGTCCCTTGGGTCTCCTCTCAGCACGACGAGCGAGGTCCCTCGAATCCAGCGACACCGTCCAAGTGACCCCCACAGTCCAGTGACTCTTCAGCCCAAGTTTGGTGGAGGTAAGTCCTTGCCTCACCTCGCTGGGCTGCATTGCTGGGAACCACGACTTTGCAAGCTACTCCGGCCCCTGTGCACTTCCGGCGGAAATCCTTCGTGCACAGCCAAGCCTGGGTCCACGGCACTCTAACCTGCATTGCACGACTTTCTAAGTTGGTCTCCGGCGACGTGGGACTCCTTTGTGCAACTTCGGCGAGCACCGTTTCACGCATCCTCGTAGTGCCTGTTTCTGGCACTTCTCCGGGTGCTACCTGCTTCAGTGAGGGCTCTTTGTCTTGCTCGACGTCCCCTCTCTCTGCAGGTCCAATTTGCGACCTCCTGGTCCCTCCTGGGCCCCAACAGCGTCCGAAAACGCCAAACGCACGATTTGCGTGTAGCAAGGCTTGTTGGCATCCATCCGGCGGGAAAACACTTCTGCACGACTCTCCAAGCCGTGGGGGATCCATCCTCCAAAGGGGAAGTCTCTAGCCCTTGTCGTTCCTGCAGTATTCACAGTTCTTCAGCCTAGTAAGAGCTTCTTTGCACCAACCGCTGGCATTTCTTGGGCATCTGCCCATCTCCGAGCTGCTTGTGACTTTTGGACTTGGTCCCCTTGTTCCACAGGTACCCTCAGTCAGGAATCCATCGTTGTTGCATTGCTGATTTGTGTTTTCCTTGCATTTTCCCTCTAACACGACTATTTTGTCCTTAGGGGAACTTTAGTGCACTTTGCACTCACTTTTCAGGGTTTGGGGAGGGTTATTTTTCTAACTCTCACTATTTTCTAATAGTCCCAGCGACCCTCTACAAGGTCACATAGGTTTGGGGTCCATTCGTGGTTCGCATTCCACTTCTGGAGTATATGGTTTGTGTTGCCCCTATCCCTATGTTTCCCCAATGCATCCTATTGTAACTATACATTGTTTGCACTGTTTTCTAAGACTATACTGCATATTTTTGCTATTGTGTATATATATCTTGTGTATATTTCCTATCCTCTCACTGAGGGTACACTCTAAGATACTTTGGCATATTGTCATAAAAATAAAGTACCTTTATTTTTAGTATAACTGTGTATTGTGTTTTCTTATGATATTGTGCATATGACACTAAGTGGTACTGTAGTTGCTTCACACGTCTCCTAGTTCAGCCTGAGCTGCTTTGCTAAGCTACCATTATCTATCAGCCTAAGCTGCTAGACACCCTATACACTAATAAGGGATAACTGGGCCTGGTGCAAGGTGCAAGTACCCCTTGGTACTCACTACAAGCCAGTCCAGCCTCCTACATTGGATGTGCAGTGGTGGGATAAGTGCTTGAGACTACTTACCACTCTTGTCATTGTACTTTTCATAAGAGAAAAATATACAAAACAAGGTCAGTGTATATACACATAGCCAAAAAGTTTTGCATTTCCTCTTTTCACTCTTTTCTAAGTGCTGAAAAGTACTTCCAAACTTTCAAAAAGTTCTTAAAAGTTTAAAAAGTTTTTTTTCTGTCTTTCCAAAAAGTTCTGAAAACTTTTTTCTCTTTTTCTATCACTTCAACTCTCTCAAAAAAATGTCTGGCA
Source organism: Pleurodeles waltl (assembly GCF_031143425.1). Lineage (NCBI taxonomy): Eukaryota > Metazoa > Chordata > Amphibia > Caudata > Salamandridae > Pleurodeles > Pleurodeles waltl. The sequence goes on from NC_090444.1 coordinate 839,676,801, forward strand.
CAGGAAAAAATGTTGAACTGTCCAAACTTGCATATGATCACCTTAGCTGGAAAGGAGCAAGGAGTCTCTGCATAGAGAGAGGTTTGAGTGTAGGGAAGAATCCTTCCTTAGAACTGTTAATTAATATGCTTAGAGTACAGGATAAGGCCATAAGTGCCCAATCTGTAGAAAAAGTAGCTAATGGTTCTCAATCTGATCCAGGGACTCCCCCAGGAAAAGGTTCAGGAAAGAAACTTCTCAGCCTGCCCATTACTAGACAGTCTAGCATAGTTGGTACAGAGGTTGAATCACACCATACTGATGATGTGATCTCACATTATGCTGGTAGCCAAGCTGTTAGGGTGCCCTCTGTAAGGGACAGGTCTCCATCTGTTCATTCCCATCATACCTCTGTATCTAGAAATGTCCCTCCCACCCACCCTGATGACAGATTGTTAGAAAGGGAGCTCAATAGATTGAGAGTGGAACAAACCAGACTGAAGCTCAAGAAGCAACAGCTGGATTTGGATAGACAGTCTTTAGAAATAGAGAGGGAAAGACAGAAGTTGGGTTTAGATACCCATGGTGGCAGCAGCAGTATTCCCCATAGTCATCCTGCAAAAGAGCATGATTCCAGGAATCTGCACAAGATAGTTCCCCCTTATAAGGAGGGGGATGACATTAACAAGTGGTTTGCTGCACTTGAGAGGGCCTGTGTTGTACAGGATGTCCCTCAAAGGCAGTGGGCTGCTATCCTATGGCTATCATTTAGTGGAAAAGGTAGGGATAGGCTCCTTACTGTGAAAGAAAATGATGCCAATAATTTTACAGTTCTTAAGAATGCACTCCTGGAGGGTTATGGCTTAACCACTGAACAGTACAGGATAAAGTTCAGAGAGACCAAAAAGGAGTCTTCACAAGACTGGGTTGATTTCATTGACCAGGCAGTGAAGGCCTTGGAGGGGTGGTTACATGGCAGTAAAGTTTCTGATTATGACAGCCTGTATAACACAATCCTGAGAGAGCATATACTTAATAATTGTGTGTCTGATTTGTTGCACCAGTACCTGGTAGACTCTGATCTGACCTCTCCCCAAGAATTGGGAAAGAAGGCAGACAAATGGGTCAGAACAAGGGTGAACAGAAAAGTTCATACAGGGGGTGACAAAGATGGCAATACGAAGAAAGATGGTGAAAAATCTCAAGATAAGCATGGGGATAAGGGTAAAACCAAAGATCCCACTTCAAATCTTAAACACTCTTCAGAGGGTGGGGATAAAACAAATTCTTCCTCTTCTTCCCAACCTGCACACATTAAAAAGCCTTGGTGCTTTGTGTGTAAAAATAGAGGCCATAGGCCAGGGGATAAGTCCTGTCCAGGTAAACCCCCTGAGCCTACCACCACTAATACATCAAGCTCTAGTGCCCCTAGCAGTAGTGGTACTAGTGGTGGGACTGCTGGCAACAGTCAAGCAAAGGGTGTAGTTGGGTTCACTTATGGGTCCATAGTGGAAACTGATGTAATCAGTCCCAAGACAGTTTCTGTCACACCTAGTGGCATTGGCCTTGCCACACTGGCTGCTTGTCCCCTTACAATGGATAAGTACAGGCAGACAGTTTCAATAAATGGTGTTGAGGCCTTGGCCTACAGGGACACAGGTGCCAGTTTCACTTTGGTGACTGAAAACCTAGTGCCTCCTGAACAACACATCATTGGACAACAGTATAAGATTATTGATGTCCATAACTCCACTAAGTTTCTTCCCTTAGCTATAATTCAGTTTAGTTGGGGTGGAGTTACTGGCCCTAAGCAGGTGGTGGTATCACCTAGCTTACCTGTAGACTGTCTCTTAGGTAATGACCTAGAGGCCTCAGGTTGGGCTGATGTAGAGTTTTATGCCCATGCAGCCATGCTGGGCATCCCTGAGGAATTGTTCCCTCTCATTTCTACTGAAATGAAAAAGCAAAGGAGAGAAGGCCTGAAAACTCAGGATCCCTCTCCATCAACAGGTAAAAAGGGTATCACAGTATCCCCTAACCACCCTACCATTCAGGATACCATTCCTGTGGTGGGAGAAACCTCTCCTGGGGTGGATCCTGTTCCAAGGGAATCATCAGCTGGCAAAGCTGGACTCCCTGAGGTAGAAGTACCTCTCTGTGGGATAACTAACATTGGTGAGAAAAAGAGCACCATTTTAGTTAACATGGAGCATCCCTCCAACCCTCCCAGAGAAACTTTAGTGCAGAAACTCTGCACTGCCTCACAACACTTAGGACAGCATCCCTGCCCTAGTGTGGAGCTGATAGGACAGCATCCCTGCCCTGCTCCAACTCAAGAGAAACAGCATCCCTGTTCTCTCTTCCAGCCAGATGGACAAAGTTTTTGCCCAGCTATGGCTTTTCTGAGACAGCATCCCTGTCTGGCATTTCCATCACTACAAATAGGTTCAGTGGACAATTCCCACTGCTCTAAACTAAAACTTACTAATAGAAACTCTGAAAATACATCTTCACATTGTTGCTTAGCTAAAAAACTTCAAACAGGGTGGTTTACATCCCCACAGGGAAGTAACCATATAGTGGATGATAAAGGGAGTAACCAGTCTATTGCAGAGCTACTCTCTACTTATCACCACTTAGACAATGAAGTCTCAACTGGCCAAGGTTAGCCTTATTGTCCTTCGTTTGGGGGGGGGGTTGTGTGTGAAGGTAGCCTCTTTCTAGCCTTGTTACCCCCACTTTTGGCCTGTTTGTGAGTGTATGTCAGGGTGTTTGTCACTGTTTTTACTGTCTCACTGGGATCCTGATAGCCAGGCCTCAGTGCTCATAGTGAAAACACTATGTTTTCAGTATGGTTGTTATGTGTCACTGGGATCCTGCTAGTCAGGACCCCAGTGCTCATAGGTTTGTGGCCTATATGTATGTGTCACTGGGACCCTGTCACACAGGGCCCCAGTGCTCATAGGTGTGCATGTATATGTTCCCTGTGTGGTGCCTAACTGTCTCACTGAGGCTCTGCTAACCAGAACCTCAGTGGTTATGCTCTCTCATTACTTTCAAATTGTCACTAACAGGCTAGTGACCAATTTTACCAATTTACATTGGCTTACTGGAACACCCTTATAATTCCCTAGTATATGGTACTGAGGTACTGTAGGAGGCTGGACTGGCTTGTAGTGAGTACCAAGGGGTACTTGCACCTTGCACCAGGCCCAGTTATCCCTTATTAGTGTATAGGGTGTCTAGCAGCTTAGGCTGATAGATAATGGTAGCTTAGCAAAGCAGCTCAGGCTGAACTAGGAGACGTGTGAAGCTACTACAGTACCACTTAGTGTCATATGCACAATATCATAAGAAAACACAATACACAGTTATACTAAAAATAAAGGTACTTTATTTTTATGACAATATGCCAAAGTATCTTAGAGTGTACCCTCAGTGAGAGGATAGGAAATATACACAAGATATATATACACAATAGCAAAAATATGCAGTATAGTCTTAGAAAACAGTGCAAACAATGTATAGTTACAATAGGATGCAATGGGGAAACATAGGGATAGGGGCAACACAAACCATATACTCCAGAAGTGGAATGCGAACCACGAATGGACCCCAAACCTATGTGACCTTGTAGAGGGTCGCTGGGACTATTAGAAAATAGTGAGAGTTAGCAAAATAACCCACCCCAAGACCCTGAAAAGTGAGTGCAAAGAGCACCAAAGTTCCCCTAAGGACAAAATAGTCGTGTTAGAGGGAGAATGCAAGGAAAACACAAATCAGCAATGCAACAACGATGGATTCCTGTCTGAAGGTACCTGTGGAACAAGGGGACCAAGTCCAAAAGTCACAAGCAGCTCGGAGATGGGCAGATGCCCAAGAAATGCCAGCGGTTGGTGCAAAGAAGCTCTTACTAGGCTGAAGAACTGTGAATACTGCAGGAACGACAAGGGCTAGAGACTTCCCCTTTGGAGGATGGATCCCCCACGCCTTGGAGAGTCGTGCAGAAGTGTTTTCCCGCCGGATGGACGCCAACAAGCCTTGCTACACGCAAATCGTGCGTTTGGCGTTTTTGGACGCTGCTGGGGCCCAGGAGGGACCAGGAGGTCGCAAATTGGACCTGCAGAGAGAGGGGACGTCGAGCAAGACAAGGAGCCCTCACTGAAGCAGGTAGCACCCGGAGAAGTGCCAGAAACAGGCACTACGAGGATGCGTGAAACGGTGCTCGCCGAAGTTGCACAAAGGAGTCCCACGTCGCCGGAGACCAACTTAGAAAGTCGTGCAATGCAGGTTAGAGTGCCGTGGACCCAGGCTTGGCTGTGCACGAAGGATTTCCGCCGGAAGTGCACAGGGGCCGGAGAAGCTTGCAAAGTCGCGGTTCCCAGCAATGCAGCCCAGCGAGGTGAGGCAAGGACTTACCTCCACCAAACTTGGGCTGAAGAGTCACTGGACTGTGGGGGTCACTTGGACGGTGTCGCTGGATTCGAGGGACCTCGCTCGTCGTGCTGAGAGGAGACCCAAGGGACCGGAGATGCAGCTTTTTGGTGCCTGCGGTTGCAGGGGGAAGATTCCGTCGACCCACGGGAGATTTCTTCGGATCTTCTGGTGCAGAGAGGAGGCAGACTACCCCCACAGCATGCACAAGCAGGAAAACAGTCGAGAAGGCGGCAGGATCAGCGTTACAGAGTTGCAGTAGTCGTCTTTGCTACTATGTTGCAGGTTTGCAGGCTTCCAGCGCGGTCAGCGGTCGATTCCTTATCAGAAGGTGAAGAGGGAGATGCAGAGGAACTCGGCTGAGCTCATGCATTCGTTATCTAAAGTTTCCCCAGAGACAGAGACCCTAAATAGCCAGAAAAGAGGGTTTGGCTACCTAGGAGAGAGGAAAGGCTACTAACACCTGAAGGAGCCTATCACAAGGAGTCTCTGACGTCACCTGGTGGCACTGGCCACTCAGAGCAGTCCAGTGTGCCAGCAGCACCTCTGTTTCCAAGATGGCAGAGGTCTGGAGCACACTGGAGGAGCTCTGGACACCTCCCAGTGGAGGTGCAGGTCAGGGGAGTGGTCACTCCCCTTTCCTTTGTCCAGTTTCGCGCCAGAGCAGGGGCTAAGGGGTCCCTGAACCGGTGTAGACTGGCTTATGCAGAATTGGGCACATCTGTGCCCAACAAAGCATTTCCAGAGGCTGGGGGAGGCTACTCCTCCCCTGCCTTCACACCATTTTCCAAAGGGAGAGGGTGTCACACCCTCTCTCAGAGGAAGTTCTTTGTTCTGCCATCCTGGGCCAGGCCTGGCTGGACCCCAGGAGGGCAGCTGCCTGTCTGAGGGGTTGGCAGCAGCAGCAGCTGCAGAGAAACCCCAGGAAGGCAGTCTGGCAGTACCAGGGTCTGTGCTACAGACCACTGGGATCATGGAATTGTACCAACAATGCCAGGATGGCATAGAGGGGGCAATTCCATGATCATAGACATGTTACATGGCCATATTCGGAGTTACCATGGTGAAGCTACATATAGGTAGTGACCTATATGTAGTGCACGCGTGTAATGTTTTCCCCGCACTCACAAAGTTCAGTGAATTGGCTCTGAACAATGTGGGGGCACCTTGGCTAGTGCCAGGGTGCCCTCACACTAAGTAACTTTGCACCTAACCTTTACCAGGTAAAGGTTAGACATATAGGTGACTTATAAGTTACTTAAGTGCAGTGTAAAATGGCTGTGAAATAACGTGGACGTTATTTCACTCAGGCTGCAGTGGCAGGCCTGTGTAAGAATTGTCAGAGCTCCCTATGGGTGGCAAAAGAAATGCTGCAGCCCATAGGGATCTCCTGGAACCCCAATACCCTGGGTACCTCAGTACCATATACTAGGGAATTATAAGGGTGTTCCAGTAAGCCAATGTAAATTGGAAAAAATGGTCACTAGCCTGTTAGTGACAATTTAAAAGTAATGAGAGAGCATAACCACTGAGGTTCTGGTTAGCAGAGCCTCAGTGAGACAGTTAGGCACCACACAGGGAACATATACATGCACACCTATGAGCACTGGGGCCCTGTGTGACAGGGTCCCAGTGACACATACATATAGGCCACAAACCTATGAGCACTGGGGTCCTGACCAGCAGGATCCCAGTGACACATAACAACCATACTGAAAACATAGTGTTTTTACTATGAGCACTGAGGCCTGGCTATCAGGATCCCAGTGAGACAGTGAAAACAGTGACAAACATCCTGACATACACTCACAAACAGGCCAAAAGTGGGGGTAACAAGGCTAGAAAGAGGCTACCTTCTCACACAACCCCCCCCCAAACGAAGGACAATAAGGCTAACCTTGGCCAGTTGAGACTTTATTGTCTAAGTGGTGATAAGTAGAGAGTAGCTCTGCAATAGACTGGTTACTCCCTTTATCATCCACTATATGGTTACTTCCCTGTGGGGATGTAAACCACCCTGTTTGAAGTTTTTTAGCTAACCAACAATGTGAAGATGTATTTTCAGAGTTTCTATCAGTAAGTTTTAGTTTAGAGCAGTGGGAATTATCCACTGAACCTATTTGTAATGATGGAAATGCCAGACAGGGATGCTGTCTCAGTAAAGCCATAGCTGGACAAAAACTTTGTCCATTTGGCTGGAAGAGAGAACAGGGATGCTGTTTCTCTTGAGTTGGAGCAGGGCAGGGATGCTGTCCTATGAGCTCCACACTAGGGCAGGGATGCTGTCCTAAGTGTTGTGAGGCAGTACAGGGTTTCTGCACTAAAGTTTCTCTGGGAGGGTTGGAGGGATGCTCCATGTTAACTAAAATGGTGCTCTTTTTGTCACCAATGTTAGTTATCCCACAGAGAGGTACTTCTACCTCAGGGAGTCCAGCTATGCCAGCTGATGATTCCCTTGGAACAGGTGCCACCCCAGGAGAGGTTTCTCCCACCGCAGGAATAGTATCCTGAATGGTAGGGTGGTTAGGGGATACTGTGATACCCTTTTTACCTGTTGATGGAGAGGGATCCTGAGTTTTCAGGCCTTCTCTCCTTTGCTTTTTCATTTCACTTGAAATGAGAGGGAACAATTCCTCAGGGATGCCCAGCATGGCTGCATGGGCATAAAACTCTACATCAGCCCAACCTGAGGCCTCTAGGTCATTACCTAAGAGACAGTCTACAGGTAAGCTAGGTGATACCACCACCTGCTTAGGGCCAGTAACTCCACCCCAACTAAACTGAATTATAGCTAAGGGAAGAAACTTAGTGGAGTTATGGACATCAATAATCTTATACTGTTGTCCAATGATGTGTTGATCAGGGTGCACTAGGTTGTTAGTCACCAAAGTGAAACTGGCACCTGTGTCCCTGTAGGCCAAGGCCTCAACACCATTTATTGAAACTGTCTGCCTGTACTTATCCATTGTAAGGGGACAAGCAGCCAGTGTGGCAAGGCCAATGCCACTAGGTGTGACAGAAACTGTCTTGGGACTGATGACATCAGTTTCCACTATGGACCCATAAGTGAACCCAACTACACCCTTTGCTTGACTGTTGCCAGCAGTCCCACCACTAGTACCACTACTGCTAGGGGCACTAGAGCTTGATGTATTAGTGGTGGTAGGCTCAGGGGGTTTACCTGGACAGGACTTATCCCCTGGCCTATGGCCTCTGTTTTTACACACAAAGCACCAAGGCTTTTTAATGTGTGCAGGTTGGGAAGAAGAGGAAGAATTTGTTTTATCCCCACCCTCTGAAGAGTGTTTAAGATTTGAAGTGGGATCTTTGGTTTTACCCTTATCCCCATGCTTATCTTGAGATTTTTCACCATCTTTCTTCTTATTGCCATCTTTGTCACCCCCTGTATGAACTTTTCTGTTCACCCTTGTTCTGACCCATTTGTCTGCCTTCTTTCCCAATTCTTGGGGAGAGGTCAGATCAGAGTCTACCAGGTACTGGTGCAACAAATCAGACACACAATTATTAAGTATATGCTCTCTCAGGATTGTGTTATACAGGCTTTCATAATCAGTAACTTTACTGCCATGTAACCACCCCTCCAAGGCCTTCACTGCCTGGTCAATGAAATCAACCCAGTCTTGTGAAGACTCCTTTTTGGTCTCTCTGAACTTTATCCTGTACTGTTCAGTGGTTAAGCCATAACCATCCAGGAGTGCATTCTTAAGAACTTGGAAATTATTAGCATCATTTTCTTTTACAGTAAGGAGCCTATCCCTACCTTTTCCAGTAAATGATAGCCATAGGATAGCAGCCCACTGCTTTTGAGGGACATCCTGTACAGCACAGGCCCTCTCAAGTGCAGCAAACCACTTGTTAATGTCATCCCCCTCCTTGTAAGGGGGAACTATCTTATGCAGATTCCTGGAATCATGCTCTTTTGCAGGATGACTATGGGGAATACTGCTGCTGCCACCATGGGTATCTAAACCCATTTTCTGTCTTTCCCTCTCTATTTCTAAAGACTGTCTATCCAAATCCAGCTGTTGCTTCTTGAGCTTCAGTCTGGTTTGCTCCACTCTCAATCTATTGAGCTCCCTTTCCAACAATCTGTCATCAGGGTGGGTGGGAGGGACATTTCTAGATACAGAGGTGTGATGGGAATGAACAGAAGGAGACCTGTCCCTTACAGAGGGCACCCTAACAGCTTGGCTACCAGTATAATGTGAGAGCACATCATCAGTATGATGTGATTCAACCTCTGTACCAACTATGCTAGACTGTCTAGTAATGGGCAGGCTGAGAAGTTTCTTTCCTGAACCTTTTCCTGGGGGAGTCCCTGGATCAGATTGAGAACCATTAGCTACTTTTTCTACAGATTGGGCACTTATGGCCTTATCCTGTACTCTAAGCATATTAATTAACAGTTCTAAGGAAGGATTCTTCCCTACACTCAAACCTCTCTCTATGCAGAGACTCCTTGCTCCTTTCCAGCTAAGGTGATCATATGCAAGTTTGGACAGTTCAACTTTTTGGCCTGTGCCAGACATTTTTAGAGAGAGTTAAAGTGATAGACAAAAGAGAAAAAAAGTTTTCAGAACTTTTTGGAAAGACAGAAAAAACTTTTTTAACTTTTAAGAACTTTTTGAAAGTTTAGAAGTACTTTTCAGCACTTAGAAAAGAGTGAAAAGAGGAAATGCAAAACTTTTTGGCTATGTGTATATACACTGACCTTGTTTTGTATATTTTTCTCTTATGAAAAGTACAATGACAAGAGTGGTAAGTAGTCTCAAGCACTTATCCCACCGCTGCACAACCAATGTAGGAGGCTGGACTGGCTTGTAGTGAGTACCAAGGGGTACTTGCACCTTGCACCAGGCCCAGTTATCCCTTATTAGTGTATAGGGTGTCTAGCAGCTTAGGCTGATAGATAATGGTAGCTTAGCAAAGCAGCTCAGGCTGAACTAGGAGACGTGTGAAGCTACTACAGTACCACTTAGTGTCATATGCACAATATCATAAGAAAACACAATACACAGTTATACTAAAAATAAAGGTACTTTATTTTTATGACAATATGCCAAAGTATCTTAGAGTGTACCCTCAGTGAGAGGATAGGAAATATACACAAGATATATATACACAATAGCAAAAATATGCAGTATAGTCTTAGAAAACAGTGCAAACAATGTATAGTTACAATAGGATGCAATGGGGAAACATAGGGATAGGGGCAACACAAACCATATACTCCAGAAGTGGAATGCGAACCACGAATGGACCCCAAACCTATGTGACCTTGTAGAGGGTCGCTGGGACTATTAGAAAATAGTGAGAGTTAGCAAAATAACCCACCCCAAGACCCTGAAAAGTGAGTGCAAAGAGCACCAAAGTTCCCCTAAGGACAAAATAGTCGTGTTAGAGGGAGAATGCAAGGAAAACACAAATCAGCAATGCAACAACGATGGATTCCTGTCTGAAGGTACCTGTGGAACAAGGGGACCAAGTCCAAAAGTCACAAGCAGCTCGGAGATGGGCAGATGCCCAAGAAATGCCAGCAGTTGGTGCAAAGAAGCTCTTACTAGGCTGAAGAACTGTGAATACTGCAGGAACGACAAGGGCTAGAGACTTCCCCTTTGGAGGATGGATCCCCCACGGCTTGGAGAGTCGTGCAGAAGTGTTTTCCCGCCGGATGGACGCCAACAAGCCTTGCTACACGCAAATCGTGCGTTTGGCGTTTTCGGACGCTGTTGGGGCCCAGGAGGGACCAGGAGGTCGCAAATTGGACCTGCAGAGAGAGGGGACGTCGAGCAAGACAAAGAGCCCTCACTGAAGCAGGTAGCACCCGGAGAAGTGCCAGAAACAGGCACTACGAGGATGCGTGAAACGGTGCTCGCCGAAGTTGCACAAAGGAGTCCCACGTCGCCGGAGACCAACTTAGAAAGTCGTGCAATGCAGGTTAGAGTGCCGTGGACCCAGGCATGGCTGTGCACGAAGGATTTCCGCCGGAAGTGCACAGGGGCCGGAGAAGCTTGCAAAGTCGCGGTTCCCAGCAATGCAGCCCAGCGAGGTGAGGCAAGGACTTACCTCCACCAAACTTGGGCTGAAGAGTCACTGGACTGTGGGGGTCACTTGGACGGTGTCGCTGGATTCGAGGGACCTCGCTCGTCGTGCTGAGAGGAGACCCAAGGGACCGGAGATGCAGCTTTTTGGTGCCTGCGGTTGCAGGGGGAAGATTCCGTCGACCCACGGGAGATTTCTTCGGATCTTCTGGTGCAGAGAGGAGGCAGACTACCCCCACAGCATGCACAAGCAGGAAAACAGTCGAGAAGGCGGCAGGATCAGCGTTACAGAGTTGCAGTAGTCGTCTTTGCTACTATGTTGCAGGTTTGCAGGCTTCCAGCGCGGTCAGCGGTCGATTCCTTATCAGAAGGTGAAGAGGGAGATGCAGAGGAACTCGGCTGAGCTCATGCATTCGTTATCTAAAGTTTCCCCAGAGACAGAGACCCTAAATAGCCAGAAAAGAGGGTTTGGCTACCTAGGAGAGAGGAAAGGCTACTAACACCTGAAGGAGCCTATCACAAGGAGTCTCTGACGTCACCTGGTGGCACTGGCCACTCAGAGCAGTCCAGTGTGCCAGCAGCACCTCTGTTTCCAAGATGGCAGAGGTCTGGAGCACACTGGAGGAGCTCTGGACACCTCCCAGGGGAGGTGCAGGTCAGGGGAGTGGTCACTCCCCTTTCCTTTGTCCAGTTTCGCGCCAGAGCAGGGGCTAAGGGGTCCCTGAACCGGTGTAGACTGGCTTATGCAGAATTGGGCACATCTGTGCCCAACAAAGCATTTCCAGAGGCTGGGGGAGGCTACTCCTCCCCTGCCTTCACACCATTTTCCAAAGGGAGAGGGTGTCACACCCTCTCTCAGAGGAAGTTCTTTGTTCTGCCATCCTGGGCCAGGCCTGGCTGGACCCCAGGAGGGCAGCTGCCTGTCTGAGGGGTTGGCAGCAGCAGCAGCTGCAGAGAAACCCAAGGAAGGCAGTCTGGCAGTACCAGGGTCTGTGCTACAGACCACTGGGATCATGGAATTGTACCAACAATGCCAGGATGGCATAGAGGGGGCAATTCCATGATCATAGACATGTTACATGGCCATATTCGGAGTTACCATGGTGAAGCTACATATAGGTAGTGACCTATATGTAGTGCACGCGTGTAATGGTGTCCCCGCACTCACAAAGTTCAGGGAATTGGCTCTGAACAATGTGGGGGCACCTTGGCTAGTGCCAGGGTGCCCTCACACTAAGTAACTTTGCACCTAACCTTTACCAGGTAAAGGTTAGACATATAGGTGACTTATAAGTTACTTAAGTGCAGTGTAAAATGGCTGTGAAATAACGTGGACGTTATTTCACTCAGGCTGCAGTGGCAGGCCTGTGTAAGAATTGTCAGAGCTCCCTATGGGTGGCAAAAGAAATGCTGCAGCCCATAGGGATCTCCTGGAACCCCAATACCCTGGGTACCTCAGTACCATATACTAGGGAATTATAAGGGTGTTCCAGTAAGCCAATGTAAATTGGAAAAAATGGTCACTAGCCTGTTAGTGACAATTTAAAAGTAATGAGAGAGCATAACCACTGAGGTTCTGGTTAGCAGAGCCTCAGTGAGACAGTTAGGCACCACACAGGGAACATATACATGCACACCTATGAGCACTGGGGCCCTGTGTGACAGGGTCCCAGTGACACATACATATAGGCCACAAACCTATGAGCACTGGGGTCCTGACCAGCAGGATCCCAGTGACACATAACAACCATACTGAAAACATAGTGTTTTCACTATGAGCACTGAGGCCTGGCTATCAGGATCCCAGTGAGACAGTGAAAACAGTGACAAACATCCTGACATACACTCACAAACAGGCCAAAAGTGGGGGTAACAAGGCTAGAAAGAGGCTACCTTCTCACAGGTACCCAGGGTATTGGGGTTCCAGGAGATCCCTATGGGCTGCAGCATTTCTTTTGCCACCCATAGGGAGCTCTGACAATTCTTACACAGGCCTGCCACAGCAGCCTGAGTGAAATAACGTCCACGTTATTTCACAGCCATTTTACACTGCACTTAAGTAACTTATAAGTCACCTATATGTCTAACCTTTACCTGGTAAAGGTTAGGTGCAAAGTTACTTAGTGTGAGGGCACCCTGGCACTAGCCAAGGTGCCCCCACATTGTTCAGAGCCAATTCCCTGAACTTTGTGAGTGCGGGGACACCATTACACGCGTGCACTACATATAGGTCACTACCTATATGTAGCTTCACCATGGTAACTCCGAATATGGCCATGTAACATGTCTATGATCATGGAATTGCCCCCTCTATGCCATCCTGGCATTGTTGGTACAATTCCATGATCCCAGTGGTCTGTAGCACAGACCCTGGTACTGCCAAACTGCCCTTCCTGGGGTTTCACTGCAGCTGCTGCTGCTGCCAACCCCTCAGACAGGCATCTGCCCTCCTGGGGTCCAGCCAGGCCTGGCCCAGGATGGCAGAACAAAGAACTTCCTCTGAGAGAGGGTGTGACACCCTCTCCCTTTGGAAAATGGTGTGAAGGCAGGGGAGGAGTAGCCTCCCCCAGCCTCTGGAAATGCTTTCCTGGGCACAGATGTGCCCAATTCTGCATAAGCCAGTCTACACCGGTTCAGGGACCCCTTAGCCCCTGCTCTGGCGCGAAACTGGACAAAGGAAAGGGGAGTGACCACTCCCCTGACCTGCACCTCCCCTGGGAGGTGTCCAGAGCTCCTCCAGTGTGCTCCAGACCTCTGCCATCTTGGAAACAGAGGTGCTGCTGGCACACTGGACTGCTCTGAGTGGCCAGTGCCACCAGGTGACGTCAGAGACTCCTGCTGATAGGCTCCTTCAGGTGTTAGTAGCCTTTCCTCTCTCCTAGGTAGCCAAACCCTCTTTTCTGGCTATTTAGGGTCTCTGTCTCTGGGGAAACTTTAGATAACGAATGCATGAGCTCAGCCGAGTTCCTCTGCATCTCCCTCTTCACCTTCTGATAAGGAATCGACCGCTGACCGCGCTGGAAGCCTGCAAACCTGCAACATAGTAGCAAAGACGACTACTGCAACTCTGTAACGCTGATCCTGCCGCCTTCTCAACTGTTTTCCTGCTTGTGCATGCTGTGGGGGTAGTCTGCCTCCTCTCTGCACCAGAAGCTCCGAAGAAATCTCCCGTGGGTCGACGGAATCTTCCCCCTGCAACCGCAGGCACCAAAAAGCTGCATTACCGGTCCCTTGGGTCTCCTCTCAGCACGACGAGCGAGGTCCCTCGAATCCAGCGACACCGTCCAAGTGACCCCCACAGTCCAGTGACTCTTCAGCCCAAGTTTGGTGGAGGTAAGTCCTTGCCTCACCTCGCTGGGCTGCATTGCTGGGAACCGCGACTTTGCAAGCTACTCCGGCCCCTGTGCACTTCCGGCGGAAATCCTTCGTGCACAGCCAAGCCTGGGTCCACGGCACTCTAACCTGCATTGCACGACTTTCTAAGTTGGTCTCCGGCGACGTGGGACTCCTTTGTGCAACTTCGGCGAGCACCGTTTCACGCATCCTCGTAGTGCCTGTTTCTGGCACTTCTCCGGGTGCTACCTGCTTCAGTGAGGGCTCTTTGTCTTGCTCGACGTCCCCTCTCTCTGCAGGTCCAATTTGCGACCTCCTGGTCCCTCCTGGGCCCCAACAGCGTCCGAAAACGCCAAACGCACGATTTGCGTGTAGCAAGGCTTGTTGGCGTCCATCCGGCGGGAAAACACTTCTGCACGACTCTCCAAGCCGTGGGGGATCCATCCTCCAAAGGGGAAGTCTCTAGCCCTTGTCGTTCCTGCAGTATTCACAGTTCTTCAGCCTAGTAAGAGCTTCTTTGCACCAACTGCTGGCATTTCTTGGGCATCTGCCCATCTCCGAGCTGCTTGTGACTTTTGGACTTGGTCCCCTTGTTCCACAGGTACCCTCAGTCAGGAATCCATCGTTGTTGCATTGCTGATTTGTGTTTTCCTTGCATTTTCCCTCTAACACGACTATTTTGTCCTTAGGGGAACTTTAGTGCACTTTGCACTCACTTTTCAGGGTCTTGGGGAGGGTTATTTTTCTAACTCTCACTATTTTCTAATAGTCCCAGCGACCCTCTACAAGGTCACATAGGTTTGGGGTCCATTCGTGGTTCGCATTCCACTTCTGGAGTATATGGTTTGTGTTGCCCCTATCCCTATGTTTCCCCATTGCATCCTATTGTAACTATACATTGTTTGCACTGTTTTCTAAGACTATACTGCATATTTTTGCTATTGTGTATATATATCTTGTGTATATTTCCTATCCTCTCACTGAGGGTACACTCTAAGATACTTTGGCATATTGTCATAAAAATAAAGTACCTTTATTTTTAGTATAACTGTGTATTGTGTTTTCTTATGATATTGTGCATATGACACTAAGTGGTACTGTAGTAGCTTCACACGTCTCCTAGTTCAGCCTGAGCTGCTTTGCTAAGCTACCATTATCTATCAGCCTAAGCTGCTAGACACCCTATACACTAATAAGGGATAACTGGGCCTGGTGCAAGGTGCAAGTACCCCTTGGTACTCACTACAAGCCAGTCCAGCCTCCTACAATCTGATCCAGGGACTCCCCCAGGAAAAGGTTCAGGAAAGAAACTTCTCAGCCTGCCCATTACTAGACAGTCTAGCATAGTTGGTACAGAGGTTGAATCACACCATACTGATGGTGTGCTCTCACATTATACTGGTAGCCAAGCTGTTAGGGTGCCCTCTGTAAGGGACAGGTCTCCTTCTGTTCATTCCCATTATACCTCTGTATCTAGAAATGTCCCTCCCACCCACCCTGATGACAGATTGTTAGAAAGGGAGCTCAATAGATTGAGAGTGGAACAAACCAGACTGAAGCTCAAGAAGCAACAGCTGGATTTGGATAGACAGTCTTTAGAATTAGAGAAGGAAAGACAGAAGTTGGGTTTAGATACCCATGGTGGCAGCAGCAGTATTCCCCATAGTCATCCTGCAAAAGAGCATGATTCCAGGAATCTGCACAAGATAGTTCCCCCTTATAAGGAGGGGGATGACATTAACAAGTGGTTTGCTGCACTTGAGAGGGCCTGTGCTGTACAGGATGTCCCTCAAAAGCAGTGGGCTGCTATCCTATGGCTATCATTTAGTGGAAAGGGTAGGGATAGACTCCTTACTGTGAAAGAAAATGATGCCAATAATTTTACAGTTCTTAAGAATGCACTCCTGGATGGTTATGGCTTAACCACTGAACAGTACAGGATAAAGTTCAGAGAGACCAAAAAGGAGTCTTCACAAGACTGGGTTGATTTCATTGACCAGGCAGTGAAGGCCTTGGAGGGGTGGTTACATGGCAGTAAAGTTACTGATTATGAAAGCCTGTATAACACAATCCTGAGAGAGCATATACTTAATAATTGTGTGTCTGATTTGTTGCACCAGTACCTGGTAGACTCTGATCTGACCTCTCCCCAAGAATTGGGAAAGAAGGCAGACAAATGGGTCAGAACAAGGGTGAACAGAAAAGTTCATACAGGGGGTGACAAAGATGGCAATAAGAAGAAAGATGGTGAAAAATCTCAAGATAAGCATGGGGATAAGGGTAAAACCAAAGATCCCACTTCAAATCTTAAACACTCTTCAGAGGGTGGGGATAAAACAAATTCTTCCTCTTCTTCCCAACCTGCACACATTAAAAAGCCTTGGTGCTTTGTGTGTAAAAATAGAGGCCATAGGCCAGGGGATAAGTCCTGTCCAGGTAAACCCCCTGAGCCTACCACCACTAATACATCAAGCTCTAGTGCCCCTAGCAGTAGTGGTACTAGTGGTGGGACTGCTGGCAACAGTCAAGCAAAGGGTGTAGTTGGGTTCACTTATGGGTCCATAGTGGAAACTGATGTAATCAGTCCCAAGACAGTTTCTGTCACACCTAGTGGCATTGGCCTTGCCACACTGGCTGCTTGTCCCCTTACAATGGATAAGTACAGGCAGACAGTTTCAATAAATGGTGTTGAGGCCTTGGCCTACAGGGACACAGGTGCCAGTTTCACTTTGGTGACTGAAAACCTAGTGCCTCCTGAACAACACATCATTGGACAACAGTATAAGATTATTGATGTCCATAACTCCACTAAGTTTCTTCCCTTAGCTATAATTCAGTTTAGTTGGGGTGGAGTTACTGGCCCTAAGCAGGTGGTGGTATCACCTAGCTTACCTGTAGACTGTCTCTTAGGTAATGACCTAGAGGCCTCAGGTTGGGCTGATGTAGAGTTTTATGCCCATGCAACCATGCTGGGCATCCCTGAGGAATTGTTCCCTCTCATTTCAAGTGAAATGAAAAAGCAAAGGAGAGAAGGCCTGAAAACTCAGGATCCCTCTCCATCAACAGGTAAAAAGGGTATCACAGTATCCCCTAACCACCCTACCATTCAGGATACTATTCCTGTGGTGGGAGAAACCTCTCCTGGGGTGGCACCTGTTCCAAGGGAATCATCAGCTGGCAAAGCTGGACTCCCTGAGGTGGAAGTACCTCTCTGTGGGATAACTAACATTGGTGAGAAAAACAGCACCATTTTAGTTAACATGGAGCATCCCTCCAACCCTCCCAGAGAAACTTTAGTGCAGAAACCCTGCACTACCTCACAACACTTAGGACAGCATCCCTGCCCTAGTGTGGAGCTGATAGGACAGCATCCCTGCCCTGCTCCAACCCAAGAGAAACAGCATCCCTGTTCTCTCTTCCAGCCATATGGACAAAGTTTTTGCCCAGCTATGGCTTTTCTGAGACAGCATCCCTGTCTGGCATTTCCATCACTACAAATAGGTTCAGTGGACAATTCCCACTGCTCTAAACTAAAACTTACTGATAGAAACTCTGAAAATACATCTTCACATTGTTGCTTAGCTAAAAAACTTCAAACAGGGTGGTTTACATCCCCACAGGGAAGTAACCATATAGTGGATGATAAAGGGAGTAACCAGTCTATTGCAGAGCTACTCTCTACTTATCACCACTTAGACAATAAAGTCTCAACTGGCCAAGGTTAGCCTTATTGTCCTTCGTTTGGGGGGGGGTTGTGTGAGAAGGTAGCCTCTTTCTAGCCTTGTTACCCCCACTTTTGGCCTATTTGTGAGTGTATGTCAGGGTGTTTTTCACTGTTTTCATTGTCTCACTGGGATCCTGATAGCCAGGCCTCAGTGCTCATAGTGAAAACACCATGTTTTCAGTATGGTTGTTATGTGTCACTGGGATCCTGCTAGTCAGGACCCCAGTGCTCATAGGTTTGTGGCCTATATGTATGTGTCACTGGGACCCTGTCACACAGGGCCCCAGTGCTCATAGGTGTGCATGTATATGTTCCCTGTGTGGTGCCTAACTGTCTCACTGAGGCTCTGCTAATCAGAACCTCAGTGGTTATGCTCTCTCATTACTTTCAAATTGTCACTAACAGGCTAGTGACCATTTTTACCAATTTACATTGGCTTACTGGAACACCCTTATAATTCCCTAGTATATGGTACTGAGGTACCCAGGGTATTGGGGTTCCAGGAGATCCCTATGGGCTGCAGCATTTCTTTTGCCACCCATAGGGAGCTCTGACAATTCTTACACAGGCCTGCCACTGCAGCCTGAGTGAAATAACGTCCACGTTATTTCACAGCCATTTTACACTGCACTTAAGTAACTTATAAGTCACCTATATGTCTAACCTTTACCTGGTAAAGGTTAGGTGCAAAGTTACTTAGTGTGAGGGCACCCTGGCACTAGCCAAGGTGCCCCCACATTGTTCAGAGCCAATTCCCTGAACTTTGTGAGTGCGGGGACACCATTACACGCGTGCACTACATATAGGTCACTACCTATATGTAGCTTCACCATGGTAACTCCGAATATGGCCATGTAACATGTCTATGATCATGGAATTGCCCCCTCTATGCCATCCTGGCATAGTTGGCACAATCCCATGATCCCAGTGGTCTGTAGCACAGACCCTGGTACTGCCAAACTGCCCTTCCTGGGGTTTCACTGCAGCTGCTGCTGCTGCCAACCCCTCAGACAGGCAGCTGCCCTCCTGGGGTCCAGCCAGGCCTGGCCCAGGATGGCAGAACAAAGAACTTCCTCTGAGAGAGGGTGTGACACCCTCTCCCTTTGGAAAATGGTGTGAAGGCAGGGGAGGAGTAGCCTCCCCCAGCCTCTGGAAATGCTTTGTTGGGCACAGATGTGCCCAATTCTGCATAAGCCAGTCTACACCGGTTCAGGGACCCCTTAGCCCCTGCTCTGGCGCGAAACTGGACAAAGGAAAGGGGAGTGACCACTCCCCTGACCTGCACCTCCCCTGGGAGGTGTCCAGAGCTCCTCCAGTGTGCTCCAGGCCTCTGCCATCTTGGAAACAGAGGTGCTGCTGGCACACTGGACTGCTCTGAGTGGCCAGTGCCACCAGGTGACGTCAGAGACTCCTGCTGATAGGCTCCTTCAGGTGTTAGTAGCCTTTCCTCTCTCCTAGGTAGCCAAACCCTCTTTTCTGGCTATTTAGGGTCTCTGTCTCTGGGGAAACTTTAGATAACGAATGCATGAGCTCAGCCGAGTTCCTCTGCATCTCCCTCTTCACCTTCTGATAAGGAATCGACCGCTGACCGCGCTGGAAGCCTGCAAACCTGCAACATAGTAGCAAAGACGACTACTGCAACTCTGTAACGCTGATCCTGCCGCCTTCTCGACTGTTTTCCTGCTTGTGCATGCTGTGGGGGTAGTCTGCCTCCTCTCTGCACCAGAAGCTCCGAAGAAATCTCCCGTGGGTCGACGGAATCTTCCCCCTGCAACCGCAGGCACCAAAAAGCTGCATTACCGGTCCCTTGGGTCTCCTCTCAGCACGACGAGCGAGGTCCCTCGAATCCAGCGACACCGTCCAAGTGACCCCCACAGTCCAGTGACTCGTCAGCCCAAGTTTGGTGGAGGTAAGTCCTTGCCTCACCTCGCTGGGCTGCATTGCTGGGAACCGTGACTTTGCAAGCTACTCCGGCCCCTGTGCACTTCCGGCGGAAATCCTTCGTGCACAGCCAAGCCTGGGTCCACGGCACTCTAACCTGCATTGCACTACTTTCTAAGTTGGTCTCCGGCGACGTGGGACTCCTTTGTGCAACTTCGGCGAGCACCGTTTCACGCATCCTCGTAGTGCCTGTTTCTGGCACTTCTCCGGGAGCTATCTGCTTCAGTGAGGGCTCTTTGTCTTGCTCGACGTCCCCTCTCTCTGCAGGTCCAATTTGCGACCTCCTGGTCCCTCCTGGGCCCCAGCAGCGTCCAAAAACGCCAAACGCACGATTTGCATGTAGCAAGGCTTGTTGGCGTCCATCCGGCGGGAAAACACTTCTGCATGACTCTCCAAGGCGTGGGGGATCCATCCTCCAAAGGGGAAGTCTCTAGCCCTTGTCGTTCTTGCAGTATTTACAGTTCTTCAGCCTAGTAAGAGCTTCTTTGCACCAACCGCTGGCATTTCTTGGGCATCTGCCCATCTCCGAGTTGCTTGTGACTTTTGGACTTGGTCCCCTTGTTCCACAGGTACCCTCAGTCAGGAATCCATCGTTGTTGCATTGCTGATTTGTGTTTTCCTTGCATTTTCCCTCTAACACGACTATTTTGTCCTTAGGGGAACTTTAGTGCACTTTGCACTCACTTTTCAGGGTCTTGGGGAGGGTTATTTTTCTAACTCTCACTATTTTCTAATAGTCCCAGCGACCCTCTACAAGGTCACATAGGTTTGGGGTCCATTCGTGGTTCGCATTCCACTTTTGGAGTATATGGTTTGTGTTGCCCCTATCCCTATGTTTCCCCATTGCATCCTATTGTAACTATACATTGTTTGCACTGTTTTCTAAGACTATACTGCATATTTTTGCTATTGTGTATATATATCTTGTGTATATTTCCTATCCTCTCACTGAGGGTACACTCTAAGATACTTTGGCATATTGTCATAAAAATAAAGTACCTTTATTTTTAGTATAACTGTGTATTGTGTTTTCTTATGATATTGTGCATATGACACTAAGTGGTACTGTAGTAGCTTCACACGTCTCCTAGTTCAGCCTGAGCTGCTCTGCTAAGCTACCATTATCTATCAGCCTAAGCTGCTAGACACCCTATACACTAATAAGGGATAACTGGGCCTGGTGCAAGGTGCAAGTACCCCTTGGTACTCACTACAAGCCAGTCCATCCTCCTACAATAACCAATCCAAGGGAGTAGCTGGGATCACTTTTGGTAACTTAGTTGGGGTTGGTCTTGTTAGGGAGACCACAGAGGCTGTGTTAATCTCTGAGGGGGCCATTGATTTGGCCACCTTGGTTGCTTGTCCCCTTAATATGGATAAGAACAAGCATCTTCCCCTAATAAATAGTGTTGAGGTTCAGGCCTACAGGGACACAGGTGACAGTGTTACAATGGTAATAGAGAAACTGGTCCACCCTGAACAACACCTACTTGGTCACCAGTACCAAGTGACTGATGCTCATAACAACACTCTTAGCCACTCCATGGCTGTTGTGAATCTCAACTGGGGGGGGGGGGGGGGGGGGGGGGGTGTTACTGGTCCAAAGAAAGTTGTGGTTGCCTCAGATTTACCTGTAGACTGTCTACTAGGAAACGATTTAGAGACATCAGCTTGGGCAGAAGTGGAATTGGCAGCTCATGCAGCAATGCTGGGCATTCCAGGGCATATTTTTGCTTTAACCAGGGCTCAGGCCAAAAAGCAAAAAGGACAGGGTGACTTGGATCCTGGAAGAATGGACCAAGTACTCCCTAAAGCTAGGGTTAGTAAAGGTAAAACACTACCTACTGTCCCTCCCTCTACAGTGGATTCATCTTCTGAGGAAGAATAATTTCCACCCTGTGCAGAACCTACACCAGAGGAGCTGGAAGCAGAGACTGCTGAGCTTTTGGGTGGAGGGGGGCCTGCCAGGGAGGAGCTGAGTGTGGCACAGCAGACCTGTCCCACAGTAGAGGGTCTAAGACAGCAAGCTGTCAAACAAGCAAATGGGGATGTCAGTGACTCTCACAGAGTTTACTGGGAGGACAACCTCTTGTATACTGAAGCAAGGTATCCAAAACCTGGAGCTGCCAGGAGACTGGTGATTCCTCAGCAATACAGAGAGTTCCTCCTATCTCTAGCCACGACATTCCCTTAGCTGGACATTTAGGGCAAATGAAAACTTGGGACAGGCTTCTTCCTTTGTTTCATTGGCCTAGAATGTCAGAGGACACAAAGGAATTTTGTAAATCCTGTGAAACCTGTCAAGCCAGTGGCAAAACAGGTGGCACCCCAAAGGCACCCCTTATTCCACTACCTGTGGTTGGGGTTCCCTTTGGAAGGGTAGGGGTTGACATAGTTGGCCCCCTTGACCCTCCTACTGCTTCAGGCAATAGGTTTATCTTGGTGGTAGTGGACCATGCCACCCAATATCCTGAAGCAATTCCTCTAAGGACCACTACAGCTCCGGCAAAAGCCCTCCTGGGAATCTTTTCCACGGTGGGCTTCCCAAAAGAGGTGGTATCAGACAGGGGAAGCAATTTCATGTCTGCTTACTTAAAGGCCATGTGGTATGAATGTGGTGTGACATACAAGTTCACTACACCCTATCATCCACAAACAAATGGACTGGTTGAGAGGTTTAATAAAACTCTCAAAGGAATGATAAAGGGACTCCCTGAAAAACTCCGAAGGAGATGGGATGTCCTGTTACCTTGCCTCCTTTTTGCTTACAGGGAGGTACCCCAGAAAGGAGTGGGCTTCAGCCCCTTTGA
This sequence comes from Pleurodeles waltl, assembly GCF_031143425.1. NCBI lineage: Eukaryota > Metazoa > Chordata > Amphibia > Caudata > Salamandridae > Pleurodeles > Pleurodeles waltl. The sequence continues at coordinate 839,699,084 of NC_090444.1, forward strand.
ACTCCTATTTGGACACCCTGTAAGAGGTCCTCTAACATTTGTGAAGGAGGGTTGGGAACAACCTTTAAAAGCTCATAAGCAAGACATAGTGGACTATGAACTTGGCTTAAGATATAGGATGGCTGAGTACATGAAAAAGGCTAGTAAAAACCTTAAGTCTAGCCAAGAGCTCCAAAAGCAATGGCATGACCAGAAGGCTGTTCTGATTCAGTACCAACCAGGGCAGAAAGTGTGGGTCTTGGAGCCTGTGGCCCCAAGAGCACTCCAAGATAAATGGAGTGGTCCCCACATTATTGTTGAGAAAAAGGGAGAAGTCACCTACTTGGTTGGCTTAGGCACTGCTAGGAGTCCCCTTAGGGTGCTCCATGTCAATCGCCTGAAACCCTACTATGACAGGGCTGATCTCACCCTGCTCATGGCAACAGACGAAGGACAGGAAGAAGAGAGTGACCCTCTCTCTGATCTCTTCTCTTCCACAGAACAAGATGCTCTAGTGGAAGGTGTAGTTCTGGCAGATTGTCTTACTGCTGAGCAGAAAGACCACTGCATAAATCTCCTGGGTCAGTTTTCTGAGTTCTTCTCTACTGTGCCAGGCACCACTTCTTGGTGTAAGCACACTATAGATACTGGAGACAGCTTGCCTGTCACAAGTAAGATCAATAGGCAGCCTGACCATGTCAGAGACTGCATAAAACAAGATGTTCAGAAAATACTTGAACTGGGAGTGGTTGAGCACTCTGAAAGTCCATGGGCCTCTCCTGTAGTACTTGTACCAAAACCTCATTCCAAAGATGGGAAAAGGGAAATTAGATTTTGTGTTGACTACAGAGGTCTCAACCAGGTAACTAAAACTGATGCTCACCCTATACCCAGGGCAGATGAGCTAATAGATACACTGGCATCTGCCAAGTATCTAAGCACCTTTGATTTGACTGCAGGGTATTGGCAGATCAATTTATCAGAGGATGCAAAAGCAAAAACTGCATTTTCCACCATTGGAGGGCACTAGCAATTCACAGTAATGCCCTTTGGTTTGAAAAATGTACCTGCCACTTTTAAACGTTTGGTGAACGCAGTCCTGCAATGGCTGGAGACTTTTAGTGCAGCATATCTAGATGATATAGCTGTCTTTAGCTCCAGCTGGGATGATCACCTGGTCCACCTATGGAAAGTTTTGGAGGCCCTACAAAAGGCAGGCCTTACTATCAAGGCTTCAAAGTGCCAGATAGGGCAGGGGAAAGTGATTTATCTGGGACACCTGGTAGGTGGAGAACAGATTGCACCACTTCAGGGGAAAATCCAAACTATTATAGATTGGGTTCCCCCTACAACTCAGACTCAGGTGAGAGCCTTTTTAGGCCTCACTGGGTACTACAGGAGGTTCATAAAGAACTATGGCTCCATTGCAGCCCCTCTTAATGACCTCACATCCAAGAAAATGCCTAAAAGGTATTATGGACAGCAAACTGTCAGAAAGCTTTTGAGGAGCTGAAGCAGGCCATGTGCTCTGCACCTGTCCTGAAAAGCCCCTGTTACTCCAAAAAAATCATTTTCCAAACTGATGCATCTGAATTAGGGGTAGGGGCAGTCTTATCACAACTTAATTCTGAGGGCCAGGATCAACCTGTTGCTTTTATCAGCAGGAGGTTGACCCCTAGAGAAAAGCGTTGGTCTGCCATAGAGAGGGAGGCCTTTGCTGTGGTCTGGGCACTGAAGAAGTTGAGGCCATACCTGTTTGGCACTCACTTCATTGTTCAGACAGACCACAAACCTCTACTTTGGCTAAAACAAATGAAAGGTGAAAACCCTAAATTGTTGAGGTGGTCCATATCCCTATAGGGAATGGACTATACAGTGGAACATAGACCTGGGAGTACCCACTCCAATGCAGATGGACTCTCCAGATATTTCCACTTAGACAATGAAGACTCATCAGGTCATGGCTAGTCTTATTGTCCTTCGTGTGGAGGAAGGGGGTGTGTAGGTGTGAGAAAGTAGCCTCTTTCTAGCCTTGTTACCCCCACTTTTGGCCTGTTTGTGAGTGCATGTCAGGGTGTTTTCATTGTCTCACTGGGATCCTGCTAGCCAGGGCCCAGTGCTCATAGTGAAAACCCTATGTTTACAGTATTTTTGTTATGTGTCACTGGGACCCTGCTAGTCAGGACCCCAGTGCTCATAAGTTTGTGGCCTATATGTATGTGTTCCCTGTGTGGTGCCTAACTGTCTCACTGAGGCTCTGCTAATCAGAACCTCAGTGGTTATGCTCTCTCATTTCTTTCAAATTGTCACTAACTGGCTAGTGACCAATTTTACCAATTTACATTGGCTTACTGGAACAACCTTATAATTCCCTAGTATATGGTACTGAGGTACCCAAGGTATTGGGGTTCCAGGAGATCCCTATGGGCTGCAGCATTTCTTTTGCCACCCATAGGGAGCTCTGACAATTCTTACACAGGCCTGCCACTGCAGCCTGAGTGAAATAACGTCCACGTTATTTCACAGCCATTTTACACTGCACTTAAGTAACTTATAAGTCACCTATATGTCTAACCTTTACCTGGTTAAGGTTAGGTGCAAAGTTACTTAGTGTGAGGGCACCCTGGCACTAGCCAAGGTGCCCCCACATTGTTCAGGGCCAATTCCCCAGACTTTGTGAGTGCGGGGACACCATTACACGCGTGCACTACATATAGGTCACTACCTATATGTAGCTTCACAATGGTAACTCCGAATATGGCCATGTAACATGTCTATGATCATGGAATTGCCCCCTCTATGCCATCCTGGCATAGTTGCCACAATCCCATGATCCCAGTGGTCTGTAGCACAGACCCTGGTACTGCCAAACTGCCTTTCCTGGGGTTTCACTGCAGCTGCCGCTGCTGCCAACCCCTCAGACAGCCTTCTGCCCTCCTGGGGTCCAGCCAGGCCTGGCCCAGGATGGCAGAACAAAGAACTTCCTTTAGAGAGAGGGTGTTACACCCTCTCCCTTTGGAAAATGGTGTGAATGCAGGGGAGGAGTAGCCTCCCCCAGCCTCTGGAAATGCTTTCATGGGCACTTTTGGTGCCCATTTCTGCATAAGCCATTCTACACCGGTTCAGGGACCCCTTAGCCCTGCTCTGGCGCGAAACTGGACAAAGGAAAGGGGAGTGACCACTCCCCTGACCTGCACCTCCCCTGGGAGGTGTCCAGAGCTCCTCCAGTGTGCTCCAGACCTCTGCCATCTTGGAAACAGAGGTGCTGCTGGCACACTGGACTGCTCTGAGTGGCCAGTGCCACCAGGTGACGTCAGAGACTCCTTCTGATAGGCCCCTTCAGGTGTTGCTAGCCTATCCTCTCTCCTAGGTAGCCAAACCCTCTTTTCTGGCTATTTAGGGTCTCTGTCTCTGGGGAAACTTTAGATGACGAATGCAAGAGCTCATCCGAGTTCCTCTGCATCTCTCTCTTCACCTTCTGCCAAGGAATCGACTGCTGACCGCGCTGGAAGCCTGCAAAACTGCAACATAGTAGCAAAGACGACTACTGCAACTCTGTAACGCTGATCCTACCGCCTTCTCGACTGTTTTCCTGGTGGTGCATGCTGTGGGGGTAGTCTGCCTCCTCTCTGCACTAGAAGCTCTGAAGAAATCTCCCGGGGGTCGACGGAATCTTCCCCCTGCAACCGCAGGCACCAAAAAGCTGCATTACCGGTCCTTTGGGTCTCCTCTCAGCACGACGAGCGAGGTCCCTCGAATCCAGCAACTCTGTCCAAGTGATTCCCACAGTCCAGTGACTCTTCAGTCCAAGTTTGGTGGAGGTAAGTCCTTGCCTCCCCACGCCAGACTGCATTGCTGGGAACCGCGACTTTTGCAGCTACTCCGGCCTCCGTGCACTTCTGGCAGAAATCCTTTGTGCACAGTCCAGCCTGGGTCCACGGCACTCTAACCTGCATTGCACGACCTCCTAAGTTGTTCTCCGGCGACGTGGGACTTCTTTGTGCAACTTCGGGTGAGCACCGTTTCACGCATCTTCATAGTGCCTATTTCTGGCACTTCTCCGGGTGCTACCTGCTGCTGAGAGGGCTCCTCATCTTGCCCGACGTCCCCTCTCTCTCCTGACACAATTTGCGACATCCTGGTTCCTCCTGGGCCACAGCAGCATCCAAAAATGCTTACTGCACGATTTGCAGCTAGCAAGGCTTGTTGGCGGTCTTTCGGCGGGAAAATACTTCTGCACGACTCTCCACGGTGTGAGGGATCCATCCTCCAAAGGGGAAGTCTCTAGCCTTTGTCGTTCCTGCAGAAACCTAAGCTTCTACAGTCCAGTAGCAGCTTCTTTGCACCCGCAGCTGGCATTACCTGGGCATCTGCCCATCTCCGACTTGCTTGTGACTTTTGGAATTGGTCCCCTTGTTCCACAGGTACCCTCGACTGGAAATCCATCATTGTTGCATTGCTGGTTTGTGTCATTCCTGCAGAATTCCCCTATCACGACTTCTATGTCCTTTGGGGAACTTTAGTGCACTTTGCACTCACTTTTCAGGGTCTTGGGGTGGGCTATTTTTCTAACCCTCACTATTTTCTAATAGTCCCAGCGACCCTCTACAAGGTCACATAGGTTTGGGGTCCATTCGTGGTTCGCATTCCACTTTTGGAGTATATGGTTTTTGTTGCCCCTATCCCTATGTGTCCACATTGCATCCTATTGTAACTATACATTGTTTGCACTGTTTTCTAAGACTATTACTGCATATTTTGGTATTGTGTATATATATCTTGTGTATATTTCCTATCCTCTCACTGAGGGTACACTCTGAGATACTGTGGCATATTGTCATAAAAATAAAGTACCTTTATTTTTAGGATAATTGTGTATTGTGTTTTCTTATGATATTGTGCATATGACACTAAGTGGTACTGTAGGAGCATCACTCGTCTCCTAGTTCAGCCTAAGCTGCTCTGCTAAGCTACCATTATCTATCAGCCTATGCTGCTAGACACCCTATACACTAATAAGGGATAACTGGGCCTGGTGCAAGGTGCAAGTACCCTTAGGTACTCACTACAAGCCAGTCTAGCCTCCTACATTGGTTGTGCAGCGGTGGGATAAGTGCTTTGAGACTACTTACCACTCTTGTCATTGTACTTTTCATAAGAGAAAAATATACAAAACAAGTTCAGTGTATATACACATAACTAAAAAGTTTTGCATTTCCTCTTTTCACTCTTTTCTAAGTGCTGAAAAGTACTTCTAAACTTTCTAAAAAGTTCTAAAAAGTTTAAAAAGTTTTTTTCTGTCTTTCTAAAAGTTCTGAAAACGTTTTTCTCTTTTTCTATCACTTTAACTCTCTCTAAAAATGTCTGGCACAGGCCAAAATGTTGATCTGTCCAAACTTGCATATGATCACCTTAGCTGGAAAGGAGCAAGGAGTCTCTGCATAGAGAGAGGTTTGAGTGTAGGGAAGAATCCTTCCTTGGAATTGTTACTTAACATGCTTAGAGAACAAGATAAGGCTAAAAGTGCCCCATCTGTTGAAAAAGTAGCTAATGGTTCCCAATCTGATCCAGGGACTCCCCCAGGAAAAGATTCAGGAAAGATACTTCTTAGCCTGCCCTATTACTAGACAGTCTAGCATAGTTGTTACTGAGGTGGAGTCACATCATTCAGATGATGTGCTCTCACATTACACTGTCAGCCAAGCTGTTATGGTGCCTTCTGTAAGGGACAGGTCTCCTTCTGTTCATTCCCATCATACCTCTGTATCTAGGAATGTCCCTCCCACCAACCCTGATGACAGATTGTTAGAGAGGGAACTCAATAAGTTGAGGGTGGAACAAACCAGACTGAAGCTTAAAAAGCAACAGCTGGATTTGGATAGACAGTCTTTAGAACTAGAGAAAGAAAGACAGAAGTTGGGTTTTGAAACCCATGGTGGCAGCAGCAGTATTTCCCATAGTCATCCTGCAAAAGAGCATGATTCCAGGAATCTGCACAAGATAGTTCCCCCTTATAAGGAGGGGGATGACATTAACAAGTGGTTTGCTGCACTTGAGAGGGCCTGTGTTGTACAGGATGTCCCTCAAAGGCAGTGGGCTACTGTCCTATGGCTATCATTTAGTGGAAAAGGTAGGGATAGGCTCCTTACTGTGAAAGAAAATGAAGCTAATGATTACAAAGTTCTTAAGAATGCACTCCTGGATGGTTATGGCTTAACCACTGAACAATACAGGATAAAGTTCAGAGAGACCAAAAAGGAGTCTTCACAAGACTGGGTTGATTTCATTGACCATTCAGTGAAGGCCTTGGAGGGGTGGTTACATGGCAGTAAAGTTACTGATTATGACAGCCTGTATAACTTGATCCTGAGAGAGCATATTCTTAATAATTGTGTGTCTGATTTGTTGCACCAGTACTTGGTGGACTCTGATCTGACCTCTCCCCAAGAATTGGGAAAGAAGGCAGACAAATGGGTGTAGGAAAGTACCATCTTGCCTGGCATGTTACCCCCATTTTTCACTGTATATATGTTGTTTTAGTTGTATGTGTCACTGGGACCCTGGTAACCCAGGGCCCCAGTGCTCATAAGTGTGCCTGAATGCGTTACCTGTGTAGTGACTAACTGTCTCACTGAGGCTCTGCTAATCAGAACCTCAGTGGTTATGCTCTCTCATTTCTTTCCAAATTGTCACTAACAGGCTAGTGACCATTTTTACCAATTTACATTGGCTTACTGGAACACCCTTATAATTCCCTAGTATATGGTACTGAGGTACCCAGGGTATTGGGGTTCCAGGAGATCCCTATGGGCTGCAGCATTTCTTTTGCCACCCATAGGGAGCTCTGACAATTCTTACACAGGCCTGCCACTGCAGCCTGAGTGAAATAACGTCCACGTTATTTCACAGCCATTTTACACTGCACTTAAGTAACTTATAAGTCACCTATATGTCTAACCTTTACCTGGTAAAGGTTAGGTGCAAAGTTACTTAGTGTGAGGGCACCCTGGCACTAGCCAAGGTGCCCCCACATTGTTCAGGGCCAATTCCCCGGACTTTGTGAGTGCGGGGACACCATTACACGCGTGCACTACATATAGGTCACTACCTATATGTAGCTTCACAATGGTAACTCCGAATATGGCCATGTAACATGTCTATGATCATGGAATTGCCCCCTCTATGCCATCCTGGCATAGTTGACACAATCCCATGATCCCAGTGGTCTGTAGCACAGACCCTGGTACAGCCAAACTGCCCTTCCTGGGGTTTCACTGCAGCTGCTTCTGCTGCCAACCCCTCAGACAGGCATCTGCCCTCCTGGGGTCCAGCCAGGCCTGGCCCAGGAAGGCAGAACAAAGAACTTCCTCTGAGAGAGGGTGTGACACCCTCTCCCTTTGGAAAATGGTGTGAAGGCAGGGGAGGAGTAGCCTCCCCCAGCCTCTGGAAATGCTTTCTTGGGCACAGATGTGCCCAATTCTGCATAAGCCAGTCTACACCGGTTCAGGGGACCCCTTAGCCCTGCTCTGGCGCGAAACTGGACAAAGGAAAGGGGAGTGGCCACTCCCCTGACCTGCACCTCCCCTGGGAGGTGTCCAGAGCTCCTCCAGTGTGCTCCAGACCTCTGCCATCTTGGAAACAGAGGTGCTGCTGGCACACTGGACTGCTCTGAGTGGCCAGTGCCACCAGGTGACGTCAGAGACTCCTTGTGATAGGCTCCTTCAGGTGTTGCTAGCCTATCCTCTCTCCTAAGTAGCCAAACCCTCTTTTCTGGCTATTTAGGGTCTCTGTCTCTGGGGAAACTTTAGATAACGAATGCAAGAGCTCATCCGAGTTCCTCTGCATCTCTCTCTTCACCTTCTGCCAAGGAATCGACTGCTGACCGCGCTGGAAGCCTGCAAACCTGCAACATAGTAGCAAAGACGACTACTGCAACTCTGTAACGCTGATCCTGCCGCCTTCTCGACTGTTTTCCTGGTGGTGCATGCTGTGGGGGTAGTCTGCCTCCTCTCTGCACTAGAAGCTCCGAAGAAATCTCCCGTGGGTCGACTGAATCTTCCCCCTGCAACCGCAGGCCCCAAAAAGCTGCATTACCTGTCCCTTGGGTCTCCTCTCAGCACGACGAGCGAGGTCTCTCGAATCCAGCAACTCTGTCCAAGTGACTCGCACAGTCCAGTGACTCTTCAGTCCAAGTTTGGTGGAGGTAAGTCCTTGCCTCACCTCGCTAGACTGCATTGCTGGGAACCGCAACTTTTGCAGCTACTCCGGCCTCCGTGCACTTCCGGCGGAAATCCTTTGTGCACCGTCCAGCCTGGGTCCACGGCACTCTAACCTGCATTGCACGACCTCCTAAGTTGTTCTCCGGCGACGTGGGACTTCTTTGTGCGACTTCGGGTGAGCACCGTTTCACGCATCCTCGTAGTGCCTGTTTCTGGCACTTCTCCGGGAGCTACCTGCTGCTAAGAGGGCTCCTTGACTTGATCGACGACCCCTCTATCTCCTGGTCCAATTTGCGACCTTCTGGTCCCTCCTGGGCCACAGCAGCATCCAAAAACGCTAACCGCATGATTTGCAGCTAGCAAGGCTTGTTGGCATTCTTTCGGCGGGAAAACACTTCTGCACAACTCTACAAGGCGAGAGGGATCCTTCCTCCAAAGAAGAAGTCTCTAGCCCTTTGCATTCCTGCAGAAACCGCAGCTTCTTCTGTCCAGTAGAAGCTTCTTTGCACCAGCAGCTGGCATTTCCTGGGCATCTGCCCATCTCCGACTTGCTTGTGACTTTTGGACTTGGTCCCCTTGTTCCACAGGTACCCCAGATTGGAAATCCAGCGTTGTTGCATTGTTGGTTTGTGTCTTTCCTGCATTATTCCTCTAACACGACTTCTTTGTCCTTAGGGGAACTTTAGTGCACTTTGCACTAATTTTTCAGGGTCTTGGGGAGGGTTATTTTTCTAACTCTCACTATTTTCTAATAGTCCCAGCGACCCTCTACAAGGTCACATAGGTTTGGGGTCCATTCGTGGTTCGCATTCCACTTTTGGAGTATATGGTTTGTGTTGCCCCTATCCCTATGTTTCCCCATTGCATCCTATTGTAACCATACATTGTTTGCACTGTTTTCTAAGACTATACTGCATATTTTTGCTATTGTGTATATATATCTTGTGTATATTTCCTATCCTCTCACTGAGGGTACACTCTAAGATACTTTGGCATATTGTCATAAAAATAAAGTACCTTTATTTTTAGTATAACTGTGTATTGTGTTTTCTTATGATATTGTGCATATGACACTAGGTGGTACTGTAGTAGCTAGTCTCCTAGTTCAGCCTGAGCTGCTCTGCTAAGCTACCATTATCTATCAGCCTAAGCTGCTAGACACCCTATACACTAATAAGGGATAACTGGGCCTGGTGCAAGGTGCAAGTACCCCTTGGTACTCACTACAAGCCAGTCCAGCCTCCTACAATGGGTCAGAACAAGGGTGAACAGAAAAGTTCATACAGGGGGTGACAAAGAGAACAATAAGAAGAAAGATGGTGAAAAATCTCAAGATAAGCATGGGGACAAGGGTAAAACCAAAGATCCCACTTCAAATCTTAAACACTCTTCAGGGGGTGGGGATAAAACAAATTCTTCCTCTTCTTCTCAACCTACACAATTTAAAAAGCCTTGGTGCTTTGTGTGTAAAAACAGAGGCCATAGGCCAGGGGATAAGTCCTGTCCAGGTAAACCCCCTGAGCCTACCACCACTAATACATCAAGCTCTAGTGCCCCTAGCAGTAGTGGTACTAGTGGTGGGACTGCTGGCAACAGTCAAGTTAAGGGTGTAGTTGGGTTCACTTATGGGTCCATAGTAGAAACTGGGGTAGTCAGTCCCAAGACAGTTTCTGTCACACCTAGTGGCATTGGCCTTGCCACACTGGCTGCTTGTCCCCTTACAATGGATAAGTACAGGCAGACAGTTTCAATAAATGGTGTTGAGGCCTTGGCCTACAGGGACACAGGTGCCAGTATCACTTTGGTGACTGAAAACCTAGTGCATCCTGAACAACACATCATTGGACAACAGTATAAGATTATTGATGTCCATAACTCCACTAAGTTTCTTCCCTTAGCTATAATTCAGTTTAGTTGGGGTGGAGTTACTGGCCCTAAGCAGGTGGTGGTATCACCTAGCTGACCTGTAGACTGTCTCTTAGGTAATGACCTAGAGGCCTCAGGTTGGGCTGATGTAGAGTTTTATGCCCATGCAGCCATGCTGGGCATCCCTGAGGAATTGTTCCCTCTCATTTCTACTGAAATGAAAAAGCAAAGGAGAGAAGGCCTGAAAACTCAGGATCCCTCTCCATCAACAGGTAAAAAGGGTATCACAGTATCCCCTAACCACCCTACCATTCAGGATACCATTCCTGTGGTGGGAGAAACCTCTCCTGAGGTGGCACCTGTTCCAAGGGAATCATCAGCTGGCAAAGCTGGACTCCCTGAGGTAGAAGTACCTCTCTGTGGGATAACTAACATTGGTGACAAAAAGAGCACCATTTTAGTTAACATGGAGCATCCCTCCAACCCTCCCAGAGAAACTTTAGTGCAGAAACCCTGCACTGCCTCACAACACTTAGGACAGCATCCCTGCCCTAGTGTGGAGCTCATAGGACAGCATCCCTGCCCTGCTCAAACTCAAGAGAAACAGCATCCCTGTTCTCTCTTCCAGCCATATGGACAAAGTTTTTGCCCAGCTATGGCTTTTCTGAGACAGCATCCCTGTCTGGCATTTCCATCACTACAAATAGGTTCAGTGGACAATTCCCACTGCTCTAAACTAAAACTTACTGATAGAAACTCTGAAAATACATCTTCACATTGTTGCTTAGCTAAAAAACTTCAAACAGGGTGGTTTACATCCCCACAGGGAAGTAACCATATAGTGGATGATAAAGGGAGTAACCAGTCTATTGCAGAGCTACTCACTACTTATCACCACTTAGACAATAAAGTCTCAACTGGCCAAGGTTAGCCTTATTGTCCTTCGTTTGGGGAGGGGGGGGTTGTGTGAGAAAGTAGCCTCTTTCTAGCCTTGTTACCCCCACTTTTGGCCTGTTTGTGAGTGTATGTCAGGGTGTTTTCACTGTCTCACTGGGATCCTGCTAGCCAGGGCCCAGTGCTCATAGTGAAAACCCTATGTTTACAGTATGTTTGTTATGTGTCACTGGGACCCTGCTAGTCAGGACCCCAGTGCTCATAAGTTTGTGGCCTATATGTATGTGTTCCCTGTGTGGTGCCTAACTGTCTCACTGAGGCTCTGCTAATCAGAACCTCAGTGGTTATGCTCTCTCATTTCTTTCAAATTGTCACTAACAGGCTAGTGACCAATTTTACCAATTTACATTGGCTTACTGGAACACCCTTATAATTCTCTAGTATATGGTACTGAGGTACCCAGGGTATTGGGGTTCCAGGAGATCCCTATGGGCTGCAGCATTTCTTTGCCACCCATAGGGAGCTCTGACAATTCTTACACAGGCCTGCCACTGCAGCCTGAGTGAAATAACGTCCACGTTATTTCACAGCCATTTTACACTGCACTTAAGTAACTTATAAGTCACCTATATGTCTAACCCTCACTATTTTCTAATAGTCCCAGCGACCCTCTACAAGGTCACATAGGTTTGGGGTCCATTCGTGGTTCTCATTCCACTTTTGGAGTATATGGTTTGTGTTGCCCCTATCCCTATGTGTCCCCATTGCATCCTATTGTAACTATACATTGTTTGCACTGTTTTCTAAGACTATTGCTGCATATTTTGGTATTGTGTATATATATCTTGTGTATATTTCCTATCCTCTCACTGAGGGTACACTCTGAGATACTGTGGCATATTGTCATAAAAATAAAGTACCTTTATTTTTAGTATAACTGTGTATTGTGTTTTCTTATGATATTGTGCATATGACACTAAGTGGTACTGTAGGAGCTTCACTCGTCTCCTAGTTCAGCCTAAGCTGCTCTGCTAAGCTATCATTATCTATCAGCCTATGCTGCTAGACACCCTATACACTAATAAGGGATAACTGGGCCTGGTGCAAGGTGCAAGTACCCCTAGGTACTCACTACAAGCCAGTCCAGCCTCCTACAGTAGGAAAGTACCATCTTGCCTGGCATGTTACCCCCACATTTCACTGTATATATGTTGTTTTAGTTGTATGTGTCACTGGGACCCTGCCAGACAGGGCCCCAGTGCTCATAAGTGTGCCCTGTATGTGTTACCCCTGTTATGACTAACTGTCTCACTGAGGCTCTGCTATCCAGAACCTCAGTGGTTATGTTCTCTCATTTCTTTCCAAATTGTCACTAAAAGGCTAGTGACCAATTTCACCAATTTGCATTGGCATACTGGAACACCCTTATAATTCCCTAGTATATGGCACTGAGGTACCCAGGGTATTGGGGTTCAAGGAGATCCCTATGGGCTGCAGCATTTCTTTTGCCACCCATAGGGAGCTCTGACAATTCTTACACAGGCCTGCTATTGCAGCCTGAGTGAAATAACGTCCACGTTATTTCACAGCCATTTACCACTGCACTTAAGTAACTTATAAGTCACCTATATGTCTAACCTTTACCTGGTAAAGGTTGGGTGCTAAGTTACTTAGTGTGTGGGCACCCTGGCACTAGCCAAGGTGCTCCCACATTGTTCAGGGCAAATTCCCCGGACTTTGTGAGTGCGGGGACACCATTACACAAGTGCACTATACATATGTCACGACATATGTATAGCGTCACAATGGTAACTCCGAACATGGCCATGTAACATGTTTAAAGTCATGGAATTGTCACCCCAATGCCATTCTGGCATTGGGGAGACAATTCCATGATCCCCGAGTCTCTAGTTCAGACCCGGGTACTGCCAAACTACCTTTCCCGGGGTTTCACTTCAGCTGCTGCTGCTGCCAACCCCTCAGACAGGTTTCTGCCCTCCTGGGGTGCAGCCAGGCTTGGCCCAGGAAGGCAGAACAAGGGAATTCCTCAGAGAGAGGGTGTTACACCCTCTCCCTTTGGAAAAAGGTGTTAGGGCTGGGGAGGATTAGCCTCCCCCAGCTTCTGGAAATGCTTTATGGGCACAGATGGTGCCCATTTCTGCATAAGCCAGTCTACACCGGTTCAGGGATCCCCCAGCCCTGCTCTGGAGCGAAACTGGACAAAGGAAAGGGGAGTGACCACTCGCCTGACCTGCACCTCCCCTGGGAGGTGCCCAGAGCTCCTCCAGTGTGCTCCAGACCTCTGCCATCTTGGAAACAGAGGTGCTGCTGGCACACTGGACTGCTCTGAGTGGCCAGTGTCAACAGGTGACGTCAGAGACTCCTTCTGATAGGCTCCTCCAGGTGTTGCTAGCCTATCCTCTCTCCTAAGTAGCCAAACCTCCTTTTCTGGCTATTTAGGGTCTCTGCTTTGGGGAATTCTTTAGATAACGAATGCAAGAGCTCATCAGAGTTCCTCTGCATGTCTCTCTTCACCTTCTGTCAAGGAATCGACCGCTGACTGCTCTGGAAGCCTGCAAAACTGCAACAAAGTAGCAAAGATGACTACTGCCACCTTGTAACGCTGATCCGGCCGCCTTCTCGACTGTTTTCCTGGTGGTGCATGCTGTGGGGGTAGTCTGCCTCCTCTCTGCACTAGAAGCTCCGAAGAAATCTCCCGTGGGTCGACGGAATCTTCCCCCTGCAACCGCAGGCACCAAAAGACTGCATCACCGGTCCTCTGGGTCTCCTCTCAGCATGACGAGCGAGGTCCCTTAAACTCAGCAACTCTGTCCAAGTGACTCCCACAGTCCAGTGACTCTTCAGTCCAAGTTTGGTGGAGGTAAGTCCTTGCCTCCCCACGCTAGACTGCATTGCTGGGAACTGCATGATTTGCAGCTGCTCCGGCTCCGGTGCACTCTTCCTGGATGTCCTTTGTGCACAGCCAAGCCTGGGTCCCCGACACTCTAACCTGCAGTGCACGACCTCCTGAGTTGTCTCCGGCGTCGTGGGACCTTCCTTTGTGACTTCGGGTGAGCTCCGGTTCACTCTTCTTCGTAGTACCCGTTCTGGCACTTCTGCGGGTGCTGCTTGCTTCTGAGAGGACTTCCTGTCTTGCTGGACACCCCCTCTGTCTCCTCACACAATTGACGACATCCTGGTCCCTCCTGGGCCACAGTAGCATCCAAAAACCCTAACTGCAACCCTTGCATCTAGCAAGGCTTGTTTGCAGTCTTTCTGCACAGAAACACCTCTTCAAGCTTCTACACAACATGGGACATCCATCCTCCAAAGGGGAAGTTTCTAGCCCTTGTCGTTCTTGCAGAATCCACAGCTTCTACCATCCGGTGGCAGCTTCTTTGCACCCCTAGCTGGCATTTCCTGGGCATCTGCCCATCTCCGACTTGCTTGTGACTTTTGGACTTGGTCCCCTTGTTCCACAGGTACCCTTGACTGGAAATCCATCGTTGTTGCATTGCTGGTTTGTGTCTTTCCTGCAGAATTCCCCTATCACGACTTCTATGTCCTTTGGGGAACTTTAGTGCACTTTGCACTCACTTTTCAGGGTCTTGGGGTGGGCTATTTTTCTAACCCTTACTATTTTCTAATAGTCCCAGCGACCCTCTACAAGGTCACATAGGTTTGGGGTCCATTCGTGATTCGCATTCCACTTTTGGAGTATATGGTTTGTGTTGCCCCTATCCCTATGTGTCCCCATTGCATCCTATTGTAACTATACATTGTTTGCACTGTTTTCTAATACTATTACTGCATATTTTGGTATTGTGTACATATATCTTGTGTATATTTGCTATCCTCATACTGAGGGTACACTCTGAGATACTTTGGCATATTGTCATAAAAATAAAGTACCTTTATTTTTAGTATATCTGTGTATTGTGTTTTCTTATGATATTGTGCATATGACACTAAGTGGTACTGTAGGAGCTTCACTCGTCTCCTAGTTCAACCTAAGCTGCTCTGCTAAGCTACCATTATCTATCAGCCTATGCTGCTAGACACCCTATACACTAATAAGGGATAACTGGGCCTGGTGCAAGGTGCAAGTACCCCTTGGTACTCACTACAAGCCAGTCCAGCCTCCTACACGGAGCTGTAGTGGTCCTTAGAGGAATTGCTTCAGGATATCTGGTGGCATGGTCCACTACCACCAAAATAAACCTATTGCCTGAAGCAGTAGGTGGGTCAAGGGGGCCAACTATGTCAACCCCTACCCTTTCAAACGGAACCCCAACCACAGGTAGTGGAATAAGGGGTGCCTTTGGGGTGCCACCTGTTTTGCCACTGGCTTGACAGGTTTCACAGGACTTACAAAATTCCTTTGTGTCCTCTGACATTCTAGGCCAATGAAACAAGGGAACAAGCCTGTCCTAAGTTTTCATGTGCCCTAAATGTCCAGCCAAGGGAATGTCGTGGGCTAGAGTTAGGAGGAACTCTCTGTATTGCTGAGAATCACCAATCTCCTGGCAGCTCCAGGTTTTGGATCCCTTGCTTCAGTATACAAGAGGTTGTCCTCCCAGTAAACTCTGTGAGAGCCACTGACATCCCCATTTGCTTGTTTGACAGCTTGCTGTCTTAGACTCTCTACAGTGGGACAGGTCTGCTGTGCCACACTCAGCTCCTCCGTGGCAGGCCCCCTCCACCCAAAAGCTCAGCAGTGTCTGCTTCCAGCTCCTCTGGTGTTGGTTCTGCACAGGGTGAAAATTCTTCTTCCTCAGAAGTTGAATCCACTGTAGAGGGAGGGATAGTAGGTAGTTTTTTACCTTTACTAACCCTAGCTTTCGGTAGCACTTGGTCCATTGTTCCAGGATCCAAGCCACCCTGTCCTTTTTGCTTTTTGGCTTGAGCCCTGGTTAAAGCAAAAATATGCCCTGGAATGCCCAGCATTGCTGCATGAGTCTCCAACTCCACTTCTGCCCAAGCTGATGTCTCTAAATCGTTCCCTAGTAGACAGTCTACAGGTAAATCTGAGGCAACCACAACATTCTTTGGACCAGTAACCCCCCCCGCAGTTGAGATTCACAACAGCCATGGGGTGGCTAAGAGTGTTGTTATGAGCATCAGTCACTTGGTACTGGTGACCAAGTAGGTGTTGTTCAGGGTGGACCAGTTTCTCTATTACTATGGCAACACTGGCACCTGTGTCCCTGTAGGCCTGAACCTCAACACCATTTATTAGGGGAAGTTGCTTGTACTTATCCATATTAAGGAGACAAGCAACCAAGGTGGCCAAATCAATGGCACCTTCCGAGACTAACACAGCCTCTGTGGTCTCCCTAACAAGACCAACCCCAACTAAATTACCAAAAGTGAGCCAGCTACTCCCTTGGATTGGCTATTAGTAGGTTTGCTCCCACCTCTACTGCTATTACTAGGGGCACTAGGTGTAGCAGCAGGGGTTGTAGTGGTAGGAGGCTTGGTGCTTTTCTTTGGACAACTGGGATCAGTTGTCCAATGGCCTTTTATTTTACATAAATAGCACCATGGTTTCTTTCCTTGATTTGAAGAGGATTATGGGCCCACCACCCCCACCAGAGTGTTTTTGTGGGCCTGATGAAGACTCATTTTTAGATTTGTCCCCACCCTTGTCTGAAGACTTACCATCCTTCTTCTTGCCATCCTTGCCACCCCCTGTATGAAAGTTTCTGTTCACTCTTGTTCTGACCCATTTGTCTGCCTTCTTTCCCAATTCTTGGGGAGAGGTCGGATCTGAGTCCACTAGATACTGGTGTAACAAATCAGACACACAATTATTAAGAATATGTTCTCTCAGGATTAAGTTATACAGGCTTTCATAGTCAGAAACTTTACTGCCATGTACCCACCCCTCCAAGGCCTTCACTGAATGGTCAACAAAGTCTACCCAGTCTTGTGAAGACTCCTTTTTGTTTTCTCTGAACTTGATCCTGTACTGTTCGGTGGTTAAGCCATAACCATCTAGTAGTGCATTCTTAAGAACTGTAAAATCATTGGCATCACTTTCCTTAACAGTAAGGAGCCTATCCCTACCCTTTCCACTGAAAGATAGTCATAGGATAGCAGCCCCTTTGAGGGACCCCCTGTACATTACAGGCCCTCTCAAGTGCAGCAAACCACTTGTTAATGTCATCCCAGTCCTTGTAAGGGGGAACTATCTTGTGCAGATTCCTAGAATCATGCTATTTAACAGGAAACTATCTGTAATACTGCTGCAGCCACCATGGGGTCCAAACCCCAACCTCTGTCTTTCTTTTTCTAAGTCAAATGCTTGCCTATCTAAATCCAGCTGTTGCTTCTTGAGCTTCAGTCTGGATTCTTCCACTCTCAATCTATTGAGTTCCCTTTCTAACACTCTGTCATCAGGGTGGGTGGGTTGGGCATGCCTTGACACAGAAGAATGGTGAGAATGAACAGAGGGAGACCTGTCCCTAACAGATGGCACTCTAACAACCTGGCCTAAAGGAGCTCTCTCTATACTATGATGAGAACTCACATCAGTACCAGCCCTACTAGGTGGCCTGCTAAGGGGCAAGTTGGGAAGGTTCCCTTCTAACTCTTTTACTGGGGGTGCCCCAGAGTCAGAGTGGGAACCATCAGCTAATCTCTCACCAGAAGTGCCAACCAAGGTCTTATCTTGTTCAATGAGCATATTAACTAACAATTCTCTTGAGGGATTCTTCCCTACCCCTAAACCTCTTTCAATGCAGAGACTCCTTGCTCTTTTCCAGCTAAGGTGGTGTAGGAAAGTACCATCTTGCCTGGCATGTTACCCCCATTTTTCACTGTATATATGTTGTTTTAGTTGTATGTGTCACTGGGACCCTGGTAACCCAGGGCCCCAGTGCTCATAAGTGTGCCTGTATGTGTTACCTGTGTAGTGACTAACTGTCTCACTGAGGCTCTGCTAATCAGAACCTCAGTGGTTATGCTCTCTCATTTCTTTCCAAATTGTCACTGACAGGCTAGTGACCATTTTTACCAATTTACATTGGCTTACTGGAACACCCTTATAATCCCCTAGTATATGGTACTGAAGTACCCAGGGTATTGGGGTTCCAAGAGATCCCTATGGGCTGCAGCATTTCTTTTGCCACCCATAGGGAGCTCTGACAATTCTTACACAGGCCTGCCACTGCAGCCTGAGTGAAATAACGTCCACGTTATTTCACAGCCATTTTACACTGCACTTAAGTAACTTATAAGTCACCTATATGTCTAACCTTTACCTGGTAAAGGTTAGGTGCAAAGTTACTTAGTGTGAGGGCACCCTGGCACTAGCCAAGGTGCCCCCACATTGTTCAGAGCCAATTCACTGAACTTTGTGAGTGCGGGGACACCATTACACGCGTGCACTACATATAGGTCACTACCTATATGTAGCTTCACCATGGTAACTCCGAATATGGCCATGTAACATGTCTATGATCATGGAATTGCCCCCTCTATGCCATCCTGGCATTGTTGGTACAATTCCATGATCCCAGTGGTCTGTAGCACAGACCCTGGTACTGCCAGACTGCCCTTCCTGGGGTTTCTCTGCAGCTGCTGCTGCTGCCAACCCCTCAGACAGGCATCTGCCCTCCTGGGGTCCAGCCAGGCCTGGCCCAGGATGGCAGAACAAAGAACTTCCTCTGAGAGAGGGTGTGACACCCTCTCCCTTTGGAAAATGGTGTGAAGGCAGGGGAGGAGTAGCCTCCCCCAGCCTCTGGAAATGCTTTGTTGGGCACAGAGGTGCCCAATTCTGCATAAGCCAGTCTACACCGGTTCAGGGACCCCTTAGCCCCTGCTCTGGCGCGAAACTGGACAAAGGAAAGGGGAGTGACCACTCCCCTGACCTGCACCTCCCCTGGGAGGTGTCCAGAGCTCCTCCAGTGTGCTCCAGACCTCTGCCATCTTGGAAACAGAGGTGCTGCTGGCACACTGGACTGCTCTGAGTGGCCAGTGCCACCAGGTGACGTCAGAGACTCCTTGTGATAGGCTCCTTCAGGTGTTAGTAGCCTTTCCTCTCTCCTAGGTAGCCAAACCCTCTTTTCTGGCTATTTAGGGTCTCTGTCTCTGGGGAAACTTCAGATAACGAATGCATGAGCTCAGCCGAGTTCCTCTGCATCTCCCTCTTCACCTTCTGATAAGGAATCGACCGCTGACCGCGCTGGAAGCCTGCAAACCTGCAACATAGTAGCAAAGACGACTACTGCAACTCTGTAACGCTGATCCTGCCGCCTTCTCGACTGTTTTCCTGCTTGTGCATGCTGTGGGGGTAGTCTGCCTCCTCTCTGCACCAGAAGCTCCGAAGAAATCTCCCGTGGGTCGACGGAATCTTCCCCCTGCAACCGCAGGCACCAAAAAGCTGCATCTCCGGTCCCTTGGGTCTCCTCTCAGCACGACGAGCGAGGTCCCTCGAATCCAGCGACACCGTCCAAGTGACCCCCATAGTCCAGTGACTCTTCAGCCCAAGTTTGGTGGAGGTAAGTCCTTGCCTCACCTCGCTGGGCTGCATTGCTGGGAACCGCGACTTTGCAAGCTTCTCCGGCCCCTGTGCACTTCCGGCGGAAATCCTTCGTGCACAGCCAAGCCTGGGTCCACGGCACTCTAACCTGCATTGCACGACTTTCTAAGTTGGTCTCCGGCGACGTGGGACTCCTTTGTGCAACTTCGGCGAGCACCGTTTCACGCATCCTCGTAGTGCCTGTTTCTGGCACTTCTCCGGGTGCTACCTGCTTCAGTGAGGGCTCCTTGTCTTGCTCGACGTCCCCTCTCTCTGCAGGTCCAATTTGCGACCTCCTGGTCCCTCCTGGGCCCCAGCAGCGTCCAAAAACGCCAAACGCACGATTTGCGTGTAGCAAGGCTTGTTGGCGTCCATCCGGCGGGAAAACACTTCTGCACGACTCTCCAATGCGTGGGGGATCCATCCTCCAAAGGGGAAGTCTCTAACCCTTGTCGTTCCTGCAGTATTCACAGTTCTTCAGCCTAGTAAGAGCTTCTTTGCACCAACCGCTGGCATTTCTTGGGCATCTGCCCATCTCCGAGCTGCTTGTGACTTTTGGACTTGGTCCCCTTGTTCCACAGGTACCTTCAGACAGGAATCCATCGTTGTTGCATTGCTGATTTGTGTTTTCCTTGCATTCTCCCTCTAACACGACTATTTTGTCCTTAGGGGAACTTTGGTGCACTTTGCACTCACTTTTCAGGGTCTTGGGGAGGGTTATTTTTCTAACTCTCACTATTTTCTAATAGTCCCAGCGACCCTCTACAAGGTCACATAGGTTTGGGGTCCATTCGTGGTTCACATTCCACTTTTGGAGTATATGGTTTGTGTTGCCCCTATCCCTATGTTGCCCCATTGCATCCTATTGTAATTATACATTGTTTGCACTGTTTTCTAAGACTATACTGCATATTTTTGCTATTGTGTATATATATCTTGTGTATATTTCCTATCCTCTTACTGAGGGTACACTCTAAGATACTTTGGCATATTGTCATAAAAATAAAGTACCTTTATTTTTAGTATAACTGTGTATTGTGTTTTCTTATGATACTGTGCATATGACACTAAGTGGTACTGTAGTAGCTTCACACGTCTCCTAGTTCAGCCTGAGCTGCTTTGCTAAGCTACCATTATCTATGAGCCTAAGCTGCTAGACACCCTATACACTAATAAGGGATAACTGGGCCTGGTGCAAGGTGCAAGTACCCCTTGGTACTCACTACAAACCAGTCCAGCCTCCTACATTGGTTGTGCAGTGGTGGGATAAGTGCTTTTGAGACTACTTACCACTCTTGTCATTGTACTTTTCATAAGAGAAAAATATACAAAACAAGGTCAGTGTACATACACATAGCCAAAAAGTTTTGCATTTCCTCTTTTCACTCTTTTCTAAGTGCTGAAAAGTACTTCTAAACTTTCAAAAAGTTCTTAAAAGTTTAAAAAGTTTTTTTCTGTCTTTCCAAAAAGTTCTGAAAACTTTTTTCTCTTTGTCTATCACTTTAACTCTCTCTAAAAAATGTCTGGCACAGGCCAAAAAGTTGAACTGTCCAAACTTGCATATGATCACCTTAGCTGGAAAGGAGCAAGGAGTCTCTGCATAGAGAGAGGTTTGAGTGTAGGGAAGAATCCTTCTTTAGAACTGTTAATTAATATGCTTAGAGTACAGGATAAGGCCATAAGTGCCCAATCTGTAGAAAAAGTAGCTAATGGTTCTCAATCCGATCCAGGGACTCCCCCAGGAAAAGGTTCAGGAAAGAAACTTCTCAGCCTGCCCATTACTAGACAGTCTAGCATAGTTGGTACAGAGGTTGAATCACATCATACTGATGATGTGCTCTCACATTATACTGGTAGCCAAGCTGTTAGGGTGCCCTCTGTAAGGGACAGGTCTCCTTCTGTTCATTCCCATCATACCTCTGTATCTAGAAATGTCCCTCCCACCCACCCTGATGACAGATTGTTGGAAAGGGAGCTCAATAGATTGAGAGTGGAGCAAACCAGACTGAAGCTCAAGAAGCAACAGCTGGATTTGGATAGACAGTCTTTAGAAATAGAGAGGGAAAGACAGAAAATGGGTTTAGATACCCATGGTGGCAGCAGCAGTATTCCCCATAGTCATCCTGCAAAAGAGCATGATTCCAGGAATCTGCATAAGATAGTTCCCCCTTACAAGGAGGGGGATGACATTAACAAGTGGTTTGCTGCACTTGAGAGGGCCTGTGCTGTACAGGATGTCCCTCAAAGGCAGTGGGCTGCTATCCTATGGCTATCATTTACTGGAAAAGGTAGGGATAGGCTCCTTACTGTAAAAGAAAATGATGCTAACAATTTCCAAGTTCTTAAGAATGCACTCCTGGATGGTTATGGCTTAACCACTGAACAGTACAGGATCAAGTTCAGAGATACCAAAAAGGAGTCTTCACAAGACTGGGTTGATTTCATTGACCAGGCAGTGAAGGCCTTGGAGGGGTGGTTACATGGCAGTAAAGTTACTGATTATGACAGCCTGTATAACTTAATCCTGAGAGAGCATATTCTTAATAATTGTGTGTCTGATTTGTTGCACCAGCACTTGGTGGACTCTGATCTGACCTCTCCCCAAGAATTGGGAAAGAAGGCAGACAAATGGGTCAGAACAAGAGTGAACAGAAAAGTTCATACAGGGGGTGACAAAGATGGCAACAAAAAGAAGGATGGTAAGTCTTCTGACAAGGGTGGGGACAAATCTAAAAATGAGTCTTCATCAGGCCCACAAAAACACTCTGGTGGGGGTGGTGGGCCCAAACCCTCCTCTAATCAGAACAAGGAAAAGAAACCATGGTGCTATTTATGTAAGATAAAAGGCCATTGGACAACAGATCCCAGTTGTCCAAAGAAAGGCACCACAGCTCCTACCACTACAACCCCTACTGCTACACCTAGTGTCCCTACTAATAGCAGTGGTGGTGGGAGCAAACCTACTAATAGCCAATCCAAGGGAGTAGCTGGGCTCACTTTTGGTAATTTAGTTGGGGTTGGTCTGATTAGGGAGACCACAGAGGCTACTTTAGTCTCTGAAGGGGCTATTGACTTAGCCACTTTGGTTGCTTGCCCCCATAACTTGGAGAAGTACAAGCAACTAACCCTAATAAATGGTGTTGAGGTCCAGGCCTACAGGGACACAGGTGCCAGTGTCACAATGGTGATTGAGAAACTGGTGCACCCTGAACAACACATACTTGGACACCAGTACCAAGTAACCGATGCTCACAACATAACACAAAGCCACCCCATGGCTGTTGTAAATCTCAACTGGGGGGGGGTATCTGGTCCAAAGAAAGTTGTGGTAGCTTCAGATTTACCTGTAGACTGTCTATTAGGGAACGATTTGGAGACATCAGCTTGGTCAGATGTGGAGTTGGAGGCCCATGCAGCAATGCTGGGCATCCCAGGGCATATTTTTGCTTTGACAAGGGCTCAGGCCAAAAAGCAAAAAGGACAGGGAAGCTTGGATCCTGGAACAATGGACCAAGTGCTCCCTAAAGCTAGGGCTAGTAGAAGCAAACCACTTCCTACTATCCCTCCCTCTACAGTGGATTCTAATTCTGAGGAAGAAGAATTCCCTCCCTGTGCAGAACCTACACCAGAGGAGCTTGAAGCAGACACTGCTGAGCTTTTGGGTGAAGGGGGGCCTGCCAGAGAGGAGCTGAGTGTGGCACAGCAAACCTGTCCCACATTAGAGGGTCTCAGACAGCAAGCTGTCAAACAGGCTAATGGGGATGTCAGTGACTCACACAGAGTTTACTGGGAGGACAACCTCTTGTACACTGAGCATAGGGATCCTAAACCTGGAGCTGCCAGGAGATTAGTGATTCCTCAGGAGTACAGAAAGTTCCTCCTAACACTGGCACATGACATTCCCTTAGCTGGGCACCTGGGTCAAATGAAAACTTGGGACAGATTGGTACCACTGTTTCATTGGCCTAGGATGTCTGAGGACACAAAAGAATTTTGTAAGTCCTGTGAAACCTGTCAAGCCAGTGGCAAGACAGGTGGCACTCCAAAGGCACCCCTTATCCCACTGCCTGTGGTTGGGGTTCCCTTTGAAAGGGTAGGGGTTGACATAGTTGGCCCCCTTGACCCTCCTACTGCTTCAGGCAATAGGTTTATCTTAGTGGTAGTGGACCATGCCACAAGGTATCCTGAAGCAATTCCTTTAAGGACCACTACAGCTCCTGCAGTGGCAAAGGCCCTCCTGGGAATATTTTCCAGGGTGGGCTTCCCAAAGGAAGTAGTATCAGACAGAGGAAGCAATTTCATGTCTGCATACTTAAAGGCCATGTGGAAGGAGTGTGGTGTAACTTACAAGTTCACAACACCCTATCATCCACAAACAAATGGACTGGTGGAGAGATTTAATAAAACTCTCAAAGGCATGATTATGGGACTCCCTGAAAAACTCCGCAGGAGATGGGATATCCTTCTACCATGCCTCCTTTTTGCCTACAGGGAGGTACCCCAGAAAGGAGTGGGCTTCAGCCCCTTTGAACTTCTTTTTGGACACCCTGTTAGGGGTCCACTCACACTTGTAAAGGAGGGTTGGGAACAACCTTTAAAAGCTCCTAAGCAGGATATTGTGGACTATGTACTTGGCCTCAGATCAAGGATGGCTGAGTACATGAAAAAGGCCAGTAAAAACCTTCAGGCCAGCCAAGAGCTCCAGAAGCAATGGCATGATCAGAAGGCTGTTTTGGTTCAGTACCAACCAGGGCAGAAAGTGTGGGTCTTGGAGCCTGTGGCCCCAAGAGCACTCCAAGATAAATGGAGTGGTCCACACACAATTGTTGAAAAGAAGGGTGAAGTCACCTACTTGGTTGACTTAGGCACTGCCAGGAGTCCCCTTAGGGTGCTCCATGTCAACCGCCTGAAACCCTACTATGACAGGGCTGATCTCACCCTGCTCATGGCAACAGATGAGGGACAGGAAGAAGACAGTGATCCTCTACCTGATCTCTTCTCTTCCACAGAACAAGATGCTCTTGTGGAAGGGGTAGTTTTGGCTGATTGTCTTACTGCTGAGCAGAAAGATAATTGCATAAATCTCCTAGGACAATTTTCAGAACTCTTCTCCATTGTGCCAGGCACCACTTCTTGGTGTGAGCACACTATAGATACTGGAGACAGTTTACCTGTCAAAAGTAAGATCTATAGGCAGCCTGACCATGTCAGGGACTGCATAAAGCAAGAAGTTCAGAAGATGTTGGAACTAGGAGTGGTTGAGCACTCTGACAGTCCATGGGCTTCTCCTGTGGTACTGGTACCAAAACCCAATTCTAAAGATGGAAAGAAGGAAATGAGGTTTTGTGTAGACTATAGAGGTCTCAACTTGGTAACCAAAACAGATGCTCACCCTATACCCAGGGCAGATGAGCTAATAGATACACTGGCATCTGCCAAGTATCTAAGCACTTTTGATTTGACTGCAGGGTATTGGCAGATCAAAATGTCAGAAGATGCTAAACCTAAGACTGCATTTTCTACCATTGGAGGACATTACCAGTTTACTGTAATGCCTTTTGGTTTGAAAAATGCACCTGCCACTTTTCAGAGGTTGGTGAACACAGTCCTGCAAGGGCTGGAAGCTTTCAGTGCAGCATATTTGGATGATATAGCTGTCTTTAGCTCCAGCTGGGATGATCACCTGGTCCACCTTTGGAAAGTTTTGGAGGCCCTGCAAAAGGCAGGCCTCACTATCAAGGCTTCAAAGTGCCAGATAGGGCAGGGTAAGGTGGTTTATCTGGGACACCTTGTTGGTGGGGAACAGATTGCACCACTTCAGGGGAAAATCCAAACTATTATTGATTGGATTCCCCCTACCACTCAGACTCAGGTGAGAGCCTTCCTAGGCCTCACTGGGTATTACAGGAGGTTCATTAAGAACTATGGCTCCATTGCAGCCCCTCTTAATGACCTCACATCCAAGAAAATGCCTAAAAAGGTATTATGGACAGCAAACTGTCAGAAAGCTTTTGAGGAGCTGAAGCAGGCCATGTGCTCTGCACCTGTCCTGAAAAGCCCTTGTTACTCTAAAAAATTCTATGTCCAAACTGATGCATCTGAATTAGGAGTAGGGGCAGTCCTATCACAACTTAATTCTGAGGGCCAGGATCAACCTGTTGCTTTTATTAGTAGAAGGTTGACCCCTAGAGAAAAGCGTTGGTCTGCCATTGAGAGGGAGGCCTTTGCTGTGGTCTGGGCTCTGAAGAAGTTGAGGCCATACCTGTTTGGCACTCACTTCATTGTTCAGACAGACCACAAACCTCTACTTTGGCTAAAACAAATGAAAGGTGAAAATCCTAAATTGTTGAGGTGGTCCATATCCCTACAGGGAATGGACTATACAGTGGAACATAGACCTGGGAGTAGCCACTCCAATGCAGATGGACTCTCCAGATATTTCCACTTAGACAATGAAGACTCATCAGGTAATGGCTAGTCTTATTGTCCTTCGTTTGGGGGGGGGTTGTGTAGGAAAGTACCATCTTGCCTGGCATGTTACCCCCATTTTTCACTGTATATATGTTGTTTTAGTTGTATGTGTCACTGGGACCCTGGTAACCCAGGGCCCCAGTGCTCATAAGTGTGCCTGTATGTGTTACCTGTGTAGTGACTAACTGTCTCACTGAGGCTCTGCTAATCAGAACCTCAGTGGTTATGCTCTCTCATTTCTTTCCAAATTGTCACTGACAGGCTAGTGACCATTTTTACCAATTTACATTGGCTTACTGGAACACCCTTATAATCCCCTAGTATATGGTACTGAGGTACCCAGGGTATTGGGGTTCCAAGAGATCCCTATGGGCTGCAGCATTTCTTTTGCCACCCATAGGGAGCTCTGACAATTCTTACACAGGCCTGCCACTGCAGCCTGAGTGAAATAACGTCCACGTTATTTCACAGCCATTTTACACTGCACTTAAGTAACTTATAAGTCACCTATATGTCTAACCTTTACCTGGTAAAGGTTAGGTGCAAAGTTACTTAGTGTGAGGGCACCCTGGCACTAGCCAAGGTGCCCCCACATTGTTCAGAGCCAATTCACTGAACTTTGTGAGTGCGGGGACACCATTACACGCGTGCACTACATATAGGTCACTACCTATATGTAGCTTCACCATGGTAACTCCGAATATGGCCATGTAACATGTCTATGATCATGGAATTGCCCCCTCTATGCCATCCTGGCATTGTTGGTACAATTCCATGATCCCAGTGGTCTGTAGCACAGACCCTGGTACTGCCAGACTGCCCTTCCTGGGGTTTCTCTGCAGCTGCTGCTGCTGCCAACCCCTCAGACAGGCATCTGCCCTCCTGGGGTCCAGCCAGGCCTGGCCCAGGATGGCAGAACAAAGAACTTCCTCTGAGAGAGGGTGTGACACCCTCTCCCTTTGGAAAATGGTGTGAAGGCAGGGGAGGAGTAGCCTCCCCCAGCCTCTGGAAATGCTTTGTTGGGCACAGAGGTGCCCAATTCTGCATAAGCCAGTCTACACCGGTTCAGGGACCCCTTAGCCCCTGCTCTGGCGCGAAACTGGACAAAGGAAAGGGGAGTGACCACTCCCCTGACCTGCACCTCCCCTGGGAGGTGTCCAGAGCTCCTCCAGTGTGCTCCAGACCTCTGCCATCTTGGAAACAGAGGTGCTGCTGGCACACTGGACTGCTCTGAGTGGCCAGTGCCACCAGGTGACGTCAGAGACTCCTTGTGATAGGCTCCTTCAGGTGTTAGTAGCCTTTCCTCTCTCCTAGGTAGCCAAACCCTCTTTTCTGGCTATTTAGGGTCTCTGTCTCTGGGGAAACTTCAGATAACGAATGCATGAGCTCAGCCGAGTTCCTCTGCATCTCCCTCTTCACCTTCTGATAAGGAATCGACCGCTGACCGCGCTGGAAGCCTGCAAACCTGCAACATAGTAGCAAAGACGACTACTGCAACTCTGTAACGCTGATCCTGCCGCCTTCTCGACTGTTTTCCTGCTTGTGCATGCTGTGGGGGTAGTCTGCCTCCTCTCTGCACCAGAAGCTCCGAAGAAATCTCCCGTGGGTCGACGGAATCTTCCCCCTGCAACCGCAGGCACCAAAAAGCTGCATCTCTGGTCCCTTGGGTCTCCTCTCAGCACGACGAGCGAGGTCCCTCGAATCCAGCGACACCGTCCAAGTGACCCCCATAGTCCAGTGACTCTTCAGCCCAAGTTTGGTGGAGGTAAGTCCTTGCCTCACCTCGCTGGGCTGCATTGCTGGGAACCGCGACTTTGCAAGCTTCTCCGGCCCCTGTGCACTTCCGGCGGAAATCCTTCGTGCACAGCCAAGCCTGGGTCCACGGCACTCTAACCTGCATTGCACGACTTTCTAAGTTGGTCTCCGGCGACGTGGGACTCCTTTGTGCAACTTCGGCGAGCACCGTTTCACGCATCCTCGTAGTGCCTGTTTCTGGCACTTCTCCGGGTGCTACCTGCTTCAGTGAGGGCTCCTTGTCTTGCTCGACGTCCCCTCTCTCTGCAGGTCCAATTTGAGACCTCCTGGTCCCTCCTGGGCCCCAGCAGCGTCCAAAAACGCCAAACGCACGATTTGCGTGTAGCAAGGCTTGTTGGCGTCCATCCGGCGGGAAAACACTTCTGCACGACTCTCCAAGGCGTGGGGGATCCATCCTCCAAAGGGGAAGTCTCTAACCCTTGTAGTTCCTGCAGTATTCACAGTTCTTCAGCCTAGTAAGAGCTTCTTTGCACCAACCGCTGGCATTTCTTGGGCATCTGCCCATCTCCGAGCTGCTTGTGACTTTTGGACTTGGTCCCCTTGTTCCACAGGTACCTTCAGACAGGAATCCATCGTTGTTGCATTGCTGATTTGTGTTTTCCTTGCATTCTCCCTCTAACACGACTATTTTGTCCTTAGGGGAACTTTGGTGCACTTTGCACTCACTTTTCAGGGTCTTGGGGAGGGTTATTTTTCTAACTCTCACTATTTTCTAATAGTCCCAGCGACCCTCTACAAGGTCACATAGGTTTGGGGTCCATTCGTGGTTCACATTCCACTTTTGGAGTATATGGTTTGTGTTGCCCCTATCCCTATGTTGCCCCATTGCATCCTATTGTAATTATACATTGTTTGCACTGTTTTCTAAGACTATACTGCATATTTTTGCTATTGTGTATATATATCTTGTGTATATTTCCTATCCTCTTACTGAGGGTACACTCTAAGATACTTTGGCATATTGTCATAAAAATAAAGTACCTTTATTTTTAGTATAACTGTGTATTGTGTTTTCTTATGATACTGTGCATATGACACTAAGTGGTACTGTAGTAGCTTCACACGTCTCCTAGTTCAGCCTGAGCTGCTTTGCTAAGCTACCATTATCTATCAGCCTAAGCTGCTAGACACCCTATACACTAATAAGGGATAACTGGGCCTGGTGCAAGGTGCAAGTACCCCTTGGTACTCACTACAAACCAGTCCAGCCTCCTACAGGTGGTCATAAGCAACTCTGGTCAGATCTACAGTTTGACCTGTACCAGACATTATAGAAAAGGTTTAAGGGACAGAACACATTTTAGAACTTTTTAAAGAACAGGAAAAAAAACTTTTAAAACTTTTTAAGAACTTTTTGAAAGTTTTAGAGGTACTTTTCAGCACTTAGCAATAGAGTAAGAGAAGAAAAACAAAACTTTTTGGTTAGGTGTACATACACTGAACTTGTTTTGTATATTTTTCTCTTATGAAAAGTACAAAATGACAAAGTGCTAAGCAATTGCAAGTACTTATCCCACGCTGCACAACCAATGTAGGAGGCTGGCCTGGCTTGTAGTGAGTACCAAGGGGTACTTACACCTTGCACCCGGTCCAGGTATCCCTTATTAGTGTAGAGGGGTGTCTAGCAGCTTAGGCTGATAGAAAAGGTAGCTTAGCAGAGCAGCTTAGGCTGAACTAGGAGACGAGTGAAGCTCCTACAGTACCACTAGTGTCACATGCACAATATCATAAGAAAACACAATACACAGGTATACTAAAAATAAAGGTACTTTATTTTTATGACATTATGCCAAAAGTATCTCAGTGAGTACCCTCAGTATGAGGATAGCAAATATACACAAGATATATGTACACAAAACCAAAAATATGCAGTAATAGCAATAGAAAACAGTGCAAGCAATGTATAGTCACAATAGGTTGCAATGAGAGCACATAGGTACAGGGGCAACACAAACCATATACTCTAGAAGTGGAATGCGAACCACAAATGGACCCCAAACCTATGTGACCTTGTAGAGGGTGTAGGAAAGTACCATTTTGCCTGGCATGTTACCCCCATATTTCACTGTATATGTTGTTTTAGTTGTATGTGTCACTGGGACCCTGCCAGCCAGGGCCCCAGTGCTCATAGGTGTGCCCTGTATGTGTTACCTGTGTTATAACTAACTGTCTCACTGAGGCTCTGCTATCCAGAACCTCAGTGGTTAGCCAGGTCTGGCCCAGGAAGGCAGAACAAAGGACTTCCTCAGAGAGAGGGTGTTTCACCCTCTCCCTTTGGAAAAAGGTGTCAGGGTTGGGGAGGAGTAGCCTCCCCCAGCCTCTGGAAATGCTTTCATGGGCACAGATGGTGCCCATTTCTGCATAAGCCAGTCTACACTGGTTCAGGGACAAAGGAAAGGGGAGTGACCACTCACCTGACCTGCACCTCCCAGGGGAGGTGCCCAGAGCTCCTCCAGTGTGCCCCAGACCTCTGCCATCTTGGAAACAGAGGTGTTGCTGGCACACTGGACAGCTCTGAGTGGCCAGTGCCAGCAGGTGACGTCAGAGACTCCTTCTGATAGGCTCTTACCTGTGTTACTAGGCTATCCTCCTTCCTAGGTAGCCAAACCTCCTTTTCTGGCTACTTAGGGTCTCTGCTTTGGGGAAGTCTTCAGATGCTGAATGCAAGAGCTCATCAGAGTTCCTCTGCATCTCCCTCTTCACCTTCTGCCAAAGGATTGACCGCTGACTGCTCAGGACGCCTGCAAAACTGCAACAAAGTAGCAAAGACGACTACTGCAACCTTGTATCGCTTCATCCTGCTGGCTTTCTCGCCTGTTTCCTGGTGGTGCATGATCTGGGGGTAGCCTGCCTCCTTCTTGAACCAGGAGCTCTGAAGAAATCTCCCGTTAGTCGAGGGAATCTTCCCCCTGCAACGCAGGCAACAAAAGACTGCATCACCAGTCCTCTGGGTCCCCTCTCAGCACAACGAGCGTGGTCCCTGGAACTCAGAAACTCTGTCCAAGTGACTCTCACAGTCCAGTGACTCTTCAGTCCAAGTTTGGTGGAGGTAAGTCCTTGCCTCCCCACGCTAGACTGCATTGCTGGGTACTGCGTGATTTGCAGCTGCTCCGGCTCCTGTGCACTCTTCCAGTATTTCCTTTGTGCACAGCCAAGCCTGGGTCCCCGACACTCTAACCTGCAGTGCACAACCTTCGAGTTGTCCTCCGGCGTCGTGGGACTCCCTTTTCTGACTTCGGGTGGACTCTGGTTCACTCCACTTCTAAGTGCCTGATCCGGTACTTCTGCGGGTGCTGCCTGCTTCTGTGAGGGCTCCCTGACTTGCTGGGCACCCCCTCTGTCTCCTCATCCAAGTGGCGACATCCTGGTCCCTCCTGGGCCACAGCAGCATCCAAAAACCCTAACCGCGACCCTTGCAGCTAGCAAGGCTTGTTCGCGGTCTTTCTGCGTGGGAACACCTCTGCAAGCTTCTTCACGATGTGGGACATCCATCCTCCAAAAGGGAAGTTCCTAGTCCTCTTCATTCTTGCAGAACACAAAGCTTCTTCCATCAGGTGGCAGCTTCCTTGCACCCTCAGCTGGCATTTCCTGGGCATCTGCCCACTCTCGACACTGTCGCAACTCTTGGACTTGGTCCCCTTGTCTTACAGGTACTCAGGTCTGGAAATCCACTCTTGTTGCATTGCTGGTGTTGGTCTTCCTTGCAGAATCCCCCTATCATGACTTCTGTGCTCTCTGGGGGTTGTAGGTGCACTTTACACCTACCTTACAGGGTCTTGGGGTGGGCTATTTTTCTAACCCTCACTGTTTTCTTACAGTCCCAGCGACCCTCTACAAGCTCACATAGGTTTGGGGTCCATTTGTGGTTCACATTCCACTTTTGGAGTATACGGTTTGTGTTGCCCCTATACCTATGTGCTCCTATTGCAATCTACTGTAACTTTACATTGCTTGCATTACTTCCTTTTGCTATTACTGCATATTAGTGGTATTGTGTACATATATTTTGTGTATATTTGGCATCCTCATAGTGAGGGTACTCACTGAGATACTTTTGGCATATTGTCATAAAAATAAAGTACCTTTATTTTCAGTATATCTTTGTATTGTGTTTTCTTATGATATTGTGCATATGACACCAGTGGTATAGTAGGAGCTTTGCATGTCTCCTAGTTCAGCCTAAGCTGCTCTGCTATAGCTACCTTCTATCAGCCTAAGCTGCTAGAAACACCTCTTCTACACTAATAAGGGATAACTGGACCTTGTACAGAGTGTAAGTACCCCTTGGTACCCACTACAAGCCAGGCCAGCCTCCTACACTTGCTGACTCCTGTTTGTTTCTCTTTTCGCCATGGTATACTTGTGTAGTACTACATTTGCTTCCTGGGACTGGAAATCCCATAATGCACAGCCTGGGAGTCAGGAAAGCCCGGATTCTGTTTCCCATTGTTTTCTATGGGAGAAGTCCAGTTTCTCCTTTTCACCGGATCCTCTCCTCCAGGACTTGCAAGTGTCTGAAACTACACGCACCTGAGACAATCCCCAGTGCAGCCCAGCTTGGAACTGCTTATAAGCAGCCATTTCCTCAAGATCCCTGTCGTGCATTGGAGTTCGATTCCTTTGTGTTGAAGACCCCTATTCGGATGGTGTTCCAGTTTTGTTCCCGTTCTGTTCCAGCTTGATCCTGTTTCCTGTTTCTCTGCCCTGCTCCTGATTGTTCCAGCCAGAGTCTGCTCCCTACCTCTTAGCCTTGTACCAGTGTGTGTTTGTTCCAGATCCTGCTCTCTGTTTCTCTGTCCTGCACCTGCCTTGTTTCAGCCTGATCCTGCTCTCTGTTTCCCAGCCCTGTTTACTGCTTATACCTTCTCCCTGTATTCCAGCCCTGTCCTTGCCTGTTCCAGCCAGAGCATGCTCTCTGTTTCCCAGCCCTGTCTCTGTTTGTTCCAGCCAGAAGTTTGCACCCTGTTTTCCAGTCCTAGTCCTGCCTTTGCTTCAGCCTGAGCCTGTTCCCAGTTCTTACCTCTGCCTCTTAGTTTGTTCCCTTCTGTTTCCGTTTCATTCTTGGTTATTTTTGTCTGGTAAGTGTTCTATCAGTCTTCACCAGTGTACAAGTGTCCTCCTCTGTACTGGGGTTGGCTCCTGGTTTCCAGGAGGCAATTCCAGCCCCTATCCTTGTCTAGTGTTATACGTTGTCTTTTGTGCCTAACAGTGACAGTGTGCTATTGCTCTTTTCTCAGGAATCGCCACTGTGTTTCCAGGTGGATCCACAAGAGCGTGTCTTGTGTATGTGTGAGAAAGTAGCCTCTTTCAAGCCTTGTTACCCCCACTTTTGGCCTCTTTGTGAGTGTATGTCAGGGTATTTTCACTGTCTCACTGGGATCCTGCCAGCCAGGGCCCAGTGCTCATAGTGAAAACCCTATGTTTTCAGAATGTTTGTTATGTGTCACTGGGATCCTGCTAGCCAGGACCCCAGTGCTCCTAAGTTTGTGGCCTATATGTATGTGTTCCCTGTGTGATGCCTAACTGTCTCACTGAGGCTCTGCTAACCAGAACCTCAGTGGTTATGCTCTCTCATTTCTTTCTAAATTGTCACTAACAGGCTAGTGACCAATTTCACCAATTCACATTGGCATACTGGAACACCCTTATAATTTCCTAGTATATGGTACTGAGGTACCCAGGGTATTGGGGTTCCAGGAGATCACTATGGGCTGCAGCATTTCTTTTGCCACCCATAGGGAGCTCTGACAATTCTTACACAGGCCTGCCACTGCAGCCTGAGTGAAATAACGTCCACATTATTTCACAGCCATTTACCACTTGTAGGAGGCTGGACTGGCTTGTAGTGAGCACCAAGGGGTACTTGCACCTTGCACAAGGCCCAGTTATCCCTTATTAGTGTATAGGGT
This sequence comes from Pleurodeles waltl, assembly GCF_031143425.1. NCBI lineage: Eukaryota > Metazoa > Chordata > Amphibia > Caudata > Salamandridae > Pleurodeles > Pleurodeles waltl. The sequence goes on from NC_090444.1 coordinate 839,732,761, forward strand.
GTCTAGCAGCTTAGGCTGATAGATAATGGTAGCTTAGCAGAGCAGCTTAGGCTGAACTAGGAGACGTGTGAAGCTACTACAGTACCACTTAGTGTCATATGCACAATATCATAAGAAAACACAATACACAGTTATACTAAAAATAAAGGTACTTTATTTTTATGACAATATGCCAAAGTATCTTAGAGTGTACCCTCAGTGAGAGGATAGGAAATATACACAAGATATATATACACAATAGCAAAAATATGCAGTATAGTCTTAGAAAACAGTGCAAACAATGTATAGTTACAATAGGATGCAATGGGGAAACATAGGGATAGGGGCAACACAAACGATATATTCCAAAAGTGGAATGCGAACCACGAATGGACCCCAAACCTATGTGACCTTGTAGAGGGTCGCTGGGACTATTAGAAAATAGTGAGAGTTAGAAAAATAACCCTCCCCAAGACCCTGAAAAGTGAGTGCAAAGTGCACTAAAGTTCCCCTAAGGACAAAGAAGTTGTGTTAGAGGAATAATGCAGGAAAGACACAAACCAGCAATGCAACAACTGTGGATTTCCAATCTAGGGTACCTGTGGAACAAGGGGACCAAGTTTAAAAGTCACAAGCAAGTCGGAGATGGGCAGATGCCCAGGAAATGCCAGCTGCGGGTGCAAAGAAGCTTCTACTGGACAGAAGAAGCCGAGGTTTCTGCAGGAACAAAAAGGGCTAGAGACTTCCCCTTTGGTGGACGGATCCCTCTCGCCTTGGAGAGTCGTGCAGAAGTGTTTTCCCGCCGGAAGGACGCCAACAAGCCTTGCTAGTCGCAAATCGTGCGTTTGTTGTTTTTGGACGCTGCTGGAACCCAGGAGGGACCAGGAGGTCGCAAATTAGACCTGAAGAGAGAGGGGATGTCGAGCAAGACAAAGAGCCCTCACTGAAGCAGGTAGCACCCGGAGAAGTGCCAGAAACAGGCACTACGAGGATGCGTGAAACGGTGCTCGCCGAAGTTGCACAAAGGAGTCCCACGTCGCCGGAGACCAACTTAGAAAGTCGTGCAATGCAGTTTAGAGTGCCGTGGACCCAGGCTTGGCTGTGCACAAAGGATATCCGCCGGAAGTGCACAGGGGCCGGAGTAGCAGCAATGCAGCCCAGCGAGGTGAGGCAAGGACTTACCTCCACCAAACTTGGACTGAAGAGTCACTGGACTGTGGGGGTCACTTGGACAGAGTTGCTGGATTCGAGGGACCTCGCTCGTCATGCTGAGAGGAGACCCAAGGGACCGGTAATGCAGCTTTTTGGTGCCTGCGGTTGCAGGGGGAAGATTCCGTCGACCCACAGGAGATTTCTTCGGAGCTTCTGGTGCAGAGAGGAGGCAGACTACCCCCACAGCATGCACAAGCAGGAAAACAGTCGAGAAGGCGGCAGGATCAGCGTTACAGGGTTGCAGTAGACGTCTTTGCTACTATGTTGCAGGTTTGCAGGCTTCCAGCGCGGTCAGCAGTCGATTCCTTATCAGAAGGTGAAGAGAGAGATGCAGAGGAACTCGGATGAGCTCTTGCATTCGTTATCTGAAGTTTCCCCAGAGACAGAGACCCTAAATAGCCAGAAAAGAGGGTTTGGCTACCTAGGAGAGAGGATAGGCTACTAACACCTGAAGGAGCCTATCAGCAGGAGTCTCTGACGTAACCTGTGGCACTGGCCACTCAGAGCAGTCCAGTGTGCCAGCAGCACCTCTGTTTCCAAGATGGCAGAGGTCTGGAGCACACTGGAGGAGCTCTGGACACCTCCCAGTGGAGGTGCAGGTCAGGGGAGTGGTCACTCCCCTTTCCTTTGTCGAGTTTCGCGCCATAGCAGGGGCTAAGGGGTCCCTGAACCGGTGTAGACTGGCTTATGCAGAATTGGGCACCTCTGTGCCCAACAAAGCATTTCCAGAGGCTGGGGGAGGCTACTCCTCCCCTGCCTTCACACCATTTTCCAAAGGGAGAGGGTGTCACACCCTCTCTCAGAGGAAGTTCTTTGTTCTGCCATCCTGGGCCAGGCCTGGCTGGACCCCAGGAGGGCAGATGCCTGTCTGAGGGGTTGGCAGCAGCAGCAGCTGCAGTGAAACCCCAGGAAGGGCAGTTTGGCAGTACCAGGGTCTGTGCTACAGACCACTGGGATCATGGAATTGTACCAACAATGCCAGGATGGCATAGAGGGGGCAATTCCATGATCATAGACATGTTACATGGCCATATTCGGAGTTACCATTGTGAAGCTACATATAGGTAGTGACCTATATGTAGTGCACGCGTGTAATGGTGTCCCCGCACTCACAAAGTTCAGGGAATTGGCTCTGAACAATGTGGGGGCACCTTGGCTAGTGCCAGGGTGCCCTCACACTAAGTAACTTTGCACCTAACCTTTACCAGGTAAAGGTTAGACATATAGGTGACTTATAAGTTACTTAAGTGCAGTGTAAAATGGCTGTGAAATAACGTGGACGTTATTTCACTCAGGCTGCAGTGGCAGGCCTGTGTAAGAATTGTCAGAGCTCCCTATGGGTGGCAAAAGAAATGCTGCAGCCCATAGGGATCTCCTGGAACCCCAATACCCTGGGTACCTCAGTACCATATACTAGGGAATTATAAGGGTGTTCCAGTAAGCCAATGTAAATTGGTAAAAATGGTCACTAGCCTGTTAGTGACAATTTGGAAAGAAATGAGAGAGCATAACCACTGAGGTTCTGGTTAGCAGAGCCTCAGTGAGACAGTTAGGCACCACACAGGGAACACATACATATAGGCCACAAACTTATGAGCACTGGGGTCCTGACTAGCAGGGTCCCAGTGACACATAACAAACACACTGAAACCATAGGGTTTTCACTATGAGCACTGGGCCCTGGCTGGCAGGATCCCAGTGAAACAGTGATAACACCCTGACATACACTCAGAAACAGGCCAAAAGTGGGGGTAACAAGGCTAGAAAGAGGCTACTTTCTCACACAACCCCCCCCCCAAACGAAGGACAATAAGGCTAACCTTGGCCAGTTGAGACTTTATTGTCTAAGTGGTGATAAGTAGAGAGTAGCTCTGCAATAGACTGGTTACTCCCTTTATCATCCACTATATGGTTACTTCCCTGTGGGGATGTAAACCACCCTGTTTGAAGTTTTTTAGCTAAGCAACAATGTGAAGATGTATTTTCAGAGTTTCTATCAGTAAGTTTTAGTTTAGAGCAGTGGGAATTGTCCACTGAACCTATTTGTAGTGATGAAAATGCCAGACAGGGATGCTGTCTCAATAAAGCCATAGCTGGGCAAAAACTTTGTCCATATGGCTGGAAGAGAGAACAGAGATGCTGTTTCTCTTGGGTTGGAGCAGGGCAGGGATGCTGTCCTATGAGCTCCACACTAGGGCAGGGATACTGTCCTAAGTGTTGTGAGGCAGTGCAGGGTTTCTGCACTAAAGTTTCTCTGGGAGGGTTGGAGGGATGCTCCATGTTAACTAAAATGGTGCTCTTTTTGTCACCAATGTTAGTTATCCCACAGAGAGGTACTTCCACCTCAGGGAGTACAGTTTTGCCAACTGATGATTCCCTTGGAACAGGTGCCACCCCAGGAGAGGTTTCTCCCACCACAGGAATGGTATCCTGAATGGTAGGGTGGTTAGGGGATACTGTGATACCCTTTTTACCTGTTGATGGAGAGGGATCCTGAGTTTTCAGGCCTTCTCTCCTTTGCTTTTTCATTTCTGTAGAAATGAGAGGGAACAATTCCTCTGGGATGCCCAGCATGGCTGCATGGGCATAAAACTCTACATCAGCCCAACCTGAGGCCTCTAGGTCATTACCTAAGAGACAGTCTACAGGTAAGCTAGGTGATACCACCACCTGCTTAGGGCCAGTAACTCCACCCCAACTAAACTGAATTATAGCTAAGGGAAGAAACTTAGTGGAGTTATGGACATCAATAATCTTATACTGTTGTCCAATGATGTGTTGATCAGGGTGCACTAGGTTTTCAGTCACCAAAGTGATACTGGCACCTGTGTCTCTGTAGGCCAAGGCCTCAACACCATTTATTGAAACTGTCTGCCTGTACTTATCCATTGTAAGGGGACAAGCAGCCAGTGTGGCAAGGCCAATGCCACTAGGTGTGACAGAAACTGTCTTGGGACTGACTACCCCAGTTTCTATGATGGACCCATAAGTGAACCCAACTACACCCTTAACTTGACTGTTGCCAGCAGTCCCACCACTAGTACCACTACTGCTAGGGGCACTAGAGCTTGATGTATTAGTGGTGGTAGGCTCAGGGGGTTTACCTGGACAGGACTTAAACCCTGGCCTATGGCCTCTGTTTTTACACACAAAGCACCAAGGCTTTTTAATGTGTGCAGGTTGGGAAGAAGAGGAAGAATTTGTTTTATCCCCACCCTCTGAAGAGTGTTTATCTTGAGATTTTTCACCATCTTTCTTCTTATTGCCATCTTTGTCACCCCCTGTATGAACTTTTCTGTTCACCCTTGTTCTGACCCATTTGTCTGCCTTCTTTCCCAATTCTTGGGGAGAGGTCAGATCAGAGTCTACCAGGTACTGGTGCAACAAATCAGACACACAATTATTAAGTATATGCTCTCTCAGGATTGTGTTATACAGGCTTTCATAATCAGTAACTTTACTGCCATGTAACCACCCCTCCAAGGCCTTCACTGAATGGTCAATGAAATCAACCCAGTCTTGTGAAGACTCCTTTTTGGTCTCTCTGAACTTTATCCTGTATTGTTCAGTGGTTAAGCCATAACCATCCAGGAGTGCATTCTTAAGAACTGTAAAATTATTAGCATCATTTTCTTTCACAGTAAGGAGCCTATCCCTACCTTTTCCACTAAATGATAGCCATAGGATAGCAGCCCACTGCCTTTGAGGGACATCCTGTACAACACAGGCCCTCTCAAGTGCAGCAAACCACTTGTTAATGTCATCCCCCTCCTTATAAGGGGGAACTATCTTGTGCAGATTCCTGGAATCATGCTCTTTTGCAGGATGACTATGGGGAATACTGCTGCTGCCACCATGGGTTTCTAAACCCAACTTCTGTCTTTCCTTCTCTAGTTCAAAAGACTGTCTATCCAAATCCAGCTGTTGCTTTTTAAGCTTCAGTCTGGTTTGTTCCACCCTCAACTTATTGAGTTCCCTCTATAACATTCTGTCATCAGGGTTGGTGGGAGGGACATTCCTAGATACAGAGGTATGATGGGAATGAACAGAAGGAGACCTGTACCTTACAGAAGCCACCCTAACAGCTTGGTTAACAGAAACATTACTACCAGTATGGTGAGAATGAATGTTTTTGCTATGATGTGAGACAACACTATTTGTATGGTGTGGCTCATCATCATTACCAACTATGCTAGACTGTCTAGTAATGGGCAGGCTAGGAAGTTTCTTTCCTGAATCTTTTCCTGGGGGAGTCCCTGAATCAGATTGAGAACTATTAGGTACTTTTTCAACAGATGAGGCACCTATGGCCTTATCCTGTTCTCTAAGCATGTTAAGTAACAGTTCCAAGGAAGGATTCTTCCCTACACTCAAACCTCTCTCTATACAGAGACTCCTTGCTCTTTTCCAGCTAAGGTTGTTATATGCAAGTTTGGACAGATCAACATTTTGGCCTGTGCCAGACATTTTTAGAGAGAGTAAAAGTGATAGTAAAAGATAAAAAGTTTGTCAGAGCTTTTAGAAAGACAGAGAAAAAAACTTTTTAAACTTTTTAGAACTTTTTAGAAAGTTAGAAGTACTTTTCAGCACTTAGAAAAGAGTGAAAAGAGGAAATGCAAAACTTTTTCGCTATGTGTATATACACTGACCTTGTTTTGTATATTTTTCTCTTATGAAAAGTACAATGACAAGAGTGGTAAGCAGTCTCAAGCACTTATCCCACCGCTGCACAACCAATGTAGGAGGCTGGACTGGCTTGTAGTGAGCACCAAGGGGTACTTGCACCTTGCACCAGGCCAAGTTATCCCTTATTAGTGTATAGGGTGTCTAGCAGCTTAGGCTGATAGATAATGGTAGCTTAGCAGAGCAGCTTAGGCTGAACTAGGAGACGTGTGAAGCTACTACAGTACCATTTAGTGTCATATGCACAATATCATAAGAAAACACAATACACAGTTATACTAAAAATAAAGGTACTTTATTTTTATGACAATATGCCAAAGTATCTTAGAGTGTACCCTCAGTGAGAGGATAGGAAATATACACAAGATATATATACACAATAGCAAAAATATGCAGTATAGTCTTAGAAAACAGTGCAAACAATGTATAGTTACAATAGGATGCAAAGGGGAAACATAGGGATAGGGGCAACACAAACCATATACTCCAAAAGTGGAATGCGAACCACGAATGGACCCCAAACCTATGTGACCTTGTAGAGGGTCGCTGGGACTATTAGAAAATAGTGAGAGTTAGAAAAATAACCCTCCCCAAGACCCTGAAAAGTGAGTGCAAAGTGCACTAAAGTTCCCCTAAGGACAAAGAAGTCGTGTTAGAGGAATAATGCAGGAAAGACACAAACCAGCAATGCAACAACTGTGGATTTCCAATCTAGGGTACCTGTGGAACAAGGGGACCAAGTCCAAAAGTCACAAGCAAGTCGGAGATGGGCAGATGCCCAGGAAATGCCAGCTGCGGGTGCAAAGAAGCTTCTACTGGACAGAAGAAGCCAAGGTTTCTGCAGGAACGAAAAAGGCTAGAGACTTCCCCTTTGGTGGACGGATCCCACTCGCTTTGGAGAGTCGTGCAGAAGTGTTTTCCCGCCGGAAGGACACCAACAAGCCTTGCTATTTGCAAATCGTGCGTTTGGCGTTTTTGGACGCTGCTGGGGCCCAGGAGGGACCAGGAGGTCGCAAATTGGACCTGAAGAGAGAGGGGACGTCGAGCAAGACAAAGAGCCCTCACTAAAGCAGGTAGCACCCGGAGAAGAGCCAGAAACAGGCACTACAAAGATGCGTGAAACGGTGCTCGCCGAAGTTGCACAAAGGAGTCCCACGTCGCCGGAGACCAACTTAGAAAGTCGTGCAATGCAGGTTAGAGTGCCGTGGACCCAGGCTTGGCTGTGCACAAAGGATTTCCGCCGGAAGTGCACCCCACTCAGAGCAGTCCAGTGTGCCAGCAGCACCTCTGTTTCCAAGATGGCAGAGGTCTGGAGCACACTGGAGGAGCTCTGGACACCTCACAGGGGAGGTGCAGGTCAGGGGAGTGGTCACTCCCCTTTCCTTTGTCCAGTTTCGCACCAGAGAAGGGGCTAAGGGGTCCCTGAACCGGTGTAGACTGGCTTATGCAGAATTGGGCATCTCTGTGCCCAACAAAGCATTTCCAGAGGCTGGGGGAGGCTACTCCTCCCCTGCCTTCACACCATTTTCCAAAGGGAGAGGGTGTCACACCCTCTCTCAGAGGAAGTTCTTTGTTCTGCCATCCTGGGCCAGGCCTGGCTGGACCCCAGGAGGGCAGATGCCTGTCTGAGGGGTTGGCAGCAGCAGCAGCTGCAGTGAAACCCCAGGAAGGGCAGTTTGGCAGTTCCAGGGTCTGTGCTACAGACCACTGGGATCATGGAATTGTACCAACAATGCCAGGATGGCATAGAGGGGGCAATTCCATGATCATAGACATGTTACATGGCCATATTCGGAGTTACCATTGTGAAGCTACATATAGGTAGTGACCTATATGTAGTGCACGTGTGTAATGGTGTCCCCGCACTCACAAAGTTCAGGGAATTGGCTCTGAACAATGTGGGGGCACCTTGGCTAGTGCCAGGGTGCCCTCACACTAAGTAACTTTGCACCTAACCTTTACCAGGTAAAGGTTAGACATATAGGTGACTTATAAGTTACTTAAGTGCAGTGTAAAATGGCTGTGAAATAACGTGGACGTTATTTCACTCAGGCTGCAGTGGCAGGCCTGTGTAAGAATTGTCAGAGCTCCCTATGGGTGGCAAAAGAAATGCTGCAGCCCATAGGGATCTCCTGGAACCCCAATACCCTGGGTACCTCAGTACCATATACTAGGGAATTATAAGGGTGTTCCAGTAAGCCAATGTAAATTGGTAAAATTGGTCACTAGCCTGTTAGTGACAATTTGTACAGAGAGAGCATAACCACTGAGGTTCTGGTTAGCAGAGCCTCAGTGAGACAGTTAGGCACCACACAGGGAACACATACATATAGGCCACAAACTTATGAGCACTGGGGTCCTGACTAGCAGGGTCCCAGTGACACATAACAAACATACTGAAAACATAGGGTTTTCACTATGAGCACTGGGCCCTGGCTAGCAGGATCCCAGTGAGACAGTGAAAACACCCTGACATACACTCACAAACAGGCCAAAAGTGGGGTAACAAGGCTAGAAAGAGGCTACTTTCTCACACAACCCCCCCCCCCCAAACGAAGGACAATAAGGCTAACCTTGGCCAGTTGAGACTTTATTGTCTAAGTTGTGATAAGTAGAGAGTAGCTCTGCAATAGACTGGTTACTCCCTTTATCATCCACTATATGGTTACTTCCCTGTGGGGATGTAAACCACCCTGTTTGAAGTTTTTTAGCTAAGCAACAATGTGAAGATGTATTTTCAGAGTTTCTATCAGTAAGTTTTAGTTTAGAACAGTGGGAATTGTCCACTGAACCTATTTGTAGTGATGGAAATGCCAGACAGGGATGCTGACTCAGAAAAGCCATAGCTGGGCAAAAACTTTGTCCATATGGCTGGAAGAGAGAACAGGGATGCTGTTTCTCTTGAGTTGGAGCAGGGCAGGGGTGCTGTCCCATGAGCTCCACACTAGGGCAGGGATGCTGTCCTAAGTGTTGTGAGGCAGTGCAGGGTTTCTGCACTAAAGTTTCTCTGGGAGGGTTGGAGGGATGCTCCATGTTAACTAAAATGGTGCTCTTTTTCTCACCAATGTTAGTTATCCCACAGAGAGGTACTTCCACCTCAGGGAGTCCAGCTTTGCCAGCTGATGATTCCCTTGGAACAGGTGCCATCCCAGGAGAGGTTTCTCCCACCACAGGAATTTTATCCTGAATGGTAGGGTGGTTAGGGGATACTGTGATACCCTTTTTACCTGTTGATGGAGAGGGATCCTGAGTTTTCAGGCCTTCTCTCCTTTGCTTTTTCATTTCTGTAGAAATGAGAGGGAACAATTCCTCAGGGATGTCCAGCATGGCTGCATGGGCATAAAACTCTACATCAGCCCAACCTGAGGCCTCTAGGTCATTACCTAAGAGACAGTCTACAGGTAAGCTAGGTGATACCACCACCTGCTTAGGGCCAGTAACTCCACCCCAACTAAACTGAATTATAGCTAAGGGAAGAAACGTAGTGGAGTTATGGACATCAATAATCTTATACTGTTGTCCAATGATGTGTTGATCAGGGTGCACTAGGTTTTCAGTCACCAAAGTGATACTGGCACCTGTGTCCCTGTAGGCCAAGGCCTCAACACCATTTATTGAAACTGTCTGCATGTACTTATCCATTGTAAGGGGACAAGCAGCCAGTGTGGCAAGGCCAATGCCACTAGGTGTGACAGAAACTGTCTTGGGATTGACTACCCCAGTTTCTACTATGGACCCATAAGTGAACCCAACTACACCCTTAACTTGACTGTTGCCAGCAGTCCCACCACTAGTACCACTACTGCTAGGGGCACTAGAGCTTGATGTATTAGTGGTGGTAGGCTCAGGGGGTTTACCTGGACAGGACTTATCCCCTGGCCTATGGCCTCTGTTTTTACATACAAAGCACCAAGGCTTTTTAAATTGTGTAGGTTGAGAAGAAGAGGAAGAATTTGTTTTATCCCCACCCCCTGAAGAGTGTTTAAGATTTGAAGTGGAATCTTTGGTTTTACCCTTGTCCCCATGCTTATCTTGAGATTTTTCACCATCTTTCTTCTTATTCTCTTTGTCACCACCTGTATGAACTTTTCTGTTCACCCTTGTTCTGACCCATTTGTCTGCCTTCTTTCCCAATTCTTGGGGAGAGGTCAGATCAGAGTCCACCAAGTACTGGTGCAACAAATCAGACACACAATTATTAAGAATATGCTCTCTCAGGATCAAGTTATACAGGCTGTCATAATCAGTAACTTTACTGCCATGTAACCACCCCTCCAAGGCCTTCACTGAATGGTCAATGAAATCAACCCAGTCTTGTGAAGACTCCTTTTTGGTCTCTCTGAACTTTATCCTGTATTGTTCAGTGGTTAAGCCATAACCATCCAGGAGTGCATTCTTAAGAACTTGGAAATTATTAGCATCATTTTCTTTCACAGTAAGGAGCCTATCCCTACCTTTTCCACTAAATGATAGCCATAGGATAGCAGCCCACTGCCTTTGAGGGACATCCTGTACAACACAGGCCCTCTCAAGTGCAGCAAACCACTTGTTAATGTCATCCCCCTCCTTATAAGGGGGAACTATCTTGTGCTTATTCCTGGAATCATGCTCTTTTGCAGGATGACTATGGGGAATACTGCTGCTGCCACCATGGGTATCTAAACCCAACTTCTGTCTTTCCTTCTCTAGTTCAAAAGACTGTCTATCCAAATCCAGCTGTTGCTTTTTAAGCTTCAGTCTGGTTTGTTCCACCCTCAACTTATTGAGTTCCCTCTCTAACATTCTGTCATCAGGGTTGGTGGGAGGGACATTCCTAGATACAGAGGTATGATGGGAATGAACAGAAGGAGACCTGTCCCTTACAGAAGCCACCCTAACAGCTTGGCTAACAGAAACATCACTACCAGTATGGTGAGAATAAATGCTTTTGCTATGATGTGAGACAACACTATTTGTCTGGTGTGGCTCATCATCATTACCAACTATGCTAGACTGTCTAGTAATGGGCAGGCTTGGAAGTTTCTTTCCTGAATCTTTTCCTGGGGGAGTCCCTGGATCAGATTGAGAACCATTAGCTACTTTTTCAACAGATGGAGCACTTTTAGCCTTATCATGTTCCCTAAGCATGTTAAGTAACAGTTCCAAGGAAGGATTCTTCCCTACACTCAAACCTCTCTCTATGCAGAGACTCCTTGCTCCTTTCCAGCTAAGGTGATCATATGCAAGTTTGGACAGATCAACATTTTGGCCTGTGCCAGACATTTTTAGAGAGAGTTAAAGTGATCGAAAAAGAGAAAAAAGTTTTCAAACTTTTTAGAAAGACAGAAAAAAACTTTTTAAACTTTTAAGAACTTTTTTAAAGTTTTAGAAGTACTTTTCAGCACTTAGAACAGAGTGAAAAGAGGAAATGCAAAACTTTTTGGCTATGTGTATATACACTGACCTTGTTTTGTATATTTTTCTCTTATGAAAAGTACAATGACAAGAGTGGTAAGTAGTCTCAAAGCACTTATCCCACCGCTGCACAACCAATGTAGGAGGCTGGACTGGCTTGTAGTGAGTACCTAGGGGTACTTGCACCTTGCACCAGGCCCAGTTATCCCTTATTAGTGTATAGGGTGTCGAGCAGCTTAGGCTGATAGATAATGGTAGCTTAGCAGAGCAGCTTAGGCCGAACTAGGAGACGTGTGAAGCTACTACAGTACCACAAGTGTCACTTGCACAATATCATAAGAAAACACAATACACAGTTATACTAAAAATAAAGGTACTTCATTTTTATGACAATATGCCAAAGTATCTTAGAGTGTACCCTCAGTGAGAGGATAGGAAATATACACAAGATATATATACACAATAGCAAAAATATGCAGTATAGTCTTAGAAAACAGTGCAAACAATGTATAGTTACAATAGGATGCAATGGGGAAACATAGGGATAGGGGCAACACAAACCATATACTCCAAAAGTGGAATGCGAACCACGAATGGACCCCAAACCTATGTGACCTTGTAGAGGGTCGCTGGGACTATTGGAAAATAGTGAGAGTTAGAAAAATAACCCTCCCCAAGACCCTGAAAAGTGAGTGCAAAGTGCACTAAAGTTCCCCTAAGGACAAAGAAGTCGTGTTAGAGGAATAATGCAGGAAAGACACAAACCAACAATGCAACAACTGTGGATTTCCAATCTAGGGTACCTGTGGAACAAGGGGACCAAGTCCAAAAGTCACAAGCAAGTCGGAGACGGGCAGATGCCCAGGAAATGCCAGCTGCGGGTGCAAGGAAGCTTCTACTGGACAGAAGAAGCTGCGGTTTCTGCAGGAACGAAAAGAGCTAGAGACTTCCCCTTTGGTGGACGGATCCCTCTCGCTGCGGACAGTCGTGCAGAAGTATTTTCCCGCCGAAAGAACGCCAACAAGCCTTGCTAGCTGCAAATCGTGCGATTAGCGTTTTTGGACGCTGCTGTGGCCCTGGAGGGACCAGGAGGTCGCAATTTGGACCAGGAGAGAGAGGAGACGTTGAGCAAGACAAGGAGCCCTCTCAGCAGCAGGTAGCACCCGGAGAAGTGCCAGAAACTGGCACTACGAGGATGCGTGAAACAGTGCTCACCCGAAGTCGCACAAAGAAGTCCCACGTCGCCGGATAAAACAACTTAGGAGGTCGTGCAATGCAGGTTAGAGTGCAGTGGACCCAGGCTGGACTGTGCACAAAGGATTTCCGCCGGAAGTGCACGGAGGCCGGAGTAGCTGCAAAAGTCGCGGTTCCCAGCAATGCAGTCTAGCGAGGTGAGGCAAGGACTTACCTCCACCAAACTTGGACTGAAGAGTCACTGGACTGTGGGGGCCACTTGGACAGAGCTGCTGGATTCGAGGGACCTCGCTCGTCGTGCTGAGAGGAGACCCAAGGGACCGGTAATGCAGCTTTTTGGTGCCTGCGGTTGCAGGGGGAAGATTCCGTCGACCCACAGGAGATTTCTTCGGAGCTTCTAGTGCAGAGAGGAGGCAGACTACCCCCACAGCATGCACCACCAGGAAAACAGTCGAGAAGGCGGCAGGATCAGCGTTACAGAGTTGCAGTAGTCGTCGTTGCTACTATGTTGCAGTTTTGCAGGCTTCCAGCGCGGTCAGCAGTCGATTCCTTGGCAGAAGGTGAAGAGAGAGATGCAGAGGAACTCGGCTGAGCTCTTGCATTCGTTATCTAAAGTTTCCCCAGAGACAGAGACCCTAAACAGCCAGAAAAGAGGGTTTGGCTACCTAGGAGAGAGGATAGGCTAGCAACACCTGAAGGAGCCTATCACAAGGAGTCTCTGACGTCACCTGGTGGCACTGGCCACTCAGAGCAGTCCAGTGTGCCAGCAGCACCTCTGTTTCCAAGATGGCAGAGGTCTGGAGCACACTGGAGGAGCTCTGGACACCTCCCAGGGGAGGTGCAGGTCAGGGGAGTGGTCACTCCCCTTTCCTTTGTCCAGTTTCGCGCCAGAGCAGGGCTAAGGGGTCCCCTGAACCGGTGTAGACTGGCTTATGCAGAATTGGGCACATCTGTGCCCAACAAAGCATTTCCAGAGGCTGGGGGAGGCTACTCCTCCCCTGCCTTCACACCATTTTCCAAAGGGAGAGGGTGTCACACCCTCTCTCAGAGGAAGTTCTTTGTTCTGCCATCCTGGGCCAGGCCTGGCTGGACCCCAGGAGGGCAGATGCCTGTCTGAGGGGTTGGCAGCAGCAGCAGCTGCAGTGAAACCCCAGGAAGGGCAGTTTGGCAGTACCAGGGTCTGTGCTACAGACCACTGGGATCATGGAATTGTACCAACAATGCCAGGATGGCATAGAGGGGGCAATTCCATGATCATAGACATGTTACATGGCCATATTCGGAGTTACCATTGTGAAGCTACATATAGGTAGTGACCTATATGTAGTGCACGCGTGTAATGGTGTCCCCGCACTCACAAAGTTCAGGGAATTGGCTCTGAACAATGTGGGGGCACCTTGGCTAGTGCCAGGGTGCCCTCACACTAAGTAACTTTGCACCTAACCTTTACCAGGTAAAGGTTAGACATATAGGTGACTTATAAGTTACTTAAGTGCAGTGTAAAATGGCTGTGAAATAACGTGGACGTTATTTCACTCAGGCTGCAGTGGCAGGCCTGTGTAAGAATTGTCAGAGCTCCCTATGGGTGGCAAAAGAAATGCTGCAGCCCATAGGGATCTCCTGGAACCCCAATACCCTGGGTACCTCAGTACCATATACTAGGGAATTATAAGGGTGTTCCAGTAAGCCAATGTAAATTGGTAAAAATGGTCACTAGCCTGTTAGTGACAATTTGGAAAGAAATGAGAGAGCATAACCACTGAGGTTCTGGTTAGCAGAGCCTCAGTGAGACAGTTAGGCACCACACAGGGAACACATACATATAGGCCACAAACTTATGAGCACTGGGGTCCTGACTAGCAGGGTCCCAGTGACACATAACAAACACACTGAAACCATAGGGTTTTCACTATGAGCACTGGGCCCTGGCT